>NC_044278.2:116095393-116710727 GCF_004027225.2 Strigops habroptila | reverse complement strand
CTGAGTCCCATTTTAAGATGGACCATTGTTGCAGAATGGATGGTTGCCTGACGCCATTTCCCCACAACCATTAACACATACTCTGTTTTACCAAGTGTACAAGAATATGAGCAATCTTGAACATCATGGTCTAGTCCTTGAGCAACCTGGTCTAGTAGAAGGTGTCCCTGTCCATGGCAGGGGGGTTGGAACTAGATAGTCTTTAAGGTGCCTTCCAACCCAAACCATTCTATGATTCTATGATTTAGATTCATTATAATTGTTCCAAGCTGTAAAGGAAAAAAAAAGGAAATACTGTTTTCCCCTCCTCTGAGACACTCTTCTTGACTTCCCTACTGCCTTTCTTCTACCATAGGAGACACATTAGGGATTCCATTTCTGCAGCTCAGCTTAATGTAAAGGAGAACTAGGACAGGAGAACTACTGAAGACACTAGGATAGTATTATATGATTCCCTTAGCATTTAATAACATTCCAGGAGATACTAGATGTACCCATTTGTCTGGCTGCAGCTGCTGCCAAAACCAGTGACCCATAAGCTCCTGGGTTCAGGAGGACTGCTTCTTAGTGAAAACATTTATTAAAAAATACACAAATACAATGATGGTTAAAGTTATCTTGGGTGTCTCTATAGCTTGGTGTGTTTGACTGATAACTTGCTTCAGATATTGCCAGAAACTGTCTGAGCTTCAGAAATGCCAGTTTCCTTCCCCAAAGAGTCTCAACGGGAACACCATCTGATCTCCTCAGGAGGTCTTTGGGGCCTCCATTGCAGCTCCTGCTTGACTGGACTACTGGGTGTCTAAATAATGAAGGTCAATGACAAAAGAAATAGGAGCAGGGGTGCAGGTTGCTCCTCACACACAGCAGGATAGACAAGGATGGGAACCAGACTATAGTTTATACCTTATTATCTCTGCTACAAATTGTTACATCCAGCCCTTCAGAGAAAAATGCATCTTAGTTAGGCACAAGATAAGTGAAAGGCAAGGTTCTGCATTTGCCTGTGACAGAGTTCTGTGTGTAAATCATTCTGGCTTGCACTCTTGCTTGCCTTTAATGCTTCAGAGTTGTTACTGGTGGGTAAAATGCATTTTGATCTTCCCCAGTGGAACAGAGGTTGTTTGCAACTGCAGAAAGAAACTGAACATTGCTTCCTCACAAGACTCCTTGAAGTCAGCGATATCATTTGTCATAGTCCATATCGAGTAGCTGGAACATTCACAGTCAAGAGAAGGAGCCAGGCTGTTCCCCAACCCTACATTAATATTAATTCATATCATACAGAATTGGATAGCTGCATTAGATCAGTGAATTCTTGCTTATCCCTGTCTCCATGTGTCATATTGGACTCTGCCACACACCTTCAGACTGGCAAGTAATTGAAATGCATACCTCAGTTTCCCTATTTGCAAAATAGAGACCACTCTGCCTACCACAGATAGTAGTGTGGTGGTTGTCTGTAAGTAAGGAACTTTTTGTCCCTTAAAGATGCTTTTGGAGGTATTTTTGCAGCTGTAGGAAGGTTGCTTTTTGGAGAAACCCCTGTCTGAGGAGAGTCAGTGACAGCCTATGCTGCAGGAACCGTGAGGAGGGGGTATGGGAAAAGTATTATAATAGTGGTACTCTGAAATGGGATTCAGAATTGTATCTCAGCCTGAGGTAATATAAAAACCCATCAAACCCATCTGATTTCAAACTGCTAACATGAGGTTTTTTTTTCATATTCATAAGGTCAAAATAAAATGCTTTGGGTAAAAATTGTGAAAACATTCTATTTTATTTGAGATGTAAAAGCATGCAAAGGATCGAACTGTTCTATTTGTTGCATTCAGTACATCATTCAGGGCAGGCAAGGGAAGAGAAAGCAGTCAGGAGTCTTGACAAATTTGTGTGGTTTAATATAACTGGAAATGAAACAGAAAACTGAACAGTTTGAAAAATCGGAGAACAAACTCTGAAAAAATATCCAGTTCTGGTTTCAGTCATATGGCAAAATTCCAATGAATTTTAAAGTAAAATAGACACATTTTCACAACAGTTTTATTTTTTGGTTTTGTTTGAATTTTGCCTTTTTGATTGATCCTAGTAAAAATTGCTCTTCCTCACAGTTTTCCACCTAGCTGTTAGCGTTTATAGCCAGGTTTGGGGGTTTTGGTTTGATTGCTTTTTCTCTGAGATAAATGGCTATTAAATGTGATATTGGGGCTTATGGAGAGTGTGCCATGTGTGGAAGGAAAATTGCAGAGGAATTCCTCAGTATTGCTAGTGAACCAAGCAGTCCTTCTTGAGCTGGCTGCTCCCATCCCAGATCTTTTCTTTGTCCCATACTTTTGTAACTATACTGATAACTCAGTTTGACCATGAGCTTCCACTAAGGTTACACCTTGGATCTCTGCTGCCTTTCCATAGACAAGACCATGTTTGACCCTATTGACATCTTTGCCCTTCAGTCCCTGGGATATGTGATCTGTTTATGATCAGGAAGAATCAGCCAGCTACAGTTCCCCAGCTACCTGCCCCTGCTTTCTGTAAGAGGCCACCCTAAACTTTGGTTAGGTGTAACCTTGATGGTTTTTGAATAACTACTTGGTATGGGTGGGATGGCTCATCTGTTTTGGGATTGGTAAGAGTAATCTCAATGTCAGCCCTACGTGTTGATATAAATATAGCTAGTCATTTTATTCCTCCGTGGATATGCTTTTCTGTGCATTTTTAGGCTATAGATTTTTTTCTCAGTGCAAGTGTCTTTGAGCTGCTTTTTTCACTCTCTGGTTGTAGCTGGAAATAGTGGAACAAATTCTTTTCACCTCTCCTGGTGATATAAATGCGGAGCAAGTTCCCTCACTGTGGAATTACTCGTCATAGGTAACACTGCAGCCTGCACTTGTACCAGTTTGTACCGATGTGACCTGCTCCTGTGGCATGCGCTGCGCTCTTCTCATCAAATATTTAACATCTCAGCATCAGGACTTTGCTAAATTCTTTTTATTCTGCTTATGTGTGTGTGTGTTGTTAATGAATGCTCCACATGTGTGCGACCTTGACATTTTTAGTCATTTAGAGGACACTGAAAATCTGCTTTAATTGTCTTAAGACACTCTGTGATTCGAGGCATTCCACTCACATGCATGCCCCGCAGAGATGCAAAGCTCTTTTCAAACCAGTTACTATACTTTTGCTCTGCTATTGAATTTTGCTTACTGTGATTGCTTTTTCTTCCCTTCAGCCATCCTCTTATCTTCAGTGAGCCTATTAGCCTTATCCTTACAATTCTGAGTGTATCCCCTATACATTGTAAGTCAAAGCTGTACAAGTAGCAAAGTGGCCATGCTCCCACTCTTCAAATGTCCTTCAGTAATACATTGTGCTTGTGTTCCCTCTGTGCTAGTCAATGCACTCACAACAGACTGAAACAAAATGCAGTGAAGCCTGTGCCAGCATCTTCCTTGAGAGATCTTGAAACTTAGAGATTGTTGTGGTGTAACCCCGGCCAGCAACTGAGTACCATGCAGGAGGTGGTGGTACCAACTAAGTACCACGCAGCTGCTTCCTCGCTCCTCCCCACTCCCCAGTGTGATGAGGAGAAGAATTGGAAGAATGTAAAATCCATGGGTTGAGATAAGAACAGTTGAATAAGTAAAGCAAAAGCTGCACGCACAAGCAAAGCAAAACAAGGAATTCATTCACCACTTCCCATTGTCAGGCAGGTGTTCAGCCATCCCCAGGACAGCAGCGTGCCATCACATGTAAGGGTGACCTTGGAAGACAAACCCCATCACTCCCAGTATCCACCCTTTCCTTCTTCCCCCAGCTTTATATGATGAGCATGACACCATATGGTGTGGGATATCCCTTGGGTCAGTTGGGGTCAGCTGTCCTGGCTGTTTCTCCTCCCAACTCCTTGTGCACCCCCAGCCCACTCACTGGTGGGGTGGTGTGAGGAGCAGAAAAGGCCTTGATCTGTGCAAGCGCTGCTCTGCAGTAACTAAAACATCCCTGTATGATCAACATGGTTTCAGCACAAATCCAAAACACAGCCCCCTACCAACTACTATGAAGAAAATTAACTCTACCCCAGCCAAAACCAGCACAGTGATAAAATTTGTATGTGGGAAGTTTTAATTTATCTGTTTACTTTCTTATAAAAGCAACTGAGAACACTATTAGCCACTATTTAAAATGTCAGCATTTCCCATAACTACCACGCAGTAGTGCCTTGCATTGCCACAGTTTTCCTTTGTATTCAATAATTAAAGCATGCCAGTTGAAGAACAATGGTATTATTTGGCATATGTTGACTTTTGAACAGTTCTTACCTTATCTATCCTGAGATGTATGTGTTTGCCAGCTGATCAGCACTGCCTGCCAGCGCCTGTCTTCAGATTGCATTGGACAGATTTGTGCTTCTCTACCATGTCACAGGGAGTGTTTTTCATATCACACCCTTGTCAGAGCATATGGCTTTGACCCTGAACTTGTTAAACTGGAGATGCTGTGTTGAGTCAACAGTTTTCAAAGTTGGAATCAGGTTAACAAAGATTTCTAGCAGTGTCATTTACATCTGGGATCATATTTTATTCTTTCTGAATCAGTCTTTCATGAACGCTAATGATCCTCTATCTAGTAGTAGACACCTTGCTAGTAGTAGGCACATCCCATTGCTTCTAGAAGCTTTCTGTAATCATAGGTTTATTTCTATGACTACTGAAAAGTCCCGCTTTTACATCATACGTAGAAGTAATCTGGCTTTTCATAGCCCCAACATGTTGAATGAATGAAAAGTTCAGCAAATATGGTTGTACTACAGGGAAAACTGCTTATGAAACTCCACTTTGAAATGAGATAACAGCAATGATGAGGCTTGATCAGATTCAGAAACTGGCATTAGACCACTAATTCGCCCTTCTGGAAGACCTTAGAAAGCAGAGAATAAAAATCTCAGGCACAGCTGAAGAGAAGCTTTGGTTAGTGGGTGAGGCACAGAGCTGAATCCTTTATGAAGTTCACTCTGGGCCAAACAAATGGATCAGCTTTCCCATTCTCCACCTCATCTGAAAAGTGTCATCTTTCATTGCAGTGTGCTCCCTTAGGCAGGTGTTTTCTACTTAATTGTACAGAAACCATCTCACCACTCCAAGAGCATCTGGAAGCAATGATGGTCAAGGACAAGGGGTAATGGCTTGAAATTTGAACAGGGGAGATTTAGCTTAGATATAAGGAAGAAATTCTGTACTGTGGGAGTGGTGAGACACTGGAACAGGTTGCCCAAGGAAGCTGTGGCTGCCACCTCCCTGGCAGTGTTCAAGGCCATGTTGGACGGGGCTTGGAGCAACCTGCTCTAGTGGAAGTTGTCCCTGCCTGTGGTAGGGGGTTGGAACTAGATAGTCTTAAGGTCCTTTCCAACTCCAACCATTCTATGACTCTCTGATTCTGTGGTGTGATTCTGCTCAACCTAGTTCAAATGGGATTCCAGAAAGGATCCACAAACAAGACAGAGCATCTACTAACTTGGCCAGTTAGTAATGAACCTACCCAATAATTCACAATCATCTGAGAAACAAACTAGAGACAATTCTGTGCATTTGTTGATACTTTGTTCTTCCATTTTTTGTTATGTTAAAGAACTCTGGCATGAAATAAGAGCTTTAGGCCAGATGCACAAAAATACATAGGCCCCTAGGTGCCACTAATTTCAGCTTGACTCAAGTGGATTTGTGGACCAAAGACTTAACATCTTACATATTTACAGCTTCCAGATTTTTTTGCCTTGTAAGAAATCATGGTTTGGTATATATTGTCTCATAGCAATCTCATGGGGCCTCAGTGCAGAATGACAAAGGTGTTTAGGCGGTTGTATCTGCAGGAGAGCACCTGGTAGGATCTATAAAATATCTCTGCATACACTGACTTCTGGTGGAATTTGAATTCTTAAGTTTTACATATGCTTTGGTAAATCCCACTGGCCATATTGCTGGCTTATTTATGTGCCTTCAAAAAATCTGGCCCAAGGATTTCTGGTGTAGCAAGGGTCATAAATCTCTTCGTACAGATATTTCCACACATGTTTATGTAATAGTAAATACCATTGAGTCCTCCACTTTTTTCCAAGCAGATATCAGACCCCATTCAGCCTCATAACTTGGGTCATGTACAAAGCAGGCCAGCTTTTATTCATTCATAGCTGTGATTTGGCTACTTAAAGACGCTAACAAAGAAAATGAGCTCTAAATTCAATTTAATCAGCCCGTCAAGATGCTTTTATTGCTGTTTTTGGAAGTCCAAAAAAGCTGGAGTGTTATCTGCTCTAATCACGTGAGTACAAAGGAGGTGAAAAATGCTACTTCTGGGACAAGTGGCTGAGGATTTTGATATAATAGTGCCACTCACTGCACAGGTACCATAGCACTGGACAACCAGTCAGTGGTCCAGGTGGGGAGCAGCTAGGGAGCAGCTAGGGAGGGCATAATAATTCTCTTTGACTAGAAGTGATGCCACCGATCAGAAGAGTTTCCTAACCAAAGTAAGCACTCTTTTAAAGCCTTCTAGTGGAGATATTGAAACAATGGTCTTGGGCAAATGTATCCTGTGGTTTCATCCACTGTACCCTTTTCCTAAATATCCTGGCTGTGAAGGATCAGTTTTGTGAAGGAAACATCCAGCCAGGCTCTGCTTAGTCTTTTCCTTTGCAATGCTGTTACCAACTATGGCAAACATTTCCTCTCGTGGGTTTTCATTGGTGTCAAATACTCCCAGAATTGTGATTTTGTCTGTATTAAATTATTTTCGGTAGTGTTTATGCAGCATTGCTGCATAAACATCTGTAAAGTCATATTTTATGCATATCATTCAGTAAAGTTTCATTCTCATATTCTTAATCACTGTGTATTACTTTATTCTGTGAGTGTTATTATTACATGACTATTATTGCCTGTTTTTTGCCTTTTTCTAGTCAACTAAGTTTTATCCTAGGTTTCCAAGTCGTGCTGAGCCTGCCCTGTCCACAACTCAGTAAACCAATATAACTGGACAGAGCCTTGGGTGACATGGTCTAGTGTGAGGCATCCCTGCCCATTTCAGGGGGTTGGAACTAGATGATCTTAAGGTCCTTTCCAACCCTAACTATTCTATGATTCTATAACTGTTCCCATTGCTATGAGGCCTGCACCACACTGCATTTTCAGAGTTATTGTTTCAGCAGTATGGAGGACTTTTGTGCATTCATATGTGTGTGTTTGTGCTCTCTGTTTGTATGTTACCCAATAGTCTCAATAGGTAATGTCAGGCTTAAAATAAAACAAATATTAGGCTTTTTCTGCCTAAAAAATTAAAATAAACTTGATTAAATGTTATCTCATTTAAGATTGAGCTTCTGCCATCAGATGCTCAAGCAGAATACCCAGTAAGACTAAGCAAAGTTCTGTGCATTAGAAGCAGAAGCTCCATTTTCTCCTTTTGTTCTCTCGCTGTCTTGCAGCCACTCTTCATTTGGTAACTTCTAAAAGTTTAATTAAGGCACAGGTGACTTATCTTTTAGATCATCTATGAAAAAATAGTATGTCCTAGGAACATCTAGGTTCATTCGTCTGGCTACACTATTTTTACATTCTTTTGTACAGAGCTTCTCAATCTAGTGTTTGTTCAACCAGTAATTCTTTCGTCAAAATCTATGGGTAAATTTTCTATGCCTGTTGCAATTCTTTCCAATTATTCTTTGCATTTTCTTTGCTGAAATGTGAAGTTTAAAATAAGCCCATTGCCTGCCTTTCCTTCCCTCTGCCTTAGAAATTTGGCTCCAAAAAGCAGCAGGCATCAATAAATTCAGCTAGAGGTGAGGTGCCAAGAACTTGCAAAGTTGATTCTTGGCACAGCCAAGCGCTCCTGGTGTGCAGACATGAGCAGGGCCCTTCTCCACACTGAACTTTGAAGGAGCCTCAGGCCAGGCTGGAAATTTGCAGATATGGTTTTGTCCTTTTACTTAATTACATCCATGTTTTGAAGCCCATAGTGAATATTGGCTTGACTGGCAGCACTAATCAAAGAGCTGAAAACCTCTCATTTGTGTCTGCATCTACAAAGCTGCACCTGCAAAGGCATCTATACTGAGGTTTTTGCAGTTCCCAGCACCACAAGAAACAAAACCACTTTTAAAAATAAGCTTTACAAGATGTTTCTCTTATGTAAATTGGGGGTACAAAGAAACACCAATTGAACAGAGATATTGTGAAGATTACACAGTTAAATATTTAAACATCTTTGAAAGCATCTGTAATTATGTTCAGTGAGTGCAGCCTAAATGTTTTTCTTAATACAAACAGGAAGCAGAAACTCAAAGTAGTTGTGTGTCACCTTCTTTCAAAGCCATTTTTATTGCTCGTACTGTCTTTTAGAGATAATGCATGTCTAGTTTTTCCCAGGAAGGATCCCTGTTTTCCTTCTATTATTTATGACCTTTGAAGAATAATTGATGTTAAATGTCTCTGTTAGCTCCTGTTTATTACAGTTACCAATTTGGCAGTGATTAATAAAAGATATTCTACTTTAGTGAATAATATATTGCTATAAATTCATTTTTGTCACGCCCTTGAGTTCTGCATTATTCTTTGCTATTGCTTCTTAGTTAAGCTAAACTGTTTACCTGGACTTTCTAGAGCAATGATTATCAATACACGGGTCAGAGGGTGTTGGCATGGTACCCAAAGCAGTTTGCAATTGCAGTCTCTTCACAAGCCAGAAATCTCAAGCCTTACGTTTTATGTCTCACTCTTGCAACTTTTCATCTTTTCTTTCTTCTTGTCTCAGAGCAGACTGTAAACCAGCATTTTTTTGTCTTGGTCCCTCAGACAAACTTAATGTGTGCCCTGCAGTGTCCTTTTCTCTCGTCGCTTCTAAACAAGTTGCATTAATAGTTCAATACAAACAGTTCAGCTGTGGGATTATCTTGTGATTGTTTGTACCATGTGCCTAAGCATAATTCTTTCAATGTTTCTCATCATCCAGGCAATGCACACATCAAGCCTTGTGGTTATTTCCTTTCTATATTGTCATTTGCTTTTTCTTCCTTTTTATATTTTCTGATAGAAATTGCACTCTGTATTCTTCCCTTCGGTCTTTGTATTAAAATCCACTTCCTAGAAGTTTGTCTTCTACCTTCATTTAATAAGAGCTGGATCTTTTATTCCCCTCCGTCTATACAAAATTAGAAAGATATGTTTTTCAGGAGTTCAAATGCAACTCTGTAAGAGGCAGTGATACATCCCACTTTTAAACGAGAACCTATTCACTTCTTAGGAAAGACTGTATGTGAAGTTTTGATCTTCATAAAATTGGAAGAGCCTGCTCAAGGAACCATCGTTTCTTTTCATTTTGTCACTTATTATTTCCTTACTGGATTGACGTTCTGCTACACATCTGGAAGACTTACTGGAACTGTAATAGGGTTTACAAGTCTACCAAATTGAAGTCTTCCTGTTTCACTGATGAGAAAAGAAAAGGTAAGATATGCTTCTTCAGAGATGTTCAGCAAATCTTTCTTAGGCACCTTTAAAAAAGGCACGATCTCATGATCAGTAATCAAAGACACTGCCAGAGTGAATTCCGGTGATTTGTAATTTTTAATGATTCAGCTCTGGGGCCCCCAACAGAACAAGGACTTGTACCTGCTTGAGCAAGTCCAGAGGAGGCCACAAAGATGATCAGTGGGCTCGAGCACCTCTCTTGAAAGACCAGCTGAGAGAGCTGGCCTTGTTCAGCCTGGAGAAGAGAAGGCTCTGGGGAGACCTTAGAGTGGCTTCCAGTGCCTAAAGGGGCTGCAAGAAACCTGGAGAGGGCTTTGGACAAGGGCCTGTAGGGACAGGACAAGGGGAATGGCTTTAACCTGCCAGAGGGGGGATTGAGACGAGCTCTTAGGCAGAAGCTCTCCCCTGTGAGGGTGCTGAGGTGCTGGCACAGGGTGCCCAGAGAAGCTGTGGCTGCCCCATCCCTGGCAGTGTTCAAGGCCAGGTTGGACACATGGGCTTGGAGCAACCTGCTCTAGTGGAAGGTGTCCCTGCCCATGGCAGGAGGTTGGAACTGGATGAGCTTTAAGGTCCCTTCCAACCGAAACTATTCTATGATTTATTCTATGTTGTCCACACCACTGAATCAAAACTGGCAATAATTCAGCACATGCTGGCAGAGAAACTAAGGATGAAATTGTCTTATAAAGTGATCTACTGTTCTAAATCTTTGTCTCTTAATCAATGCTAACAGACATCAGTAAGGCAGGGTATGGAAAGTTAATCCACTTACTGTCTGATATATTCTGTGGATAAACAAGATTAATAGTACAATTTGTCCTGAATTCTCAGGGTACAGAGAAAGTACATTTGTATCGCGGGACGAGAACAGCAGAGTTATGAGAAACACAGATATTGCAGCGAGATGCAGTATCCTCCTACTGCGGGAAAGAGCAGCAGAAAAGGATTCTTGAAAAAAACCCCACCCTTCTGTTACTTGGCAGCGCCTGATTTTAGGTGGAGCTGTTGCTCAGGGAAAGCTTCTTATTCAATATAGTCTGGGTAGGAAAATATCTTGCTTTGTCTCACTGGTTTCATTAGCTTTTAAACCTTGAAGTTCTTATCATTCTTTGCAGAACGATAAACTCTTAGGGGGAAAAGCTTCCTTTTAACACACAGTCTTACAATTGTTATACTTTCCTCTGTAATGCAGTGTGGCATTAATTTGTCACTTTAGACATTTTACTCATGGTGCTAACTTAGGTTATTTAGCTGGAGTATGTAAATATTGAATCTGAGCATGCTCAATGCTAGTGAAGTTGTCAGTAACAGACTGTTAATGATGTTAATGTAAAACTCCTTTCGATGTTAATTTGGCCAAGGTTTCTTCACAAATCCCACAATAACAGAGAGGCCTCTGGCTGTTCTTATGGTATTGTGGGAAGCTCTGCTCAGAAGAGTTGTTCTGGACGAGGAACGTTTTGTGTGTTGTGTGTGATTGTAGTCCTAGAAAGAAAGTGTTATCAGGCAGGTTGGTTTGACAGTTTTTCCAACAGGCAGCCATGCTGGTGTCATCCAGTCTTCTCCCTTCTAAGATTTATCAGGTTCTCAAAGCAGGTGTTGAGTTTGCAAGATGGGATGGCTACAAGCATGTGAAACAACATTGCATAGCAGCTTTTGTTCATCTTGGATCAAATGCACTTGCTCTCAGAGCAGGCTGTTTAAACTCCTATAAGCTCAGAGGGACAGAACATGTTCCCTCCTCCATCAATGGACTTGCCTTTCTTGGAGCAGAAGCACCCCTTTTCCATGGCACGCATGGGTGCCATGCAGATACCTCTATCCTGTTATTTTCTTCCAGGCAGAGACAAGATGAGGTTGTAATCCATTTCCACCGTTAAAGGGAGTGCAGATAGAATGGAAAAAAGCAGTGGCTGCAGTCCTTCTCTCTCATAGCCTTGCAGGAGCTTCCCAGCACTCAGCCCCATTCCCAAGCTTGCATGCTTGCTAAATGATCTGGTGCTTTAGTGTGGCAATGGTCTTAGCAGTCACTGTCTGAACTTGGCTCTTTACTTGAGGATAAGAAATGAATAATCTAAATGGGAAGAACTTTCACTGACAACAACAAAAAATAAGGGTGTTATCTTTGTTCTGCTGGTGCCATTGATTTCCAGGTCTGTTGGTTAGAGGAGAGTGTGCAGAAGAATGTATATTGCTTTCCAAATGATTGCTGAAGGTCTAAGAAGGAGGGAGAAGAATCTGCTTCTTATTAGAGCTGTTTTAAAATGGCAAAACTCTTCCTTTACTAACTTATGAGCTTTAACAATCTATGTAAATATGATTTCTTTTTCCCCTCAGTCAAGTTTCCTATTTTACTTCAGTAGTTTTGGACGTGGCCAGTTTGGAGGGATGGACAACTGGCTCTATAGTCTGTAAAGTCATCTTTGAAGCAAACTCAGACTTTTATCCAGTTAGTTTTCAGAAAGAATTAATATGTAGGAAAGTTTAATTAGGAAGCAGACATTCTGCTGCGTAAGTCAAGGCAATTGTTTAAAAAGGAAATGATTATTCATGGGATTATTTCTTAAGCACTCTTAAATTGTGTTGGAGCTAGTAGGATATAGAAGGTCACAATAGTACTGGGCAAGATGCTCTTGCTTGCTTGTTCTTACCTTGTACCAGTAAGTACAGTGTTCATGGGTTTGGCAAGGTTTCCTATTTAGTATTTTTCATATATTGAATACCTAATGAATGGCTTTTATTTACATAAAACAATAAAATATTGTGCTTAATTTTCAATGTACTTATCATATTCATTCTTTGACAGGTTCTTCTATTCTGCTATTTTTCACAGTTCAGCTTCAGTCATCAGCCTGCACTGCAGGACCATTATTGACTACTCCAGTTTGCTGCATCGCTTGTACCGTGGCACTTTTCAACATCCAGGAGAACTCAATACTTCTGCTATAAAGAATGGGGACATGAAGATCAGCCTGAATATTTGTGTCCTTCAGTTATATCCGCTTGAGGAAAAAGATGTATGCTATTGGATAAGGTCCTGAAACATAACTTGAAGACATCAGCAGAAAAAGAATACTGAAGTGGGAAAAAGACATGCTTCTTGAACATTACTCATTTCAATCATGGAGCTGTATAGAAGCAGATATTGGTATGATGTTGACATGTGACAGAGTACCAGATGGACTTTCTTTAATAAGTCAGCTCCATCGTCCCTCAGTCATCACTATTCTGTTAGTAGGCCATATTTTTTAGGGAATTGCTCAGGATGTATATGAGCTTTCCCAATCCTAAATTCTTTTTAGCTGCATATTTCTTCTGGAATGAAAATTGGAGATAGTGTAGCCCATGAGTTGCTGTGGAAGGCATCGAAGCAGCATTCCTCGCTCTTAGGGGATGGTGTAGTGGCATGCAGAAATCTAATGTTCCATGCAATTTATGATTTTCCTCTTTATTGAAGAAATAATTCTGTTTGTTTGCATGTTTATGAACTTGCAGACTTGAATGAACAGTACTGCAGGTCACAAATCACTTTATATCGGCTGTTCCATCTTAAGTGAAGAGATATTATATATTGTTAACACTCTGATCTCCAAGAGTTTGTGAAAAAATGAATGATTTTTAAGTTCAAATGTAATTTTAAAATGTTGAATATTTATTATTAAAATTTATTTCTTTAAAAATGTAAAGTATCAGTTTTGTGAATTAATTCTTTACTGACAGACACCAGAGACGCTGCTATGGTGTGTCTGTTGAAAGAGGAATACCTTTGATCACAAGCTCGAAGAAGTGACTTGCACTGTAGATGGATGGATGCTTTGAGCTTGTTTGCACATATCTAACTTCTTCCAAATGAAAAGTCTTGTCTGAATTGTAGGCGATTCTGTATATAGCTATTACACACATGCCTACGTGCTCACACCAGCAGGAAAACTGGCCTGCTGTTATCTCTGTATCCACAGGATAACTCTGAAACTTTCATCCTTCGTTGCTCCTGGTGTTGCAGTGGCTGGAGCAGGAGCCTGTAAGCCCTCGGTTCAGTTCTCAGAGGCTCTGCTCTCGTATTTTGAGACCTCAGCAGGGCATGTAAGTACTGTGTGCCATTTTCCAGCCTGCCGTAAGAGGTGGATAGCATCTATCTTACCAGCACACTCTGGGATTTTACCCAGCCATGTTGTGCACTGCGTTGAGATTTTTCATCTGAAGGTGGTAGCACTATTTCTTACAATTTCCAATTCACCTGTGCTGCAAAGTAAGTAGGAGCTTCTTGAGATCACAGTTAATTCCCTAAAACGGCTATTTATCTCCTGACTGAGATTTAGTGATTAATTTACTGATAGCCAGAGGGTTTTGTTAATAATGTACAGAGCGGATTGTCTTAATAATGTACAGACCTAGTAGAATTGTTTTTGCATCTTTGCCAGCCAGCAGTAGACTAGATGTATTCCATGTCTTTTTAGACAGGTTTTCATAGCAGAATTTAAAGCTTAAAATTGAAACTTGCTTAATTTTCACTCAGATCTGAGAGAAAGACCTGTCACAAGCTGCTACACTTGGTGAGGTAGGCTGTTCTTTCCTCGAGGAAAGGGAGCTGTTTGGTTTCACCTTGTGCCATAGCAACAGTTTTCTTTATCGCGATGAAAGAGGGACAGAATTTAGCAACTACCCAATGTAAAATAGGACCACCATTATTTCTGTACATTTTACCAACAGGAGGGTCAGTGCTGTAACATCTGTATAAGAGGTAGGCTTTGGGGCTGGTTTATTAGAGGAGGAAGAGACTATTTTCCTAAGATGTATGTTTTTAACCTTCCTCTCTGCCCCTGCAAATGAAGCTATACATACTGACAGCTTGAAAAAGCTAATAATCTATATTTTAAATTACATAATAACTTTCATATAGACCCTAAAATGGACTATTTTGAATGTGCAGTGAGGCAATTAGTTGAAGACAGTCAGTATCCCTAATCATAAAGATGGTTTCTGTCTTTATTAGTTTCTGGCCCCATGTTGAATATATTGAAATCCTAATGGCTTTAGAGTAGAGACAACAAAGTAAGGCTTCTCTCTGTAGACAGGGTCCTTGGGGCTGATGAGCAGGTTTGAATCCTTGTAGAGGCTTGTAAAAACAGCAAGTATCAGAGATGGGAACATGAGATGATAAATTGCTTTGCTTCTTACAGGGAAGTTCCATTAGTTCTTCCTAGTCAAGATCCTATGTGTGAAGGGACCTTGCCTTTAACAAGATCCCTAAGATGATAAATCATAATCTGTAGGCAAAAGCAGTTTGTTACTGAGTGTTAATGTTGAAATAATTAATGTGACTAATCTAGCCAGTCTTAAATCTACTCCTTAGAACAGCAGGATACCTCAAACGACCTGGTCCACCTATAAGGTAGGCTTAATCCTTTAGCCTAAATGAGCCTCTGCAATAGAAGATGCAGATTCCTAGTGTCTGTTTTCTCCCAAAGGAAGGGACCGGAGGACAGCATTCACTGTTGTTTAGATTATTACACTCAAAATCTTGTTTATGAGCCAAGAGTAAGCACGTTTTATATTGTATGTAACTAAGGCCATTGTCGAATCATTATTAGGCTAGATTTAACTGTTTCAGAAAAAAAAAGTCAGTTACAATAGCTATGCTCACATTTCTTAGTTTCTACCCCTTTTCCTGGTGTTGTGTTCACTCTTCCACTGCTTCCGAGTCCTGGGGTTGGTAGTTTCGGTCTGGTGGTAGTGCTGAGGAGCATTGGATCTTATGACAAATCATCAGCGTATGGAATTGTTTGCTAGGAGGAGTGTGATATTTGTGTTGATGGTTCCTTCTCCCTCTCTCTAGGATCCACTTAGGGCTGTATGAGCTTGTATGAGTATGTGTGTTTTCTAGCACACTTTTACACCTTTGCTCATTCTTCAGTGGCCTGCAGCTCCAGGTTACATCCAAATATTCTATATTTGGTGCCTTTTTGTATATTAGATATTTTTATTATGTTCTTGTTACCCCTAAAACCGGATTTTTCCAGCTTCAGGCCTGCATTTCCTTTACTTTACCATGGGTGAGTTGTTTATAGTGATGCAGTCTCCAGTGCCAGCCTGTGCCCCATCTCTTATCCGCTGCCTGTAATCCTCTATGCCTGTATTTCCCTTTCTGAAAGTCTCTGCTATTGTGCCATGCTTGTATTTCTTTACACCACTTCATTGTGTTAGAGTTATAATATCTCACTCTACATGGACTATTTGTTATTTCTGTCTATATAAAGCTATAGTTGTACCCCATGAAGATAAACATAAGTAAAACAAATTCGCCATAAACACCTGGCCAATTACAGAAATTGCTGTGCCAGCTAAACCAAATTACAATAAAACTGCAAGCAAGACAAGAAAAGTTCAGTCAAAGCAAGCAACAAGCAAAGTCCTGAGCCTTGAAAACACAATACAAAGTTAAAGGCCTGTTGCTAAAAATGGCAATACCATATTATTACAGGCCTAGATAGTTGCTGGTAAATTAAAACTCTCAGAGCTTGGGATAAATCTGTCCTTTCTTTAGAGAACAGGAGCCAGGAGTCTTGTAGCAAAGGCCTTGTCACAGAGAGATATTTTCAGGAAGAATGGGTTGTCTTATTGGACTGAAGGACACTTACCTGTCATCAGTCTGCATTTGCCAATCACTCCCTCCCCTCTATCCCCCACCTGCATTTCCCTCCCATTGACCAATGTTTTCCAAATCTGCCATAAGCACGGACCTGTCAAAGATGCCTACAAACTGTGAAATTTGGTGGCTGGGTAGAAATGATAGACTGAGATTGTAAGTACCTTTCACCCTGTGTGGAGACCTCAGAGCAGCCTTCCAGTATCTGAAAAGGGCCTACAAGTATGCTGGGGAGGGACTCTTCATTAGGGACTATAGTGGTAGGACAAGGGGTCATGGGTTCAAAGGAACAGGGGAAGTTTAGGTTAGATATAAGGAAGTTCTTTCCTGTGAGGGTGGTGAGGCACTGGAATGGGTTGCCCAGGGAAGTTGTGAATGCTCCATCTCTGGCAGTGTTCAAGGCCAGGTTGGATGGAATCTTGGGTGACAGTTTAGTGTGAGGTGTCCCTGCCCATGGCAGGGAGGTTGGAACTAGATGATCTTAAAGTTCTTTCCAACCCTAACTATTCTATGATTCTATGATTGTATGATTCTATGTTCCCCATCTGTCCTTATTTCATTTATTTCCAGGCTGGACATATCGTCCACCTGCTGAAACCTTCCATCTGCTTTTCTTGGCCATCTAGAAGAGGGTTATACACCTACTTTCAAAGTGTCCAGAGCACAACACAGACTTTGGAAATATAACAGGAGATCAGTGGTAGTGCTGCCATTACTCTTGGCACTGTTAGAGGTAGGTCAGCATTGACAGTCAGCATTTTGAAGCCAGTTAAACTGTCATATTACATGACTTATATATGAAGATATTCACGAGAGCTCTAAATACCTGGGACCTGAACTTTGCTTTCAGTTCAATAATGTCTCCATCTGTATTAAAGGCCATTTTTGGTCAGGGTTTTTCACAGGTTCTCAGGCCTGTGGGCTGTTTCTTTATGTTTGCTGCATTTTAAGCACTAAAGGAAAATTGAAGCTTGTAGGTAAATTCATTCTGAGAGCTGGCATTAGAGGAAATGTTAGGACATTTAAAAAATATAAATTTTACAGTGAGGGTAATTGATGGATCAGTGATGCAGTTCCTAAGAGTGATTTTCTTTTGTTAGATTAAACTTCCCAAATAAAATGTTCTGTAGGATAAGATGAGATGTCAAATTTTATGTTTGGTTTTGTTAGAAATGGAACAGGAAATGAAAAGTGAAAATGAAAAGTTTAAATTTGTGAAAGTGCAAGCTTATGCAATGATTAGCATGTTTCTTGTTGTTTCTCAGCAGGTAGTTGCAAAGATCTCCATTTCCATCAGGGCAACTGCCATTGAGTCTGAATTCTTTAAATGTTAACAAAGAAATAAGTTCCTAAATATTTATAGATTTAACAGCTAACAAATGCTGTTTCTCCCCTCTCAGCCTTCTCACACTCATTTATAAAAGCCTTTTCCTTCTGTAATTTGTGGCAGGAATTGCCCGTACGAAGGGATGCTTGCCAACAATTCCAAAAGGAACATGATAGAGTCCATGGGAAGTGATTGTACAACCTCAATCACAGTTGCTCCTTCTGGCCTTCTAGTATATAAATCTCACTTTCTAGTTAATAGATTATAAAGTAGAGGGCCAAGAGGGACCACCAGGTCATCTGGCCTGATGGCCCATATATCACAAGCAATTGACCTTTACGCACTACCCTTCACCAAGCCCAGCAGTGTTTATGTTTGGATAAAGCATGTTTGCCAAAAAGGCATTCAGTCTTGGCTTCAATACATCAAGGTAGGAAGAATCAGCAACTTCCACAGGAGTGTATATCATTAATTTATTGGTTAACTACTTTCTTGGTAGCAGACATTCAATGTCTGCTCTCTTTAGTTCTCTAGAGTCCATGACACCAGCCTTTGAGTATGCTGGTGAAATCTTTTTTAACGCACAAGGGATGTAGTATGAAATTATCACATTCTTTTCTTCCCAGGTGGTGATATACATTAGAATCACTGCAACTGAATATGGGACTGAGCAATTTCAGGTATATTGATCAGAATTTTCGCCTCTTTAGTCCTTGGTCCTGCTGTTCATAAAATAAATAGCTTTCACATATAAAGTAACTTAGATTTTCCTCTGAAGAACTGAACTACTAATCAGAAGCTATTACAAATAAAGAAAAATTATCTCCTGAAAAAGAGGAATCACAAATGGGAAGAAATGTAATGGTTAACATAGCAACAATTCTTCAAGTAAGTGAAGTGAGCAAAAATAAATGTGGAAAATGAAACCCCTTGCACAGATTTAAAAGAATAATAAGACAAAATTGCAGAGAAAAGCAAAATAAACAGGAAATCAGGAATGATGGGAAGTGTTACTTACTATCTATTAGAGACAAACTGAACTATTTAGACATATTTCACCATGAATGAACAAGGACTTTAAAAAAAAATTGCCTAATTTGTAATTTCCTATTTAATTTTAAATAAATTTTATATTATCTTTGTTCTCTATTAATGACTTGGATGCAAGGGTGATGTCATTTACAAGATACCGAGATACTTATGTATTCTTCAATATGAACCAAGATTGCTGATGAACACATGCTCTTGGAAACCAGAATCTATCCTTCTCATCTAATGACGATGTGCCCAAGAATTATATTTGTCCTATTAACAATGTTATCTCATACACAAATACAAGAGCTGCTATGCTGGATCAGTGTAATGTCTTATGCAGTTCAGTCCTGTACTTAAAAATCAAACAAATAACATTCCAGAAGGATTTGTTTTAAACAAAAATCTTCTGCTTTGTTTTACTGAGCCAAGATCTAGATCTCGGCAGAAACTTATAGCAATGAGTTTCACAGTCCAGTTCTGCTCTATTTAGATTTTTTCTGGCTCCACTGTGTAAGCACCCACTTAACAGTTGCATTGACTGTGCCTCTAATTGATAGGTTCATGTGAGTCATGAGACTCTGACAGTTGCTTTGTCCACAGCCAAGACACTATATTTTTAATTTATGTGAAGTTTCTAGAGGAACCTGAGAACTTGCAAAGACAGGAATCCACACTTGTATGACTGCTGCCCTCAGTGCTTTCAGCTTTGCCTTGTAGAACTGCATCAGTGGTAGAGGGTTTCCTTCCCTGAAACTGTGAAGTTGGAATATTGGCTCCTCTGTGGGATATTCCCTTCTGGAGTCAAACAGAGGGTTCTGGCTTTTTGCAGTCTGCTATGAGAAAGATGTAGGTGTTCTCAAGATTCTTTTTTGAGAACCAGCCACTTGAGTGATTTTATATTGGCTAAAAATATTGGCTCCCTTTTGGAGAAGCTGAGTTGGGACATCATGACTGACTCAGCCAACCTTAACTTATGCTGTTCCTGGGCTGGGGGGATGCAGAAACCCAACTCACCTTCGTTTCCCCTTTCCTGTTGGCAGTTGAGCCTGAGTAGCTGCACAGGAAAGTGGTCTGGTCCCTGGTACGGCACAAAGCTAACCGAGGAAGGCAGGAAGGAAGGGGCAGGGAAAGGGGAAGGGCAAGAGGGAATGGGTGTTCATTTCTGTAGTCCTTGCTTCCACAAATTGGCTCTCCAAGAATTGCCTGTCATCTCAGATGGGTTGTATGAACTGAAGTGAATAAAGTGACCCAACCCCTCTTCATCTCAGTCATTTTATTTATTTCTTCATGTCTTTTCTTGTTTCTTTCCTCCCAGAGATGCACAGTCCAAATATTTTCACTCTTGCTGCCCTTCTTTGGATTATTCCCTTCTCTAGTTCTGCTATGTCCCCCTTGAGATTGAGTGATCAGAGATGCACACAGTGTTCTAGAGGAAAGGGTAACAGTGATTCATATAAAGGCACTGTAATGCCTTTGGTGGTATTCAGGGTGTGTAATATCTGCATCCAAAGGACTATCCATCCTATCTTAGAGTCCCTGAGAAGTTCTTAGGATTTAATGATTTAGTTCATACATTGCCTGCTTAAATGTGCTGTAGCCCATAGCTTAAGGACAGCATTTGTAGGAGCATTCTCTCTTCCTTTCCTTCTACTTTACTCTGGCTAATACAGACACAGGGTTGGAAAAAGTCTCCTGCTTGATTCTCAAGTTCCCATCCCCACCAGTTCCCAGGCTCATGCCTGTGCTCCTTAGCCCTGCCCCATAACTGACTGCTTATTGCAAGATGGTGCAATTTTGATCAGTCCTGAATGATCCAGGGCAAATTCCCTGCTCTGCTGATGGGTCAATGTGCCATCATTGAATTACTTGGAATCTATATTAATTTTGAGTAACTTTAGACATCTGCAGTATAGAAGACAGGCTGAGGAAGTTGGGGCTGTTCAGCCTGGAGAAGAGAAGGCTGCGTGGTGACCTCATAGCAGCCTTCCAGTATCTGAAGGGGGTCTACAAGGATGCTGGGGAGGGACTCTTCCTTAGGGACTCTAGTGGTAGGACAAGGGGTAATGGGTTCAAACTTAAACAGAGGAAGTTTAGATTAGATATAAGGAAGAAGTTCTTTACAGTGAGGGTGGTGAAGCACTGGAATGGGTTGCCCAGGGAGGTTGTGGATGCTCCATCCCTGGCAGTGTTCAAGGCCAGGTTGGACAGAGCCTTGAGCCACATGGTTTAGGGCAAGGTGTCCCTGCCCATGGCAGGGGGGTTGGAACTAGATGATCTTAAGGTCCTTTCCAACCCTTACGATTCTATGATTCTATGATTCTATGATAGATTAACATATTCAATCGGAACCTGTTTTATTGTCAGTATGGAGAAAGAGGCATTTTCAAGGTAAGAGCCATCCACTGTTTCAGGTGCAGACTTCAGAACAAGAGGAGTCGTGCTTTTGAAGTGCCTTTCTTGCACACATCCACACTTTGGATGTCTACATCTGGTAAGATGAATCCTGCCCTGACTCACAATCTCCATCTAAACTATTGCTGTTTTCTTTCTCCTCCTTTTAGGGTGCAAATCTTCTATTCCTGCCAAGCTCTGGTGTTAAGGTGCATTGATTTTCGTTGGGCATATCAGACATAACACAGCGACAAATAAGCAATCAAAGCTGACCTCATAGATTCTGCTTCTACTTTCTGTTAATCCTTTCCTGCATGACATCAGGAAAAAGAGATAAATGGTCACTGTTCTCTCTCTTTGTATTCACTTTCCAATTGAAGCTTACAGATTTCATTAACCTTCCCTTTTTGAATATTGCATCCCATTTTTTATTATAAAAGCAAACAATTAGTGTCTGATATTTTGTATAGATAAATATATATAAACAGCATATATATGTATATTTTGCTTCACATTACTGTCAGGAAAAAGGGGATATTTTATGGTATGTTGCTTTCTTAGCACATTAATCGCATACTTATTATCCTCATGTGCCTGACACCTGAAGGTTTCACTGGCAATTTACATTCTCTTTTTCCCCAGGGGTAGGAAAGGCAGTTCCAAAGACTTGATGCTAGATGTATTCATCCATCACATTTGGCTGCTATTTCTCTTCAGAGCTGTAGCCCTTTGAGGAGTCTTATGCTATTAGCTCTCATTTCAGAGCAGTACTGTGCCTGGAAAAAGAGCTAGGAATACCTGAAATTCAGAGGAAGAAACATGGTGGTACATGGCCTGAGCCTGCAGTGCCATAGCGAGGTATTTTGCTGCCCAAACGCATCTATTGATTTCAGTCTTTTCCCTTCCTTCCCCAACTTCTCCAAGCTCTGTTCTGACTCCTCCTCACCCCTTCATTTGCAGGGGTTATTCCCAGCATTGCAGTGGCCTTGCATCTTTTTGTTATCAGCAATAGTGGCAGCAGAACCCAGAGTAATATGCTGTGATGTGAAATACTCAAGTTAATGCTAAAGAAAATCTGACTTGCACAAAGTATTCATACCTGTATCAGTCTGAGTTAGTTTTCATTAAAAGGCTCTCCCCTTCTTTATTACTCTGGGAATAAAGTGAATGGTTCAGCTTTTGGGTAGTGAGCAACAACAGTGAAAAAATGAATATTTGCATTTAGTTTGGTGATAAAACTTGATACTTGGGCATTTTGACAGTCTGAAAATGTCTTTTAAACCAGGGAATGGAGTCTTGGTTCTATGAAAATCCACAGTAAAACTTCTGCGAGTGACGGAGGACAGGATCTCACCATGAGCTTTCTGAGTCAGTGTTTGAGTCAGGGCACCTCAGCACTTCGACAAAGCAGCCCCTCACTCTGAACTTTTTAATATATTCTTCTTTAAGGTGAGCAGCTTGAAATCTATTTGTGGTTCTTCTGGGCCACCATTAGCAGCAACTTCCTAAGCACAGGAGTGAGTAGTTTCTAAGAACACTTTCAGGCTTTAATTGCTGTACAACGAGCGCCCAGCAGGTTCCCTTTTAGAGACTCATTGGCTTTGTCTAACACCATTTTTGTTTGGTGGTTGCCTCGAGTGGCATCCCCTCTCATGTCACCTGGCCAAATGCCTTCGGGCTGCTTTTGGGAGCTGACATCTGCCATTGCTCCTACAGCAACCATAGGTTGGAAGATGCTTCCTTCTTGAAGGAAGAAGTCCTTCAAACCTTTCACATCAGGTTTGAAGGACTCTCACATTTGGTACCAACAATAAATAACAGTGTCTAGAACACCTTGTTAATCTTTCTGGGCAACCCTGGCAGCTTCTGGGGCAGCAGAACTCAAAGGGGAGCTTTGACATGCCTGTTGTTTTCCTCAGCTGTAGCATGGTGATGTTTGTCTGCTTCCACTCTAGGATGATGTGAGATTTAAAATAAATAGGTAGAAGTTTAATGCCTGTTGCTTGAAATTGATGTTGTACTTCAAGGATTTAAACTTTATAACTTTTTTCCTGTCTGCATCTTTATTTATGTTGTTCTGAATACAATGCTGACTGATGCATCTTGAGAGCAGCTGTTAAGAAAAATCCCTGTGCCCTGGCTGGGGAACATATGGAGCAACAGAATGAAAACATATGAATAGCACTTAAAATTGGTACCTCCAGCCTATCTACTGAAGCACTGATGATCAGCGCTGAGGGCAGGAGGAAGATTAGAAAACATCTATGCCCTCAATGACGCCAGTGAGAGGCTGTGTAGAAATAGTGAGTATATCTAGAAAAAAAAGTCTCACAAAGGAGGACTTTTGATTCACTGAATCACAAACCGGAGTTTAGGAGTTCTTTTTGGCTGCGAGTACCTTTATGCTGCCTGAGACTGGCAGGGAAGGTAATAAACAGAGGGAGAAATGATAAATAGGAGGGATTCCTGGGGAGAAGCTGCTGGGATTTGTGTTTCATTTGTGGAGTTGCTTCTCTGGTGAGCTGTAAGGAACTGTAAGCAGCACAAGTGGGGCAAGATCATCTGTTCTCCCATGCAAACGACACGAGTGAGCATCTGTAGTTAGGAGGAGGAGGATAAGCTTCAGTGGGGCAGCTCAGTTTCCTTCGCACAGATGGGTTAACAGCCATGGGGAGTAATGGGGGTGGAAAAGGGATCTCCAGCTTCAGCCGTCTGCTTCTTTCCAGCATGCCAAGCAGAAGCAAGGAGCAAGCATGGAAGGGAAAAACCCTGGCATTTATCTATAGATGCTAACAGATGTCTCTCACGAGGGAACAAATTGTCATCTTCAAGGCACAGTGTGTTCCTAGGTTTGCTTTCTGCTCAGGATATACTGTCTCCATAAATGAACAGAAGATGCTGACTTGCAAGGAGCTGGGAAGATTAACCAGAGTGGAAGTGGCAGAAGGGAAGGTAAAGGATAGAAATAGGGAATATTAGTAACAGAAAAGATCCAGCTTGGAAAACGCACTCTCATACATCTGGGGAAAACATAATCGGAGACTCAGCTGTTCTGCCAGAGAGAAATGCTTAGAAAGCACTGGAAATGGAAAAAAATCCCTACAGATAGCAGTGGGAAACCAATTAGATGTGGGCTTGTATTGGCACTAAAGAGTGATTTTGGGGCTACACACAGAGGCAAAACCATTATCTTCGAGGGAGGTGATGATCCAGCTGTATATGGCACAGATGGAACAGTATCTCCGTCTCTGGCACATCAGTGCCAGACTGACATGGACAAATTGGAGAGAATTCAGAGAAAAGTGTCATTAGAAAGGAAAGGTCTGGAGATATATATATATATTTATACAAGAGAGATTAAGAATATATTTTACATGGCTCAGTTGTGTTTTGAGTTGGAAAGAATAACATCCTACAAAAACAGTACAGTATTTACTGCTACAGTAAATAGCAAGGAGGAAAAAATATGTTCAGGGCAGCAGAGAAGGTATACATATAAAGGGCAAAAAGGATCAAAGAGAACATAGGCAAGAAAAAAGTCTTTGAGGACAAGAACGTTATATATGATTGTGAAATTGGCCTCAGAGGGAAGTGGTAGATGCCCATGATGGTCCCATTTCAGTATCATCAGGAGTGCGCAGAGATGCCCAGGGTAACTCAGGTGCCAGAGCAAGTCTGGCCCAGCAGCACAGAGCTCCAAGCAGGTATCTCCAAGCAAGACATCTCCATTGGTGAGCAACAGATTTATTCTTTGGCCCATAATGGGGCTCTGCCCTTAAACTCCTTCCAGGTGTGACTTGCTTACGCATTCATGCTTCCTCATACAAATAGAGTTTTGTTTTACCTCTCTTCTTCAGTGTTTTCCAGCAGACCCTGGTTTGTAGGAAGACATAGAGGACAGTGATGTCCTCCTGCCAAAGCTACCTGTCAGCTCTCTTCTCTTTACTCCTTGGTCAGATTGAGATCCCTTTCTGAGTTGTGCCTGGCATGACCTCTCTTCTGCTGCTACAGAGAGCAATCCTCTCCTCTTCCCTCATGCTCTCCCTCATACTGAAGCCCACAGAGGTCCCTGGTTTTCCTACTACATGGCTGGTCTTCTTTTTCTGGAATAAACAAGCAGAACAGCAGACCTGGTGGCTGCTGCAGTCTTTGCCCTGATGAGAGCTGTGCCTCTTCTCTCCTGCCTCCTGTAAAACAAGTGTGAGTGTGAGGACCCGATTATGCCATTCAGGGTTCTGTTTTCCCTGCACTGATGCTGTTTGTCTATGATACACTGCAGGGCTCCGTGTGTGTTTAGCACCACTGCACAAAGTCACATCTCTCTGGCACCAGCTTTCCTGCTGGGGTTGAGCTGGGGATCAGCATCCCATGGCATCGCTGGGGGCTGAAAGGGGTCCTCGGCCATTCAAGAGTTCCAACCAGAGCCCTTTTGGGTATTTATGATATCTATGGAGATGTTTTTCAGTTGTTTCTATGGAGACCATGATGCCTTCTTTGATTGCAACTTTTATAGGGGGATTAGTAAGAGCGTGTGGCCTTTCGCTGCAGCTCAGTGGTTGAGAACCAGTGCAGCGTAGTAAGTGGAGGTCATTAACGTCTGATAGCTGTGCAGGGACCTTTGTGTTATTCAGCAATCAGTATTCTTCACTGATACCAAATCCACATAGAACAGTAAAGTATCACTAGGGGGATGAACAAATTAGTGCACACATAGAATCATAGAATGGTTAGGGTTGGAAAGGACCTTAAGATCATCTAGTTCCAGCCCCCCTGCTGTGCTGTGTATCAATGAATGACAACCCACCCCTGTTTACAAGGACACAGTTAATGGCTCTGTTCCTCCCCTGCTCCTTTCAGTTTTATTTTATAAACAAGAAAACCCCCAACACCCCACCCAAACAAGGATTAAACTTTGGCTATGAACTTGTGAGGAGTTCTGAGCTAAAGCTGTTCATGGTTATGTGTCTTATATCTCAGAAGCATGAGTTGGGGTTGGGGGCTCAGCCCCAGCAAACAGATCCAGACCCATTTTGAAACAAACAGTACCCCAGTCCTGCACACAGCACTGTGAAGCCCCATGTGTTCACTAGCACTAGTGATCAAACTGCTCTTGACTATGGAAAAGTATGAGCTAGGAAATGGTCAGAAGATACTTCTCAATAGAAAAAAACCCAACCTCTGGGGTACATGTAATGTTTGTTTCAGAAAGCGTTGCCTAGCTACTATCAAACAGGCCATTTCACTCACAGAATCCGTGGGGTGGAATTTGTCTGTTAAATTTTAGCTGTGTGACACATCCTGTAAGGCAAATGAGCAACACAATTATTTCAAAGCATTAAATGCTGAAGATCAGAGAGTCAAAAAATCAGACCTATCTTCTCCTTCTTCTATTTTTGTGCATTTAAACTTCAGTTCTTCCTCTTTCTCAGCAGTGCAAGGACCTGTAACACTGCCGCACTCTGTGGATGTACCGTGAAGACACATGTCACCAGGATGTCCTCTGTGATCCAGCCACGCAGCAGCCTCCGGCATAGCTTGAGAATGCACAGGGCAAAATAGGATAGTTGTATCATCCTATCACAATAACAGCATCTGCTGCTGGTGGGTTATGGCATCCATACCATAACGATAGGGTCAGGGCATTGCTGCTGGCAGTGATCTCCACCAGGTCCCTAGGGCAGTGCCTGGTTTTTCTCCATGTGGCATAAGCAACACATGCAGGAGAGCCCAGTCTGTGCTGCAGCATCTTCAGCAGCCCTTAAGTTGCCAGAAGCAGTGTATACCACTGGATTCGTGAAGCCTCAAATAGGTCATGTCTGTTGCTGCTGCTGTCTTTAATTTGAGGTTCAGGGCTTGACTTCTTACACTCTTCCTCTGCTCCAGCATGGGGTCCCTCCCACAGGAGACATCCTCCATGAACTCCTCCAGTGTGAACTTCCCCTGGCTGGCTGATGTTCTTCATGAACTGCTCCAGTGTGGGTCCCTTCCATGAATGCAGCCCTTCAGGAACAGGCTGCTCCAGTGTAGGTCCCCCATGGGGTCCCAAATCCTGCGACAAACCTGCTCCAGTGTGGGCTCCTCTCTCCATGGGGCCACAGGACCTGCAGGAGCCTGCTCCAGCATGGGCTTCACACGGGCATCTCCCTGCTCTGGTGTGCGGTCCTCCACAGGATGCAGGTGGGTATCTGCTCCCCCATGTACCTCCCTCGGCTGCAGGGGCACATCTGCCTCACCATGGGCTGCACCATGGGCTTCACTACGGGCTGCAGGAGAATCTCTGCTCTAGTGCCTGGAGCACCTCCTGCCTCCTTCTGCACTGATCTTGGTGTCTGCAGAGGTGTTGCTCTCACATATTCTCGCTCCTCTCTCTGGCTGTTGTTGAACAGGGATTTTTCCCTTCTTAACGATATTCTCCCAGAGGCGCTACCACCACTGCTGATGAGCTCAGCCTTGTCCAGCAGTGGGTCCATCTTGCATTCAGCTGCATTGGCTCTGTTGGACATGGGAGAAGCTTCCAGCAGCTTCTCACAGAAGCCACCCCTGCATCCCCCTGCTACCAAACCCTTGCCATGTAAACCCAATACAGCTGTGAAAAGCATATGTGTTTTGGAGGGTATAATCTTAAGTGTTCATGGCACCCCAGAAAGCAGGGCAGGCGTTGACATGTTGCACCTTCTTCAGTCAACCTTGTGGGATTTATTGTAAATTGCTTAGACTTTGATTTTTCTTTTTTTAATTTTAGTGCATATCAGAGACTTGCTGAAATGTGAGATATGTGTTACAAAGGCTGGAACTTATAAAACTAGAGATAAAAAGTAATTCTTTAAGACAAGTAAAATCCCGTGCTTGCAATTGTAGCCATTACTTTGCAAAAAACCTGGCCAGTGGTCATTAAATAGAAGCTTGTATAACATGTAAGAAAGATGGGAAAATGACATGAAAATGTCTTTCATCTAAATTGTTGAACTTAGGTCTGTGGGATCAGAATGCAACCCCACAGTATCAGTAGTGATACTGCAATGGGTGAGCAGTGGAGGTTGTGAAGTAGGGAAAGAGAAGGACGTGCTACAGGTCAAATGCTGCCCTGAGTAAAAGCAGAGATCCTCAACAGAAGCCAGGAGGCCAAGCAGATGCTGATATGAATTCCCTGTGTGCAGGCTGCCAATTGCAGCCGTGTCCTCTGGGGAAAATGCATGCAACTAGGTTGTAAGCCTAATACATAACATTTGAGAGTGTTTGGAGTTGGATACGCTCTGGAAAACACTAGCCATACTTGTTGGTCGTCAAAAGCGTGATGTTGTCCAGTAGAGAAAAAAAGAATTAAAGGCTTGGATCTGTAATGACCAAAGATAAAATCTGGTTATGTCAATATACATGTCTAATGCATATGTCTAATGCAAATGCCTTTGCATTAGAATAGCAAATAAAAGTTTTCTTAGTAACATGAATTTTTGTAACATGAAGTGTATGTGTGCTCCAAGATTAGAATGTGTTTTGGTAACAGGCAGTTTATCAGTCTTTTTGTTCTGTTTGCAATGTAGCCAGGGGCAGATGACCCATGAAGTATTCTTTGCTTTGATAAATCCTATCCTTGTGTTTCTCTGTTTTGAAAACAGATATAAAAAAGGATATGCAGTAATTTAATAAATAAGAACTGTAAAGCAGAGCTCACAGAAATAATTACTTAAAAGGTATTTTTGGTGGCATCCCTGTTTCCAAAGTGGCAAAAGGGTTCAGTAAGGATTACAGCTGTCAAACCAACAGGCAGGATGGACTTGACTTCCTACAGCCTTTATATTCAGGGGCTGTTAGTTCTCAGTTATATGTTACCTTGTCTTTCTCATGACCATTCTTTGAGCTCCATGACAGCTGCATATTATTTTAGTGATATTTTGTTTTGTCTATTGTTCATAGAGAAGTTCTGGATACAAACAGCATATTATGTTGGGTCCAAGGCACACAGATTAGCATGGGAAGAGTGACATGGGTAGAGATCCGTCAGCAACCACATCTATGTAAGGACAAGTGCATTGACACTGCTCATGCAATGCTGACGCATTTACATTTATGTTAGAATTTGCTTTATGGAGTAACACTAAAGGCTGGCATAAAATAAACCGGGATAGAAATAATTTCAATTTGAATTCCATCCACAGCTTAATGCCATAAGGTCTTTCCCCTGAGCCTCCAAATTCTGTAGCTTTTGGGGGAGCTGGGAACTGTGTTGGAACCAAACCTTGCAGCTGAAGATCATCCTGCTTAATTTCTGATACCTGATTGCACAAATAGTTCTACCTCCAGCACTGGATCTCTTCTGTGATTTTAGTCAAATTTTGGAGTATGACTGCTTATATAAAAATCAATGGTACCTGTATCAAATTGGGCCAAATGTGCTTAAAACCCCTTAATATGGATTTGGATCTTACTCCAGGCTCTGGTTTGAAAATGTTGACAGGCAATAAAAGTGACTAATAATGCCTCTTTTGTGGATTCCAGTAATGCCTGGGTACATAACCATCCAGTAAATGGAATTTTTCTTCCCATTATCTTACCCTGAAAGAGGTCTGAGCTATTAAACCAACCTAAATAATAAAGAAACGTATAACACTCCCCATGAAAGTGTTTGCAGCTGTGTTCTTCCACCACGCATTCCGTGAGGATTCCATTATAGTAAATTGGAGCTGTTAGTGTCACAATATTGCCATCATTACATGTTCAAAATATGAGTCAGATCCGTAGCACTCCTTGATGTTCTAATATCATAAATGTGTGTAGTGTTTTACTTTCAATTCTGGTTTCTAAGCCTTTAAAGGCTTAGAAACCAGAGGGGAAACTGCCTGTCCCAATAGGATGTGAAATTTTAGGGCCACATCCAGCCTAGAGTAGTGATACAGCCACATTCCTCTTTCTTCCTGGCCACTCATGGGGACTCCATTTACCTTCTCTTGCCGGGGTTAAGGGTTTTTTCTCTGATCTCCTCGGTCTCCCAGCCTCATCACCACTGCGTGCTGCCTTTCACCACTTTCTCATCTTTCTTCATCTTTTCTCCTCATACCCTAAACGTGACTCGCTTAATTTCCTGTGTGCATCTCTTCTGCCTGTGGCCCTTGATATGAGATGCAGTGGTTACCCCCTGTAACCGCTCCTGGTGGACTGTAAAGAATGGCAGCTCCCTTCCTGGCTTTAGCTGTTTTAATGATAAAGAGGAATGGTGGTCTTTTTGAGTGAGGAACAACTAATGAGTTGGTAGCTCTTCATAATGGTATATGGTGAGACGTGCTAGACAATCACAGAAATATGCAACATCTGGGGCAGCGAAGAAATTCAATGCTTCCTTTTGTATTAAAAGGCTTTGAGCCCAGTAAACATATTACATTTTAACAGATGCTTTTACATGTTCTCTCTCTAACTTCCCCATGCAACTGTTTTCTGTTGCTGCTTCTGGTTAATAAGTAAATTAGTTCTTTTTCTCTCTCTGAAGCAAGGGCAAGTCATGTTGTTTTCCTGTTGAAGGAATTTCTGTGCCAATTCCTAATCTATATGAACTAGATACATTGCACACATATATGGATACTAGATTAGATATATAAGCTAGATATTAAAGTCTTCTCCTGAATGTTTCCTTCAATAATGTACCAATGTGTATAAATCAATCAATCAATCAATAAATCCATTAGTATCAGCTTGCAACCATGACATAACCATATCTGTTTCTAAATTTGCTCTGAACAAAGTGAGAAGATTATCATCAGTAGGACTGCTATATGGAAGTGATTTAGTGCCAAATCTCCTACACATGGAATACCTGATGGTGCCATGGCGGTCACAGATACCTCTATGGAGAGGGCTAGACAAGGAGGAATTGGAGAAATGACCTCATTTAGTGCTTCCAGAGAGCCTATGTTGATGGTTTCATACATATATCTCTCCAAGCCACTGAACTTTCAGGCATGTCATCCTACTCAGGAAAGGACAGAAAGCAATGGAAGGAGATGCAGGAGGTATTGGGATGGCTACTGAGATAAAATCAGAGCATTTGCAAGTGTTATTTTGTTCCTCATGAAAATTTTCCATCCATTTTAACATCTGAGAAATTAATTTCCTAGTTACTCCTCTGACCACTCCCATAAAGGGAGATACACAGGGGATTTGTCTCCATTGACTTTGGTAGTAATATTTAGCTTTTTCTAAAGTACATCAAACTTTCAAAGACTTTACAAATGTTATGGAACCAGGCTTCATTCATCTGTTGGCTCTTGTTCTCTTGTCAATGAAATCTCATGTCTATCTGATAGAAGTTCCCATAGCCACTGTATGAGTCTTTTATGGTTTTATTATGGCAAGGCTGTCTAAGTTGAAGGCTTGACAGATTTCAGAAATAACTTTTAATTGCCTATTTGTTCTTGCAGTATTTTTACCTTTAATATTTCATTTTTTTTCTCTCTCAGAAATAGATTTCTTTCTGTCTGCTGTGAGCACCCACGCTGCCTGTGGGTAGTGAAGAGAACACTTATTTCTATGAACCATTAAACTGTCATGACGAGAACGTGATTTCAGGACTGCATTGTGTTCTCTGCTGCATCAAAGCAGTCCCAGGGGCTCTGATTCATGATCTCCTCAGGTGCTGATAGGATGCTGACATGATTCCTGCTTCCAGGTTGCAGCTGCTGGAGGAGTGGCTGAACAGGCTGTACATATGCATGGAGTATATCAGCTGCAGATTCTGGCCCTGCATAGAGTTTGCATTAATGCTCAACTGTAAAGAGGCCTCAGCAGAACATATCCATACTGTTTCTGGTCATCTCTGCTAAAGGGAGTTTAACTCTTTACAACTACCTGAAAGGAGGTTGTAATGAAGTGGGGGTTGGTCTCTTCTCCCAAGTAACAAATGATGGAACGAGAGCTAATGGTCTCAAATTGCACCAAGGGAGGTTTAGACTGGATATTAGGAAAAATTGTTCACTGAAAGGTTTGTCTAGCATTGGAACAGGCTGCCCAGGGAAGTGGTGGAGTCACCATCCCTGGAGGTATTGAAAAGACATGTAGATGTGGTGCTTGGGGACATGGTTTAATGGTGGACTTGACAGGACTGGGTTAATGGTTGGACTTGATGATCTTAAACGTCCTTTTGAAGCTAAATGACTCTATGATTATGTGAAGATTTAATTGTCATTATCTTCACCCTTACTTTTTTGAACCCAGTGTAAGAGAATGTGTTAATCCAAAGGAATTACAAGGGTAGTGAGAGTACAGAGCAAGTTTTGCCATTCACGCTTTTTTTTCCTGTAGACTAAATGATAGAGTTACATTCAGTAATTTGCTTTTTTAACATAGTTACTGAACATCCTGTTGTGTCTTAATCTACTTCTGAGCATATAAAGCAGCTGTGCTTCATTAGCTTCAAGTTATTAGGAACATAGAATATAGTCTTTTATTATGAACATAGAATATAGTCTTTTTTTGTGAGTGGGAAAACTGAAAGTTCAACAAAATGTGATACTTGTAATTTGTTTTTATATTTTCTTTCTTTCCATGTAAAATGATATTTCTATTCTCATTCTGCTTAAGACCTTGCTACAAAAAAATTAATATGCAAGACCTATAAAGGTCACTGTGCTTCATATGGGCCTCTTTTAAGATCTGCTAACCGACTGCACTTCTTCTCGCCTTGGCACTGAATGTTGAGCTTCTCTATTAATAGAGTCTCTCCATCTTAAAAAGGGGGTTGTATTTTAAATAAACTCAAGTTTTTAGGCACACCTCCAGTGCACCATACACCAACTGTCAAACAACTGGCAGTGAGAAAAGACAGTTCTTTTTCTATTCAGAGTAGGAGTCAGTGGACATCACTGGGAGGAACCCATGAGCTTTGTATCTTATCCAAGGAAAAAAAGATAGACGATGGGTATATCACAGAATCATGGAATACCAGGTTGGAAGGGACCTCAAGGATAATCTGCTCCAGGCTTTCTAGGCAAAGCATGACCTAGATGACTAGGTGGCCCAGCACCCTGTCCAGCTGAATCTTAAAAGTGTCCAGTGCTGGGGAATCCACCGCTTCCCTGGGGAGATTATTCCAATGGCTGATTGTTCTCATTGGGAAAAGATTTCCTCTTGTGTCCAGCTGGAATCTCACCAGGAGTAACTTGTGCCCATCACCACTCGTCTTTTCCATGTGACTCCTTGTAAAAAGGGACTCTCCATCTTCTTTGTAGCCACCTTTTAGCTACTGGAACATGGTGATAAGGTCTCCCCTGAACCTTCGTTTCTCCAGGCTGAACAAGCCCAGCCCTCTCAGCCTTTCCTCATATGGCTTCCCAGTCCTTGGATCATCTTTGTGGCCCTTCTCCCATATCTGTGTTGTAGCTTGCAAACTAGTATGGATATACATTGCTTAGTTGTGGAGGCACAGTGCTTGTGATGTACTAATTCACTCTGTCAAAGAGAGCTAAAATACAGCCAGGACCAGAGTGACCTCTCTCTAAGGTAACTCAGCACTGTTACTACTACACTGCATAATCTGCAATGCCAAGTGATATCTGCAATCCCCAGTGTTGCAAACTATTTTAATCACATTTGTGGAGTATATTTTAAATTCTTAAGGACTGTATCCTGGAGCTGTGGGATTCTAAGGGTGTTTCAGTTTTCAGTTAAATCAAAAAATTCTCATCAATGGAGGAAAGTTGAAACTATGAGTTAATCATCACGAGCAGGTGAATAAACAGGGTTTAGAGCAGGATCAGCTAGGTCAGGTTGCCCAGGGACTTGTCCAGTTGAGTTTTGATACTCTGATACTGGAGATTCTGCAGTTGCTCTGATTCCTTGTGGCAGTATTTCAAGAACCCTCATGGTTTTCTTTCTTTCCTTATATCAAGCTGAAATTTCCCTTCCTGCAACTCTTGCTTCTCATCCTGTCCCTTTACACCCCTGAGAAGAAGCTGGCTCCATCTTTTTTACATCTTCAACCACATAAAGTAAGTGTAGGTAGCAGTGAGATTTCCTCCTTCCTTCTATCTTTTTGTAAAACCAGGTAAACCTGGTTCCCTAAGCCTATTCTTACATCGCATGTCCATCAGCCCCCCCAAGTATCTTGATGGCCTTCCTTGGATTCACTTCAGGGTATCAATGTCTTCTGTGCCTAGGAGCCTGAATTGGATGCATGAATCCAAGTGAAAGGCTAGAGCTAAGCAAGACCCAGTTTCCACTCATACGGGTTGGGATTCTTCTCTTCAGACTTCAGGATTCTCATCTACACCTGAATGGGTCACTCCATTCTTTATACAGCCAGTGAAGAGAAATACGTCCTTCCACTCTGGTATTTGTCTTTCTTTTTCAGCTAAGATGATATGTTTTGTGTCCCACAGGGACCATTTCTCTACACTGATTATGCAAGCAATGCATTCAACCGTTTATATCTACACTGTATTTCTCTACAGTTAGGTGAGATAATTACCAGCCGGAGTCTTTGTCAGCAAGAGATGGTAACTGGTTATAATATTACAACTAATGATCTTGCATCTGAGCAAGACACATGAACAGTAGGTCATTCTTGACTGCCCAAATGTTGGTTTTGTGGTTTACTGATTTCTGCCACTTTGTGGGCACAGAGAAATAAATAATGAAGGATTAGGATGGGCTTTCAGTGAACAGTTGCAAGGTTCATAGCCTAAAAAGGCTCATGGCTTTTGCTTAAATGAAGGCACTCTCATTTAGCCAGGAATTCTGCAAAATCTACATTAGCTATGCTTTGAACACTCAAGTTCTTCACGCCAGTGATAGAGAGCTAAGCCATGGGATGCCAGAGGGCAGGTAATTGGATCTTGGCTGAAGATGAGACATGGGGATGAGCTGGAGGTGGTTGGAGAAGCAGCATGGTAATCATGGCATCTCTGCTATAAGACATCTTAAAGTCAACCATACGTCACCATACATCACTACTGCTTGCACAAAACTGCAATACTAATCAAGCATTTGGAATTAAATTGTAATTAATCTAAGCAGGCACCATGCGCTGAATCATGAGCCATACCTTCGAATCTCAAAAATATTTATCTCAGCATTCCTATTTGCAATTGAATATTTCCTTGCAATAAGACACTGATTTAATCAAATATATTGGTCCTGTAAACAGCAGCTTTTACCAGCCTTCACTGTTCAGGAGATTTCCTCTCCCTTTCATGGGTTGCTCAAAGCAGTCTTCCACCACAGGCTGTAGGATACTGGAAATGACTTGGTACCTTTTCAAATACATTAAGAAGTACAACAAACAGGTTGGCAAATACACAGGGAATAACAGTTTATTTTATCTGATACATATTTGTTAGACTGAGTGCAAGGGTGAGATGGTGAAATATAATGGCCTGTGATATACAGCAGGTTGGGCTAAATGGTCTAATGGTCTCTTCTGAATACATGAATTGCAGGGCTGTGTGCCAGAAGCCAGACAGACTCCTGGTGTTCCCACAAGTCGCTATGTTCATCCATCCCTACCCTCCTGAACTCTGTGGCGAAACTCCCATCTGCATAATTTAGAGCAGGATATTGATGTGGGTAGTTAATGCTAAAATGAAAAGTACAACAAACTTTGTTGAGAACCTCTGAAGTGCTGGATAACGGAGGCATAGCTAAAGCTAAATAGGTTCCAAATCCTGCTGAACTATAAAGTTCACTCCAAAGGAGTTAGGTTCCATGGGATTAGCGCCCTTGTTTTTCACTTCTCACCTGCCAGCTTCTGGCAGCTCTCTGGAATGGGGCTGCCAGCTATGTCTTGTACTCTTCACCGCACTGTTGAACAGGGCCCCTCCGCACTGCTTAGAGGGGCCTCTCTTGGCTTTGCTGTTTGGCACTGAAGAATATTTGCATTGCAAGCTGCAGTTTCAGATTTTAACTCATCTGATCTGTGAATACATGGCAGTATGGTTGTCTTCTCCTGCCCCCATGCTCTTGCATCAGAGATGCTGCACATCTGGATTCACAGTCAGACAAGCTAGCTGTAGTCAGAGAAGTATTCACTTTTGTTCCAACAGTATAGGTCCTGTGTCAGCTCACCTTGGGATTAGACTCGTGCCAAGGCTGGCACAAGGTAAACAGCAGAAATATATGACTGTGACTGAGGAATAGGAACAAGATTGCCCCTTTTGTAAAAGGGCAGCTCATTAGACTAAGTGTGACATGAAACTGCGTATTCAGAGAGGCAAGCTAGTGGTGAAATTCTTTGCAGCAGTACTCAGAGTAAAAGCAACGCCTCAGGCTGCATTCAACTTCCTTGTGTCACCTGGTTTCCTAACTTTGAGCTTTTCAGAGTTGGGCTTGACTTTACTCATTAATGTATAGGGAAGAAGGTAGGCTCTTTATTGACTGCAGGATTTTCTCCACAGGAAGCCCTGGTGCTAATGGTGTCAGTCCAGACATCTCTCAGATGTACTCCAAACACAAAATCTCAGCTTTGTATGATTCGCTTCAGATAACTGTGGTGTAATCTCCCTTCTCTTCTGGAGAAGGTGCTGTGACAAACTTTTATCAGACATGTCTTCTTAGAAAGCTGTTGTAAAACACGGTTTCCAAACATGTGCACTATCCTGGAAACTGGTGGAAAGAAAAGGATACAATTTTCCCTGCTTACTTGGATGAGATAGAACCACACAATAGTTTAGGTTGGAAGATACCTTTGAAGGACTCTGGTCCAACTCTTTTCTCAGAGCAGGACCAACTTAGATCAGGTTGCTCAGGGCTATATTAGCTGAAGATTCAGCAGCCTCTCTGCTCCCCTTTTTGAATATCTGACAACCATCATGGTGATTCCCACTCCCTCACCCCTTACACTGAGTAGGCATTTCCCATGTTATTTGTTGTGCTTTCACTGGGAACATCTGAGAAGCATCTTGATCCATCCTCTTTACACCCTGCAATTAAGTTGAAGGCAGAAATGAGAGCCCCATTTAGTTTTTTCTTGCTGAAAAAAACTGATTATTTCAGTCTGTCTTTGTAGGGAAACTCGCTTTAGAGATCTTCAGGAAAAGGTCAGCCAGACTTCAGTGTCCAGTGTGCTCAAAGAAAAGCTTCAGTGTTATTGAAGGTTTATGATTCACTCACTACCTCTATTTTCCCAGAATTAACATCAGCGACACTAATTTAGATTTTTAATTTTTTAACTTTTTGGATGCTATAATTTAAATTTTTAAATGAAATGCACTTCCCTGTCTTTGCCAGCTGCTTCTTGTGCAGCTGCTGTGCGGGCTGGGCTCTGCTCTAACTAAAGTTACAGTAAAAGATCAAGGTTTGCTGTTGTTTCATAGCTTGACGTCATGCGACACAACAGAAGTACCTGAATCATTTCTATGATTCACTTTCAGATACTGCATTTTTTTCCACCTGAAAACATCTGATAAGCCACTCTCTCCAGATATGTTCACACTGGCTTGAATCCCTCTGGCTAAAAGCTTAAGACTTTTAACCTGCTTCCAGGGTTTGTATACACAAACATTTATCCTCTTAGTTCTCTGGTTTCCCCTTCCCCAGTTGTCTATTGTTTATTGGATCTTACTTTTCTTGGGAGCTATATATACTGCAGAAGGGTGATAGATTAATATCTCATCCACAGCTTAACTGAGATCTTTTGCCTGTCTTTGCCCATACTTTTGCCTATTTGCCTATACTTTTCCCTGGTGAAATAAATTTTGTGGGTACTAGTTCTGTTTATACTGGGCACAAGGTAACTGCAAAAACCAGTCACTGTCTGTGATGCTTTGGATTTTTCAGCCTGTTATATGGAAGATTATTTTTATCTATCTACAGAAAGGTAGCATTTTACTTATATAAATGAATAATCATATATTCTATACTACTCATGGTGATTGAAGACAGAGAAAAAGATCTGCTATACGGAGTAAAAAATGGTAGTGCCAAGCAATGCATTGGTAGAAATAACAGCTATTAATCTTGTATTTTCCTAGACTGAAACGTGTTTCCCACAGCACCTAAGGGACTTAGGAGCACAAGACACAATTGAATGTCTCACACAGTCCATTTAATCAAGCTAATTCCAGACCTAACTAAATAACTAAAGGCAGTTGCAATGGCGAGAAGTTTCCTATGCATTAAAAGTACTTGAAAAAACTGGAGTGGCTCCAGTGCTGGATAGAGCTGTCACTTTTGTTTTTCAATCTATTTGCTTGCTGCAGCAGTTAGCTTTGCAGGTACTTCTGGGCACAAACTGAGTCTAAACATAGTCTTGTGTGATAGAGTGCTTTAATGAGTTAGGGTACCTTTCAGATATATGACTGAGGCTCTCTGCTGTTGAGGTGGTCACTAGTTTCTGGCTGTGCATGTTGGCTTTGGCACTCATTGGTCCCTTGCTGAGTTGATAATTTGACTTGTGGAGCTATAAGAAAAGTAGGTCCCCCTGCCAAAGTGTGTAATTTTCAGCCAAATTAAGGAGTTGGAAAGTGCCTGACAATCATGAATGGAAAAGAATGAAGCTGGAAGAGGTGTCTGGTGTGGGGGCAAAGAAGTGTGCAGAAAGGCAGGATGGAGGAGTGGGTCCACTCCTTCAGGTTACAGCAAGCTGTTAGGTCAGCTTGCATCATACTTTGGCCAAGCAGAACTTGCCTCTCATTTTCTGTTTGCCAGGTTTCTGTCTTGAATGGGCCAAAAATTTGGTATGTGCAGGAACAAATGACGGAGTTTTATTCTTTGTTTTGTAGTGATATTCATGTAACTTTCTCTTTCTTATAAACCCTCTGAAGACACTTTTACCCTTCCCCTGCAACCAGACCTATAGGCTGTGCAACTAGACTCTTGCTGTGCATTACTGATTTATTACATGTGGTCTTTCTGTAGCAAACGTCAATATTAATATTTGAATAGCGATCCATCATATCTTTCCTACAAATAAAGCACAAATGATATCATTCTGATCTCACTTACCCTGGGATAAAGCAGAAGTATTTCACTGGACACAAGCATTATACCAGTGTAAAATTGCTGGAGTTAGATGAAAACTGGGAACAGCAGAGAGTAATTGTAATAAAAAGGCATCAGATCGTTCTGTGACTTGTGGAATATTAAAAGGGTGTATTGTCGACATGAAATTTTTGGATAATGAGTGTGCAGGCTTTGTGACTCTCTCTGCCCTGATCAGCGTGACGCATATTTGAGAGGATCTTGCTCAGCCTGTGCACTGGATTAGAAATCAGCTGTCATTAAGGAGCATTTCACAGTGTAAAAGGTTCCTGGGTGTGATGGTGCGCACAAGAGTCAGCCGTGGGGATTAAGCTGGCTGGTAACAAGCATTTGTATTTACCAGTCTGGTTAACTTCAGATCAGCCTTCTAAACATTTCCATGGAAACAAGGGAAGTTTTGATTCACTGTAAGTGGCTTAATTTAATTTCTAACTGTATTAAAAATAGAATACTAAACAGAGACAAAACTAACTCATATTTTTGATGATATTATTTAATCAGTTATGGCATTCAGTGATCTGCTTTTCCTTACCTCCTGCCTGCAGTTATGGGTGAAGCATTCACTGAGCAGTTGCTCCCTGAATCTGCAATGGCCTGAATCTGTTCAGACCTATGAACACAACAGGTCATGAAAATAACTGTGGAATAGTTGAACTTCTTAAATCTTTACTTTTGGTAGAAAAAAATTCAGTGCCTTTTTTTTTTGTGAGCTTTCCTCTTTCTTTAAAAGGCATGAAACTTGAGAGATTGGAATTTGCTTATAGCCTGGAAACTTCTTATGTATCTACTGTTTTTACTGAAATGTCACATGTAAATTTTGATAGGACAGAACAGCCACTTGGCCAGTCAAAGAGATAAAAGACATATAAAGGTGTTCATAAGGAAAAATACTAAAACTGTGTTTTCCTTTTTCGCTGTCATCTTCAAAGTCACATCATAGAAAACTAGTTGTAAGTAGATTTTTTTTCCCTGGGTTTCTAGGAAGTTTGGCTTTCTTCTGTACAAATAGAGGAGCAACAGAGTGGAAACATCCTAAAGCAGCAAAGTGAGGGGAACTGTCGGCTAACTCAGGGGGTGAGGTTCTTGCTCAAAGTGCCAGTCTGTCTCTCAGGATGTGTGCACCCGAAGGCGAATTGTTCATATGACTCAGGAGGTGTTTTCCAGTAGAAGTGGTTCTTACTCCTATAATGCTGATAATTGGTAAATGTATGAACTGCTTGAACAAAATCACCCTTAATTATGCATGAATGCCGATCAGTCTGGAAATCAATTTATCTGACTCACACTCAAAATTTAATGCTATTATCTGAATTTCAATAACTCTGAGTTTTTATCTTAAGTTACATTCTAAGAACAGTCAGATGCAGAAGCGAAATTGGCCTTGATGTTTATCTAAGCACTGGAAATGAGTATAGCCTCGCATCTATAACAGCAGGGAGGAGATTTTCCTTCCCTCTGTGGTACAGAGCTAACAGCCCTGTCTGTATTAACGCTCAAGTCCTCACAGTGCACTCAAGCAGCTGCAGAGTGGCAAGGTCAGCATTTTACGTGTGGGAAACAGAGGGGAAGAAATACTCCATGGTTTGTTCAATGTCACAAAGGCTTTTTTGCAATTGAGGGAATTAAGTTTGTGTTACCTGAAAGCTCAACCTCAAACTTCATGTTCCACACTTTTCCCATTGCTCTTCCATGGTGGATGAGCTCCGTCTGCCTGGTCTACCTAGAGGAACATCCAAGTGTCATCCACTGCACTCCGGGGCATTCTGATTATAATCCATAAGTAAGAATTTCTGTTTATATAGAAAAATACAGTCAACCTTAGTAAAACATGAAGGAACAGGTGGCTGGGCTTCCAGCACCATTCCATACTTCCCTGGTCAAGAATGCGTGCAGCTGACTGCAAGCAGCTGTGCGTGCACTTGGGGAACTCTGACATGCCTGCAGCTCCGCAAGTGGCTTTAATCAATAGCAGCAGCAGGCAGAGAAATGCAAAGACAATGTGACCGGAATTCTCTCCTAGGTAACTACAGTATTTGGAGAAAACCATGCGGATACATTGGCAGCGTGGTGTTATTTTAAGGCAGAAAACCTGAACAAACAATTCTGCTGAGGTACGCTTAAAATCGAGCATGGAGTATAAGGCTTCAAAATGCTTTGAGTTTTTGTGTAAACTCTCCTCCAGCTGCTGGAGTCAGACAAAATACCAAAAGGACATTAAGTTTCATATGAAACAAATGGTAGGATGCTTGTCGTCATGAGTGTAAAGAAAAGGTTTGCAAACAATGCAATGTAGAAAAAAGCTCAGAAACCAGAAATCTGTGGTGCCCAGTGACAGGGAGTATATCCCCAGGTAGGACTCTTCATGTGTTTAAAGTACACAAGCTCAAAGGCTGAGACACTAATTTTTTTAAATAATATCCTCTTTCCTTCTCACCACAAAATAGAATTTCTCATTTTTAACATGTGTTGCTATAGTGACTTGTTTCTCTGTTAAAGCTTCTTTACATCCTTACAAACTGAGGGCCTAAGCCTTCCCTGGTAAGTGTGTGGGTTTGGGCTGGATACAGAATGAAAATGATTTTTCTGGGTACTGCAATCATTTGAGCAGTGCTGCTGAGGTAAAGGAGAGGGATTGTAAGCTTTCATTACTAAACAGGAGCAAGAGAAACTCAGGAAATACTCTTGAGTTGAACAATAGAGCACTGAAACCTTATAATGGTCCTCAAATGGTTTGGAAATAGAGCAGACAGCTGGGGAAGGTTTAAAATCTGTGATTTTTCCTGTGTTAGCAACAAGTGTGAGCAAAATGCTACCAGTGCAAGGCAGAAGGTAGCTTTGTTCTTGACAATGGGTTTTGGAGGCTCTTGTGATTCTAATAACATCCAGATATCTCAGACAGAGGCTGCCTGTGGAACTATTATATAGAAATTTGAAGTATATTAAGCTCCGGAGAAAATGATGCTGTCACAGAAGTTGCTGCCAAGAGGGATTTCTTCCTCTTAGCGCAGGCCATAAGAGGAGGCCATAAGAGGCTGCTGTGACAACAGCAGCATTAGACATGAGGGCTTTTCCATGTGGGCAATCTGCAGTCCATTCAGTGGTGGAGCTTATGTTACTTTAATTAAACTGAGGTGAATACGCAAGCGTGGTGGAATGATGAAGAAAGAGGCAAGGCTGCAATGGAGGTGCACAAAAAGCAGTTGGGTACTAGTTTGTGACCTCCTTCCAGCATGACCCTCTAGGCACCTCTAGTCTTCAGAGGGTTTTGTGGGGTCCAATGCCACCAGGAGAAGGTGGATGGAAACAATTGAGTGACTATGGGGTCTGCTTCTTCACCTTGTCTTCTTGTGGCCCTGGGCACCATAGGGCACTATCCACCAGCTCCATGGAGACCTTTGAGGAACAGGAGGAGCTTTATCAAGTGTCTGCACTGCTCTCCCTCCAGACCATTTTTGAGCCTGTAATATGAACTCTTCCCATTTCCCCCTCCCCCCAGTTATTTCCACCAGTATTAATTAATCTTTCTCTTCATGGTTTCTTTCCTATTTATCCTTCCTGGAAGGGCTTGGAGGTTATTGTCTGTGAGAAAAATGTCTGCCAGATTTGCTAGGCATTTGTAACCAAGCAAACTGATGGTTAGTCCTCATTGTTGATCAAAAACTAGATTATCTGCAAATAAATAGAAGACTGAAACATCTCTCTTTTATAACTTGGTGTCTGGGATTTTGTCTGCTACTGGAATTAATTTCTGATGGCAACTATTGTTCCACTTAAAAGTAATTAGCTTTATCTTCTACTTAGAAAATATAAATTAGGCAGTTCTCTGACTAGATATTCTCAGGAGCACCGGGAAGCCAAACTCGCTGTTATTGAGAAGATTTCCTATTTATTAGCTTAAAAACTGCTTCTGTAATCTGTCTAGGAATGTCTGGGGGAAAATAACAATTTATGCTTATAGAAAACCATATATTTAATTTTCTACCAAAATGCATCATTTAATTCTAACTGATCTTAGGCATGAATTTCACAAGCTGGGATCCCAGTGCTTGCTTGCTTGCTTTCTATTTTTTTCTTTTTAATTTAAAAAGGTCTTTTGTTGGAGGCCCCTATTTGCCGTCATCAAGTGGAAACAGCTCTTCCAATTCCAGTTCCAAGTATCAAACATACTTAATTATACAGGTCCTTGAATAGGTACCAAGTAAGCTGTTACAAGAGCTAGAAGTCGTATTCAGGTACTTCAAAGACGTCTTTCGAATTTGTTTAAATGTTTGGAAAGCTTCTTTAATTCAAGAGTAACCTCTGGCAAAACTTATTACTCTTTGATTTGTATTCCTCATTTGATTTGCATTCCTGTTCTAAGTTATCAGTTTCTAATTTACTTTTTCGATTTGAACTGATGATACAGAGATATGGGGCCGGACTCTGAGCTGATGCAAACTGACTTGTGTTAGTTTCCAGCATCTGAGAATCTGGCTTCTTACATCTTCTGTAGAGTTTCCCAAATGAGATGTTATTGTTTTCATTCTAGAACTTTATTTTCAGTTGCGTTAGTAACATCTGGCATTAACTTCATCTTGCTGTGACAGGCAATTGCCAGTTCTGAATGCAGCTGTGAACAAGCACAATATTGTTCACTTCAGCTGAGCTACGTTTGCTTTTAACGTGGCAAACTGTCAGTGGAGAGTCCAAAAAATGATTTAGATTCAACATTAATGAGGTGATGCTCTGCATTGCTTCACAGCTGTGGTCTTTTCAGACAATATTAGGAAGCTTCTACCTTCCCCACTTGTGTTTGCAAATCCTATAAAGCAAAATAGCCCATCCTTCCTTCCTCTGAAAAAATGGGCTAAGAAACAATGAACTAATACAGATCTGACAAATATGGGCAATCTTCTCACTGGAGGTCTGTGTGTATCAACCATTAATCCTAATGGTCCCTGCTGGAAGTAGTGGATCAATGTCTCTTTAAAAGGCATGACTACACTCAGAAAAATCATCTTGGGGGAAAAAAATCAGACAGCAACCCTTCTTCTTCATAGCTTCAATTTTTGTATGTTGAGTCATATCTGCCAACTGTAGTGCCAGTATCTTTTTGTCTTAGTGGTCTTGCTGAGCTGGAAACACTCTGAGAGAGGGAACTGAGTTCCAGTCTTTTCCATGTGCTATTAGTGGAATATTTTACTAAGCATCAGCTGTGAGGCCAAGCATCATGTCTGGAAATAGACCTTGATGGCATCACTGGCCTTGTTACTCTAAGAGCTTTTACACCTGGTCAGAGGAATTATTATGGAGGGGATGCTGTGTAGTGAGTTTTAGGGCTGACTTTAAAACCAGTGGTACAGAGTTGTGAAAAGCAAGCGGAAGGAGGACAAAGTTGAAGGAGCTGAAGAAACACACAAAATGACCCCACACCAGGCACTCACTAACTGCTGCCCATGAAGTTTTGCAGAAGCTGGATGAGTGAGGCTGAGATGGAGTGAAAAATGGACTAAAATGAGCAAGGAGAAAGCCGAAAGGCTTAGAGAAGATGATCGTGTTTTAGGAGAGGAATGAAAACTCTGACAGGGAACATGTGCCTTATTTTGTGATATTATGTCCAATATAGCACTTGAGGGTTTTTAAACTGAGACTTTGGAGAAGAATGATGTTGTAGCATAGCTGAAAGTACAGAACAAGAGCTCTGGGTGAAGCACCACCTCTGGAGCTGCAGTGTTTGCCAAGGATTCAAGTTTCTGTGGCATGAAGTGAATGTCTGCATCTGCTGTTCTGTGGTGGTCTTATCCTTAGCAATGTGGGCTAACTCTGGGGCAATTGATCCAGGGTGACTTGCCACTGTGCAGGAAGAGAAGAATGGGGCCCATACAGTCGTTCTACAGCAAGTTCTGAACTAGTTTTTCCACCTAAAACTTATTTTCCTTTTTGCAGTTAGGAGGACAACGAGTGTCTCCTTCAAGCTGGAGGCCTGGTTTTGTTCAACAGTAGGTTTAAATTAACCTCATTATAAGTGGGAGCTTGATGGCATCACATTTTTTAGTGCAGAAATTTGTCTGTTTAGTTAAGATGGCTTCTGTTCAACTGCTGCTAATTAGCATCCATCATTAACTGGTCCAGAGCTCGCAGCTCTTTTCATTTATATGATTGTTAATGGGAACTACACCCATTGAGACACTGGGTTAAATGGCGGTTTAATGAGGACGTGTTGGTTATTTCACTGTAACTGAAGCTCTGTTCATCTGTTGAGAGAAGTAAAGGTTTCTCTCCTCTCTCACTAAATAATATGCTGAAACTGTGATCCTGAGAAAGCCCATTAAAGGAACCCATTAAAGAAGTGGGAGTAGTAGAGAAATAGAAGAATAATCTTACAAATGGAGTTAGGTAAGAGCACAAATATTTAGCTATTAAAGCCAATCTTTGGTTTTAAAAGCTGGTTTCTTTTAAAAGGTGCCATTTCCACAACTCTAGGAAATGAATTCTTTATCCATTGAAGCAATGCAGCACAGAGAAGCACCACTGCAGCTGTGACAGCCTCTGTTTTTGAATGACACCTTGCAGATTGAACCAAGGAGCTCCGGAGTTGAAAGCTACCGCTTGAGCAGAAGACATTGCCAGCTTGCCTTGCCTGACTTCATAGTGCAGAACCAGTGGATTATGCAAGCTCTCGACCCTCCCTTCTATGAAGATAAGCCTTACCTTGTTGGTGTGCTCCCCTGGAGAGAAAGGGCAGTGCCACTGGCTTGCCGCTTTGGCTGAAGTGTTTCTCATGAGGAATCTCAACAAGTGGCAGTGGGCACATGGCAGCTGTCCAGTAGCATTTATCTAGCCATAGGGCCACAATCCCAATAGTTCTTCTCCTTCTGTACACTTCCTAAGAGTTATAGAAGTAGGAAATTGTAAGTGCGTGAAGCCAAAAATATGAAAGAATACAGAACAGATGAAGTGAGAGATTTTGTCTTAAAATAAGACTTTCTCTTCGGATTCTGATTTAGACTTTCTTCAGTCCAACTGGCATTTCTTACCTGCCTTCAACAACGTCTGCAGTGGTTCTTACCAAGTAAAGTCTCTGTAGGTGCCTCTGCCCTAACTGACCTTCAGCTGCTCTTGATGCCATTGGCCATCCTTTTCCCAGGATCTTCTTCCCTTTTAGTGACTTTACTGTCTTTTGAATCACATTTTGTGATCTTGTCACATTTTGTCACGTTTTGAATCACATTTGTCCCATTTTGTCACTTTTTGTCACATTTTGATTCACATTTTATCATGTTCTGACCCTCCTCCAGCTTTCTGTGACGATGCCATGAAGACCGGCCCTTGATTTTCTATTACTTTTCTCTTTGTTTTACCCACAAATACAAATTTATCTTATCATGTCTATGTCAATGGGTCACAGACTTGCCTGAGTACTCCAGGCCATTTTTGTTCTGTCCAAATAGTGGTCTGGGGTTGCTTTTCTGACAGGTCTGACTGACATCTAGATATTAATTCAAGCCAGCACCAACACATGGCTATCGTTAATGTTCTCCATTGCTGTCTCTTTTGGTCTCTTTTTGAGGGCAAAGTGAGCTTTCCTCTACCCACGTTGGTTGCATCTTGCAAATCCTGCTGCATACCTTCTTTTGAGGATGTGGTCTTTTTATAACTGTAATATAGCTCAAAGTCTTATCCAGGCTCTTACCACCTGGCATCTCACTTACTGCAAGATTCTTTTCTCCAGCTTTCTCCCATTTAAATGAATTAAAAATTCACATGCAGAGGCATTTTCCTGCCCCAGTACATTGACAAAATCATCTCCTTCTTGCATTCTTCTATTAGTTCCTCTATCTGTTTATACAACATACTCTTGTTTTCATTTTGAACAACCTTCTTGTCTCATCCCCATGTGGCTTGTCATCTCTTGTTCGTTTTTAAATGTCAGCTTCCATCTTTGATGGGCTGATGATGCCAGCTTCCTTCCTCTTGTTTTTACATTTTCAAATCATCACCTTTTCCATGCTTACCTTCATGTTTGGAAGGAGCCCTCTGAAAACAGCAACAAAGCAACTTTCAGGTCATTTTAGAAGTCATTTTTTTCCTGTGATGCTTTACAGAAACCTTGACAAGTTGATACTGTGCCAAGGCAGATCCTTTTCATGCTGACTGATATTTCTTGTATTCCCTGGCTGTCTGGGAGCCTCAGATGTTTTCTGTTTTAGATGGGGAAAAGGGGCCCTGGAGCTTGATCTGAGGGACACTGAAATAAACTTTGCTTCACTCTAGGCACAGATGAGAAACTGTCTCAAGCCTGTACCACTCTTTCTACTTTTCTCCAATCCAACCAACACTACAATTCTGTTATCTCAGCTTCATAATATTGGTGATACAATCATGTCTCCTAGCCATGTCTCCTAGAAACTAGCAAGTTGGGTATCAACTAATGGTAAACAATATCATTTCTTTGGTTACTGTTTGCCATGGTTTCTGTTGGACCTGAGCCACGTAGAAGTGAAAAATGGGTTTTGTACAGCAGTGAGAAAGTCTTTCTGATTACAGCAAATGACTTAGGAGGGAGCAGTTCCTGCAGAGGTGGTTTTCACAAGTATCTTCATCTGCTTGCCCTCTAGATGTGGGACAATGGGACCTGAGCACTGGGGACATTCTATGCAGCTTGGAAAATAAGATTCTTTTCAGGAGGTCTGTAGTTGTCCCAAGCAAGAAGAAGAGCATAAGCGTCAGGCAGATGGATGGCGTGCACCTTGAAAGGTTTATTGCAGGACCAAAATCCCTTTATATTCTTCACAGAATAGAACCAATATAAAAAGAAATTGTGTTTTGTCAGGTACAATTCAAATAATTTTTCCCCTTAGGTAGCTCTGCCCACTCATGAACCTGTCCATGGGAAGGTTGCAGCAGGCTCGACAGATGCCCCAAGCTTCATGGTGCACTCAGAGCATTCACCCAGCCATGTGCTGATGGGTGTAATAGGTGTGCATGTCTCATAAAGGTGCTGATCGTAGAAGGTCTGAGGATGATAGTCAGTATTTCTAGGTTGTATTTCTAAACAAAACAGACTTTCAGAAGGAGTTGGTTTTACAGAGGGTGTTTGAGCAAAGAAATTAGTTAGAAACAATCTGAAATTGTTACAGGAATACAGCACGTGAGTTCTGACTGAAGTCAGTGGGGAGAAGTCCAATTTTGAAACTAAAGGACAATGCTATTCAAACCGAACTGTAAGTCCTCTTGCTTTTCAAAATGTAGTCATTTCTTCTTTTACATCTCCAGAGTGACAAAGCCATTTGGGTTTTATTGACCAGTGTGTCTTGATCTGCCTGATGACATTTCCCAAGATTAATGTGTCTATTTCTTGACAATTCATACGCTTCATGATGCATCATAATTAACCACTGCTACTTGGTATGACAAGGAAGGACTCTCTTTATCTGCAACTGCATGACTTCTATCTGCATTTCAAATGGCAAGTAAACAGACAGGTCCCCCATCCACCTCTCTCATCTACCTTTTTGAAGTGAAAAAACTGAAATTCATGCTTAGATTCCCAGTAAGATGCAGCATATTTTGGAGAGCAAATTGAACTGGAAATATAAACAATGGAAAAACACTAACCAAACCCCACAATATATAAGATACAGAACATACAAGCATCTCCCATGATTACAAATACTTGACTTTTTAGCTTTTATTTATTTCTGTTCGTAGAAATGTCAAATTAATATTTATAAGCTCACTTTAGTGCATTTGCTAGGGGATTTTGTTTGTTTTCAGTATAAACTGTCAGGCTAATGCTGTTATTCAGGATTGTCAAAGTGTGTTTTTTAAACTCAATGGGAGTTGATGCAGTTCTGCAGGGATGTACCATTGTGCTTAACTTACTTAAAAATATGAACGATCCATTTCTCTTTACTATGCCTCTTCACATGCCTAAAGTTAAACTTGTGTGCATTCGGCTGAAGCCACAGAGTTTTTATCATAATAATTTAAACATCTCTGGAACAGGCTTGGTTAGATTTTTTTTACTGTTTTAATTGAACTCAGTAGCTGAACCTAAAACATTTATACAGATCCAAATTTACCTAACTATTGTTCAAATAAGTTTGGTACAATTTCTTAATTTTTCAGATATCACAGAACAAAACATGAATTTTCATTTTATCAGTGCTTGGTTCCTCTAATGGGATTGTCAGCAGAAGCAGTGAGCAGAAATAGAACTGTCCTTGGCATATCTATTTTCTCATAGTGGTTTGAATGCAGATTCCTCCACCCATGTTATGAAGACTTCCAATACCTAAAAGGTGATGGTGACGAGATATCCCTGTTATTAAACCAGAATAAACATGAAAGAGTGATCTAAAAATGAAATATACTTTCATGTATGTTGAGAGAGAAGCCAAATTCGCAATCTAGTTCTTTATTGGAAAAGTAAAGAGAGTTTAAGAAATGCTTTGAGCTTCACTTTGTTATTTTCTTACTTTCTTCTTTGTTTCCTGCTATCTATTTCCTACCCCCTTGGTAATTTTATTTGCTTTTGGTCTTTATATAGTCCCTTGCTGACAGCTAATTTTCCCTTCTTCAGGGAGTATTTCAGCTGAACCTTGGTATTCTGAATGTCTGTAATGTATCTGAATAATAGAATCTATGTCACAATAAAAGCAAAGTAAATGTCATAGCTGGTATATCTTTAACAGGCAGGGACATGGCATCATGGTAGAAGGTACAATGAAGACTTCTGCTCCATGCACATTTGTAATAGGAAAAGTTGACAGGATGTGAGAATGGGATGGTAGACAACACAAAGGTTTTTATAAAGCCTTTTACATAAATCAGTTGGTGAAGCCTATTTTCGTACTGTTCAGGACTGGCCATTTTATTGCAAAAAAGAGTTATCAGAGCTCAAGGACTATGACAGAGCTGAATGAGGTGAAACATTCTGATATGAAAAGGGACTCACTGAATTGAGATTTTTCATTTAGGAAAGAGACCAATAAAAGTGAAATGGATAAAAGGATACAAAGCCACAAGAAAGAAGTTGGATTATTTTTTCCTTTTGGCATGAAAAAGGCTATTTTACATAATTAAGAACTGAAACTGTGAAACAATGGAAGCAATTTTTTCATAATGGAAAGTGGCCACAGTAAGACATCCAAATAAAAGTAAACAAAACAAGAGATTGCAAATTTTATTTGTGCATCAAAAATATCCAATTATTATAAAGGGAAAGGATCTGCAATTTCATGCCTCATGCCTTGAGCCTGCCACCAGCAGGGACACCAGTGGGTACAGATTATGTCCCATTTACCCATCAAAAAGTTCTTAGCATTCTCCCTAAGGAGTCTCAGACTGGTCACAGTCAGATGCTGCAGAGTCAGGACTAGACTTGCAGGTTGGTGGTCTGATACTATATTGTAGTCCCTGTGAATGCTGCCAGCAATTGTATGCTGAGCTGCATCAGGAGTGTGAGCAGCAGGTTGAGGAAGGGGGACTCTTCCCCTCTATTCCGTTCTGGGGAGACCCCCCCTGCAGTCCTGCTTCCAGTTCTGGGGCAACAACACAAGAGGGACATGGAGGTATTGAACAAGTCCAGAGGAGGCCACAGAGATGCTCCAAGGGCTGGAGCAGCTCTGCTCTGGAGACAGGCTGAGAGAGCTGGGCTGGTTCAGCCTGGGGAAGAGAAGGCTCCTGAAGGGGAGACCTTAGAGCAGCTCCCAGTGCCTAAAGGGGCTACAAGAAATTTGGAGAGGTGCTTTTTACAAGAGCCTGTAGGGACAGGACAAGGGGAATGGCTTTAACCTGCCAGAGGGGAGATTGAGATGAGATATTAGGAAATTCTTCCCTGTGAGGGTGCTGAGGCGCTGGCACAGGGTGCCCAGAGAAGCTGTGGCTGCCCCATCCCTGGCAGTGTTCAAGGCCAGGTTGGACACAGGGGCTTGGAGCAACCTGCTCTAGTGGAAGGTGTCCCTGCCCATGGCAGGGGGTTGGAACTGGATGAGCTTTAAGGTCCCTTCCAACCCAAACCATTCTGTGATTCTGTGATTCTATGAATGATTAAACAAGAAATCCATAATGTGATGCAAAGCTGCTTGAACTGAGTGCTGAAATTGATTTTCCTGTGGTATAAATTAATAAAGCAGATTTGAGGTGTATGTAAATTATTTATTCTTTTTTGGCTGGGTGTCAAAATAGCCTCTTCTGCAGATAACCAGAAACAAACAATGATCTTAAACTTTCAGTGTGATGAATTCACTTTCTACTCTATTTAACCAAATATTAAACTCAGAAAAAATACTCTAAAATAAATAGCAAACTTATCTGATCTGTATTTTCTGTCTCTGAGAAGTGGGATATGAAGAGAAGAACTTAACTAAGAATTCCTGAACTTGAGTTCCAAACTTGCCTTTCCTATGAATCTGTTTGTGAGCAAACTGCTTAGGTTTTGGGCCCATCTCAGGAGTACATGGCTTGTACTTCTGAGGCCCAGACACAAAGACACTGATTTTCAATTTAGGCATTCCAGGTGGAAGTTTGAGTTTAAATCCATGGGTACTTTTTAATTTTTAAGCATCTTTAAGCAATTTTGATAGCTCTTTCCACAATTCCACTTGATTGTGGATGATCTGTCTTCAAGGTAATGTGCTTAAACTTTTGCAAAACGTTTAAACTAAGAACAATCCGATTGTGACCCATTATGTATCATTAGCACATCTGGTAAGGAAGGGCCATCATCTTTTATATGCTTATGTGCCTATGTAAAGCTAGAGATTTCATTTTCATATTTTCTAATAGTGCTATTTCTATGTAGTGGGAATAGTCATTCCAAATCAGTGCATGAATATTTCTGGCATGGACAAACATCTTAATATCTTCACAGATCTGCAATTTCTTCAATTATCATCATGGAATGTAGTGTCAGATCTTTTTCCTTTTTATTCAAGTTTCACATCAATCTCATATTACTGAATAAAACACTACCTACATCAAGAGGTTATTTCAATATTCTTAAAAGAGTTGTGTTTATAATTTATCAAATAAGGTGTCAATATCTGGTATTATTTTTGGAAAGTCTCAGCTCCTACTGTAGCACTGGCAGACAAAAGTAGAAAAACTTTCTTGCAATAGAAAGTTTTCTTGACCATGTATACACACATACATCAGACTCAGATTTTTTCCCTCTTGTTGGCATGTGAGTTTGGGCACTGCAGGGGCATTTCTAGGAACACTTATGACAGGACAGTGACTTTCATCATCCTTATCTTATATTCTGTTGACAGCTTTCCAATGCTGTTGAAGACATCATAGAATTGATTTTCTACCTTCATAAGCTTCTATCCTTCAGCATAAGCTCTCATAATGAGCCTGAGCATTTGCTATGTTTTCAGACCTTGAATCAATATCCTCTTTCCCTGAAACAATTACAAACCTCATTGTTTCAAGGTTTTCCTTTATGCTGATGTCAAACTCATATAAACCTACAACTAGAATAATTTCTCCACAACATGATCTGTGGTTACTTGTCAGTACTGTGTGCAAGTATGTTTTCTCTTCTGATAGTTTCCTGTAACTTCAGCTATCACATTAAGCTGCCAAGCCACAGTCAACTAATCAGTAAAAAACCACTGTGGGCATTGGATGCAAATGCCTCTTCAACAATGCCATGGTAGCAATTTGCTGCTTTTCAGTACTTTCAAGCTACAATTTCTTGTAAATATGGAAGGTCTTTCCAAAGGTGACAGAGCTTAGAACCAGTTTTGGTCTGTTCTGGTTCAGCCCTCTACACTGGTTCTTGCAAATTCCTTCTCCTTGCAGTCTGCAGATTCCTCTGGAGATATTTTTCTGGTCTTGTCCACTTTGTCTTCCTTCCAAAATCTGCACTTGGGTTTGTTTGTGGTCTGAAATCTTGGAAATGTTCTCTCTTTTTCTGGAGTTTGGATAAAGAATTCCTCACATTCCCTCCCTCTACCCCCCTCTTTCATTTGGGGGTTTTATTCCCAATACAATCTGATCTCCAAAATCAGGAATTTCACAAGCCATCAAATATTGCACTTTTACCTCAACAGTATCAAATCTGTTATAAATTATTCAACTATTTCCTCTTTCCTCTGAGTTCTCTTATGAAATATCTCTCTCAATAGCTTCATTTATGTCTAAGAGCTCAATATTCATGTTTGTGCTGCACATTCTGACAAATGGTTTTCTCTGCCTCAGTCACAGGGTAACGTACAAGTCTAGTACATCTGTGATTGATATAAAATGAAGAAAATCTGCCTGTTCTTATCTGTGCTTGCCAAACTCTTTCTTTAAGTTTTCTGTTTCCTCCTGCCTTTCTGGAGAGCTCCAGTTGCTCAGGAGATTTTACTCCTCCTTTTCTTATTCACGACTTGTCTTAGATGTAATCTTCAATATCTGCAGTGGTACCTCCACTGTCAGACTGTTGGGGATGTACTTGTATGTGTGTGATAAATATTAAAATATGAGTTAGGCTCTTAAGTACCAAATCTTAAATAAATGAAGCAAGAAAATTACTAGATGCTAGAGAAAATAGCTTCTGGAGAAGAAAAAATGTTCATGTATGGATTTATCAGTCTGTATCAGAGTGTTTCAGTGATGTAAATTTCAACACTGAGAAATTAAAAGGTGCAGTTATCACTGCAAAACTATAAAGCAACAAAAATACTATGTAGTCATATTTTTAATCGAAATTTTTACGCATGGTTTTATGCAAATATATTCATTGCACCAAGGCCGAAACACTTACAGAAAGAAAAAATCTGAGGAGAGGTCACTAATAAAGAGATTTGCTGGGAATTTTCAGTAATGAAAGTTTGTTCCTGTAGAAAATACTAATTAGACTGGATCAAGATGATCCAGATGCTTGCATGGGATCTGACCTTAACTCTTCAGCTTGAGCAGCACCTACCTATCCACTTACTTATCTTCCATTTAATAGTGTGCTGGGCAATAGTTAGTACCTGGCAGATTTCTGATTTCCTTGTGTTACTGACCTGGTTAATTGGCAGCTCAGACACTATATAGTTTCTATCCTGCTGAAGAGGCCTCAGAGGACTTCACAGAATTGCGCATCCCACCTACAGGACAGAAGAGAAGCAAAAAATTACATTTTGATCCTTTAGAATCATAGCATCACAGAATGGTTTGGGTTGGAAGGGACCTTAAAGCTCATCCAGTTCCAACCCCCTGCCACAGGCAGGGACACCTTCCACTAGAGCAGGTTGCTCCAAGCCCCTGTGTCCAACCTGGCCTTGAACACTGCCAGGGCTGGGGCAGCCACAGCTTCTCTGGGCACCCTGTGCCAGCGCCTCAGCACCCTCACAGGGAAGAACTTCCTAATATCTCATTTCAATCTCCCCTCTGGCAGGTTAAAGCCATTCCCCTTGTCCTGTCCCTACAGGCTCTTGTAAAAAGCACCTCTCCAAATTTCTTGTAGCCCCTTTAGGCACTGGGAGCTGCTCTAAGGTCTCCCCTTCAGGAGCCTTCTCTTCCCCAGGCTGAACCAGCCCAGATCTCTCAGCCTGTCTCCAGAGCAGAGCTGCTCCAGCCCTTGGAGCATCTTCGTGGCCCCCCTCTGGACTCATTCCAACAGCTCCATGTCCCTCTTGTGTTGGGGACAGTAGAGCTGAATGCGGTATTCCTGGTGGGGTCTCACAAAAGCAGAAAAGGGCAGGATCACCTCCTTCGACCTGCTGGTCACGCTCCTTTTGATGCAGCCCAGGATACAATTGTTTTCTGGGCTGTGAGCACACACTGCTGGCTCATGCCGAGCTTCCCATCAACCAATGCCCCAAGTCCTTCTCTCCTTTCAAGGTCCATCTGGATGACATCCCTTCCCTCCAGCATGTTGACAGCACCACACAGCTTGGTGTTGTCAGCAAACTTGGTGAGGGTGCGCTCAATCCCACTGTCCAAAGATGTTAAAGAGCTCCAGTCCCTATACAGACACCTGAGGAGCACCATTCATCACTGGTCTCCACTTGGACATCAAGCTGTTGACCACAACTCTTTGAGTATGACCATCAAGCCAATTCCTTATCCACTGAGTGGTCCATCCATGAAATCCATGTCTCTATAGTTTAGAGATGAGGATGTTTTATGGGACAATGTCAAATGCTTTGCGCAAGTCCAGGTAGATGATGTGTGTTGCTCATCCGTCAATGCTGTAACCCAAGGCGACCAAATTTTTCAGGCACAATTTGCCCTTAGTGAAGCTGTGTTGGCTGTCATCAATATTAATATTTCGGATCATGTTCATTATAAATAAGCTTATTTCGGAAAAATGTGATCTAAAAGATAAGCTGTCAAAAATCTTTGTTAAATATAAACTGACAGCATTGGAAACATGCTCAGCTGAAAAATAGCAAAGTTTATGTACAAGATATTATTAGCAGTTCATGATCTTTCACGTACACTGTTCATTTATTAGAACCTGTGGCCTGAAAGTTGCTGTCAGTTCATGTTTAAAAAGACATTTTTCTTTAGCACATTCTTCAAAGTGCTGTGTCAGTGACTGTCCATAATTCAGATAGCACTCTGCTGTGTAATGGAAGTATTCAACAAGATGATTCAACCACACATGTTATTGTTTTGTTAAGAAATACCTGTAAAAAGCTCTTGTTCTCTCCAAAATCACATGAATCTTTTTGAGAGCCAATAGAAACAAGTATTTTTTGCTTTTTTTGCAAACACATCTCCCAGTTACAAGTCCTAACCTGTTCAAGGACTTTTTCAGTTTAGTTTGGTGAGTGTATTTAGCTTTAATGAGTCAAAAAGCAGGCATTTGAAATAGACTTTTACGGATGTTCCTGAAATATTTTCCCAAAGACAGACCACAGATGTAGCCTCCAAGATCCAGTCACAGCCTTAGCTGTCTGGAAAATGGAAATCCATCACCACATGCAATGTTTTCTCACCACAAATGGCACCAAAAATCTAACTGCCAGAATATTGCTGGGAGTCGGAGAAAATCAAAATGTAAATGAGCAGGGTTCCTCAGGGGTTAGTATTGGGACTGATGTTGTTTAACATCTTTGTTGGTGACATGGATAGTAGTATTGAGTGCACCTACAGCAAGTCTGCTGACAACACCAAGCCGTGTGGTTCAGTCGACATACTGGAGGGAAGGGATGGGATCCAGAGAGACCTTGACATGCTTGAGAGTTTCCAGATAGGTCATTAAAGGACCACGTTCTTTGCCTTTGCTATGCAGGATCAAGGCACACATGAAATAAATGCAGATCTGCAGTGGGAACACCAAGGGCACGTAGGGATAGGACAAGGGGAATGGCTTTAAAATGAAAGAGGGGAGATTGAGATGAGATCTTAGGCAGAAGTTCTTCCCTGTGAGGGTGCTGAGGTGCTGGCACAGGTTCCCCAGAGAAGCTGTGACTGCCCCATCCCTGGCAGTGTTCGAGGGCAGTTTGGACGGAGCTTAGAGTGACCCAGTCTAGTGGAAGGTGTCCCTGCCTGTGCCAGGGGGTTGAAACTGGATGAGGTTTAATGTTCCCTTCTAAGCCAGACTGTTCTGTGATTCTATGATTAACGATGTGATAACACCAGCAGTTATGGAGATTTTGAATCAAGTCTTAAATAATGACTAAGGAAGGAAATGAAGTGTGATGGCATGCTCCTTTTTTTTTAATAAGCACTTTTTTCAGTCCCAGAGAGGTCAGTAAAGGACCGTGGTCTTTGCCTTTTCTAGGCAGGATCAAGGCACACATGAAATAAATGCAAATCTGCAGCGGGAACACCAATGGGAATGAAGTGACCACTCATTGCCTCAGTTGATTCTATATATTTTTGTTAGTGCTTGATTTAATTCTGTCTTAGCTCCATTCCAAAGATTCTTGGATTCACATGGCTGCTGCTGTAGCAATGACACTTCAAGTTCAGTTTGGAAAAGCAAAATTTAGTGTTAGTTAAATAATTGCTGTTCTCATACTCAGTTACAACCCCTTCCTGCCCAATTTCCTACAATCCAGAGGGAACGTTTAATTTTTTCTCTCTGGCCCTTTATAGATGAGTTCTTCCATGCTGAATGTACATAGCACTGAGAAGACTATTTACTTTTATTTTTGATCTAAGTAGAACAGCTTTGCAAGCCTTTCAGAAGTGGCAGGGTTAGCTGCATCCCTTATGCATACAAATGCAGTTGTGTGTATGTTAGCCTAAAGGCATAATATAAAGATTCTCTGTGGTTTTACCCAGGCACCACTGTCTTATCGATATAGATCCCCAACATGATAGGTTTCCTCAGAGTGAAACAAGATTCTGATCAAAGAACAAGTCAAGATTTACTTATCTATTGTTATAAATTTAAGCCTCATGAGCCCTTTGCACAAATACAGAATATAGTTTGAAAGAGCTCCTATAATCTTAAAGTGTATGTCTAAAGCCATAGGTTACTTTGCTTCAGCTAGTAGAAAACTTACGGATTTCATTTCATAAAAATGACTTCAAGCTGATAATATTGCTCATGTGCACAAATATCTGTTATAACTGAGCCCTAAGACAATATCATGTTAATAAAATGCGAAAGTTTCTGTTATTTATGTTATATATTATGTCTATCTCCTGTGGTGTAATTCACAAGCATACTGTGGAAGCAAGGGGCCCAGGTTGTGTTGTCATTCGCTTAAACCAAAACCCACCCCCTTCCTTTTATCAGTTTTAAATTTCTTGCCACTGAGGACCACAAGCTGTTCCCTTCTCTCCGCAGCATAAATCCATCACTTCATTAATCATCCAGCAACCTGAGCTTGATCGTGGCTGTGCAGCCTGTTCTGTATCAGACCCTTTTCCTGCTGTCCTTCACTGTTTCACCAGCAATATAACCCTGCTAATATTTGTAGGGGGCTGAAGTGTTTCCTTAGAAGCATCAGAAGTCCCATTCTTGGCCATAATAGAGGATTCTCTCCAGTTTGGCTTCTTTGTCAAAATTTCTCAGGGTTTTGACCTGTGCAGGCAACTATAGCTGGTGTACATGAAATGGTCCACAGGTATGTCCTCTTAGCTCTTGCCCAGAGGTTTGTGCCTCCTGATGCAAGCCCATGGGGCAGCAGAATGGGATCTATTCCTTGTGGGCAAGCAAACAGAGTTGGCAGCCCCTTCGACCTGTGTAGATCTTCCCTGGTTCATACCAGGAAGGTGTAGGTGTTTCAGTGGTCCAGGCCAGGTTGAATGGGGCTTTGAGCAACTGGTCTAGTGAAGGTGTTCCTGCCCATGGCACAGGGTTGCAACTGGATGATCTTAAGGTCCTTTCCAAACCAAACCATTCTGTGATTCTACGATTCTGTTGGACTTTGTATACACAGCCTTCATGCTCAGAAACTTGCTTAGCAGCAACTTTGCTTTTTTGTCACATCAGTCAAGGCTCCTGAGCAGCCATGTGGGTTTTGCTGATTGATCAGTCGAGCTTGTTCCTGTGACTTAATGACTGGGATTATGTCACTAATTATGATGCTCACCAGCATCAGCTTTCAGCTGTGGCTTTTTTTGGGAAGCAAACAGCTGAAAATAGTAGTCCAACATAACGCACTGCTTTCCGTAATGTCCATTACGCGTCCCCACATGCTGATGGCTCGTGGGTACTTTAATTACATCTTCTCAATTAACAGCGGTGCACTCTGCATGCGTTCGTTGAATGGAGTCCCAGATTTCCATATTGAACACAACACTGTAGCACTTGTACTTTCTGCAAGAAATTCTCATTACTCGGAAGAACTTGTATGTTTGCAGACCACTATTTTTCAGTTGCCGCGTCTGAACCTTAATTAACGTTGCATTTGTAAGTAGGTAATATATACAATATGGTAATTCTGAGCCCATAACCACCTGGCATGTTCTTTCCTACCACTGTGCAGCTACTCTGTTTGCAATGCAGAACAGTAAGAGAAATTATAAGTAAATTAAATATACAGGCATAATGCCATCTTTCAGCTTTGTTGTTCGCAGCCCAAGGCACTGCTGGATCCCTTGTTAGAGCACTAAGTTTTCTCCACTTGTCTATGTGTTCTGTCTTGGGTTTGTAAATATGTGTATGGATTATTTACTGCCTGAATCATTATCCTGCAATTTGACAGTCTCACAGGGAGAAGTCAGCTTCTTACAACACCAAGGACAGGTTTTTATGTGCATGGGTTGGTGGTAATAGGAATAATCTCAGTCTCCTTTCTTACCCTCCTCATTTTTGTGATCACTCGTCCTTTACCATTACCATGTTGACTAGCATTGCAGACCTCCTGGCAACACCACATCTGCATTCTTCTAGCCTAACTCACCTTTAAAAGTTGGTTTCATGTGGCAAGCCCCAATTTTCTTAGTTATAATAGACCTTAAAGTTAAAATGATAAGCCATCACATCACAAACAGGTGAATTAAATCCAAACTAGGTTTTCCCTCATAATCTTCCACGCATTTATCTGCACAGTAATACCTTTGAGACATCCCCTTTTTGAGACACTGCAGCACGAAAAGGACTGAAGTGTCTACCCTGGGATTTTTTCAGAGTTCAGTGTGCAGAAAACTGCCTTCACCTTTGCAAGGCTCACATATTAGCCCAGTAAGATCTTGTGAAGTGCATTTTACAGCAAGGAGATTTGAGAATGCCTAACGCAACCTGCAAGAGTAACAGCTCGTGGGGCAATAGCCTCTTTTATTGCCGGTGATGGTACATTTAGCTTTTCTTCTCTCAAGATAGTGGGTGAGAGTACTCAGCTAGGCAAGAGAAGGTGAAATATAAGTTAAAACTTAAGCAGGTTCAGACATGAATTCCCATTGCTGGGGAGAAGCCCTTGACTCCCAGGCTACAGACAGTTTCAGAAGGAGGCAATCTTGTAGGGACCTACTGGAAGGACTTCACCAATGCATCTAGAAACAGAACATGTCGAGGTCTTGCGTGTCGCAGAAACATCTACACCCTGCTTCAGCTCCCAAAGGATATACTTAGCACAGTAGTCAAAGGCAGTATCTCTGTCCTCCACCTGCCTGAAAGGTCTTTCAAAGCATGAAGGACACTCAATAACACAGAGGTGACCACTGAACATTGGACTTGACCTCTTGGAGTGGGGACTGTCTTGTAGCAGGGGGTATCTGTATGTATCTCCATAAGCTTTTGTGTGTATTTTACACCCCTTTCCCAACCCTCTCTGTACTTATGGGAAATGTGTGGTGCTGTAGGAATAGAAGATCTACCTCTGCCAGTGCCAACAAAGCAGACAAAAATCTGGTGTTACTTTTGAAGTCTATAGCTTACACATAGTGAATTTGGAGCTGCTGTCTGGACACAGGTTTGCAAGACCTTGTTATGTTTGTTTGCCTTTAGCAAACTTTCCAATAATTTATTTCAGATAATCAGTATTTATTAATTCCTTTCTTACATCCAAGATATAATTTGAATTTTTTCCTCTTAATTTAAAAAAATGAAGTTCACTTCCTGTCATGATTTTAAATAATGAATTGAACTGTGCTTTTTGACATGATTTATCATTCCAAGAACTGATAGAATATCATTATCTTGTTAGAACAATGCCTGGCTTTTTCTTACAGCAAGCGTAGCAAAGGAAATGCAATAAGACAGCTTAGCCTATCATGTTTGATTTCATCAAAGCGTGATAGAAATACTAATACTAATACTAAATTGATCTTCATAACCTTAGCGTTCACTAAATAAGTACTTACAATACGCTGAGAGAATTACCAAGGGCAATAGAGTGAGTTAACAGCAGAATGATTGCTAAGGCTCTGTTTCCCTGATATCTGTCTGCTTTGTTTTTTTAGGGATCAAAAAGATTATTTATAGCAATATTTATATTGTGCTAGAAACAATACTCAAGGAAAGTGCATTGTCTTCCAGGTTTTATGAGGGTTTTTCATGTTGCACCCCACAATTTAAGGTTGTTTCAACAGCAAAAAAATTGGCAGCAGACTTCTGTAGGTGTGCATGCGCTGTCTTTCTGTACTGTCCTCAGACCAACTGTGACTTCAGATCATTCATTCACAAGTTGTCTGCAAAAACTGTTCTGGAATAAAACTTGCAAAATCAATTTTTTCAACCATCTTTACTGAGAAGTTGATGTTTTCAGAAAGCTGATTAGCAATCAGTGTGTTACTGCAGAACTATGGAAAGAGAAGACCTTCAACACCCAAACTGGTCCTAGCTCTTTATCTGCTAACAGAGAAAACAAACCAATAAAAATATAAAAAATAATGCAAACACAACCGCCAGACCTTTGCCCAAAACCAAGTTCTGACTGCAAGGAAAGAAGTCCCATCAAAATCCATGGTGTCCACTCAGGTTTTAGGTATTGCCTCTTTACATGAACGATGCTCAAGTTGGGATGTAGTTCCAGGTTAGGACACCTGCCTTTAGGTGTTAACACATATGCTGTCTCAGCTCCCATTGTCATGAACAGATGTTGAGTCAACAACCGAAGTGGTTCTGTTCCCAGAGACAGCTGGTTCACCCTCTACCCTCCATGTAAGTTGAGTCTCATGGTATCTTAGATGCATGCCCAACCATTTGTGTCTCCAGAAAGGCCCAGCTCTCCATAAGTCCTCTACCAGGACCTCTGGTTTTAGCATGAGTGCAAATCAATCTTTGCTACTCCAGCTGCCAGCGTCCATGATAACCAGCCCTGTCTTTACAGCAGATATGGCAAATTTGCTTCATCTTCAAAACACATCTCAATTCATAGAAAGTCTTGATAGGAATCCCTAAAGTTTGTTACCTATATTTAATTCTCCAGGAGGTTGACAAAGTTAGTCTTGTCTGTCCCCTCCAAAGCCAGCTTGATTTATCATTTCTGTGCCTAAGATGATTGCTCTGAGCTCCTGCTGTGCCTTAAGTTAAGATAGGATCTTCCTCTGTCATGGAGCTGTACTCATTTTTTTTTCCTTTATTTTCTGTGATAAGACACTGGGGCATATGACATACCAGTTTATGGGCTGTGGGTCACTTCATTAATGTTTATATAATGCCTTTTAATTAGCACATTCCTTTCTGCTTCTTTGGGTTTTTCTGTCAGATTTTTAAAAGATGCTACAGTATAGCTTTATGAATTATTTCTCTTGAAAAAAATATATTTTGTTAATAAGCACAGTACGATGCTCATAACTTTAATCTCCCCATGATAAAGATTAAACTTGTTATAAAAAATGGTGAATTTGGGAACATCATAATTTTTTGTAAAACATATCCTCCTGCAACGCTGATGCCTACTGTAAGCTTTAGGGTGTGAGAGGCCCTCTTCAGGACACATCACAGAATTACTTCCCTGGAAGATTGAAACAGAATGTGCAGTTACTTTGTCCCTGCCCATGGCGGAGCGGTTGGACTAGATAATCTTTAAAGGTCCCTTCCAACCCAAACCATTCCATGATTCTATGATTCATGAATAAATACATAAGTTCACGCTGAGTGAAAACCTGCATTACTGAAGTTAAAAAGAACGGAGTCCATAAACCAATCAATTGCAAGGGAATGAAGATAATGAGAGCAGTAAAAGACATTCTAGACCTGCAAGAACTTGTGTAAGGGATACAAGATTTTCTTCTTCCAGTTGAGACCAGCAAATGTCAATGCATTTAACATGAAGCTGTTACTAAGCCCATGAGAACATAAAGTGAAACAAATTCAAGCATGACCAATGAAGTCTTTTGATGTTCATGGAAACCTGCGATACAAGGTCAGACCAATTAGTGCAATTACTGTAAATGTTAAGTGTAGACAACTAAAGTCACAGTCACTCCAGGGAAAGGGTTCATTTAAAGTATAATTTATTACATCAGAGTTTCAATCTAAAGGATTGCACTAGACATTGCGGCAAATATGTTCAAGGGTCATAAGTCAGAGTTTATGAAACTACAACCTGTAATAATTTAAACTTATATAGATACATTCATTTGATGTGTTTAACAAACATTAATTAATTAAGCTGTGTAACACCCCACTGTGAGCGTACGGGTAAGCCAAAGCATTTGTATTTCAATTTTACAGAAGGTTAAGCTGAAGTGCAGAGAGATTGATTTGCCTGAGGTCACACAGCAAGTCAGTGGAAAAACTGCAAATAGAATCTGCAGTCTGAAGTTCTCATTTCCCTGTTTTTGCCACTTACATTACACTTCCCACTAGTAAAATGAAAGGGAAGAAATAGGCGGCTGAAGTGGTGAGGCTTGCAATATAGTTAACCCAGTTTTCTACACGTGTTCTTGCTTTTTCCTGCAGCTGAGGCACATATCAAAGGGGTAGGTTGATTTTGAATCCTCTGGAACTTTATTCCTTCTCCATCTATCCTTTCCATGATTTAAGTGCAAACATTGAAATACTTGATATCTTCAGAATTAAATATAATTGGGCAGTAAGAGGCAACACTCTTGAGTTTCAGGCATGTAACTTTACACAGTCAGCCTCTGTGCCCTGCAGCTCATGTGATGCTCTGTGTTTGCCCACTGCATGGACATGCTCTTTCTGTGTGCTCATTGCCCTTGCTAAGCCTCCTGCACCAGGAATGTGGGTGGGAGATGAAGATGGAGACTGCAGCCCTGTAGTCACGTATGTTTGACTTTACAAAGCACCTCATCAAAAATGAGGACTGAGTTGCAGCTTAGTGCCTCTCAGGTTACTGGCAGGCATGTGATATCATGCACTAGAGAAACTGGGGTTGTGTGTTTTGGTATCAGAATAAGGTTGTTATTGAGTACAGAAGGTGATGCCCTGCTAAAAAGCAGAGCCTTGGGCTGACCAGATATGTACTGTTCCACTAAAAGGAGACTGTCATGTGTTTGCAGTGAAAGGGTAAAAGAGATGTAGAGGGGAAGATGTTCTTAGATGAGACCTGGAAGTGAAGAGAGTAAAGCACGTAAAGAGTCGACATTGCCCTGGTAGGTGAAAGAACTAGGAAGAAAGGTGTTTTTTTAATGCTTTGTCTTATCTCTATATTTAAAGTGATGTTCAGAAGGAGTTGGATATGAAGATGCTTCTTTATATCCAAGGTGAAGTAAGGTGAAGAAAAAGGCTGGGAAGCAGTTATTACTAATTCCTTATAGAGTGCAATGGGGTTTTCCTAAAAATGCTCTTACATTCCTGTGGGAAAGCGTGTCTGATGATTGGATTTCTTGCTCTTCTTCACCACTTTCCAAAGTCTTACACAAGAAGAAACCAATTTACCGTTACTGTATGGCTCATTAGCGTTTCCTTAAGGTAAGGGCTGGGTTTATCTGAGATTCCCACACTACTCACTGACAGACCCAGTGGGGTGAAAGAGGGAAAATACTGAGAAAGGTCTGAGAATAACGCGTGACATTTCTTGTGCTTGGAGGTCACATCAGTTCATTATGACATACTATTTGTCCATCCTGTTCTCAGCACAGTCAGCATCAATTGCACAAGGGTCTTTCCTTTGGAAGCAGAGGAAAATATCTAATACACCTGGAAATACAATCTCTGTGCAGAAATCTGCTTTGTGGTGACAAGTTCTGCATGGTATGGTGTTTCAAATTAGTTTAGGGAAAGGAGGAATTGTTGTTAACAACCTATGGTACACAGGAATACAGTAACTCACAGAGTAAAGAGACTGATGTGGATGTTCCTGTGCTGAGTTTGTTATCAGGTGTGCTGTAACAGTTATATGAGTTGTAATTTGCCATGTGACTGCACGCGTTGGAAAGTAAGTGCAAGTACCTTTTGAAAGATCAGATCCTTGGGATATAAATGGTGAATGATGTGCATTAGACAAGCTGTTCCCTTCCTGTCTTTCTCCTCTCCCTGGAAGGCATCTAGGGCACTGTGTTGGGTAAGTTGGAGGGATGTCCTCGCCATGCAGTTTTGAGGGCCTTTGCAACTGTGTTTGATATGAAAGAGCCTCAGGTTTCTGCCAAGCTGTTGATATGGAGAGGGACATGCTGGTACTGCATTGTTGTGTTTGAATCATCTCCTGCAAGAGCAAACTCATCTTTTCATTCTGGCGGTGGCCATGTCTGATTAGAAGAGACATATGTATATAAAACATACATAGTACGTGCTCCTCTTCTCTTTTCCTGTGCAGAAGGTAATAAATTAGTTCTTTTCAAAACCAAATTGCTTTCATCAGAAAATATTAAGAAATTAGGGAATGCATAGGAGGCATTACAATCAGTGAATTGAACCTGTGAACAGCTATGGTTAATCCCGAGGTTCCTAACTCCCCCCATGATTGCTGTGCTTGCCTGCAACCGCTCTCCATGGAGGAACTCACATGTTGTTGAGTGCTGTAAACCTGGGCTGGCACCTGGGGCTGTAGATCTGCTCAAATGCCATAACTTGACCCCTTTGCCTTCTGCACAGCCCCAGCTGCTTGTGATGCCTTGTGTGTTGGAGAAAAACACTTGAGGGGGCAAGATGGGGAGCCAAATCCTTCTGAGTTTCAGCAAAGCGGGTGCTTCTGGGAGGTATCCGATACCGGTGACCCCTGACAGTGCTGCTGGGTATCTGCAACTACCCCAAAGCCTGCAGGTCCCGAGACATGTGCTCTAAGCACTTGATCTTCCACTTATCCTACCTAGTCCCAACCTATTTATGTGCAGCTGCAGTGGAAAAGCCTATATAAAACTAATCTGACTTAGAAAGGATTATAGAATGATGCATCCTTTTCTAGTTCTGGTCTGGTATACAGTGCTTCCCTCCGTATTCTGTGGGAAATTAACTTTGCAGCTGGTTCCTTTCCAAGATTAAAGCAAAAAAAATGAGGAAATATATAATCTGATTTTTTTTTTTCCTATTACTCTTACTTCAGACATGAAAATATACCTGCAGTTTTGGTATCTCATTTTACAATCAAATTTTGACAGTTTTTCCTAACTGTCCTTACTTAAAGAAATCATATCTTGAGCACTTGAGCACCAAACAAAATCACACAATAAACAAGTTATATAACTGCACAGTTTTTTGCTATTGAACTCTCTTTTACAGTTGTTTAAGTGCACGTTGGAACCATTCAGATGAAAGTCTGTTCATAACTTCTGTGACCCACAGTGGGGCTGCATGATCCTCCGACAGGATCAGAAATGAACAGTAATAACTGTTAACTGCTGCACAGAAACAAGGGAAAAATCTCTCCAGTAATGGCTTTGCATCCAACTCTCTACACAAAGAATAAAGCCTCTTCCCAAAGGTACATGTTATTGTCAAGCATTGGAACAGGCTTCCCAGGGACATGGTGGAGTCACCACCCTGGAGGTATTTAAAAGATGTCTAGATGTGATGCTTTGGAACATGGTTTAGTGGTGGACTTGGCAGTGCTGGGTTAATGGTTGGACTCAGTGATCTTAAAGGTCTTTTCCAACCTAAATGATTCTGTGATTCTATGCTACCTGCAGAGAGATACACAATGCAGAAAAAAAAAGCTGAGGGTTTGTGTTTAAACTTATAGAATAGAACTTGGATATGGATGGATATGAACTTTTCAAAGGAAACTGTCATTTTATGAAAGGTCTGTTGTGAAGCACTGGAAACCTTGTCTTGGCCTCTTAGTGCTTCCTTGGCTGTCACTTTTGAACATGTAGTAAAATTAACAGCACTTTCTGTTTACATATTTTCCTATCAGGAAAAATCCTGGAACAGGTTCAATAATATGCCTGGGTATCCAGAGGTGCAAGGCAGCCAGCTTGTGCTTGTGGTCCTGCTCTGGCTCTCACAGACTGAACACTGACCTAAGGCCCCTTGCTAGCGTATTTAAAATGAAAGCTCACCGCAGAATTTGGGGTTTGCTGCTCTGATTTTGTGCATCTTCAGCTTCAGAAACAGCATAAGCAGATCTGAGTGTGGCATTTACTAATTTAATCTGCTGTGCCCACTTTCAACTGTGTTTCTGTGCATTACTGAACCTGTCTCACAGTTTCTTTACTTGCTCTGTTGAAAACACAATTAGCAACCATAGATGTTAGCCACAACATATTGCCAATGGTGAATACTCAAATGCAGACTGCAATACCTATTTATGAATGAGGTTAGACTATATAGTCAAAACTGCAGTAAGATAGTCAATATCATCACTGAACGGGCTTAAATACTGGCTTTACTGCTTGACTATTGTTTTGTAGTTTTCACTTGTTAACATAAATATCACTTACATAGAGAGGGCTGCAGCAATTATTATGTCTTCTCTGTGCACAGCAATCTGTGTTGAATATTTTATTCTCCCTGGATTTTGGATAACTGCCTTTGAGGCAAATATTCCTAGCTGAGAAGTTTTGGAGAGCTCTGATTGTATTTTGGGTATATCGCAGAAACCAATCATGTCACTATTGTGCAGCAAAGCTAGAAGTACTCAAAACCATTTTTCCACCCATACATATAAATAACTATTGCAAAGGTCATTAATTACTAACCATTTAGTAATTTATTATAGCAAGTAGAGTGTTTCAGAGCTTTTTTGAGAAAAAGATGTAATTTTGCTCAGGTATGTACCTGCTTAGTAAGGGTTCCTGCCTCAAAGAACATACAACCTAGATTTGCAAAGGACCATAGGATCATTGGAGAATTCAGGTTGGAAGGGACCTCCAAAAGTTATCTAGGCCAAATAGAAGGGGTTTCCTGAAGCTCAAGAATCAAGACAGGTTAATAACATAAACTGTATTTCTTACTGCCTACTTTGGTACATGTTCTACTGGAGCATGTTGCTTTTAATAGATTTAGAAACATTTATCAACGATAGAAATTTGGCAGAAGAATGCTTCCCTGGCTTGCGCTGCACTGTTTCACTGTCTGCATAGAGCAGAGAACCTGTTCTCTCCCCCTGCAGTAACTCTTGCTGTTGGATTGGCATCTATGTTTCTAATGCTTATGCTTGAAAACCTTGCCACAGGGCTCCTAAATTTCTTTTTGAACTGATATATCTTGGTGTTAGCCCTGCCAATTGCAAAAAATAATCCTTGATCTTTTCTGGTACTGTTGAATCTCACAACACCTTTATTAGTGCAGACGCAAGGCATATATATGCAGTCCTGGGGATGAGGTACAGCTGAAGCAGGAAAGGTGTTTTTGACTGCTGCTGCACTGAGGGATGCTAATGGGGGCAAGTTTGGGCTTACTATGACTGTAAAGCTGTGTACCAGCTTGATAACTGGAGATCTGCCATCTCTCACCTAGGGTCTGTGCCCTAGTCTTGCTTTTAGTTGAAAACTCACCCAATTTCAGCTAAGTTTTTTTCTTTTTTTACTTTTCCATCTCTATAATGGCTATTTTGCTCAATATGGAAACATTTTACTTGAAGAAAACCCACAAAACATGGTTGCATTTGGTGAACTGTGTTATTTAACCTCTCTTTGGACTGCTTCCATGGGCAGGGCGATTAAAACCCTTTACTGGAAGGCTGGTAGGATCTCTGATCACTTCCCTGCTACTTCTACTGCGTGAATCAGTTTTCCTTCTTGAACAACATCCTGCACAGTCCTCTTTACTCCTACCTAATAATTCAGACCAGATGGCTGAAGCTGACCCAGCATAATCTACTCCCCAGGATATAAATGATGCCATTTAGATGTACACTGTAATGTTCCCTTAGTCAAAAAAAAAAAAAAAAAGGACTTGCAGGAAGAGCCTGTAACAATTGACTTTATTTTGATTTGTAGTCTTCTGCCAGACAGTAGCCATTTGTGCTGGGTTACACAACATTTAAAGATACATATCAGACACTACCCTACACATAGACAAAAAGACTGCCCCAAATTTCCCAGAAAGGAAACAGCTTGTGTTTGCGTGTTGCCTTAGACCCCCGTTCTACCTTGTCCCTGAATGCCCTGGAAAAACAGATGGGAGCTATATTGCAAAGCAAGACAGGGCACTGGCACAGCACAGAAAAATATAAATCCACGGCTAAGGACCTCTAGAAGGAGGAGAAAAAACCCAACCCTTTTCTTTTTATCCCACAGAATATGTGTTCCAATTCCCAGTATGGGTCTATAGAAGTATGATGCACAGAGAACTTGTAATGGGATTCTACATTGCTAATGATGTTACAGTTAATTGCAAAAATGTACAGCTATCTGCAGAAGCAACAGACAATCACTGCAGATACCAGAATATTGGTGCCATTTTTAAATCGTCTCAAGACTTAAAGTGAAGAGGGCTGGTAGCAAGATGTATGTCACAAGAAAATCCTGTCTCATTGCTAAGCACAGATGAAGGTAATAGCTTTTGGAACAGCCCTCAGCACATGATACTCTCTTCCTGGAGGTCAAAACGTGCTGTGGTGGGTAGGTGTTTGGAAGTCCAGTGGGCTTTGGATGAGGTTTGGTGCATAGAGTAGTTTGCACTGTTCTGTTACAAGCGGCCACGTGTGTTGTCAAGTCACTGGGGAGGCAGCATTTGCTGACACATGCAGTACAACTTCAGGCTAAGTGTACAAGATATTATCTTTTTAAGCTTAATTGTTTGTGTTCTATAAAATATAGATGGTATACAAAGCCTGGTATTGGCTTGTTTGTTACTGGAATACAGACTTTCCTCTTCCTCACCTTATTTTTTTAAATGCAAAAGAAGTATAAGAGATCTTTCCACTCCTGCTCTGGTTTTCTTTATGCCCCCTGTCTTCTGAAAGCTGAGTTTGATACCCTGCAAATCAATCCTCAGTGTATAGCTGCATTGTCAACTTATAGCAGCTCAAGTTGAGCCTGTCTGCATTTTGCTCCTTATTTCCTTCGAAAACCCATCTTTTGATAGCCTTACTTCCTAACCCTTTGCATCAATTAGCTACATACAAAGTACAGCTACAGGTCAGCTAGTGTAAAAGAGATATACTGGTGTAATCTCAGCTGCTTAGTGCACTGGGATGCACTGCCCTGGATGGCTGAGACTCTGAATGTGCGTGAAATTACAGAGATGCGTTTGGTACCTGCCAGTGTTTCTCTGTATAAGTGAAAATCATACTGGTGCCGAAGCTATCTCATATACTTCATCCAGCCCCGAGGCTACCAGGTGGATTATGCTGATTTACACAGCTGAAGATGGGTCAGTAGTCAAAAGGGCACCAAGGCATATAAAGAGGAGCAAAGCCTAACTGCCTTTCCCTTTTGACTTTAAATCATGCTAGTCAGGTGAGTATCTTGAGTAAAGGAGAAGGCTTGTAGGAATAGGTGGCTCTAGCCTAGCACACTGGGGAGTTGCTCCGTATTTGCTTGTGTGGCTGCATCTACGCTTCCCTGCAAAGAGGACTTGTAAAAATGGAATAATGTCCCAAGATACTGGTGATTCTGAAGCCCCTGTAAGTGGGTTGTTGATCACAAAAGGGTCGACGTACCTTCTGTGCTTGTCTGTGTGCCTTTGCAGTTCAACCCTGCTAGTTTGCTTTTCTCTGAGGTCTTGTGTAATTTTCTCAGCCAACACTATATGGTTCTTAATGTTTGGTTTGCTTTGAAATGAAAGGAGGTATGAAAGTGTATGTTATTATTCTCTTCCTTTAATCTTTGCTCAAAAGTTAGTCCTCTCAGACCTTTAATCATCTGTCTTTGTCTGATTTTCCTTCGATTTACTTCTATCTTTCTGGTGCTGAAGTGCTTAGAGATGAATGAGGCATTGTATTGCTTTATCTTATTTTTTCCTCATTAGAATGCTGGCAAAAGCCCATGGTTGCAGAAGACAGAGTGTAGTTTAGGCTATTCAACATTTTTGCCTTTTGATATTATTTAACCCTTTTGCTATGAGAGTAGTAAAATGTTCCTGTAATGAATGGATATTGTGATGCATATAAATTGGGCCAGAAATTCTACTGGAATAATGTTCATAGGGCTGCAACAGCAATCACTCAAAAGTCAGAAAATGGCAGAGTTTAGGCAGCCTGTTCAGCTTTGTCTCATCACAAATTTTTCTTTCAGTGTAGCTGCTGTCTGAAAGAAAGGTCACTCTTTTACACAATTAGGACATTGTGTCTTCTCTAGTTCTTATTCTTTGTCCAAATTCTTTTTGTTTAAATTTTCTTTAAGAGAAGGAGAGTGAGCACAAGTCAAATTTGAGCCTAAATAATTTATATATATGTATATTTAAACTGTAGTAAACAAAACATGACTTCATGCTGAGAAGTGCATCCAGCTTTAGTAAGAGAAAGCACTGCCTGGCATATCTATAAAGGTTAGAGCCTGCTCACTCTTGCACGCGTCTGTAAGAAAGGGAAAGGCCAGTCCTCAGAGCTTTCCTGCAGAGCACAGATGCAGTGATGTATGGTAACTTGACCATGGGCATTTGAAAGTGATACTGATGTGTTCTCTATCATGCTGACATAGGGAAAATTTGTTTTGCCACTTCCCTACTGATGGAATAATCCAAAATAAAATATATCATCATATCTTTAGGATTACTTTGTATTAGAGTTTGTATAATTTCTTGCATGTAATTCATACAGGAAAATTGCCAAAACATTTATGCTAGGCTAAAGGAAGAGCAAGTGGAGTGTATTCTAGTAAGTAATCTCTTAAGAAGTAAATGAACAAATTCAGTTGGACTGAAAATCCAGTGAGATTCACAGATGCTTTAAATATGAATTAATTGCTTAACAAAATGTTTAGAGTGGTACAGAGATTTGAACAGTTCATCTGGAGAGGTGTTTTGCACTCACACAATTCATCAATAATAATAGTGCTACTTCTAAATGAAATCTGAACTTGTTTTCATGGAAGGGAGGGAATATACTGCCAAGAAGTACTTGGTACAGATTTAATTTCTATAAGATTTTAATGTCTTTGTTGAATTATCTTCGTGTAAAACCCCACTAGATGACAGATTGTGTTTTGGTCATTTAATATGCAAGTTATTATACTCTCACAACTATTTTTATGACCTTGGTTTCAAGCTTGATTCTACAGCTGCTTGATCCTATCACCTCCTTTACACCCCTTTTCCCATCCACAATAGTATTCAGCCATTTCCCCCTCCTAGTATGATTGCACCACTCCCATAATGGAGATAACTCGGTAGAGCAGGTTTTACCCAGAGCAAATTACAAATCCTATTTTCTGCTAACCTTGATTGACTAAGTTGCTGGCTGCTCTTGTTCCATAGAAATGGCAATTTTAGCTTATGGAATAACAAAGCAACCAACTAAGTGAATCCTTTGTGCTTTCTTCTGTAACTGCATAAGTACACTGAAATGCTCTTCTCTGCACACCAGTGATCATTATTCTAGTGAAAGCAACCCATGGCCTCCTCAGAATAGATAAGGACCTTTACAAAGAGACTTGAGGTTTTGATATTTATTTTGCACACGTGCAAATGTGGCTTTCACATTATTTTTAATGAAAGCACTAAGACAGTCTTTAAAGTTAGAGCGAAAGCACTGTTCTGCTGTTCCTTGACTGACTACTGTCAACCCAATTAATACTCTGATTATGACAGCTATGCCAGCTGAATGCCACTGCCAGAGGGCAATTTCTAGTTTATTTCTGCAACGTATTTATCTGGAGATAATTACATATTAGCCTGATATGTTTTACTTGCAGTTGCAATTCAAGTTGACCTGGCATCGAAGCATATATTATAACTGTTTGCAATTGTACTATGAGCTTCCAAAATGAGTGTAAAAAATTCCCCACATCACAGAACGGTGAAACTTTCATTCTCATTGTGACCGTCTTTATAGATTTTAATTTCAAAAGGAGGTCTTAGTTTTAATGGTGGAGTTAAATGTTCTTAGCAATATGAAATCTAAAGTCTTGCAAATATATCTGTGAAATAGGAGTTAGTATCTACTTTCTATGGATCACAATTATTAATGTTAAAATTTCTGATTTTTTTTTCCCATTTTACACGAGAAATAGAGTACATAAGTTGGAAGATTGTAAAAGGAGTTAGAAAAAAATTTCAATTTCAGTAGTTACTAAAGAGGGAAGAGCAGGTCCTAGAGATGTGGCCAAAGACTTAATGTGAGGATGAGCACAGACCTTGTTCACTACTTTTGACTGGCCCTTGAAAGATGGAGAAAACCAGGGTGCCTCTGCTGTGTGCTCTTCTGTGCCTTCTCCTTCAGTCTTGCTTGCCACATGCAATTCAGTTCAGCATCCCATCATGAGACATCATCTAACAGAAAATGCAGATGTACCTCCATGGCAGGTTATTTATTATAGTCATAGAACCAATGTTTTCCTGGCCCACATGTGATATCTGACCCTGTTTGATAAAATCTTTGGCTGCCTATGATGTTCAGACATGACCTCTTTGTGAGGCAGTCTCTATGGCTAATGTTGGAAGATTTCTCTCTTCTGGTTGAAGAAGCTTTCCTGGGGAACATACTCTTTATTTTTAGGCATGCTGGAGCATCCGGGGATGCTTTAACTCCTGATATTGTCAGTCATAGATTTATCGCATCTTTCATTCAGAACTGTTTTTTGATTTTCTGGTTACCTTGGGGCTACTATTAATTCAATCCAACTTAAGGTAGCATGCAAACTGAACATTTCTTTACAGAAAATACAAAACACAGTCACAAATATTTATGAAAGACATTGTGTAAGTACAATAAGCTTGAATATTCTCTATAATTCCTTCACCTAATACCAGAAAGATTTCTCTGTTCCTTTCTCTGCTTTCCTGATACCTACTTGTCGAGGGTCATGCCTTCCCACATTCTTTACACCCGAGGTAGCACTCATTAGAGACAACCACTTATTGAAAGCACAGTAGTTTTCACGAACAGTCCCCATCTGAAGTCCCAGTGGGTATCCAGGTAGATGTAATGTTTCTCCCTTTCTTATCCAGGAGAAAGTCCATTGTTCTTAATTAAAATAATGTGATATTTTTTCCTTTGGTGAGTCAAATATCTCTTAGACAATGTGTCACCTCCTGTATGTGATTATTTGACTAAAAACTTCTTACCCCCAGGGAAAGGAAACACCTTTTTTCTTTCTTCAGTCATTACATGGAGAGGTTTCAATGAAAGTGATTTCACTGCTGGATCTTGTACATCTGTTTATAGCCCATGGAAATAAGTGTGATAGAAACATCTGACCAGGATATTAAGACTTGGCTTGTTGATTATTCTTGATTTAACCCTAACATTAACTAGCCAATTCTGAATGTCAACAGGTTGAAGTGATAAATCCACAAACTCTTCCTTCAAGTTATGCATGATACTTCAAAAAGATTCCTGAATGCACCTGCAGATAGGGCTGAGAGTGGCTGAGGTGCCTGGAATGGGTGTTAACAACTATCTTCTCTAAGGCTATTTTACATCTGCCAGTTTCTATTTATCAGTTAAAATAATCAGTGACTAACTTCTACCTGTAGAAGGGTTTGTTCTACCTATATTGTTCAGGAGTGCATGTTTTTACCTATTTATTTATTTGTAAAGACTTCTTTAAAATGGACTATACCTGAAGAATCTCATTGACATTTTAGAAAACAAATTTGCATAGCAGTGCATTCTGCTAGAAATGTAATATGTGTTTATCATTATGATGACAATCTGTAAGTATATATCAGCCAGAGAAAACCACTGGGGATTCAAAAGCCAACATGTCAAGTAATGTCTTTTACTTGTTCCTCTTTACAGATATTCAAGAGTTTTATGAAGTGACACTGCTAAATTCCCAGAAAAGCTATGAGCAAAAAATAGAAGAAGCAAATCAAGTTGCAGAGAAATGGGAGAAGACAACATCTGCTCCAGACCATGAAAATCTGCAGAAAAACCAAGAGGTAATTTAACAGATTAAGAATTGGAATATATATATTCTAATATATATATTAGAGTGAGACATTTCAAGCCTGTGAAAGGCCATGCAATGATTTATAGTACTGAAAGAATGGCCATAATTAAGGAATTATATTAGTATATGGGAGATGTATAGTGTTATCCCTCTGACCTTGAGTATGTCTTTAACTTCTTCATCCTTTCAATTGCTCTTCTTCAAAGGGGAAGTAAAAAACTTTCATCTTCTCATCCTCTTTACCTGATACTTGGTATCTGTGATTACCCCCTAAAGAGAATATATCTCCTCTACTTGCTAATGACCACTGAGGTTATTAATACTCCAGTGATTGTATCCTGTGTAAAAATTTTACTTAGACTTTTCATTTTTCTGGGACTGACATTGGCTGAACTTTTCCATAACCCAAGTGCACAGAGATGTCAACCAAAATAGTCTCTGTATGAAGAAGAGATATTTAGAAGAAGCTTATACATCTTTGTTTTTCTTCTGTAGCCAGTGGAAGGATTCAAAACCTTTTTTTTGTCACCACTGGCTCCAATCTGCCTTTGCCTGTGTCCAGATTATCATTAACTAAATTAGCAATCTAAACTAATTGCTTCCCACCATGTTTGTACTTCAAAGACAAAAACAAAACCCACAGAACCAAGCAATGAATTACTCTGTTCTTAAACAGCAAGACAGAAATAGAGTGGGCATGGACTGCAAACTGCAAATCTCCAGACCAAAATCAAAGATGAGGAAAACGTGTAAAAATTTCCATTGTTGTTATAGTAAGAAAGGAATTTCTAGTTTTAAAAGTTGTTCCAAAGCACTTCCCGTATAGACATGACTATTTTTAAGAGCTTTCCTCTTTTTTAAAACTGTAAAACCCGGAAACAAATTGCAATTCTACATGACATCTTGAATGTCATTCTTAACAAAGATAAATCAGAATTGCAGGCAGCTAGAACAAAAATCTCTGAAGGAATGAAGAAATTTATTGTAAAAATTAATTAGCAAAAGAAGCTTGCAGAATTAATGAGAACAAGCATTCTGATTTTGAGTGAAATCAGAACAAATGAGTCTTAACAGTAATGTAGGATATATCCCATGAATGATTTAACATTTGAGTCCCAGCTGGAAGACACAGCTAGCTAATCTCTGTCTTTTTTTGCACAGTTATATTCTTTAACTTGTGGAAGCGTATTCCAGCATGTTAGCTCTTGAAGCATCTGACAAAAACAGTGGATCGCAGCCTGTCTTTTCATTCCAGCCTCATGAAAGTATTTGACCTTCAGCCACATATTCCTTAACCTCATTACTAAGAGGTGTGCTGCTAGTCTTGTCAAAGGGAATTTAAACTCCAAGTTCTATGCTGAGAATGACAGAATACATAGGGCTAACTGCAAGCTTTGTTTACGTTATGAAAATGGTACTCTGATTTAAAGCAAAGCAATAGAAAACTATTGCGTAGAAACTGGAATATGCATTTCAAGCCAGGGTACTGGCAGTGAGAGTCCACGGTACTCTCATTTTCAAATTTGCTCTCTATCCATACATCCCATTGGTATAATGGGAGCACAAAATGTTTAGTCCCTTTAAAAATCATACTTATCTATGTTTTAAGGGTCCAATTGCACGCAAAACAGACTGGAAGTGTAGGCTTTTGGGTTTTTTTCCTTTCAACAGCACAACGCACTATCGTCAGTTCCGAGTAAGAAGTGATTAGTACATGCTGAATGTACCAGCTGCTGTACAAATTGAATACAGTACTTTGCTTTCTATGAGAAATTGCCTTATGAAAATGTAACTGGGTAATATAATACATCAGAAATTCTTATCTATGGTCTATTTGTTATGGGAAATGATGGGTTTATACTTTCCTTTTCTGTCCTCAATTGCATGTCCCAAACATGGAAAGAAAACTCCTTCCTTAACTCATGCAGTGTTTCTCTGCAATGAAAGCCCAAATATGATTGTTCAGTCAGAGGCAATCCCCTCCATGCCTTCCACTTGATACCCTCCTTGGCTGCTTATATGTTGATTTTCTATACAAATTAATTCTTTTTATGTATGTTTATTCCATTCTGAATGGCTGATAAAAAAGCAAAGCAGCTTTCACTGTCCAGGTTAGATGTCCTGTGACCCCTCCTTGTATTGACGTATTTGCTTTTCTGGAAGTGTAGACTTTATAATAACAGACAAGTTTTTAGACTGTTGTTTGCAATACTGTACAAATTTGCCATACAGAGATGGCTGGCCTCTAAACTCACCTGGCATCTATGATCACCACATAGTGGTTTGTAACAAACTGATGCTAGTTCTTACAGTGATGGGATTGTCATCAATTAAGAAAGATGAAAGGCTCATGATCCATTCTGTAATTTCCTACCATTCTCAGTGGGCGCTGCAGAAGAGAGACATCTCCTAAACTCAGAGACTTATTTTGAATGGCCTTTGCAAAAGCAGGTGAAGTCAGAGGAATATATGAGCTCAGCATGTGTGAGCCAGAACCACTCGCATCCAAATTTTTAGCCTGAATGACCCTATATAGCAACCCAATAGAATTAACAAAATGTGTTGCGGTTTAGTGATAACTATTGTTTGGTTTGTTGTGTTTTTTTACTTGTGTCTTTCTAGTTAGACTCTGTGCTGTTCAGATATTGACCCTGAAGGAGGTCCTGGTCCTCATGAAATTGATAAATATTTTGGTATGACCTATGCATTTAAGCACCACACCCTTGATTTTTTTACTCCACCGTTAACAGCTTTGTTGGTCATTCAAATGCTAGGTGACATCAGTATTTCCAGATGCAAAAATGCAGTGTTACCTACCATCATATTATTACTGCATTTCACTTTGTACAGAAATGAAATATATGTGGCAATGTATTTGGCAAAGATATAAATTTCATAGACCAAAATAATTTTGGTGGGTGTGTGTTAAGGTTGACAAAATCACTTGACAAAATCACTTGACAAAATTGGTGGATAGTTTCAGAATCAATGAAACTGTTTCAGGCAAGTTTGGTATTCACTGAAAACGTTTACTAGGTGCTACCTGTGAAGACTCACATTTGTTTTATATATATTCATACAGCAAGCAGAGAATGTGACATATAAGGTAATAAGTGAAAAAGTCCAACTTGTTAGTAGTGATGCAGGATCTCTAGAAAATAGCTCTGAAGAAAACCTAAACAAATCTTGCTCATTCTCTTGCCCAAGGGCAGATCTACTGTATTTGAACTGTTCCTGACATGTTTGTCTAACCTGTTCTTTAAAACCTCACACTGTGGAAAGCCAACAACTTCTCCAGGAAACTTACTTCCTCACTGATAGAATGTCTTTCCTGACAACAAAGTTGAGTTTCTCTAACTGCAGTTAGAACCCATTAGTTTTTGTTCAATTTTCAGTAGAGTTGGAGAACAGTTTATTCAGTCCTGTTCCAAAATCCACTTGTACATATGTTTAATCATATATAGTAACAGGAGCTTCCAGCTTCTCTGCCTTTCTTTCTCTCGCTCTTTTAAAATGACCTTTGTGACCTGCTCTTCCTCAGCATTTTAGCTAATCACAGAATGTTTGTGTTGGAAGGGACCTTAAAGCTCATCCAGTTCCAACCCCCTGCCACAGGCAGGGACACCTTCCACTAGAGCAGGTTGCTCCAAGCCCCTGTGTCCAAGCTGGCCTTGAACACTGCCAGGGCTGGGGCAGCCACAGCTTCTCTGGGCACCCTGTGTCAGCGCCTCAGCATCCTCACAGGGAAGAACTTCCTAATATCTCATTTCAATCTCCCCTCTGGCAGGTTAAAGCCATTCCCCCTTGTCCTGTCCCTACAGGCCCTTGTCCAAAGCCCCTCTCCAGGTTTCTTGCAGCCCCTTTAGGCACTGGAGCTGCTCTAAGGTCTCCCCTTAAGGTGCCTTCTCTTCTCCAGGCGGAACAGGTCCGTCCCTCTCAGCCTTTCTCCCTAGGAGAGGTGCTCCAGTCTTTGTGACATATTCTGGGCTTGCTCCAACAGGTAAACATCCTTATCTTGGGGATCCTAGAGCTGGAAGCAGTACATGTCCATATAACAACAAATGCTGGTTCCTAATGAAAAATATGGTCTTTTGGGAAAGAAAATATTTAGTTAGCTGTGACTCTTCTTAAATGAGCTGTACTTAGAGGTATGAAATATTTTAGCTTCCAAAACAAGAAGCCTTGTGGCACTGTGGAAGGCAATTAGTCTTGACAGCACAGGCAATATATCTCTCTCTGTATCTTTCTATCTCTGTGTATATAAAGAACTTCCTGGAAACTACTCAGCAAGATTTGTTTATTAATGAAAATACTAACTCAGGATTTGGGAACTGCAGTCTCTAATTCCTTCCTATTCTGGGTACTTCTTGCAGGACTAAATGTGAGGTTTGAGAAGAGGACTTAAGAACTGAGTGAAAAGAGGGAACTGGGAATTATGTTGTCTGAGGTATCTCACCATGTCCAGGTATCAGTTAAGGACCACATCTTGTGGTGCACTGTTTGGGAAGAAATTGATGTCCAGGATTAAGTTCCACAAAAAAAGGAACACACTTATAAACTAACAAGTAATGAATTCCAAAAATGAGGCAAGATGTCATTCTCTTAAAATCTGCCTCATTAAGATGTAGATACCTTATCCTGATTAAGGTTCAAAATCATTATCGCTTTTCTGTAAATAAGACCACAGCTAGATTTCTGCAACGTGTGTAAAAGCACTGCTGATACAGTTTTCCTTATGAAGAAGCTATTTGGTTAGGGCATTTTCAAAGGATGTAGAAATCCATATTCAGCTCCCCTCTTGACCAGAGAGGAGCTCATAGTGCTTCTCTTCTCACCCATGAGAGCGCACTATGCCGGCAAGTATTATTTTGCTTTTTCTTGTTGGGCTGTTGCCAATCTATATGGAATAATTAAATATTTATTAAAACAGAGCGCTGACACATGACTTTATAGCCTAGAGTTTACAACTATTACTGCTCTATTAAAGTTTTGCATATTTTCTCTTCTTCAGCATACCCAAGGATTGAATCCTCTGTCCCAAGCAAGTACCCAAATATAAGTTTTGAAGAATCATACACGCAAAGCCCTTATCTCTGTTTTCTTTCAACTCTTATCCACCTCCCCATAGTCACACCATGTATATTCAAGTCTGGAAGGGAGAGAATTTAACAGAAAAGATTAAGAATCCCACTCCAAATGCCTCGTATGAAAGGCACTGTAACAGGACCCATACATTAATTCCTCTCAAACTGCATTTAGGGGATGCAGGATGCTGCATCCAGTGGTAGGGTTGGTGGCACATAGAGGAGGAAGTGTGTTTGGAGATCATCTAACTGAGCAGGTTGTGAAGGTGTGCCAGGAACATGTAGTTTGTGGATGCTGACGGTGCTTAGACATCAAGCTGATGGATATGGACTAGACAGGCTCATTTTGGGAACAACCAAATGCCAGGTAGCTAGCTTGAGAACATGGCTGTGGAGAGATGCCACTACAAAGATAATGTGCCACTGGAGTGTCTGAGGAGCTCAACTACTTTTAAACTGAGTCATTTAATATTGCAGTAAAAAAGCATCTGCATTGGTTTAAACCAAGCAACAATTATCTTGCCCATGTAGCATGGTACCTGGCTTCCAGCAGGGCCAGGAGCAGATGCTCAGGGAAGACTAAGAAAAGGGCAAGCCTGTGTAATGGGTGCTTTAGCTGTTTTGCAAGTCTAATCTTAATTTGTTAGGCCTAAAACCACAAAGTGCTCAGTGCTGTGAAAATCAGCATTACCTTATTTTATAAACATTCAGCATAGTATTCGCTGCAGCTAGCTTGCTGACTGGAGATGTGCCCAATCGGCTGCAGAAAATCATGAAGACAGGGTTTGTTTGTAATTTTGCCTGTGCCAAAGAGCTTCATTACTTCTTTGGACCAAGCTTTATAAGACCAGCATTCACAGCTTGAAAGCATTTTGTTGAAATTAGGCCTCTTAAATTGTCCCTGTTGGAGAGAGAAGACTGATTTCTTTTCACCCCTAGGAAATGTGAGATAGGCATTCAGCTGGAAGTGGGTTAAAGTCAGGTCTTCCACTGCTCAGAAGACTGCTCTCACCCTATGAAGTTCCAGGTAAGTCTGAGGAAAGGTACTCTCCATTTCTGCTGTCAACGCTTTGCAATTATGCAGCTGAGTTAGCAGGTTATTGGAGGTCTGAGCCCAGATCCTCAGCTTAGCAAATGGTCACTTGCCTGGGAAAAGTATTCTTCCCTCCCAGAACTCTGCATTGGGTTAAACAGCCACTAGGTAAAGGATGACTCTCACTTAAAGGTTGTGTAGATAGATACAATTAAAACTGTGAGGTGCTCAGAAAATACGATAATGGAGAACATAAAAGTACCTAGATGGAGGTATCCATCTGGTAAAACAGAAATTGAACTGCACTTTAGCTATGACAGTAACACTTCTTGAAGCTACAGGCTTGCGCTCAGCTCCAGACATTCATTAAAAGACATACATTTACCCTTGTTTTAACCTCTCTTTTCATTAGTTTTGTCTCCAGTGCTACTTATTCTGGTCAGCAGTGTTTTTCCATTCAGATGGAAAATTGAGGTGAAGGAAAAGAACACTCTGCTCTTGTGCTTACATATAAATCTGGTGGCTGGAGGTCTGCTTGTCTGTGTATCATGGCATGAAAAGACTATTTACTTATAGGGCATATGGTTCAGATACTTTTAGAATACTGAATGAGAATCATTTGCAATTACTGTGCAAGTTTGGTCATCACACATGCACAATCTACATTCAGCACAGTGTGGTATCATTGCTTTGAGATGGTCCCCAAAGATTCTAGTTCTCCATTTAATTCCCATTGTTCCATGCATTTCTTATGTTTAGAGGCTTATTCTGCAAAGACAGTCAATTGCAGCATGCAAAATGAAGACTTCTATTTCTGTTTGCTTCAGGAATGTCTGCTATCCTTGTACCCAGCTATTACAAACATTGTAATTACTTCTCTGTCCTTTAAGTGCTGGCTTGTTAAAAGTTCCAGTAGTAAAACCCTTACTTAAAAATCTTCTGCCTGGAGCAATTAACAAACCGTTAACCTGTTTCGCACTAACAGCTTGTCTAAAAAACATGGGCCTGCAAGACTGTTCTATGCATCTCTATAAAAATTCAGATTCTTCCCTGAATTTTTGTTTGTTTTCTTTGTTTGTAACTGGGTACAGCTTAATTTGTATGACTTGGTTTACTCCCAGGAGCCAAATCTGATTCTGTTTAAGTGATTATACTTAATATGCAAGAGTCATTAGGTATGATCAACCATAATGTTTCATTAGGAGGGTTCAAAACATTCAGTTTTATGTGTCTGTTTTCTCACTAGATTTAGCTCCTACAGTATACATTTATCTGATCAAATGAAGTTTGTGTCTGTGGGTTGATTTTGTACCAGAGCCAATTCCCACATAATTCTATTTGGCACTAAGTTTCTCCCTCAAGAAGGCAGCAGTCTTTTTAAGGGGTAGAGTATAAGTGACATCTTGGTTTGTGTTTCGTTAGTTGTGTTCCTTTTGCACCCAAAGATGTGTAACAACCTTAGCTAGATAATTGTTTAACAACAATGCTGAAGCTTGGCTTCATGTGGGTTTTTTTTAATATGCAATAACTCTGAAATTTGATTTTCTATGCTTTAATAAGGTATGCTTTGCTTGCAGAGATTATTTTATACACTTGTCTTCTCAAATGGTTTGACTAATGTTTAGAAATGGGTAACTGCAAAATTACTGTCTTATTAAAAACCTTATTTATAACTAGCTGCAGCTAAATGTCTTACCCATACTGGGTATCCATGCTGGGTCTCTATTTATAAATTTGTTATTTATTCTGTAGCTTGTCAATAACTTGAGTGCCAGCACGTCTGTTAAATGTCACTGTAGAATTGCTTCTGAGTGTGTTTTAATGTGGTCAGGCAATGTTTCCATTTTAAACCAGAAGCTGTATTTATGCGGAACAGTGTCATCCTGTGGACAGAAGTGCTCCAGAGTGCAGGATTCTGGCCTCCACATCCCAAATCCCTACAGGAGAGTTTTCTGATGAAATCATGATACTGAGAGTAGGGAACTATTTGTATTGTGCCACTCTCTAAACAGAAAATTTCTGTCCCACTGGGCAAGTCTTGGAACTAGCCATCGTTCTGATTTTGTTATCTTGTGTTTGCTTAGAGTTAGACATGCTCGCATAAAAAGCCTTTTCCTTTGTTGCCACTCACTTTTATTTTAAAATCACCACTGTGTTGGTATGCCATGAGAGTTTAGAGAAATCACTGGTCTGATAGGTCCTTTCTGACAGGGACATTTGATTTGGTTTAGTAATTGTTTATTTAGTTTAATAATGGTTTTCTACTGACAGTAGAGGTGGTGAGAGGGGGAACAGAACTGGGATCTCTGCATTAAACGAAGTAAACCAAATCAGCAATGCTGAAAGAGTCACATCCACCACAGCAGGTTTGTGTATATTCTATTTATTTATTTATTCTTCACATTTATATAATATGCCTATCAAATAACCTCTAGGCAGTTTTCTGATCTGTGATTTGTTATTACATCTGCAAAGGATCAAGAGCAGGCCAGAACAGCTGCTAGGGACCAGAAACCATAATTTCCTGCAATGGAAGCATGCTTGAATATTAACCAGCATACAGAATTAGCCAAACTTTTAATTAAGCAACGTGTCTCTATTGTGATAAGCATTGAAGGCAGACTATTGTGTAAATCCCAATCAAGGTCAAAAATCATAGAGCTAGTCGTTAAGGATACCAGGAAAATATCACTTAAAAAAAATCTCTTGCAATTTTAACATACTTTTTCCTAAAATAATTTTTCTAAACCCTGATATGTTTTAACAGAGACACATCAGAGTAATCTGAAAAAATCACCTACATGAAAATATCCAGAATGTCCCAACAGGCTTCTACCACAAGTTAGCAATTCCTCCAATGAGTATATGATGGAATTCATTGTATTTAATAAGATTCTGGCAAGTTATGTTTTAACCACCTGCAAAAACAAGTACACCAACTCTTAAAAATATAGTTCTTTCCCCTTATGAAACTGTAAGGGTTCTGCAAAATTGATATTCAAGGATGAATGTACTCTAGTTAAGTTTCATTCTAAAAATATTTCAGAGCGATTTGTTTCACTTATATGTTTATTAACACTGATCAGTCACCAATCTGAGCAACTGAGCAAGAGAATTCACTGCCCTCACGTGCCCAGAATAAAGGTCCCCGTAGAGAGGTTTAGGAGCCCATTATATCTTTCTGCAGTCTACCAATACTTCTTTATCAAAATGTTTCTTAAATAGTTCCCAAGAATAAAGAAAGATATCACCCCAAGACTTCTGCACCATATAAACATCACCCTGGGAGTGATTTCTTGGATAGATGCATGTATCTTTGTTAATGATAAATACATACGAAAGAGAAAATATCCTTCCTGCTTTTAGTTTTTTATAAACAGGGACAGGTATTTGCAGGTTTTAATAAATAGAAAATACAATCCCAAATGTAACAACCTAGGAAATTAAGGGGAAACTGTCACCTTCAAAATATCATTTGTCTCCATGTTTTTTATATGTAATATAGTTAAAAACAACATGACCAAACCCACAGAATTATGCGTTTTCAGCTCGTACATTTTACATATTTTACTGTGCTTAACTGTCACCTGTGCCACTTTAATCTGTAACAGGTTATAATGAAAACTGCCCCTGGTTTAGAGATGAGACAATTTACTGCTTATTTGCCATTATATCAGTTAGATCATGAATAACACATTTGTCTAGACCTTTGTGCACTGTGAAGAGACGAATTTCACCCTTAGCCATTCTCTTCCTTCTTGAAAAGAGCCTTTAGGAACATGTTTCTTTTTAATTCTATAATCTTGACCCATTTACCCATCCAAATGTCCTTGTATAGAGATCAATTTCTGGGTTTGTTTCTCTACCCTTATTTTCCTTTGTTGACTTCCACCTTTCCACAGTATCAACACATCTCCATTTGTCTTACTTTTAAGGCCTGTCATGGCCTGTCTCTTCTCTATATGTCTGTTCTTGTACTTTAGTGATTGGCCTCCACGTGTGCTTCTGGAGATCTTCATGACATACTCAGTTGGGGAACTTTCCTGGTTTTGCCACCTTCAGCATACAGGAGCTCTGCAGGAAGAGCTGTGAGACTATCTCATTTCATCTTTAAAATTGTCTTTTGTGCCAAAAGAGAGGTGATAGCAACCATAGCAATCATTCCTGATATCATTCTCCTCCTGTTGATCAATGTTGTCCCACTGTTTCTCATGTTTCTCCAATTTCTGTTGTCTTGAACCAAAATGGACAGTTTGAGGGAGTGGAACCAACATGTAGTAGCACAAAAGATATCTTATCTGTGGCTGACTATCAGCAGCCTTGTGTTTCTGTGAAGTGCCTGTTTCCCACCCCAAACCCAGAAAACTAGTTTTGAAGATGAGTTCTGAAACTGAATTTCAAATACATCTTCAAATATTTCATGTTTAAAAAAACATTCGTCAAAAAAATATTCGTCAGGTTAGCCGAACCTCACACTTTCATCAGCCCGCATAGACCTATACAATGCAGCTGGGGAAAAATGGTTGAATCCACTAAAGGCTTCCTGTGCCTGTGAATGATTTCAGCATGATTCCAGCTGCTGCTTGGCTGATATGTATGGCTGCTTCTGCTTTTCCGTCAGGAGTTCAGCCTTGTTACCACATAGTTATAACCTCAGTAGTGGTGTACGGTTCATTGTTGCAGCTGCATAAACTTCCTTCACTGAAAGGACAAATCAAAGTGATGAAGGTCTCCCAGACCCTCCAGTTCTTTGCAGAAGTGTAGGGAAGCCTACCTGGTGTTCTGAAATGCTGTGCCCTGCCCCCATATATTTGGGGTTTTTGCTCAGCACTTTTAGGTAGTCAAGGTGTCTCTAAGAAGAGACAAGGCAAACAGCTGCTATGAAACTAGAACAAAAATAAATTAGGAGTAACAGACGTAGTGGATCTGTTGTCCACTTTCTCAGAAGATGGCTTTTAAAACTCTGCCGGAATTAACAATGGTAACTTTTAAATGGTTATTGCTTTAATGAACCACTAAAACAAGTTCGATGTTTGTGTTCTGGAATTTAACTACATCGAGAAAGACTGAAAGGATCTGCTGAGAGATTTCAGGTCATTCATTACATCAGACTGGTGTCTTTTCTCACACATTTTTTGGTGTTGTGGTAGCTTGTAGAAAACCAGAGGTAACAAAACAGACAACTTCGTTTCTTCCTAAGGAGTAGGGAAGGTTCATGACAGATGTATGCCTCCACTTACGTAATCAGTGTTCTTTTTTTGAGATGTCTTGTACTTTTTTTGACAGTAAGTGCTCCCAGGGTACCCAACAGCATCTTTGCTAGGTCAGCAGCAAGTCTGTAACTAGAACTTCCAGTATTCAGAATGCTGAATGTATAGTTGCCTGAAACAGTCCATCTGCAGTTATGGGTGTATTTCTTACTGCTGTTTCTTAATTCAGTGTCACTTTATTTCTTAGTTGGCTTATTTGCTTTTGTTTCCATGTAAGGAACATGCTTTACATGCACACGCATATCTTTGCACTCAGAGTGGATGCTTCTGTTACTTTTGAGGATTAGAATTGTCATATATTGCTCTTAATTTGTGGTTTGTGGTGATTGTCTGACCCTTGGACAAGGACCAAAAATCTCCTTGCCTTGATGCTTGGTTCTATGGAGAGCCATCACAGAGAAGGGGGGGACTGATCTGACATCCTTGCTCAATGCTGAGGGGACTGTTTTATTTGTGAACTTGGAAAAACAAGGGACTTGTGCCCAGCTTCACAGCATTTTGTTGCAGCCAAGCCAAGAGATGACAAAGGCTTGGGTTGTCTTTGTGAATTGTGATCATTGTTGGTCACAGATATATGCAAGAAGATTTCTAGTTATCCATAGCTAAGAAAATAGGCACTGTGATGTTTCCAAACTTGAACATCACTGATTGCAGGTATTTGTCTTCATAGTAGAAACTGCTTTTTTGCCAGTAGCCTTTGAAAGTGTGATATTAGAATCAGCCATCACTTCTTAGGGGCACCTTTTGTGAACCCTGTTTTACTAAGTACTGTTACAAAAAAGTGTCAAGATTATCTTGTGTAACTTCAGCTTTGTTTATAAGGTAGTGAAATGCATTGTTGACCTGGTAGTAGTAATGCAATAGGTTGTAAAGAGTGGGCTGCTGTGGTTTAACCCAGCAGGCAGCTAAACACACAGCCGCTTGCTCACTCTCCCTCTCAGTGGGATGGGGAAGAGAACGGGGTGGGGGAGGGGGAAGTAAAACTTGTGGGTTGAGATAGACAGTTTAATAGGACAGAAATGGGAGGGAAAATAATAATAATGATGATAAAAGCATTAGAATATACAAGCCAAGTGATGCACAATGCAATTGTTTACCACCCACTGACTGACGCCCAGCCAGTTCTTCTGCAGCAGCGCCTGGCCAGCCTTCCCCCAGTTTATATACTGAGCTGACACCATATAGTATGGGATATGGCTTTGGCCAGTTGGGGTCAGCTGTCCCGGCTGTGTCCCCCCCCTCCTTGTGCACCCCCAGCCCACTCACTGGTGGGATAGTGTGAAAAGCAGAAGTCCTCGACTTAGTGTAAACACTGCTTAGCAACAACTAAACCATCAATGTGTTATCAACATTATTCTTATCCTAAATCCAAAGCACAGCACTGTACCAGGTACTAGGAAGAAAATTAACTCTATCCCAGCTGAAACCAGGACAGCTAAATATAAAGAATAGCATGCAGAGCTGTGTGATGTTGACATTAACAAACATCAGCGCTTTTATGAGGCTTCTCAATACAAGCAGAATTGCAGACAGCTTTAGCGTGAGGTGTTGCAGAGTCAGAGACAGTTTTCATGAGACTGGATTTGTTGCCTTATCAAGGCTCCCTTCTGATAGTGTCATCTGAACCTCAGTGTCAGTGAGCAATGACAAGGGCACTGTTTCTCAGGTAAAGAACTATCAGCTCCAACTGCACCTCTGGAGGATTCCCGGTCCCTGTAGGGACTATATGGGCTGGGTAAGGTAGTATGCATGGAAGGAGCATATATGGACTAGGAGACTTCCTCCCTGCCACCTTTGCCATTGTTTAGTACATGAGGCATTTGCTTCTTTTCTCACGATGCAGTTGACAGTGATGTTTATTTAATGCAGTTACAGCTGCCCTTACACTTCTGTGCTTCTACAGCCACAAGATCACAGAAGCTGAAATCCCTGTATGGTTCATAATTTTTAATAACTTTGGCCAGTGGCTAGTGTTAATAGCCTTGGAGTCTTCAAATGAAAGCACAGGTTTCTTCCATCTCTCCATTAGGCAGTGGCAGATTCTTATCCAGCATTTAGCTCATGACAGTTATCACAAAGAAAATTGGCAAATCCGTGGAGCCCCAACCTTCTGTAAAATATTTAGGAAATGTTTCCCTTTTCACTTCCCATTGTTGTCTGTTTATCAACATTTAGGCAGCGTGATGACATATTCTTCAGTTTAATGACCCGAGTCATTCCTTAACTTACCTTTTAAGTCCTTTTCCTTTCCTATATATGTGTGAAGCATTTTGTAACTCTCTGTAGGAGGGAAACTGAATGAAGAGAGATGGCACTTGTTTTGCCGAAGGTTTTGTTTAGCTGCAGTATATTTGTATGTCAGCATGAGTATATATGATTGTGTAGCTCAGCAGCCATGACTTAGCAAGGCAGCCTGCCACTGTAATGACAGCCACTGCTTGCTTCCCCTCCCTATGGCTCTGGCTGAAATAAATATTCTTTTATATCAAGGTTTAGGATGCTTGAAGCAAAACTATCTTGAGAGTAAAAGTCATTACAATATTCTCCAGGGTTTTGATTTTGTGGGTTTTTTCCCCTCCTTCTTTCTTGTCTTTAATACAGGCTTTATATCCTTGCATTAGTGTAAACCACCTTTGGTCTTCCTAAGTGTCACTTCATGATATATCAGTCCTGTTCTCAAAATGGGATTGGTTTTATTACTGCTATTGAGTAGACTGACTAAAATTCACCATTTCTGGCAAGAACAGGCATAAAATTTCATCTCAAGTGAAATGTGGGTAGTTTCCTCCTCTGTAATTTCTCTGGAGGTGTGTGTAAATAAGAAGAGACTGTGTGGGCCAGTGATGGAGACAAGGGACTGGATTCTATTCTTGGGTTTGCTATGGACATGCAGTACATCATGAGACAAATTAAAATTCAATCACACTGAGTGATTTCTTATTTAAATGTATTTCCTACAAGGTTATCATGCAGTACCTAGCACTGTTGGGTGTTTCCACTACTTAGAATTGTTATAATTCTATTGTGTATATACATTTTTCTTATTCTAACATATTACATTTATAATGAGGAATAGAATGATCAGAAACAAAGAGATACAAGGCTTGTAAGAATAAAAATATAGTGCTAGAGGCTGTCCTAAGCTGTGTGTGCTAACACAGGTGCACACTCTTGTTCTCCTGAGAGCTAAGAGGAATACAGTCCTCTGAAAGCAATTGTCATAGGTCTCCCGACAGAAGTAGAAGCAATTAGAGTTAGCAGTAAATGAAGAGCTGCCCCCAAAGGCCAAGGCAGTCCATGGGAACCATTGCACTAGTTATTTTCCATCAAAAACTCTAACCTTACATTCATAAATCCCCTATTACCTCTAATTTGAGGTCACTCCATGCCAGCTGTATGGAACAATGGTTACCAAGCAGTTCGTCATCTAGCACCTTAATGTAATCGTTGTTAATTAATACTGTCTCTCTCATTATTGTAACAGGGAACCAGATACAAATGCAGCATCAGCAGTTAGTTAATTGCAATTTAATTGAAATGGGTCCATTTGCGAGGGTGCAGAGGTGGGAAAGGTGAATGGGCAACAGCCAGCTCTGGTACACTGCACAGCTGGCTGGAGCAGGGAGGAGAAAGGCCACTCTCATCCCCTCTGTTCCTCTCATCATGATACCATTGGGTTGTCTTGATTTGCAAAATGATTTAAGCCAGCTCCTTCGACAACCCAGCAGTTTAGGATTCAGTTCTGCTCCTGGATAAAAGTGAAGTCTATGTGCTACACCAGTGTGTAGGAAATGTGGAAACTGCTTTACAATATCCTGGCTTGGAGAGCACTGCAGTGATTTACTTAAATGTTTTGCATATCTGCAGCTATGTTTGCTGCCACTGCTGCCTTAAATCTACTACAGCTACAAACCTTTCTGAAGACCCTAGTGCTAATTTAATTTATTTCTGGTTTTCAGGGGAAAATGCACCAACTGGGGGCTGTTACTGTGCGTGTCTCGTGTTAAATCTCAACTTCAAGCCATATGACTAGTGTCCTAAGGGGGGAACCCCTGAAGTAGCAGTTTGAGCTAAAGTGCTGTACATATCCTTGGGATTTCTGGCAAACCCAGCACTGAGCCCTTGAATTAGTACTGAGATTCTCACACCGTGCTGTAAGCATCTTTGGAGGGAAAGTATATTGGTTTCAAGAAGAATTAAATGTGAAAAGAACAATTAAAAAATACTGTGTTATTGTAGCAACCAAAGCAGTTGGGTTTTTTTTTTGGTTGGTAAAAAAAAAAAAGCTGCACTGATGCAATAAAAAATGACACAAAAGAATAAGTGTATCAAGTTGTTATGGCAACAATATGTAGGTTGGAATTTATGTATCCAGAACTTGTATGTAAGTAAAATAAACATTATCCTTGCTAATCAAGATATCATGCAAATATTATTTAATTTAAAATCATTAGTCGTGTTTTCTCTTACAATTAATGACTTACTTTCTGTTTTCTGTTTGCAAGTGTTTGCATTTGCTTCCAGATGTAGTCCGCTTGTATTTTCAGGCAAGATTATGATTTCACTAATACAGCCTTAAATGTGGATGAACTCCACTGAAGCTAATGAATAAAATGTGTGCAGATGGGCACACATGGAATGAAACCATGTGCGTTATCATATTATTCTTCTGCAGCTGACCTTTCTGCTTGGATGGGCTTTTGGCAGGTGCCATCGCTCCATAGAATCATAGAATGGTTAGGATTGGAAAGGAGCTTAAGATCATGTAGTTCCAACCCTTCTGCCATGGTTGAAGGGACCTCCCTTGCAACCACAGCTCCTTGTCTTTCCCCCCCAGCTTGGCACAGTGCACATGGAGCTCCTTCCAGAGCCTGTTTCTGCATACAGCCTGCCTTCTTGGGATGTAAATTTGGCTTCCAAGATGCTGTATGATAGCCAATTCTAAATAGGCATTCATTAATTATGTTCAGCCTTTTAATTTTTCTAGTCCTTTTCCTCCAGCCTTCAGGAGAATTCAGTAATATCTTCTGGTTTACTTGAAAGAAATAGACCTTTAATATCCAAAATTACTCTTCATATTTCATCTTTTTTATGCCAACGAAAGTGCAGGCCGATGGCTGAAGGGTAAGAAATGGGAAGAATGAGTGTGAGGGTCTGACTGAATCCTACTGAGCTGAGGGAAATGCATTTATTTGTTCCAAGTTTTCATCTCATTCATTCTCCTGATCAGAGGCATCTGAATTTGCCCTATGGCATTTGATAATATTGTTGCCAAGAACGTTTTGGAAAATAGACTGTAAGGGTAAGAACTCAGCCATACAGAAGTTAATAGTCTCCATATCTTATGTGGATAGCTGGCTGGCATGGAGCTACAGCAAGTGGGTCTTTGCCTGAAAACTATAACCAACCTGTCCAGTCTCATGCTTTTGTGTCTCATTCTCATGCAGCTCAACTATGGATCGTTTATTTTTTCCTCCTTGCAGCAGGGTTCATCTATGCAGTGCTTTTTTTGCCAAGTTTTCCGCTTTGCCACATTCAGCAGGCCAGCAGATCCTTCCAACCACCAGTGTTTAGTGTGCCAGGTCTCTGCAGGGGACACACTGTACCTGAACAACAGCCTTTGTAAGGCTTGTGTTTGCAAGGGCACTATGGCACCGCACAATGCCATAGTCCCTCCTTGCTGCATGGACTGTCTTACTTGGCACTCCACCACTGTGCGACCTTAGTGACACTCTGCTCCCTGGAAAAGGAGACACGAGTGCCTTGGTTTGTATCCCGGCTAGAAAACAAATCTCTGCATGAATGACATGGGAGATGGAGCCTGGATCAGCAAGATGAAGCTCCTGGGTGTGTCTTTTGTGGAGCCAACTGACTCCAGCCAGCTTCATCTGAACTCTGTCCAGGAGGATAAAAGCTGAAGCATGACCTAGCATCTCCTCCCTGCCTGAATTTCCTGCCTGGAAAGTCAGTTATCTTGCCTCAGACCAGAGTCACAGTGCAACTGGATAATTATGTGATATGGATAGTCAGGGAGATAAGGTTTGAGTATAGGCTTTGTGTTAGCCCAGCCAAAGTGACTACTGAGTAACGGGTAGCTTGGATGACAGATTTTGGACGGGTGGTAAAATCTGCATTTGGGATGAGCAAATGCAAAGTTCACTAGTGTTATTCTGACATCCAGAAACACAGAGAGCAAGACTTGCTTTCAGGAGGTTGGGGTGGCATTAAATCAGATCCTGAGCTTTCTGAAACACAAGCCCACAGCCACATAATTGTTCCTGAGCTCTAACATGCTTTAAGTCTGTCATGAAATCTTCTGAAAGGTTGAATCCATATTAGCTAAAGTAGAATCATAAAATTCCCAGGGTAAAATAAATATTATTGTGATATTTATGCGCGCTTCCTAAGACAATAACTTAAAAATTCAAACACTTGGGTTGTGATTTGTACAGTAGAATCTGTGCCCAAATACATATTTTTCTTTTCTTTGTTCACATTTACTGATCATATTGGGAAGACTGGTGCAGAAGGGACTGTGGTGACTCAGGGTTTAGCCGTGAGACCTTGCAGCAATGTGTAACATCACCCTGACTTGAGACAGCTGCAAAGACTGATCTAATGCAATGTGATGTGGAGCAAACCTTGATGTCTTCAAACAACCGAGCAGAAACCCTAATGTGGAAATAGAAACAAAATCCTTTCTGACAACTAAATCATTCAGCTGGGGATACTGAACAATTCTTTTCTAAAGGGTTTCAGAAACACTTAATTAGGCATCTTCTTTTTTGAAGGATTTTGTGGACAAGAAGATAGCTCTGCTATATTATTTCTGGACTGAAATTTAGGCCCAGCTGAGGTAAATGAAATGCTGCCTGGCTTCTGTGGGATTATATTTCTGATTTTAGTTTCTAGCATGGCCTGGGATTGTCTGAGTTTTCAGTCATCTGTGATATCGGTGAAAGTGGTATCCTGCCAAAAGAAATGCTGAATGACACTTCTTGCTGTAATAAGGATTATAAGAGGCATAGAAATAGGACTACCAGGATATAGAAAAAGGAAGACACATCTTATGGTTTCTAGGACTATTTCTCTGCATGGCATTGCAGGAAAAACTCTTCAAGTCCCCAGCGATGCTTTGTCTCCCACAGACTGTCCAAGATGTACAACTTTTATTTTCTTTGTGGTCCAAGATGGTCAGCAGCAGGAGCTGAAGCTGAGATGCATGCAATACATTTAGGAGAGCTGTCAACTCTGCCTAGGTACAGCAGAAAGGTGCAGCCATTGGTGGAAAGATCACAGACACAGAAGGTGTTCTTGCTGTTGCTGGCACTTTGTAGAGGATGAAGTTGACTTGAGTCCAGTTTTAGTTCACACATGACTTGAGCAGGGCAAGAACAGTGTTGGCTTTACCCTGACATTGAGGTGTGCTGTGTTCTTTGCTAGTAGCAGTATCCTGCTGTGCATCTCAGTTCAGCTCAGGTTGCTTCCTACTCCAGCATAGCTGCTAATTTAATTAATTTCCATCAATGTCCTGTAAAATGGATAATTCCAGCATATGTTATATTGCATTTTACTTTCTCCCTGTAGCTTTTTTAATGTTCTAATGATTTTTTAAAAATGCTTACTTTTGAAGAAGTTAATTAAATAAAAGCAGTATCTCTCAGCACTATATGTTCCTGAGAGCATTAGGTTACCAAGATGATAGATTTTCTGACAGATACTGGCATCCAAAAGCTTACAGATCGCTGGTTTTTAATACCTTTCCTCTCTTAATGTAAATCATTTGGGGCAAACTGGCATTTATCTACAGGTTTTCATGAAACTGGAGCAGAGCTACCGATTCATGACACAAAACACTGAAAGAGGTCTCAGATCAGCTTCTGTTTTGAATTTCTCTCTAAAAGAACCCAGGAGAGCGTTCCTAAGCTAGTGGCTCTAGGAGAACGTGCATTAGCTCTCTGAACATTAAGGCAGTTGCTCATGGGCATGGGCTGCATTTCCTCATGCTCCCACTGGTACTCCTGGTCACTTTCCAGTGCTGATCAGCATTTTCTAGCCACAAAGTGGAATAGGTGCCGCAGAAAATATCTCATACAGGTGTGTGTGTAAATAAATTAGAAATCCTGGCAGCCACATCCAAGAGCATGGAAAAGCAGAATAATGTTTGCATGAATGTTTCTTATTTTTAAGGTATTTTTTATGTTCCCAATGTTGAGCCTCACTCTGAGAAGTAAACGTGGTAACTATTGTGGGTCGTTACAAATACCTCCTATTGATATATTGGGTATAAATTCTGGAGCTGTGCAATAGATGGGAGAATTCATCCAGTGTTACAGGGTTGGCTGCTTAGGAAGACCTCTTCCTTAGAAAAAGGAAACCCCATTTGCCATAATTGCCTGCGAGGGCAGATGCTCCTTCTGGCTGGTTGCTGGCTCAGATGTGAACTGGAACATGCTGCCTGCTGAAACTGGAACCAGTGACAAGTCTTTGACAATTTGTAACTGTGCACTTTGGCAAAAATAATCAGCAAGAATTTTGTTAATGGTTGGCTGTGGCAATTGTGCACGTCCCAGTACACTACCAGAAAGATTTGTTATAAGCACAGCAAAGCTTTGCTGTGCACAGTTAAAATTAGATAAAATTAACAAGGTAGCTAATGTGATTACTGTTTTATTCATAGAATCCCAGAATGGTTTGGGTTAAAGGGACCTTAAAGCTCACCCAGTTCCAACCCCCTGCCATGGGCAGGGACACCTTCCACTAGAGCAGGTTGCTCCAAGCCCCTGTGTCCAACCTGGCCTTGAACACTGCCAGGGATGGGGCAGCCACAGCTTCTCTGGGCACCCTGTGCCAGCACCTCAGCACCCTCACAGGGAAGAGCTTCTGCCTAACATCTAGTCTGAATCTCTCCCCTGTCAATTTAAAGCCATTCTCGCTTGCCCTGTCCCTGCACGCCCTTGTTAAAAGCCCCTCTGCGGGTTTCTTGCAGCCCCTTTAGTCACTGGGAGCTGCTCTAAGGTCTTCCCAGAACCTTTTCTTCTCCAGGCTGCAAAACAATGATAAATATTTAAATAATGCTTAAGTTTGCATTAAGTTACAATGAGAGAGACATTGCTGTGAAGACATTATGGCCTAAATAGTCCTTGTTAATTATAAATAGATTGGTATTAATTACACACAAAATCGAAGATTGCTTTTGATGTGATTTACGGTTATCATTGTTACGACCTAAGTGAGCAAAGTTATCAAATGAAGTTTGAATCTGCTTTTGCAACATTTGCTTGTAACATGTCTTCTCTTTCTGTGACCAATTTGAAGAGAATAAGAAAACATTTTCTTCTGTGAAGAGGAAGATGGAATTGTTCTGACTACCAGTCTTCTAGATACAGGGGTCTGATAAGAAGTTTAGACTTTTGTCAGGAGTTTTAATTCAAGCTTCAACTCATTATTTCCAGAACCATTTACAAGGATGTATGAGCTTCGTGCACGTTCTCCACGGCATTCATACTGTGTCACCCTGGGACTGCCAGTTCTGCTTCTCATGGTGACCTGTACAGTTCAGGACTAATGAGGTGATGCGAAAATATTTCTTTTGTATGAGCAGGCAGCTTTTAGATAAAGAAAATAACTTCAGACAACATAGGCTTTTGCTTAGCCTCTAAAGGGAGGGTTGTATGTAACCAAGAATAAGAAAACACTCAGATCCAAGAATGCTAGTTTTTAATAAATCTATCACAACACACAGCAAGTTTCCTTTTTACATCTTGCATTATACAGTCCTGTTTATTTCATAACATAAAGTTAAATAACTATTGGTTTTCAGATGGATTGCTAACATATGCTTTGTTTAAGTTTGAGAACCATATATTATTCTGCTAATGCTTATTGAACATTAATACATCGAAACAGAGATGTTCCAGATTTACTAACATTACCCCTACTCCAGCTATTTGTACCCTTCTAATGTCCTTGGTTTGCTGCTCTTCACAATTAACCTGTGACCCATTTCCCTAAGGAAAACAATTGAAACATTTCATAGCATCTTTTAACATTTTTTCGTGTTCCTTCAAAAGGTTGGGATAAGCTAATGGTGAAAAATTTGAGGGGAAAAAATATGTAAAATATAAACAAACTGAAGTTCTTTATCCAATTGTGCAGCTGCACTCTTTTGATAAACGCTTCTATACAGTATGTAGTTTCTTCTAAAAATTGTCAAACCCCTTTTGAGAAGTTGCAGAAGCCTGGCTCCTTTAGGATCAGGCAGGGTTTGGTCTTGATGATTAGAGCAAATATATAATATGTTGATTTGCATAGTTTATATTGTTGCATATAGATAATAACAATGAAAAACTCTTATGTCAGGTATTCAAAGAAAGCAAAGATGAAATGAAAATTTTTATGCATGCTTTTTAGCTCCTTGAAAAACCAATTTTCCCTTTCTAAAAGAAACAGGGAATTGTTTGAATTTTCTATAGGCTCTGAGGCAAGATATAAGACCTGGGTTCAGTTCGTTGCTGTCCTGCATAATATTGGCCTGGTTGCCTTGCTATCTCTTCCTCCCTTCCAGATTACAAACAGGGGATATACAACACCCTTTGGTGACAAGAAACCAGATGAAGGAATGCTTGGTTCTCTGTGACTGCAAACATGTTAGAAGCTAAAACTTTAGACAGGACATGCGTGGAGTCCTGTGTGCTCAGCCGCATGTAGTGCTGAGCTGCTGGGCCCGATCCAATGTTTAAACACATTCTTTACTGGAGCACACGACTCGTGCCATTGGTTCCAGTGAAGTTAAAAGCACGTGTGTAATTAGTTGCCTGGATTGGGGCCAGCATTCAGTCTTTTGCTGGATGGAGACCTAAACAAACAATCTAGTATCAGAGGAGAAAACATTTGCACATGTGGATGTGATTTGGCTCTTTCTGTGGCACTGGCTCGTTATTTTCTAAGTTGTGCTGGCAATGGTTGGTCCGTTTAAAATGCTAACAATTTCTTGCCTGTTGTGTTAAAATTGACTGCACTCCCGGTGCACAGGCTAAAAAAGGATGGGTCTAAATCACTCCAGTGTCTGTGATGCTCTGCACCGACAGACACAAGACGCTGTACTCTCTTTAAATTCATTCTGCTTTCCTGTTCGTGCTCTTGCAAAGTACCCAGAAATTTTCTGAGATCTGAGCTAGTGGCAGTCATCATGTTTCATTCAAAGGGTAACTCTTCAAGCACATTTTTGCAGAGCACAACATTGTAAACAGAGATGCTGCTTATAATATTTACTGTCTAATGCAAAGTCTACAATGATGTATTAGATTTCTATCAGGAAATTAAAAAAAAAAATGGCCTTTTACTGTATCTTCTATTAACGGTATTATTGAGAAAATACTATGTTTTTAATGAGAGTTTTCTGTAAGCAATGTAAGATGTAAATCTGTGTAAAGAAAGGAAAGGTAACAAAAAAGGCATTTGAATTTATAAGATTTGCAAATACGGCTGCTACACAACCATGAAACCCTTTCGAAAATATGTCACTTAGGAGAATGTCATGAATTAGAAATGAGAAAACAAACCAGGTAACTCAGTTGGTGCTGTAAGGAGATCTATTCCTGCAGCTACTCCAGATGAGGGCCTATTTGGCAGGGCACTGATTTCCTTCCTTATCTCTATGTTCTGATGCTGAGAGCTGCAGAGCACCTTGAATGTCTTGTGAAGTTAACTAGAGGTTATGATAGAAAGCATCTCGTAGATTTAGCCTATTAAGACTTTCACAGACTTCCATGAGAGCAGCAATAAGGTTAACCCCAGAAAATTTTGCATGACAAAACACTGAGGTGAAAATCTTATGTAAGAACCACCTGATATTTATCAGAATTCAGGCTACCATTTTGTATGTCCATGCTAATCTTTGTATTCAAATATAATATCATTACAGTGCACATGTCAGCTATTCTATTTGATTTTTTTTCCTCCTCTTCTTTAGTCTGCAGCTTCCAATGGATCAGAAGGATCTGGACAATGTGAACAAGATAAGGAGAACCAGACTTTTGAAAGTTATGTAGTAGATGTGAAGACAAAGGTATGGTCCGTTCTTTTGTGATGGAAAATTAAATCTTTATTTAGTCAAGTTTTGCTGGAGGTGAAATGTGTAGAATATATTGAATTTGAGTTCCTGCAGTCATTTTTCTTTTGGTGCCTAATGACTGTGTGTAGATTACCTTATCAAATAAGGCTTATGGCTGCAATGTATTGCTGTATGTTACTAGCCCTGTGCATTTTATGCTGTCCTAGGCAGGATTTACTTTTCATTTTTACGTGAAAATGTTAGTATCGGTGATGGTTCTACAGGATTGCTGATTCAAGGTGTTTTCATTGCAATGTATTTTTGAAGTCCAAGGTGTTGCACAGTTAGTAAATTTTATTCAAGGTGTTTGCAGTATCTCAGTGGGTGTTGTAGTTCATTTTTGGTCTGGAGTCAGTATGGAAGAATATGAATGTCAGTGAAGTGATGATTTTTGTTTGGGCAGTCTAATGATACGTACCATAAAACTACGCTGAATAATACACGAAACAATATGAGTTCATGGCTGTGGTAAGGAGGTACATTACACTTCACTTTGTAACAGTCTTGCTGCTTGCAATGGTTGAGTTATAAGTGTTTCATTATAACATCTCCATTATTTTCATAGGTTCACAACTTGGCTGGAACAATTCTCCTGGGCTTATATACAATTATGTAGACTTCCAGCCTTGAAGTCATTGTGTATTTTTTCTTTTGTAAGTGAAAGCAAATTATTAAGCTTTCTTTTAAAGTTAGCAAGCTGGAAACATAATGAAAAGAAAACAGACATTAGCTGTGTTGGCTTGCTTATGTGATACCTTGTAGACTCTGGTGAAAGTTGTTTCTAACAGTGGAAAGTTGCAGATAATTCCTCTTGTCTAAGGCTTTTCCATGGGCTTTGTTTACATTTCTAGATCAATTTCTCTGTTCGTTAACTTGTCAAGATGTAATGAACTAATTGTCTAGCATGACTTGCTGAGTTTCTTGTGTTGCTGTGTTCTCAGTTGATGAGTTCTACTTGAGAGTTGAAATACAAGAGCCTGTATGCTCATTGAAATTTGTCTCTATATTTATGAAAGAAATTATTTCTCCAAAGCAAGGAATTATCAAAAACTTGATAAATACCCTAAGTACATTGTGTCCATGAAAATGTTGTAGAAATCATGGCATGAAGTGGATCTCAGCCCAATTTCACAACATTTCCAGTGTGAATGCCCAGTTGAACACGCACCATCTTCCCTACTTAGGGATATGGTGACCTCTTGGACTCAATGTTTCTCCATCAGCAATTCTATTTACTACATTTTCATATTCCAGCACAAAGTGTACATGAGAGTAAACTCCAAAAACTGGCAATTCCATTGCCAAGCTCTAAGACATTGAGGGCTGTGAGTAGTATTTTCTTCAGTTACTGGTACCAGGGCAGAGCAGATAGCAGATGTTTTGTTTTCATTTTCTGGAACTTGTGGTTTAGTGTGTCAGTTTATTTGAAAGAGCAATTTTGTCTGATTTCTTTTTCAAGTGACTGTGCTTGAGTGTCAGTGGCACGCTGCTATGACAGTGACACATAGCTATTTAGGACTGGCTACATGTTTAAACATATGCACCAGAGCTTTTCGGTTGCTGATGATCAATTGGTTGTTAGATTTACTTCCCCAGGCAGAATGCTCAAGAATTTAAATGAACTCTTCATTCACCATGAATCTTGATAGCTGAGAGCCACTTCAGGACATATTGCCCTTGAGTACCATGTGTTTCTATCACAGGGTGTCCCAGCCCACATAAAACCAGTGGAGCATTTGTAACTGTAGCACTTCCGTTTCATTCTGAATAAGGGATTTGTGGGAAGCAAGAGAAAACAATTATGGCTTTGTATGGGAAATAATAGATACATAAAATATTAGGCATTAGTTCTAAATTGATGCAGGTTGCAGAGCTACCTTACCCGAGGCCCTTAGGAGCTGTGGGATGGCTCAACCTTTCTCCATCCTCTGCTCCACACCCTGTGATTATGAATGTGCATTTCCTACAACCCTACAAATCATACTCTGTGCCCAGCTTGCCTTGTTGTCTTCTCATAGGCCCCTAAGCTTGTGAGTTTGTGGGAATGAGACTACTAGAGAGGTTACACAGTCTTCATTTTTGGATATTTTCAAGTCCAGACTGGATAACAGCCTGAATAATGTGATCAGACCTCACTGCTGAACCTACTTTGAGAAGAAGGTTGGAATGAAGACCTTCGCAGGTCCTTTCCATTGTCACTTCTGTGATCCATTGATTACATTGACTCCTGGAGAGGAAGGGAGGCAACCACCCTGCTATCCCACTGCACCCTTGGAGGCAAATGACTTTAGACACCACTGGATGCAGCAGCCAAGGGCCAGGTTATTACAATCAGGCTGCAAACAGGACCAGCAAAGTGCATGTTGTCTATTAAAAAACAAAAACTTTTAGCCAAGCATTGGGGCTAAAGTGGTGTGAGCTCCCACATGCTGAATTAAAGGGTGGTAAACTGGGCATATACTTGGGGCAAGAAGAGAGGGGATTCCCTCCACATCTGTGAAGCAGAAAATAAACCTTTTTCTGTGGCTATTGAGCCTGGGGCCACCGTGGACACTTGGATGAAGAGTCCTTATAATGAAAGAGTGAAGCTGCCTGACCAGTCTTCACTTCTCCCCATACACAGTTTACCATCTACCTGCAGAGCGCAGAGCGGGGAGGTCTGTGCTTCCTTATAGAAAGCAAATTGCCTTTTTCTTTTTGTTGAGAAAGTTACCAGGCAGAGGAATTGGTCAGGACTCCAACACTGATTGTGCTAAATAGCAATTAAATTTGCCTTCTCCCACAGGAGAAGGGGGAATGATTCTTGTTATAGCTTCTGCCTGAGACTCTCATGGGCCTGAGGCCAGTTGCAGTCCTGCTGCTGTCAGGGCTGCTGCAGTCAGGAGGGGCAGAATTGTTAATTTGTTGATCTTTAAATTAACACCAGCACTCACAGGCTTCTGGTTCTGCCTGGGAACTGCATTAAAATTCTTAGTGACTAAGGTATACAGAACTTCATGCCTTCTGAAATTTGTATTAACTGCTCTTCCTGTCTGAAGCAGATTTTATTCTGACATTTCATCTGTAATATAGCTCCTAACTACATATCCAGGATCTGCAAGATTAGTAGTTTCTCTCTTTCTTTTTTTTCCTGTGTGTAGCACATACAATAGAAGCATAGAATTACTCACGTAACTTCTGTCCCAGTGTTAACCTACTAACTAACCAGTTGTGATGCACAGCAACATGGCTGGAATTGGGCTCAAGTAGTGTAAATGAGCTCTCACCATAAAGATATAAGTTCATGACTACATCAATTGCCCTATTGGAAGAGAAGTAATGTGGTGCAATATAGGGCCTGAAAAGAAGAAAGAGAATGTAACCTCATGTGAAAGACTGGCAATTTAATTCCATCAACAATAATCCGTAGTACACAACTATTTACATTAAGAGTAAATAAATCTTTGACAGAGGATGTATATGTTTATACGTTCTCTGTGTAGGTGCATAGAGCCCTAAATAGTCACTGGCTAGATTTTGCAAGATGCTGACATTGCTAAAGCTGCGTTAGAAGTCTGGTAGATGTCTCCTTTCTTAGAGTCTACTCCAAAACTTGGAGACCTAGTACACTTGTTTTTCTTCATTTCTAACTGTTTGAATAAGAGATAACTCTGAAGCCAGCTTTGCTTTGTTTTAAAGAATCAGTTTCTCTTTACAGTATTTGCTGTATAATATTTGGGTTTTGAAAGAATTTAAGAAATGTTTAAAAAGGTGTGTCATGAAAGATTTAAAAAAAACCCAGAGAATGCTTCCTGTTGGTTTTAGGTTTTACAGAAGCTTGCTTTTACAAATATTGTAAAGCTAGATGTTACAGGCTCTGGTTTTAAATATAACTGCCCAATTAAACTCTATGCTTTGGTCATCCAAGTGGAAGTACCAGTGAAGATTTTAATGCCAGAAAGGAGCATTAAATTGTCCAGTCTAATCTACTGCATTATACAGACCACCACATTTCACCCACTTACCTCATATTGTTTGTTTCTGTCTGACATAAAAATAGACACCTTGGTAAAATTAGAGGAGAAGGAAGCAGTCACCTGCGTAAGTGGTTTTCACATGGCGGTCTGCAGAGCCACTAGGTATCACAGTGGGAAACAGTTGATATTCCTGATTCCTGTATTAAGGCTTCCCTACAGTCAGAGCTCATCACAGAGGTTATTTTTGACCATCTAAATCAACTATGAGCAACTATAAACCATCTCTTTTCACCCCAGATGGCTGCTTCTCAATTTGTTTGGTTTTTGGGTCAAGTCTTTCTAATCATGATCATATGTACAGATAAGATGAAGGCTGGTAGAGCAGAGGAAAAAATAGAACTAAGCAGCAATATGACCTGCAGAAATTAGAGCAGAAGGAGATGTTGTTAATGAAGGGTAAAGCAGTGCCAAGGATTTGAAAATCTTATGCTTGTGGAGAAAAAATGAATGGAAAAAGTATTTAGCTGGAAGAAGAAAATGAGGCAGCTCAGCCTCATGGTGTGGGTAGTTAATGACAATAAGGAAGTGCATCTTTGAGAGAAACATTGAAGACCCATTGACAGTCATCTGTTCCCATACTGCAGCCCTGACTTTGTTGAGTCATTGATAGATGTGTGAGAAGCTATGACCAGGAGGCTTGGCAACCAAAGTGAGCCTATTGAAGGATGGAGCTGGGTTCTGTGTCCCCAAAAGCATGGGTGTCCTCTGGGGCTACAGGAGATTCTGAGGGTAAAAAGCAGGCAGCAGTATTTCAGGGACCATGGCACTCAACCAAGCTTGGGTAGCACACGTGCAAATCCTGCCCTCTTAAATACTCGTTGTTATATTTTATGGAAGGAAATGATACCTAAAAATTGGAGGAGTGCAGTAGAAAGCTTCTAGGTACACTGGTTGAGCATGATTTTCTGAGACACACACATGAGTCATGTTGTTCACATACACAGCCTCAGAGGGTTCATACTCTCTGTTTTTCATATAAATGGTGAATAGGATCATGAATTCACTGGGACCAGCTCACAGCAGTAGTTGCTTTCAAGCAGAAGCATTTACGGATCATGCACTTGGAGATCAATTTCAAAAGATATCTCCATATGCCAGAATGATATGAAATTTTACAGCCAAGTCATTAGGTAATTATATGTATGGAAATATTTCACACCTTACTAGATCAGCTTGAATCTACCAATTGGAAGAGAACAAACTCTTGGATGCTTTACATAAAAGTGTTAAAATATCTCCTGAATTTAGACTGCATTCCCTTTTACCCTATCATACTTAGAGCACAAGCATGACTTAAGTTAGACCAACTAAATGGGTTCATTTGTTCTTATGGAGATGGTTAATTGGTTCTTGCTTCAAGGAGGTTTGAAAGTCCCATTTCATATAATCTATAGTTTAATAAACTTGTCTGACTGTTTGGCTACTGGAGTAAACCTCAGTAGGGAGAAAACTTGCAGGTTCCAGTGCAGCCTGTAAACACAAATCAAGTTTGTTTTGTGTACATATGGTTGCTTAGAGTGAGTTAAAGTTTTAGACACAGTTATGAGTGCTCTAGAGACTTTCTCTTTAAGATGTTATATCCACCAAGACTTTAATAGTTGGGGGAGGGTTGATTGCTCTCTGACCACATATCTGATTCACTATGGATTTTGTAACTTTGGTAGCAGTGACCTCATTTTGGCAAAATAATGTGTGTCATTTACTGAGCCTCTTGCTGCTTTAGCAGTCACAAGATTATTAGGATTATAACCTGAGTAATTTATGGAAGAGAGAAGACTCTTAAATATCCTTTTATTTTCTTGGAAAGGCTCATTTTATTGAAAACATATTTTATCTCTGAGTGAGAATGAGAGATCCTCAGCAAAGCACCCAGGGGAAATTGTGCTGTCCAGTGTGTTGAAAAGGTGAATTGTAATGTATGGGTGTCTAGACGTTTCCTCTTGTTGCTGTCAACAGTCCAGTTGGCTGTATTTTTTTTTTTTTCCAGTGAATAGGAGCATTGATTTTCCTCTCTCTTTGGCCAGAGCTTTCATTTTACATATCTTTCCCCTTCTGTGTCTCTTTCTCTCTCCCTCCCTCTTTCTTCTTTCTCTCTCTCTCTTCCTCTATTTGTGAGAGGGAAGACTTTGAGAGCTGACAGCGGGCTTTCTAACTCAGAATGATTCATGTAAGACACCTGAAAGGCAAGCTCTGCACCAGCATCACTGCAAGAAAGGTAGGGCTTTGGGGGCTAAACAGTCTGTAAAACTGAGCAAAGCATACAGAACATGAGATAAATCGATTAAGTCTGCGGGTCTGTCAAAGATGCAGAGAAAAGTTTGGGAGAGAAGGAGTTGTTAAGCTCTGTTGTTCAGGGTGCTTTTTAAAATTAAAACTTTAATGTATTTTTCATAAGTAGGGGGAACAAAAAAAAGGTACCCCTCTGTTGCTTTGAATAATGTATGTAATGAGGCGCAATTTTCCCGTCGATGGTAAACTATAATTTATCCCTGTTGTGCTTCATAGACCTGCGTGCATGTGTAAATATGCAATTCTCCTTCCCCCCCCGATTATTTTCTATTATACTTTCTGAAAGTTCGCCTTATCCAGCTGTTATTTATATTCACTTCCTGAATGCGAATCTGACCTAGTAATTCCGAGTGATTTTACATGTGACGCACGAGCTCTCGCACACACCTCAGATGTTTCAATCATGCACTTCAAGCAATATATATGTTTGCAGGAATCACGCTTTTAATAAAAACCCTCTTACAACCCAAAGCAGTTGTTTTGGCAGAGGAGTGACAGCGCTGTGATAGATGGGCCCGATAGTTGTGTGTGTTGTGTGTGCTTGCTCGGAGTTAGTAGGAGAGAGGAGGGAGAGAGCAAGCGAAAGGGGGGAGAAAAGAGACAGGGAAGGAGAGAGCGGGAGGGAGAGAGATTGAGAGAGAGAGAGAGGCAGAGAGAGCGAGAGAGAGACTTGGCAAACGAAATCTTATGGGTATACTGAAACAGCAGATCAGAATTGTGAAACCAGAGCCAGGGCTGAAATGTGATGCTTTTTGCTCTTTTGTGCTTGTTGTGGTTCTCATCTTCCCATTTAGAAGGCTGCATACCATCCAACAGAATATTTTGATCACAGATTGAACAATGCAGCAATCAAGCCTGATAAGCCACCTGGAAGTTTTGCTTGAGATGATTTCTAGTGGGTTTACTGATCCCTGTGAGCATCATGACTGCCTTTAGCATTGTGGAGGAGGACTCGAGTTTCTTATGAGGGCCCCACTTGGAAAAGCAGGCTGTGCAGATTCAAGCCTCCGGTTCTGTTCATGCTGTTCAAAAGCCTTTCCTCACCCTTGCTGATTTGTTTTTATGATTTACATACACTCCTGTGGAGATTTACAGAATGGATTGTCTGTGCATTGTCACGACCAAGGTAGGACTGGAAACATTGCTGTTATGTGTACATATTTCTCTGATATTTTTCTGTTCCTGTAATTAAATAGATTGAGCATGTACTGTGTCAGGTTGCAAGATAAAGTGATAAATAAGCTTTGCTACAATGAGCATTTTGTTCTCCTTTTCTGTAGATTATGCAGTTTGTTTCTATATCACTTTCTAAACGATTTGTAATTTACTTATTTTTACTAGCAAAAGGGATGATTTCATATTTTATCTTATCCTATGCTTGTGTCTATTAATATCTCCAGCTACTAGAGCACTTTCAGAATACATGGTATAATGCACATATTTTCTCAGCTTATCAGTTTATTCTGTACAGTAAAGAATAAAAAAAAAAGGGGGGGCATTATATGGGTCCTTGGACTTTAAAGAGGCCAATCAGATGTAGTTTAGGTAGTCATGATGTTTCTGATTGGAGAGATGCAAGTTTCTTGTGGGTTATTTGGCTTTTTTTGGGGGGGGGGGAAACATAGCTTACTTTGCATCTCCAGGCCTGAAAAATAGAAATGCTTTGGTCTCAATCTTATATTGATGTTGGATCTAACCTGACTGTTTGGGAATGGTCCTTCTAAATAATCCCTTCCAAACTTGCATATACACATATTTTTATCCACAACAACAGTGGCAGGCTGAGGACTTTAGGGTTAAGGACACTTCCCAATTTAAAGATCTAGGCTGAAGGATTCTTGGAGATGTCCTCAAACTTAGCAAACTAACTAAATATTAAATGACAGGGAGATCATCGGGGAACTCCCTTTCGGTTGCTACAGGTCAGGCAGCGCATGTTTGTAACTGCATTTGCACGTGGTAATAGTATTTGTAAGGAGCAGTTGCCAGGGGAAGTCCAGACGTTGGGGTTCAGCACAGTTGCTCCCTGTTCTGCTTTGTTTTTGATGAGTTTTATCAATTGCATAGGACTTGCAAAGTGTATGGAGTATCCAGAACACCTGAAGGCTGTGTAAATGGGAAGGCAAACCAAAGGTTAGCACTACTGTCATCACTACTGTAATTTTTTGTGTCATGGCCATGCAAAATGGGGACCCCCATCTGTGACACAGATAAGGGCAGGAGGAGACACACCGAGCACCCATGGGCAGCGCTGAGGGGTGGCAGGTGGCTGCCACAGAGGGCAGGGAGCTCAGTGGAACTGTAGAAACAGATGCAAGCTGTCATTCCCATCTTGCTGGTGGAGAAACCCATATGGGGAAGGAACAGGAGGTGAATGAGGCCACGGAAGGAGTGTACACTCATGTGACCTCATTCACCTCCTGTTCTTTCCAAGTCCTTCTGGCTCCCACAAGCTGTACTCAATCTGAGACTGCATCCTCAACCTGCCCTGGAGCAGAGTGGAAGTGCCCGCGGGTGCCCATTGACGCACACTGGTGAAAAGTGCTCAGCAGCAGTGGTGTAGCACCACTGAACAAAGATTAGATCCAGGATCATGCTAAACATCCAATTTACACTCCCAGACATTGCTTTCCAATTTAAAATAAGCAAGAATATGGAAAAAAAGAGTGGTGATTAGCCCTTCTTCTGGGTGTCTGGTGGTGCAGTTTGGACCTGCAATCACAACCATCCTTGGCCTTCTGAGTTTGGCAAAGAGGTGTGTAGTAACTGGATTCGGACAGGAGAATAAGCCTACTTTTAAGATGGTAGAATTGGGTGAAGAACATGGACCAGTGCTTTTTTTTTATATATCAAGAAACACCACTTTATTTATTTTATGAATTGGTGATGAAAGTTTCCACTGAACATTTCCCCAGGGCCTTCTGGGCAATAACAAATGTAGACTTACCATCATCTTGCTATTGATATTGCTTTGGGCAGGGCTTTCAACACCATCTACACCAATACTTTTCCTCCCAGCTTTTCTGTCTCTTGAATCCACCACTAAATGGCTGAAATGATCTGAAAGTCAGGCATATGAGCCTCAAATATTCAACTTCAGAAATTCGGTCTTTGCTGCCAACTTTTATGTTGGAATGAGATAGGATTGTGAACTGTGTGTGATCTGCAATTGGATGCATGTAAGAACACTATATTATCATACGTAATTGAGCTGAATAATGGCAAAAACCTAGTTTCAGGGCAATTTCATATTACAAAGGCTTGAAGCCAGATAAATTATAGTTGATTTCCTCATCTTTTTTGGTGCCATATTTAAAAAGCTGCACCAGTGTCGTTATATTGTATTGATCCATAATCTGCTTTTACATGCTTGATTGTGTACTGGAGTAACTCTGCTTCTCTCCTTCAAAATTTTTATAGCATGTGTTTATGCCAGTTTTCACCAACATAATAAGAGCAGACCTTTTTCAGAATATTTGAGATTTAAAAACCAGTCATTTCAAGAAGTATGAATTCTACAGAGCAACAGTATGGTCATTTTTGGCCTCAGATCAGTTAATTATCTTTATTTGAATATCCTGTTTTTGATTTGTGCAAATAATTGCCATTCTCATTCTTGGAAAAGTGGATCTTAATGTCAAGATGGAGTAAATACATCAGTTTTATTCCTCAGATCTTTAAAGTAATAAAAAGGAGTAATAGATGAATGCTACTTAAATTGCAAAAGATGAATCCTGTTAAAAAAGTTGACATTATTAACACATGGTCATTAATTTTAGTCTGGAATTTTCAGTATTTCCAGTCTATAGAAAATGTCATAAATGTGGTGGTGTGAATATGCCCTTGTAGATTATGTGCAATGAATCTAAAGATCCTGCTTGAACTCTATATGGTGAAAAATGCCATCTAATAAAATTAATTTCTGATGTACCTTGTGAGATCTTAAATCCTACTGACATTATGTTTTCAGCCAAAATGTAAGATACGTTTAAGATAGATTTAAGATATTAATTTGTACAAATTCTTCCTCTCCTTTTTTTACTTCCTTCATGTTTCCATGCATTTCTGAACCCAGGACTTAGGAAATGCTAAATCAGTCAAGGAAAACTTCTTATGGTCTCCTAGTTTAGTTTAATTGATCATGTTCCCGGCATAGCTTCTTTCTTTTACTGTTGCATAAAGCACATTAATTTGTGGCATTATTTTATCATTAGGAAGAATTCAGTATTAATGAAAGCTTAGATCAAGACTCCATCCCAACAGGAGCACCAAGAGTTTTTGAAAAGGAAGAACATTCCCACTGTGCCTCCCAGCAGTCAGAGGCAACACGATGTCTAGCTATCATCCATCCTTCTGCCTTTTACAGAATTGTGAATACAACAGTAGCTGCCTGTGGTGAAAAAGAAAATAGATAGCTCTGTGTTGCTTGACAAAACTTACTATAACAGGGGCTGCTTCTTCACCGAAACCCCCAGTTCTTGGTGTCAAAAAATTGAATAATCCCACAAGTGGGCATCCAGTCCTGTCACAAGCAGGGCTAGCAAAAGACATTTTCCTAGGATAGAGATTTTAAAAATTCCTGGGCAATCCAGTCTAATGTTTTATTATTCTTAATATCACTAATGCCCCTAAGAGCTGTCAATGTTGGTTGCTACTGTTGTCACCTCTTGTTTTGTTTGGGAGCTGTGTTTTCAGGTTTGCTTAAAATCCCACATTCTATCACCTGAAAGCTTCTGTGTTTTGAGGAGAGCTTGCAAAGATGTACACAAAGACTAGACACCAAATAGAATAACCTGAATTTATTCACAAAACCTAAACCACTTCCCCTTTGTTGCCTGACTCCCCTGTTCGCATCACTGAGCACTGGCAGCTGTATATTTCCTATGACCCAGACTTATAAACCTGAGGATTGGCCACCTTCAGACCCAGGGAGAATGCCCACCTTGAACTTGTTGGCTTTGTTAGCTACAAAAATAAATTTCCATCATCAAAATGTTTGAAATTCTGCAACAATTACTCCTTCTTAGGGATTCTTGATGCCAGCTTCCACTTAACTCTGTAGTTGTTTAAGCCAGATCACTCACTCACAGATTCCATGTTTAATTCAATTGTCACTGACCTCTGTGGGAACACACAGATAAATGAAAATGTGATCATTCATATGAATGGAAAAAAAGATCTTGTACATTTGGGGTTTTGGGGTTTTTTTTAGAGTTCATGAAAGATGCAGTTGATTCCACTAGTGAAGAAGTTTGGTGTTTTGCTTTGTTCTTTTAATTCTGTGTTAGTCTAGTTTGGTATATTTACAATATCTCTCTTTTCATGGCTGTCCCTCCAGCACCTGTTCTAAAGATTTTGTTCAAGTGTTTAAAAGAATGAAATAAAGATGGAAGGAAAAAAATTGTTTTGTAATGGGAAGCAGGGGAATATGCTTGTTTATGTTGTTAACCCAAACCAAGGTTGAATATGTACATTTCTGACTGGCGAGGTTGCCAGGAGCCAGCAACATCTGTCTGTCCTATTTTCTTCTGCTCATCCAGCAATAAATTTGGAAGAGGGGACACCAATGTATGTACTTAGGGCAAAACTCTGACAGATGTGAAAGCAGAAGTCTCAATATTGCAATGATTTTGGAAAATAAGCATCCACTGCATCAAGTACAGGACCAACATCTGCCTTAGACCCTGGTTGAGGTATGACTTTTCTGTAGGTCTCTCCCACTCTATGCATTCATCACCCCACTTTTCAGCATGAAGAGTAAAGCAGAGAAGAGCTATACAATTTGCACCATGTCTTTTTGTCAGCATTAGATTTCCTTTTCCCCATAGTCCCAACATGGAAGACAAGTCAAAATTCAGAGCTGATCACCTTGATAGCATCACTATGAATCTGAGAGAGGAGTTGTGGCTGGACTAGTTGACTTTGAAACTACCAGTCTACATCAAGTATGTCATTATAAATCTCTGTTGATAGTGTGCCATGCTTGGGAAAGGTGGGAGCAGGTCTTATATCTCAATAGAATACTGTGGATTCCCCAAGTGAGGGGGGAACACTCATCCAGCATTTATCCAACACAGTTTACTCCCAGCACCTGCCCAGCTGATTTAAAGGGTGTTTTTAGAACTTGGCTGAAGAGTGGAAATATGTGCAGGTGGCACCACTGGGCTGACCTCACTGTTCCAGCCTCTCTAATTTAGAGCAGCAGCAAAACCAGTCCCAAGATACTCTTAAAAGGGCAGAACGGTAAATCAGATCAGGTCACCTGCTGGAGGTGGAGGGCAGGTCCACACATTAAATGCCAGCTGTTGGTTTCACCTTGCAGAGGTGAATCCACTATGAGGTTAAGTTGGGTTATTGATTGTGGTGGCCTGATGCCAATGCAAATAACTAACACTTAGAATATTTATTTATGCTGAAGTGCTTTTATAATAGATCTTGCTGAGGAAAATCGGCCTGTTTACCACCTTCCCCCAGTTAGAATGTGTTAATCTGAAAAATCTCAATATAGAGGTTTAGAAAGGTATATACTTGAAGGATGAGGTTCAATTTGTTTTGTGGGACTTCTTACAATATCAGCTGTATGTGCCCAAGGCTGTAGAGTCAGTCCCCAAATTAGGAAATTATAAAGCTAGATATGAATACTGGGCTTGAACCAGTGCCTCAGGTGGTACGTACCAGTATAATCTTACAAAAAACAGCAGAGCTGTAGAGAGCTACACTACATGAGGATCTGATTTAAATTTAGCTGGGTATGAAACAAAAAAATGACCACCTTTCTGTGTGCCTGCATATTGTTAATAGATTTGGGCAACATTTCTTGTTTTTTCTTTGCAAGACTTCAGGCTTTGAATCATTACAGTTTGAAATCATAAACTGGCTAGCTAAGATTTTTGTGCTGAATTTCCTGGCTATAACAAACTCAAAACAAAGGGAACATAATGATTTCCCCCCCAGAGATTCACATTTAGCTAAAATTAAAATCTTTTTCTGTAGTCATTATTAGGTGTTGATGAGCACTTCAAACTGTGGTGTTTTCCTGCCAGACCCTGGAAGTGTAATAGAGCTGAATCCATGCAATTTACATGTAATTTAGTAAACTCTCTTCTGAAGTGGTACTTGAGGACAGCTTTGATGACTATGGGTTGGCTGCTGGCTAAACTGCACAGTCTTCGAAGAGCGGGAAGATCCTTTTCAATGATCTTAGCTGGAGAATATACCCATAGATGTTTGACACATGGGGAGTGTATCTGAGTATTTATTTCAGATCTTTATTTCCCAATGTTAAATTTTGGAACAATTATTACAAGCCTCTAGCTTTTGGATTTCAAACATTATGAATGTAAACTGATGAGATACATGTTGTCTTTTCTAGAAAAAAACACATTTTGGGGGGGAGTCTCAAGAAAATTATACAGAACAAACCAATGTGCATTGCATATGTAATGTCTTGTAATTATATCTTGTCAAAAGCTCAACTTTTTTCTCCTTTATTCTTTAGAAATATGGTAATTGTCCCTTTTCCCTTGTAGTTAATTATAAATTTCAGGAAGAATTAAGTCTGTTAAATCTCTTCTTCCCTGTCTTCCCCCTCCCTTGGTCTCTATGGCAGCAGCAGGAATAGAAGGGAATTACTCTGATCTCCATTTCTGAGTGACATTTCGTTTCTTCCAAGCATTGACCTTGTTTAGTGCAACTGAAATTTTCAATCTATTTCATTAGATTATAATTTGCTGATTTTAGGGAGATGTCTTTATTGAGGCTGGTTGTGACTATGAAAGGAGAAGGGTGATTTGTTTCATAAATCTATGAATAGCTCTATAAATGGAGAAGAGAAAATGTTCAATTAACTGCTCAGGAAGATATGGTTGGGGCTTAATGCTAGTGCACAGCAGTGGAGAGCTGCAGATGTAAGGAAAGGTGGAAGGTACTGAGCAAGAAAAAGAAAACGAGAGCCTGATCCTGGCTCAATTAATGATAACGCTTCTTGATGATAGCAGAGCTATACATTCTTAGCATCACTCCTCTAATATTCAGAGAGCCTGGGTGGAGGTGGGAAGATAATTTCCTAGTGCCAAGATGAGCTGCATTTTTATGCATTTCACATAGCAGGAGCTGACAAAATAGATTCTTTGCAATGTCCAATAGGCCACTAAAAGCTGAAAAGGTGTGTCTCCTGGCATGCATCTTCAACATAATCATGTATTTCTTTGGTGTTTTAATCTGCTTGCTACTAATATGCAAATTTTCTTCCCTCTCCATTAACCTGATGCAAATCTGAGAAAACGAAAAGATGCGTGCAGTCAAGGAGAAGGGAAAGTTTTTTTATGAGTGAATCATTAGGTCAGGGGATTGGCCTCCTATATGATTATATTTTACACAGTCTGAGACCTCTGTTGAGACCTCTTTTGAGACCTCTAGTTGAAATTTACAATTTTCATATCTCCAGGGAATCGTCTGCATCAGAGAAGATAATTTGCAAGGATGTGTAGGAGTAGCTAAATATGTTCCACTGGGTTTGACTTCAGCCAAATCTTTTGCTACTGGAGACCTCACTCAAGGACTTGTATATAATTTGCAAATCATATTCTTGGCCGTTCTAGTGGATACAAACAGAATCTCACCTGTGGCTGCTTTTGGCTCTGACCACCAATATCTTCTCCAAGAAAGAATATCAGGTCAGATCTTAGAGTGTTGCAGTTCAGTGACCCCTGAAGCTTTAGTAGAGAAAATATTCCTAAATATCCCATCTGGATTTTGTTACACCTTCCTGCAGAGCTAAGATCTGCCTCCACATGTGTCTCCAGCCACAGTCACATTAGGCAATATTTGGCCATCAAAATTTGATATCGATGATGTATATATTTATATATATAATCTCTCCCTGCCTATGATAAAGTGGCAATAAGCTATACATATTTGCTCTTCAAGTCCTCCAAGCAACCTTAGCAGTTACTATAGTTGATCACACAACACAAAAGAGGAATTCTTCCTTCAAATCTTACCCAGAGCTTGCTGATGTCCATCTGCATCTCTGTCACCTTAAAACTCTCTTGTGAAGTGCCACAAAGCTCTCTCCTTCCAGTTCAGTATTCAGCATTTCCCACTGCAATATTGCAGTGGGCAGTGATGCTACCACTCTGCATTATATTGATGTATCTGCAGGATATATTATACTGATGTTCCTAACCAGTGTTAATAGCAGTCAGTTATTTGAACATCTGACTGAGAAAAGCATGTAGGAAACAAGCTCGCTTAAATGTATGCTGGGAAGGTAGATGTTGTATATAGACTCTGAAGGGCTTGCAGCCTTGGTTTTGGCTTCTGAAATGGGTGCTTTTCTGTGTCCTAGTTACCTATGTGGTCTGCATTTCTGGATGCTTGATAAACCTATTGGATTAGGAATTACATGTAACAGGGCCTCCAGAGAAGGGATTGCACTGTCTCTAACTGACTAGGAAGTCTGCATCTCTACCTGACTTTGGTCATCACTTCATTGCTTCCTGACTGTATTATTGCTATGCAATTTATCAACCCAGAAAAAAAGCTGTGGCTGGTGCTGAATGCAGCAATGAGAATGGCATTATTCTTTCGTGTCCCAAGGTGTCTTTATACAAAAATTACATAAGCTGTAGATCTTATTGCATAATTTGAAGTCTCTTATTGCATGAAGTTGTGATAAAGCCTACGCCTGGGTAGCTGTGTCTATCACTACATTGGAGCTGTCTCAGGGGTGAAGCTTAGTGCAGGAGGCTGGGTATCCTCAAAGACAGGGAGTAAAACAAGATTGTGGAAATCACTCATTCATAAGCTATGGAGAAGCAGCCTCTCTATTTCCATTTCAGATAGAGAAGTCTTTTATTGGAACATACTCTACCAAACAGCAAGACAAGACATATTCTTTTTGCATGTAAATATTAGTAAACATGAAAAGCAGACTAAAGGTAATTCTGTCCTCCTTTGAAGGCTGTCTGAAGAAAGATGATTTCAAGCGATGGATTTTCATCACTTTTCATATTTTTAACTTTCCAATGTAGTGGTGGACCAGAATCTTTACTCCTTATGCTCACCAAACTCTTAATCTGGGGAAAATGTTAGCAGTAATAATGAAATGGAATTAATTCCTTCTACATCCTGTAAATAATTCCCAACATAGTTATTCCTACATTTACTTGTATTGCCTAAGCTTGCAGAATACTTTGTGTACTCTTGAGCTTCTGGGTTATTTTTGTTCAGATGGTGTCTCTAGGTGCGACATGTTGGAGCTTTTGGCTGATTTAAAAACAAAAATAATTGAGCACTTTTAGGAAGAAAAGCATTACCAGCAGCTGATATACAACCTTATTTCTTAGAACTATTTCAGCTAGGTAAGAGTGTAAGGTATGAAATGTATGAAAAGCATTGTTTTTAACACAATAATACAAAAAGTAATGATCTTTCAAGTAAGAAATCAGCAATAATATAAAAAAGACAAAAACAAAACCAAAACAACCCTACATCCCCCAGAAGCTGTAGAAGAACAGTGTTCAGTCCTAGCCCTGAACTACACACATTTCTCAAACAACACCAGCACAAGGTCATGTCATCAGCACAGTAACCCAAATTTCCAGCTGTGAAAGGCTAAACTCTGCAGGTCACCCTACAGACCACATCCATGATCAGCCCAGCCCTGATGAGAAATTGGAATCTCTGGAGAACTGCTGCCTATGAGCAATTCCCAGTTACCTCTGTCTTTCTGGCCTTGAATATGCACGTGTCATGTGATTCTTGGGACAATTTTGTTATGAATCTCAAAGTCAAGAATACTTGCAGAGAATTAGTCCCTCCTGCTATGAGATCTTTATTTTGTAGATTTATCCTCTTTAAGAGTGTGAGCAGTCTTTTTGAGGAGTCTCCTGACAAACAAGTTACACATGGTTTCCTAAGTTTGTAAGATCAGCCTTTTCAATTGGAAAAATGTTTCCTGTCCAAAGCAAATTATTAATATTCTTGCCTTTATCTTGCTTGGATTAAAGACTGAAGATGTACCATTATTAAAGAAAGGAAAAAATAATTAGCAATAATTCATGCAGTCTTTTGATCAAAATTCATTTATAATTTTATTGTTTTGATAGGATTACATAGTTTGCTGTTGCATTCATCCTTTCCTTACAGGAGATAACACACACCCGCAGGATACCACTGCCATGATAGCAGTGACTTTTCCAAATCCTTTTAAGCAAGACTTTCTAAACTTTTGTCTAAAGGTACAATGCTTCTTGCTTGCTAGCTGCTTTTTGGAGTATTTGTTATGGTTTAACCTCAGCTGGCAACTAAGTACCACAAAGCCACTTGCTTACTCCTCCCCTTCCCTGGTGGGATGGGGAGGAGAACTGGAAAAAGGTTAAGCATGTGGGTTGAGATAAGAACAGTTTAATAATTGAAACACAGTAAAACATAAACCCCTACTAATACTACTACTACTAATTGTAATGAAAAGGGAGATAACAGAGAGAGAAGAAGAAAACCCAAGAAACACAAGTGATGCACAATACAATTGCTCACCACCTGCTGACCGATACCCAGCCCTACCCGAGCAGTGATCGGTCCCTTCTGGGTAACTCCCTCCCCAGTTTATATACTGGGCATGATGTGCTGTGCTATGGAATACCCCTTTGGCTAGTTTGGGTCAGGTGTCCTGTCTCTAGTTCCTCCTGGCTTCTTGTGCCCCTGCTTACTGGTAGAGCATGAGACTGAAAAGTCCTCAGTCAGGGTAAGTGCTACTGAGCAACAACTAAAACATCTGTGTGTTATCAGCATTGTCCTCAGACTAAAGCCAAAATACAGCACTGCACAGCACTGCACTAGTTACTAGGAAGAAAATTAACTCTATCCCAGCTGAAACCAGGACAATATTCCTTAAAGTTGTCTACCTGAAAATATAAAAGATAACCAGTTTTTAAGGTATGGGGAATATAAAGCTGAAACTGATATGTATAATTTTTCCTTTTTTTTTTTTTTTTGTTTTGATTTTTTTAATTATGAAAGTATGTAATATTGTAATGCTTTACAGATGTTTGCTTTTTGGAGATAAAGAACAAAGCACTTATAGTGCTTCATTAGTTCATGTTCATAAATCTGACCCAAATGGAAAATCGCATGAAGCCTAATCATCAGTGTTTGCAGAGGTTGCTCTCCTTTGCTCTCAGCATGGGGAAAGGAAAGGTGGAATGTAGTTGCTTGCAATATATCTGGCCTAAATGAAAATAAAAGGGCTTTTTTTCCCCACATTATTTCCAGCTTCAGGAACACATATGATTACGAGAGTCCTCCAATTCAAGGAGCTAAATAATAGTTTGACTCTTGTGTGAAATGCTGAGAGTAATGGTGACAGACACCAGAATTTAGTCTGAACTTTTCTTCAGGGACTCTGACCCAATCTGCTGTGCAATTTGTCCTGATGGGCTCCAAACCTTTGCTATAATGTAATTGAATCACTGCAAATGCAAGGGAAATTACAGGAAGATCACCCTGAAGGCCTGATGGTTGCAGCTTGCACTGCCATGTGGAACATTAGACTTTAAATTAACCCCTCACTCTTTTGGCTCTGCAGTTTCAGAGAACTGCAGGAGTCTTGGGTACCTGCTCCATGTCCTCCAGGAGCAAATCTGGGAATCAGGCAGAGCATTCTGCTCAGCAAAGAAACATACACTAAAATTTGGGACAGCCTAACTCCTCCTGGAAAATAGCCCTGGGGTGGTTCAGGCTGCTGCTATCACTGACTTAAAGAGAACATAATGGAAAAATGCAGCCCATCATGAAATGGGGGAAAAAACCCCAACCTGTGCCTACTACTTAAAGCTCCACTGTTGTTCTCTGAAAGCTCCAGAGTGGAGGAAAGCCAGGTGGCACATGCTTGGGGTTCAGAGTGGATGAAGGATATGTTCACCCACATAAATGAGAACTTCAAAGCAAAATTAACGGATAACTGTTGAGGCCTTTTTGGTTCTGCAAACTGCTGAGTATTTATCCTACATGACAGTGGAAAATGACTGTGAGGTGTAATGGATACTAGCATACTCCTAGATGCTCCATCTGGAATGGAGTCCATTGCACCTAGTGATTGCAGCACATACTGTGTTGTGTATAATGCCATTTTCACTTATTTGCAGCAGAGCCATGGCAGATGCCCATCCCACAAATGCTCAGTTGAAACACCTGCCTGGATACCCATTCAGCACTCTACCGTAAGTTTGAGCCTTTTAATACAAAGATTTGAGAGACTGAATGGTAAGTCTCTGTGTTTGGAGCAGCCCCGTTGGGTAAAATTTCCATACTCCGTGCATTTGAGAAAGAACAGAAACAAGTCTTAAGGCCAGACCAAACTCCTTGGGAAGCCTGAGCTGTTGAAATGTTGGGTAGTGGCTTAGCAGGGTTTCTCCAGAAGTTCTTTGGGAATTTAATTAATTCCACAGGGAGCAATGGGGATCAGTATCAAGCGTGGTATGGTGGTAGTTGTGTCCAGCTCAGAGGAGTGTGGGGTTACTGTTGATTGCTATAACTCTGGGCTCCAGCTGTGTGTGATGACTGGGAGCCTGCTAGTTTTGCCTGGTTATGGACACAGTTTATGGGAATTCATTCATAAGCTCCTGCAGGGTCTGCCAGAAAAAGCTGATGTTCAAAGTACCAGCCTGTCCCTAGACGCGGGTGGTGACACAAGGAAGGGCAGATGCATCTTTTTTTTCCACATTCTCATGGAAGAAAGAAAGACTGATGATTCCAAGTGTTTTATGGACTAACAATTGGGAAAATTTGCCCAATTAGGTAGAAACAACTTTGGGGGTGATGGGCACTGAGTGAACTTTAGTCTGCTGGGTTTATAGCGAAGAGCCTTTGTAAGTACTTTCCTCCTCCTGCAATTAGATGACTTCAGTGAGATTTGCTTTTAACTATCAAAGACAAAGTAATATTTGAAGAGAAAAAAGAAACTGCGGTCAAGTTGACACTGCATGGATTAATATCTTGTCTGAATATACATTGTAGATAGAGCCAAATCCTTGGATGCTGGAAGTTGGAGGGCTGACTAATAGAGCTATGATGATTTATCTCAGCTGAAGAATTGGCAGGCTTTAGTTGACATTTTCTTTGGCTGTGGACCACAGCATGATGTTGGTCCACAGCTATCAACTTGTCACCTTTTATGAGCAGATGTATGTGAAATGAATTCAAGTTTTCACTCTCCCTCAGTCTCTCACTAATCTTGCAAGTTATGGTAAACCCTGTGGTTTTGGTTGTACTTACAATATGTTAAAATTAATTATTTTAAATAGACCCACTTGAAAGTATTGATTGATCAGCTGAGCTAAGCATTTTTTTACCAGGTGATGATCTAGCCCAGTAACTAATTAGTAATTCTTCTTAATTACTAGTTTCCAGTCTCGAAGGGTTTGGATTGACTTTGTGATGTGGTCTTGTTTTGTTTTGTTTTCTTATATTAAGAGGGTTTCAGCATGAGCACAAGTTATGGTAGTGTGGTGCTTTGAGAAATGGAAGTGTACTGGGCATTTGCAGTAAGTCAGGAGCAGTTGTACTCAATGATTTCCACTAACAACAAAACCTGACTCTTCAAATAGAGGTTTTAAATGCTTTGGGTATTCTTTAGGATATTTGGTCCTCAAACCATCAAAAATAAAAACATTTAGATTGAGTATTCTTTGTCTCTTGTTACACCAGATATGTGTGCATGCATAGCTAATATCTATAAACCTGCTAACTTGCAAATTTCTATATTGTCACAAAAAATGGTAAACTGAGGATCAAGCCTTGTTGTCTTTGTTAGCACTAGAAGTGGTCTAAGATGAGAATAATTCCAAGGAGTGTTACTGTTAAACCACTACAATGGAAACTGGTTCAGAGACCAACACTTGTTAATAATCAACAAATGTGCAGTGGAATTGACTGCACCCTCAGCAAGTTTGCAGATCACACCAAGCTGAGTAGTGCAGTTGAAATGCCACAGGGAAGGGATGCCATCCAGAGAGACCTTAACAGGCAGAGGAGTGGGGTGGTGCAAACCTCATGAAGTTCAACAAGGCCAAGAGCGAGGTCCTGCACGCAGGTCACAAGAATCACCAGTACCAGTACAGAATGTGTGTGAGAGCCCCCTGGAGTACTGCGTCCAGCTCTCAGGCCCCCAACATAAGGATGTGGAGCTACTGAAGTGAGTTCAAAGGCCATGAAGATGATAAGAGGGCTGGAGCACCTCTCCTATGGAGACAGGCTGAGATTGCTGGAGTTGTTCAGCCTGGAGAAGACAATGCTCTGGGGATATGTTGTTGCAGCCTTTTAATACTAAAAGGGGCTTATAAGAAAGATGGTGGACAGACTTTTTAATAGGGCAGGTTGCAATAGGACAAGAGTAATGCTTTTAAACTGAAAGAGGGGAGATTTAGATGAGAAATTGTGAAGTTCTTCCCTGTGAGGGTGGTGAGGCGCAGGTTGCCCAGAGAAGCTGTGGCTGCCCCATCCGTGGCAGTGTTCAAGGCCGGGTTGGATGGGGCTTTGAGCAATCTGGTCTAGTGGAAAGTCCCTGCCCATGGCAGAGGAGGGTTGGAACTGGATGAGCTTTAAAGGTCTTTTCCAATGCAAATCATTCTATGAGTCTATGAAAAAAACCCTAAGTTATTATTAGAACACAATTCAACCATTCACTTAGTTGCTATATTTTATTTTTTGTTTTATTGTAGAGTACAAAGTGTGGTCCTTGAGGTAAGTGCCTACTTGGAACTTGCTTCCATCTGTATTTTGCTTGACTATAAAAGTTGGAGTGAAGAAGCTTAGCACTACCCCACAAATAAATTCTAATTCCCAAGTACTACCTGCTTCTTTTTTACCAAACCATTTTCTTTGCAGCTAAACAGATTTTTCTGTCTACCCGATCCCTATCAGACATTTATAAGCTTTTCTTTTACCATACTTCAGTAGATTTATTTTCTTGGAGACTCATGCAGACAGTTGGGGAAAATTAAATCAGACAGAAATGAACTTTTACATGGTCAATGTTTTTCACCATCTGATTTCAAAAGTACTTTTTTAACTGCCTTGCTTTTATCGGAGAAGAATATCTGTGACATGTCAGCATTTTGATAGAAAGCTGATTAATGAAATGAAAAATTTCCAGTGATGCATCAAAGCATATTACCTGTTATGAAAGGCTTGAAAGATCAAAATGAAAAAACAGAAGCAGAGATCTGGCCAGTTGTGACAACTCCATTAGGTGACCATAGCAGGAGCTCGGATGCTGCTCAACAGTGGTGTAGTGTCAAATAATGAAGGAAAAATAAAGCTGGTGGAAAGGCTATCCTCACTCATCAGTTTTCCTGGCTGTGTCACTCAGGATGGCATGGGTCTGGGCTAGATTTTTCTCTCCTTTTTCAGCAGTTTTTATTAAAAGCACTGTATCTTCTCTTGAAAGCGCCTTTCCTATCTAATGCAAGAGCCAGGAGGTCTGGCAGCATTGCTGTTATGCAACAGTCTGACTTTTGCAGTCCCTAATTTACCACCCTTTTCGAATTTACTGATGATTCTTGCAATTAAGAGTCTCGATTCTGTTTGGCAACTCACCATCTGCAAAAGAGGGCATAAGTGAATACAGCTTTTCTGTGCCTTCACAATGTCCTTAATTAGATTCGTTTTAAGTCTGAGGGTTTTAATCAAGGGAATTACCTAAGGGTGGCTTTGTCTGCACTTGCACTTTTAGTCATGTCTTCTGAAGGATTTGTAGTGTTTGATTATAAAATACTCCAAAAGGAGTTCACTATTTTTTCAAAATGCTCCAAAAGGAGTACTGCTTTTTAGCTTACTAAACCTTCCTATCACCAAGGTTGCTCACTAGCTGGATCCATTATGCAAAGATAATGAAGCATCAGAGGCCGTTCTGTTGCAAAAGCATTTGGGGTTGTCTTTTCTTCCAACCCTGTTGACAGGGTTTCTTGAGTTTGGCATTCAGAGTAAACATTCACCTTATCTCACCCTGTAGCATTATTAGGATCCCTCTGCTTTTCCCTGCTGCAGCCTCAGCAGAGCTCATTGTCCCACTTTTCTAGTCCCCTTCCACCAAAAGTTTCCCCTTTGGGGAGTCATCTGGCACTGAGAAGCAGCAAGAAAGAGTGAAAAAGAGTATGTGGGCACAGAAGGCAAAGGAGTCTCATTCAGCATCAGCTGTCTCCTTGGTGTGAAGAAAGGGACAGTGATTTTAAGGGTAGGAGAATATGAGCGAGGGTCCTCACAGGGAAGTGCAGCATCCACATAAGCTGTGATAGCTCATGGGATACAGCTTTACACAGGTGCTACATTCTGTGGAGATTTAGTACAAGTTTTGGCTGCCAGCCTGCTTTGCAGCTGAACTCTTAGTCTTTCTGCCCCTCAGTTTACCTATATCTGTAACACAAGGAGAGCAAAAGTCAGTCCTCTTTGAACCTGCATACATGTGCAGGACGTTATTGGTCTATTTACAAGGGATAGATCAGTGCACGGAGGATAAAGTTACTCTGGCTTTCTCTTTTCACGGTTTTTTTGGAACGCTGGAGAGACAGGAATGCAGCGATGCCCTGCACAGTGTTGGAATTAAGCCTGATCGGGGAGTTAACGTATAAACATTCCTGGTTCGAACTAATCAAGGTTTTTGTATTCAGACTCCCTCCACATGTCTTGTTTTAAAGAAATTCATACTTTTGGAAGATGACTGCATGTTAATTCTGGTGGTCATGCTCTACATAATGGAGCCAAGCAGTAACATACTGAAACATGCATATTCTGCTTTGTTTTAAGGCTGAGTCTGGAACAATTGTTTCTAAAATCAATCTTGCTCTCTTAAACACAAACCAAATAAATGGCTGAGTTTGACTGGATTTGTCCCTCTCCTGGGACCTTGTGCCTTGGAACGATGTCCCTTCCTCTCCTGTGTAGATGTGCTCTATAAAATAAACAAATAGCTCTGCACTCCAGAAAGTGCCTTTGTGCCTTTTGCAGGGTGTCTCTCTCTAAGCTTTAAGTCTTTTCCTGTTAAAACATTGCTGGCTAATAAATTTGAGAGACAGTCCGGGTGGTGGGGAATGTTTTTTGTGGCTAACATGAAATATTTGAAAGCTGAGCTATTAACAAGATGATCTGTTCTTCTGTCTTTCACCTTGGCGCTGATGGTAGTGGAAAATTCTGAGTGCTAAAACTCTGCTTTATTTTTAAAGGATGTATTAAAGTAATGCCATGCGTGCTTCTGCTGGGTCACTCTATTCCTGCAAATCATCTTCATTCCTAAGTCCCCCGTACCTCTCTTTGCCCAAGGCAGTTTACTGTCCACCTCTTAACCGTTAAAGAGGTTGTCTGTACCCTGCATTGCTGAGTCTGTCACCAATTGCCTATGAAGCTGGATTTTACAACAGCTGCTTAAATCCCCCTTCCCCTTGGTAGGTCTCAAATGCTTCTTTCTCATTTGCACCACCCCTCTTCAGGCTTCCCTGGGGAAAAACATGCTGTTCCTATTGGTTTTGGCTGTAGCTCGAGGTGCTGAAGAGTTGTGGTATCTCTGCTGTAATCTGATTTACAGATTCAGTGGGAAAAGTTCCAGATAGACTAAGGTAGTGTTGGATTAGCAGCAAACCACAGCACATCCCAGCAGGGCAGCAAATGCTTCATGCTTGGGTAGAGGCAGGCACTAGCAGACTATGCATTAACACAAGGGTTCAGGAGCAAATTTGGAGAGAAATAGGGCAAAAGAAGCCATTTACTCCTCTATTTCATCAAAAAGTAGGGAAAAAAGGGGGGAGAAGAGTCTTAAAAATGGTAATAGACCCTTGACAATGAAATATATAGACTTAATTTATGACATATGTGGACCTTCCTCCTGTTTCAGTTCGTGTGATCCCTGGGAAACAAGGGAGGGGTTTCACAGTTGCAAAACAAGCTCAGAAACCCATAAGGAAAGGAGATAATTTGTTTAAAAAAGTAGTATGATAAACATTAAGCTGTACAAAACCATTATCTGCAGACTGACCCACATAGCTGTTTGACATCATCATCAGGAAGCATTTTGCATGAGTTATTTACAATGAGTAATCTCATTAAGCACACATTACATATAGGATGTTTGCTGTCTTTATTGCTTATTTGTTTTATGGAAAGCTCCAGAATGTTTCTGCAGCAGAAGTGTAGCAGTGCATAACTTACAGCAAAATATTTTTAACATGGTTATTGAAATTTTCTTTAAGCTGAAACTTGGTATTGATCTTTATGACAGCAGTTACTTAAAGGTAAACTTTTATAGAAAAACAAATATAGATTTAACTACTTATAATCATTGCAACTCATGAGGCTTACGAGCAAAAATTTAAACAAAACCTAATGCTTTTCTGGACACTATATTAAAGTTCTGGTTTAAGTGCTGATTTAGCCAGGCAACATTTTGGCAGTGTCGCTGCAGTTTAAAAACAGTGTGCACATCCAAATTCTACAGTATTTATTATTCCCAGAGGAAAAGTACTATTGGAGTAGAGCCTTCCTGATAACATATGCATAGCTTGAGGGTGATATCCTTGGGATGTTGCTACCCAAAAGCCATGCTTTCCTGACGTGAAATTCCACCCTAAGGTCAAACATAAGCAGTTCAGAAGTTCTGAGTTTATGGTGATATACGCAAGAACAAAGCTGGCTTCACTCTTTATTTGCACCCTGCAGTAACCAGCAAATATGGTTATTATGACTGCATAGAAGTATTTCATTTCCACGGTAAGGTGAGCTAAATAGTTTCACTTATTTTTCTTTGCTGCAGCATAAAATGAGGCAGTGATTTAACTTTGAAAATCAAAAATGTTCATTATATGAATTCAAAAAGTGTATGTGTACATAAGCAACAGGTGAAAAGGGCTCAAGTGGAAGAGAAAAACTGTGATTTTTATGGTTCAGTAGCTCATGTAGTGATGTTATCTGGAATCTGCATGTTAGCAAAGAGCCTCGTTGTGCCTGGCACTGTGAACATCTACAGAAGAAACTTGTGGCTGAAGCAGTTGTGGAAGCCAAAGGGTAGGAACTGTGCCTTGTTCAGCAGTATTTGATAGACGTGCTGAAAGTGAAATTCATCTGTCCAGGTTTATGTTATTGGAGAGGTATAAATGCCTTTGAGGTGCAGTTCACCTTTAGACTGGTCTTTCAAGTAGGAATTGGGCTACTGAAGGGTGTGTGTGTCTTGATTAATGATAAAGGAGACCCTGACAACCAGCTCTGATACAAGTGTCTGAACTGAAGATGTATCTCACACCAGGGGATTTTCTCAGTGACGCAGAGTCTGTGGCAAAGCAGTGACCTACATCAGGGGCTCGGCTGTGAGACTTTCCTTCTGGGTTACGCTGAACACGCAGTTTATTATTACTATTCTTTTATAGATAGTTGGAGCTGCCATCGACTTCCAGGCAAAATGCACATGAATACAGGATTGGATCCAGGCGTAGTCCAAGCCATACAGCATCTCACATGACCTCGTATTATGCCAACCACCTTTTTCCTTAATACCTTGAATAAAAATCTATTTAACTACAGTAGACCATATGTTTTAGTGGCATTCTCATTTGTACTTTTAGATTGCAAGTCCTGTTAGTCATTCAGTACATACATACTGTAGAATGTCATTTACACTTACAGGGCTATAGAAACCTAATGGTCTCTCTTTATCACATAAATGGCTGTGAACAGCCGCCTCAGTGAATGTGTTCTCCAAAGATTTATTCCTGAAAAGTTCTGAATGTCTCCTGTGAAGCGCTTGAGGGACCTCCCTTTGACCCTGTTGGTATCACTCAGATGCCACTATAAATGAGCATGGGAATCCTTCCCTGAGTCTCGGGCAGCCTGTATGTCAGGGAGGTGTTGCTCAGATACTTCTGAAGAAAATAATGTAAAAAACTTCTTCAAAGGCTGATAGAAATTACTCCTCCCTGTGGAATTCTCATTTCTCTGCTGTTTGGGACATTTTTTTTTTTCACAGCAGGAACAGTAATGAAAATTAAGATTTACCTTCAGTTTGTGTACTCTAGCTGTAGAACAATGGGACAACCAAAGTGTGTAGGAGCCGTTGGATCCACAATCTTCTCTGCCATCACTGTCTTTGCTGAGAGCTGTTTCAGGGGCAGCTACATTTAAAGACTATGCATTCTATATTCCTTTGAATTGTTTATAATGTATGGTGGAAACATTGAAAGTAGGATGCTGTATAATTAAAGGAAGAGCAAAACCACAGAAAAGCTGAAGCTTTTCCTCCCATAAATACATACGATGCATATGTATTTTTATACAGACACTTCAGTACCTCCTTCTTCATGCCTCTGGCACCAGCTCTCAAACTTACCCCAGTTGTACTGATCTCTGCTGCATAAATAACTCTCTGTTCCTCTCTCCAGCTAATCTAAACCTAGTGTTCAGCTCTACCTTTTTTTCCTGTGCCACCTGCCTCTCAGTCTGCTCTGGTACTCCCTTTGCTGTCACCAGGCTGGAATTTCCTGAGGGAATGCTGGGTCTTGAATTATTTTGGGGTTGGAAGAAGGGGTAGGGGAGCACTCTTCCTTATGTTGGTGCTCTCTTTTCACACATAGTATAGCTCTCACATTTTCTTCTTCCCTGTCATGTCCTTACTTCTGAGGTACTTAAAGAGGGATATTTCTGTTTGGGTAAGCATTTACTAATTTTAAACTGTTTATCATTGTGGAAGAGGTGATAAGAAAAAAAACCTGTCATAAGTGAGAGCAGTGATTTCTCACGCTGGATAGCCACCTAAAAATATTTAAATGTCATGAGACTCCACTTGGAGTACTGTGTACAGTTCTGGTGTCCCCAGCATAAGAAGGACGTGGAACTGTTGGAGCAAGTCCAGAGGAGGCCACGAGGATGATCAGGGGGCTCGAGCACCTCTTGTATAAAGACAAGCTGAGAAAGTTAGAGCTGTTCAGCCTGGAGAAGAGAAGCTGTGTGGAGACCTCAGAGCAGCTTCCAGTATCTAAAGGGAGCCTACGAGGTTGCCAGAGAGGGACTCTTCATCAAGGACTATAGCAATAGGAGAAGGGATAATGGATTAAACTTAAATAGGGAAAGTTCAGGTTAGATATAAGGCAGAAGTTCTTTAGTATGAGAATGGTGAGTCACTGGACAGCCTGTCTAAGGTAGTTGTGAACACTCCATCCCTGGCAGGGCTCAAGGCCAGGTTGGACAGAATCTAGAGCAACCTGGTCTAGTGTGAGGTGTCCCTGCCCATGGCAGGGGGGTTGGAACTAGGTCATCTTAAGGTCCTTTCCAACCCAAACCGTTCTATGATTCTATGATAATAGCAGAATGGCAATACTGGATTGAAGGACAGGAAATAAACCTCAGGAGATTGAACCCAATCATCTGTGGTTACAGGAAACACTATTATGAAAAACTAACTCAAGAAATTGGAAATGATTCACTGTCACACACTTCTAACCTCTACTGTGATCCTCTATTGGTCTCTGCTACTGCACCGCTACAATAAGATCAAGCACAAAATACAAAAATCCACTCTTTAAAGATTAGTCTCAGTAAGAAAGCCAGGTGAATCACTCACCTGAGAATTTGTAGTGTACCTGGATTTGCCCCTTTACTGAAAAAGAATTGTGTGCCCCAATCTGTTGCATCTCTGCATAGTGTAGCCTTTGATTCTAAACTCATTCCAGGTCGTTCTGTTAAGAAGCCAATTTATGTCACATTTGGCATTAGCAGATTGAGTCTTAGATGGTTCATAAAACTTTAGGTTGCCCTAAAGACAGCAGAATGAACAAAAGTCCCAAAGGACCTCCGTAGCTCTGCAGCTGATAGAAGTCTGTTGTTGATGCTTACAGTATGGTAAGATGTCAAGTACAGAGTGATTTTTCTCTTGGAATATCTTTCTTGCTTCCAGCAATCAGCAGTTTAGAGGCTTCTCAAGTTTGAGGTTATGGATGGGCAGCTACTTTTGATAGACTGGAACTCATTAAAATAAGAATTAGATAAGTAGAACAAAATTCTACTCTCAGATATGGTAAAGTAAATCTAGATTTGCACCAGTGTAACAGGGCAGGGTTTGGTTGCTCATTCTCTTTCTTGATAGTAAAAGCGATTGAACCTTGAAAATTTGAATCCTGTTCTGGATTTTTTTTTTTAATAAAGAACTGGTTTGATAATAAAATCTTGTCATTTACTTTATGAATTCTTAACCGTAGTAAAGACTTTTTTACTTATCAGGTATGTGCTTATCAGTTTTCTAGTGTAGTATAAAGACTTATTCTACTTGACTATGATCTCATCAGCTATGCATTTTCTCCTGCTTTAGATATGTGCATGAAGAGTGCTGTTAGAGACTTAAGGGGTGATTTAAACAGTAGTTTTTTCTGCTGCCTTTCATGAAATTCAAATTGCTACTAACTTTCTGCAACATCAGTTCTATGGAAATTCAGCATCCTCTACAATAAAAAAATGTCTTTGAGCAGATCTCTCATGTTTTTCTCATTTATTTTCTATTGCTTTTTGCCTATAATTTTTTACATTGTGGCTGATATGAAGTTGTGGAGCTCTTCTTGTGAAGTTATTCACAGTATTACTTTTCCAATTAACAGTATGTCCTTGTGTAAGACCTTTTATCTCAGTGAAATCAATGACAAAATCGATTTTGAAATGAAGGTAGAAGGGTCTCCTCAGTTTATCACCTCTGAAAATGAAAACATTTGAATTAGGTTTGTGGATTCATAGCATTCACAGTAGTAGTTTAGCATACTGCATGTTTATTAGGTTCTTAGATGTGGTTAACTGCTGTTAAGCAGTAAACGCCCAGAGAAAAGAGCTTATTAAATGGTCTATTTACTAAATCAAGCTTGACATCTTTATTCATTCACATCTGATTGTTTTACCACCTCCAAATGGTGTTTTGGACATGGAGGTTGGATACTATTTTTTGATTTTACTTTGTGATGATCTACAGAATCACTACAGCTTTGTGAGAGAGTGGGTTGTTTTGTGTTCTGGTTCATAGGTAATTAACAGAATTGTCAGCTAATTTCTGAGTCCTTATTACTGGTGAATTTACACAAAATGCACAGCAGCATGGCTGATCTGAGGCAGAATGGAATTGGGATAAAGGATCTAGGAATTATTCCAAAGGAGCTTCTGAGTTCTGGCTTGCTCTCAAAACACCCTAAGAAAAATCACTCTGTCTGTCCCTTGGTTTATGCCAAGCTAGCTATACAAATACTTGCTGCTTTCCTAAATGTCTTTGAGATCTATTAATGTGTACAGTACTGCTTAACAGTGTGGTGTGATTTCAGATTCCACATTTAATTTTCTAGGGCCAGCAGTTTCATGGGTCAGGGTCAGAAACTTTTTATCTTGAAACTGAGGATGAAAAGAAAACTTACCGAAAAACTTACTTTATTGCACTACAGAGCACCCAAAATTTCAATTTTGGGGGGTTTCTGGGTGGGGGAGGGGTAAGGGGAAAGACAAGAGGTGAGAAAACAGCTCACTATTTTGGGGGTTCAGTTTTTGGGTGCAAAACCAAAACATTGGCCTAATAACATGTTTCAGAATCTTATTTTAGAAAAGAATGTTTCAGGAATCTATTCATCACAGGTACAGGTTGAAGCTATCAATATTCAAGGTGGTTTAAACTTCTTAGTTTGAAAATAATGTGGCTCAAAAGCATAGAAAAGTGAATGTGAGTTGGTTTTTCAACAAATATTCCATAGCCTTTTATTCAGTCTTTTATTCGGTTGCTTACTACTGCAATCTTTATATCTTTGTTCTTATTTTTGCTGTTTATTTGTCCCTGACTAAAGATATTGTCACACCTGCAGAAGCCTCAAATTTATCTTCCTTTCTGAACAGGAGGCGGAAGACCCCAACTGTCACAAAACTGGAAAGGCTGGCTAATAGCAAATAGCTACTTGTTCTTGCCACCAGCCCCTAAGCAGGATGAGCTACTGTGAAACACTGTCTCTTCCAGTCTAGCAGACAGGGATGCATCACAGGTCTACAAAGCCCTGGATCCACATAAGCAATTTAGTGGCTGAAGTACAGCTCAGACAGAGTTTAAGTTTCCAAGTCCAAGTAGGCAATTCACAAAGCCCGTGCTCATTCGTGCCCCTCCCTTCCTCCCTGCTTAGGTGCCTCCAAGATTTCAGACACTAGAGTGTTCAGAAGTACATTTTCCATCCTTTGTGCTGAAGCTTTTTTTATTTCCCCAGGTACAGCTCGGCCACCTTTTTCAGGTAGGATGGAGATGTCCTCTGTCTAAACTTTATTTCTTGCTTCTGGTTATACCACTCTCCTGGAAGGTGGAAATCGGGTTTTGACCTCCAGAGTGAAGCTTGTGCTGAACTCTGAACAAAACCATTCACAAAAATACAATTATACTAAGAACATCTCATCCTCCATCCATCTTTCTCTGGGAAAGAATGAAACAATCTTCTCTACCCAAAGGGGCAATTCAGGCATGTGAGTAGGGTTGAGGGCTGATGTATCATAATATCTTTTAGATGCGCAGGTCAGGCAGGCACCTGCAGAAGGAGACAGGGAATTTCAGAAATATCCTTTTATCTCTTTTCTTGTGGGCATTCCCCTCTGCTTCTAGACAACATGCTGCTGTTTCTGCATTTTATTACTAGTAATTTTCATGAACAGCGTTGCAGGAACCAGTACCCCAAGGCCAGATCAGGCAGCTTTTAAGTGTCACCATGCTTTGTGGATCTGCAACTAGTTCCATTGTGCTCTTCTCAAAGTGTGGAAGAAATGTTGATGATAACATGCAGTGTCACCTTACAGTCACCAGAAACCCCCTTAATGTAGTGACTTTTTTCAGGGTGGAGCCCAGAGGGACACTGGGAAGTGGATCAGTGATTCCAGTGAAAATAATAGGCAGAGGTAATGCTTGTGGACTGAAGTTGTGAGGTTTTTCTCCATATATTTGTTAGGTTTCCTTCTGAGATACATTACATACAAAAATAAGGAGCAAACTGTACCTGCAACTACAAACTGGGTGAGCAGCAAGAATCTGGGTTGTGACGGAACCTAATACACATCCGTTCCATGCAAAACTTCAGGACCTTTGCAGATAGACATTTCTATTCTAATTTGTGGAAGGAAAGAGCCAGGGACTGCATTAGTTAAATTGCATTTCTTAGTCAAGTCAATGCAGAATAGATAGAAAAGCTAGGTAATTTAAAATAATTTGTGAGGCTTAGCAAACTCTTAACATGGAATTTAACCGAACTCTAGCTCAGTTATTTTCTACTTTCTAAGTATAGTAATTTGCATTGGAAAAAAACAGTCTGTCTTACACTGACTGATCATCTCTTTATTCGACAGATTGGCTGTGAGAAAGGATTCAGGTGTCACTTGGAGAGCTCATGAATTACATTTCAATTCCTTATAAAATAATTGAATAAATACCCGGAGATGAAATCAGTAAAATCTAGAGGGTAATAGAAGTTTGAGTAAACAAGCAGCATGATTTTTATAGAGAACAAATCATGCAAGACAAACTTAATTGCTTGTTTTGATAGAGTTACTAAATTATTAGCTGCTGCTTATATTTTTTTAGAGATAGACTTTCAAAAACACCAAAAGCAGTTAGGTGCCCAACTCCTGCTGGTTTTAAGAGCTTGCTGCATTTTCTCCTGAAGTTTTAAAGAAAAGTTCATCTTAATTGGCTTGGAGTTTAGTCTTGCTGCATGACTTTTTAGACCCCCAGTAGTGTCAGTGTCCAGATGGATATACATTGAGTTGCGGTAGGATGCTAACACTGCTTTCAGAACCAATATCATATGCAGACTTACTTTATGTTTTCATTAATGACTAAGAAGTTAGGAGTAAAGCAGCATGCCAGTGAAATGTAAAGACCAAAAATTCAGTAAGGCATGAGCATTCATCTGATAATGTGGTACTGTAGAACAAAGATTCCCTGCAAAATACCTTGTCAATCCCCCTGCAAAACAAAACCCCAAAACTAAAGTAGAAATTTTCATGAGAACCACAGGTCTTAAATACTTTTGGTGGGAAATTCAAATACCACTTAGAGAAGAAAGAGAGATTTAACGACTTTTGACGAAAAGAGTAGCTCAAAAAATGTTACATTATGCTGAATATTTTTCTGAATTATTGCAAATCATTTAGTTACTCTGTGGACTGGAGCAAATTTAGGTATTGCTAACGCAAATAGATCGAAGAAAGAATATAGTAGCACAGTAGCACTCACATCTGACAGCACACCCTTCTAAAACAGATCTTTTCTACCAGAAGATTGAAGAGAAGCCAGTAATTTTGACAGATAAATGCAAATCAGTTAGTTCACTTCACCTGTCAGAAATCCTTGGAATTCAAATATGGACACTTTTTCTGCCACTGTATACTTGGGAGCTCTCCAAAGGTGGCTTACATTGAATCTGTTACACTGGAGAAAAGCTGAATCATAGTGGGTATTTTTAAGAGGAATCTAGAAGGGAGATAGCGTGGCTAAAGGAAATGGCAGGAAGCTAATTTGGCTGAAGTTAAAAACAGCTGATTCAAAACATATGTCCTCAGAGAGCCAGTGGTCAAGACTGAGAAAGAGATGCAAAGAAAATAGAAAGGAGGTGGTTCTGGGATATGCTCTGGTGGAGCAGAAAATGTCTGGAAGAGGGCCATGGGGTTGAACTGAACTGGAAACAGTCAATCAGATATACCTACAGTGGCAACATAAGGAATGGGGTGGAGAAAATAAGAAGCTTTTGAATGATAAGGGTAAGAAGCAAATGGATACTGAACAGGTGACTGGTGAAGAAATTTGCATGTAAGCGCATCAGCTGTTGGGTTTTACTGCTTGACAACCATCCAGGAGTTAAAAAGGGAAAAAAGGAGGTGTTTGTAAGAACCATGGAAACATTGGCAGCTCTCTGGAAGCAAATTAAACTAAGTATTAAAAAAAATCCCAAACAATCACAAAGACAACAAAACCCCCCCAAAATATTTGGGCTGTGTTTCCTATAGAGTCCTATTTTTAGTAGAATTAAAATGGATGAAATCATGAATTTAGTGGAGTCAGTGTGAATTGAGACAGTGGGGACAGGAATGATACTACAACTTAAAATGATTTAATGGCAAATAAAATAGAAGAGCATGAAACACATTTAAGGCTCATCTTCAGTATGTTTAGACACTGAGTTACATGTCTTATTTTTCATGCTTCTAGTCAAGGGAAAGTTAAAGAGCAACATAAAGTTTTGTTTTAAAGGATCATTTGAGTCAAAATAAATTAATCTTCTGTATCAGTATCATCTTCTTAATGAGCTGATTTTTGAAGATGATATTTATCAGCTGCCAGTCATTGAGATCATAGATATATGTCTAAGCCATCCAGCAAAATCTGTGTTAGCTTTAAAAGTGACCTGAAAGCATAAATTGCAAGTAAATATTTTCACCCTCTGTGTGTGTAACAAACCTTCCTCTCCCTCAAACAACCCCAAAAAACACCAGGACATAAAGCAGGGTTTCTTATAAATTAAAAAATAAACTTATGTGAAACTATTCTTTGAATAGTCATTGAGCATTTAAAGCCCACTGTTGTATACCTGTGGTCAGGATTGTATTACTATGTTTCTGTTACTTTATATTAATCAACATTTAATTTCACTATGGATAGAACTGAATGCATTTTAGTTGCCCTAGTGTGTCTGAGACATCCATGCAGGAGGGCTCCAGGGGAGACAGTATGTAGCTCTCTTCTAGAGAGGGAGCTTTAGTGAAGAAAGGGTACCTGAAAGCATGGAAATTGACACAAGCACTTTTTTGCTATTGTAGATAACTCAATATCCCCATCAAACCTTGTCAGCTCTCTGTTATCCTCTTTTTTAGATGATTTATGACTGTTTTGAATTACATAGGCACCAATAGACATTCTTAACAGAATTCACTGAAAGCTTCGTTCTACAGTGAAAAAGTGCTTTTTATTCCTAGCCTTTATTTTCAATTCTTGTCAAGTTGTTAATTCATTGGAGGATCTGTTCTCTTACCTCCTGAGAACATAATTTCTTGAAGAGACTTTGGTAAAGGATCATTATAAGGTTTTTTGAAATCCAAGCAGAATAACCAACCTCATCCGTATGCTTGTCTCCTTTGAAAAAATAGACTTCAAAAGTCTGTGAACAATGTCTTCCATATGTTAAATCCAGCTTGATTTGTCTCTGTTTTGTCACATCTTTGTACTCCATCTACTAATTTATTCTTTTGTATAGTTTCAACCCTTTTAACCAGAACAGAACACAGATTGTCTACTTGGTATTTGCTTAGATCCATCCAAAACCCTTTAAAAGTTGATGCTACACCATCAACTTGCCAATTTGCAGTTCTCTTACCAGAAAGGATGAGTTAAATGATGGGTTGATCCTCCATAGTTAAAACTTTATGGTGTATTTATTTGAGTTTCTTAAAAACTCTTGGGTGAATATGATGGCTTCCTTGACATGCTACTACCTATGGATCTGTCTTAAAATCTTTACTACTAACACTTCAATTGAAGGTAGTTCTTAACTGTGACATGTAAAGAAATATGCAACAGGGATTGAAGAGTTTTGGAAAAAGCATAAATCATCACCACAGACAATCATTTTTAGACACTTCTAAAATAAGACATTACAAAAAGAGTAGAGGGTTGTGGGTTTCTTTTTGTAATAATGAGAGATTGAATATTTTTTGTCTTCTTGAATGAGTAAAGGCCATAATGAAAAAAACCAAACTACTAACCAGGCACATAACTGAAGTCAGATTAATCTTTGGAGAATATATAGGAGGATAAATAAAAAGAAGTAGTGAACAGCCAAGGCATGGAATTAAAAGCTGTAGAAGATCAAAGAAGAGAGTGTACAGTTGTGACAGAAAATAGCGTTAGTATACATGCTAATGCCCAGATTCTGCTATTTGATGTGAACGTGTATGTTCATGTCTGCCCGGGTTAATTCATATCCCCAAGGATGATGAAAACATAATTAAATTGCAGTGGTTTGTTTTTTATTGACTGCTCTGTTATGCTAGAAAAACTTTGATTTTCCATTTATTTCCACAATTGTACCTTTTACTGATAAACAACTCTTTGAAGCATGAGAGCTACACATATATTTTGCACACCCAGACATTCACTGCGTTACTTTACACTCTTGGAGTCCTAAAACTCCCTTGAACCTTTCCACTCTGATGTATACAAGTTATATCCACCTTGTAAGACTATAATTTTTTTGGTCTATTCATGTGCTGAGTACTTGAAGCAAAAGAATTTCTTTCCTGTGGTGGTGAGGCACTGGCACAGCCCAGAGAAGCTGTGGCTGCCTCATCCCTGGCAGTGTTCAAGGCCAGGCTGGATGGAGCTTGGAGCAACCTGGTCTAGTGGAAGGTGTCCTTGCCCGTGGCAGGGGGTTGGAACTGGATGATCTTTAAGGTCCCTTCCAACCCAAACCAGTCTGTAATTCTATGATTCTCTGAAAATGCACACGTGTTATGCCAATATATGCTGAAGTTATCATATCGTTCTTGAAATCAGGCTATTTGAAACTTTTACTTCTACACAGAAGGATAAAGTAAATGCATTAAGACTAGTTCTGCATATATGTGCAGAGAAAGGATATTGGTAAAGATGGTTGTATGATAACACATGTTTCTCTGGCGATTAGCTCAGTGCTCTTACACTGGTTGGTGTTTTGGTGGGAAGAGGCTCATTTTCTTCAGATGTTTTATCAGTTATTAATTTTAAGCTCTACCAGTTTGTCTTGAAGTGCTGCAGCAGTGTCCAACGAGGCCTGAGCCCATGTGGAGCTGTGATACCACTTACTGATCCCATTGCTCCTAATGTATCAAATTTGGTACAGGTCCTCTGCAAAGGCATTCCTCCAACTTCATCTGTTACATTCCTGCCCCTACATTTGTTCAGGTTCTGTACCGACTTTTAATTAGAAGAGGATTTTATTTCTGTTTACATACGTGGTCTCATACCTTAAGTTTAGTAGGTGTGGATTCCACTGTTATCCTGTACTCTGCTTGACCTAATGAAAACAGTGCTGAGGATGCTTTCAAGGGCTCTGTTTACAATTTCAAAGATGTTTTACTTCAGTGAAGGGAGAATTCACTGGATTCCTAAGGTGAAAAAGATGCAGAAGCAGGAAAGGAGGAAAGACAAGAAGATCATAAGGGAGAAATGATAATAGGGAGGAAGGAAACAGAAAGTTTACGAGCATATGAAGTGTAAGCATGCTCCTGTTGCTAGTTGCTGATGGCATCTACAGCTTTATGAGTACTAGACAATTTAATGGCTATGTAAAGACTATATTTTACCCTGGATTTTATTAGGCTAGCCTGCCACTGACATTTCCACTGGAGGATGTATTTTTTCATAACTTGATCTGGGAAAGGTCATTAAAAATAGTTGTAGTCCTTTCTCATTCAGAGCGTTTTTCATCCTTAAATGAAAAGGATGTGCCTGTTAAACATGCCTGTTGCAGGGTATTCTGCTGGGTCTCTTGTATATGGTCATCAGAGCTGCTTAAGTGATTTGGCTTCCCTGAAGTCAGATTTACATTTAGGATCTTTTCTGTAAGAAATATGGAGGTACAAGAAGATGTAAAATAGATTGTAACTCTGTAGTTACTGGTATTTAAACTAGAGATTGGCTCAAAATAGAATGTTAACTGGAAACCTTGCTATTTACAGATGTGAAATATTAGTGCGTTAATAAAGGTTTTGACCACTTTTGCACCTGGAGACTCATTATACAGAAATAAATCTCTCTACATGGACTCATTCATGATCAAAATTCATAGAAATGTCAGTCAAATTTGGCTAGAGTGAAGTACAGATCAAATACTGGATCTGTACTAGAGTGAGGTTGGGGGAAATTGTGCTTCTATTGACAAGGAAACTTTTTATGGCCCATTTATTTGCAGAGAACACCTTTTTGATGGCAAATAAAAGAGAAAGAAATGGAAGCATTACTGAAGTCATGGAGAATAGACCCACAATCAATTCTCTTACCACTCAAAAGCTTGTTAGATAAAATTGCAAAAATAAGATGCAGCCAAAGCCTACTAACTTCCAGCATTTGTATGAGTGAATAGTTCTTGGCTATTTCTGTTTTCTGAAATATGCATGGTTGCATGCTTTATAAATATTGTTACTAATATTGAAAGCTTATGTAAGACTAATTTTTTAGATTTATCTAATGGTGTGTCTTCTACAACTTCTTCCTGATTCTAATATTCATCACTGGCCTGAAAGTTCTCCCCCGTTACTCAGCCAACATTTCTCCTTGCCTAGTTCCTGAACCTCTACCTACACCCCTTTCCTTGCCACACATTCCATACCAGGTAGCTGATAATTATATCTGTTAATCCTTGTTTAGTTGTCATATAGAAGTAAATCTGCATGCATTTGTGAATGTGCGATTCTCCTTTTATATTGTTGTTGGGTTTTGTTTTTTTTTTTTTTTCCCGGTGGGCAGCGAACTTAGATAGGGGGTGTTTTATTAATGACAGAATGGGTTATATTAGTTGGTCACCTCCTGCTTTTTCATGGAGAGTGCTTTAGAAATAAATTTTTATTTATCTACTTATTTGTTTCTTGTCTTTTTTTTTCTCCAGAAATTAATTACATTGATCGTTTAGTTTATTCATGCTTCATTCATTAGAATTCTTGTAAAATTGGTAATGTCTTTTTGGAATGCTGTATGCTTGCATCTAGCCTGTTGCCTGTGTGAAGAATGCTGTCACTTTTTGATGACAGTCTGAAAAGCGTGTACAGTGAGTACTGTAAGTATTCAATCCAAATTGTGTTATTCATTTTATATCAATGCTTCACACGTACATGCATATGTAAACAGTGTTGTGAAAGAATCTGAAGGTTTTCTCAGAAAGATGAGATCATTACTTATATAGTGTTGAGAAAAAAAATTATTGCAGCACATTTGAGTCTTAATGGTCAGATTCCATCCATTTTATAAAGAAGAACCTGGCATTTTTGTGGTGGTCAGCATAGACAAACCACTAAATAGGTAATCCTTTGTGTACGTTACATATGGAAATGTACCAGAAATTCTTTTTAACTGGCTTACTTAATGTCCTAAAAAATGTCAAGCCCTGGAATACAGGAGAGTATGTTGGCATGGACACATAGCCAACACTAGTCTATAGATCTTGAAGAGATTACAAAGAGAAGTCTAAGACATATGTAAACATAGCAAAACTTATTTAACAGACAGAAAGGGTCTTTTCATTATTAATAGATTTTTTTGAATCAGCATTTCCTGGAATGGCAATAATAGCCTTTACTTCTTCCATGCAGAGCACTCAGGAGACATTGTAAATACTTCTTGTAAAAAACTTGCATGTAGGACACCTTGGTAGAGGCAGGATTAGACCTGTTGGCTCCTGGGTCTCATTTCCATGCTTAAATACTGGAAACCACTCTTCCTTAAGGATATTAGGCTATTGAACCTTTATGGAGTCCTTTCCAAGCTTGCCTAACCTCTCTGTGGGTGAAGTAGTTTCAGGAGTTCTGCTCATTCTCATGGAAGTAAGCTAAATGAAGTTTTCCGAACTTTAGATTAGCCATTTAATGTACCATGACCCATTCTGTCCTGCTCTTCCATAACTTATTAGAGAGCCACTCTGGATTTCAAAGCCTCTCCAGGGACACCAACTTCTGCCAGGGAAAACAAAGTGAGGATTTTGAAGGGATTGAAAGATGAGAGCTTGCTTATCACTAGCCAGGAAATGGGAAATGAAAAGCCAAAAATGTGTTTGGAACTGGAAGTAAAATAAAACTTTCTTCACCCTCTTTACCTTTTCTCCCAAAGACTATCAAAACAGTCTTTTAAAATAGTTAACCAGATGTGGCTAACCATATTAATTTGAATTCTCTGCATAGTCATTACTGCTCTCTGTAAAATTCTTCCTCTCATTGATCTGGAAAGTGCTCTCTTGTCTGGTCTAGCCTACCAGAGAAAAGGACAGAACATTCTCTAGATATATGAAGAGGAAGAAGTGTTTGACAAAAAAGACACAGTGCTATTCCTGTCAATAGGAGGCAGGCACGTGCCTTGTTTTTTCCATAGGAAGATGCTGTTAGGTTCATTAATTGTTCGGGAGCATAGGCTCTCACTCAGAGGTGGGGTTGGAAACTTGGGATCTGCATGTCTCATTTCTCTGTTAACACCACATGCATTTCTCTGCATTTGTGATTATAGTTATCATAAAACAAGAGGTCTGAAAAAGTTCTTATATAGACTTTTATGCCTATTCCATTCTGATTAGTGCAGAAGTGCCTGTAGGTTGCCATCCAAAGCCTCAAACACACATTATCTTGAGTTTCCTTCATTACACTGCTCCCCACCAGCTTTCAAAGGTGTATTCAGTGAGTTTTTGAGAGAATGATGTAGACAGGGTTGGGAGAAGGAAAGTGTAGCCAGGATTTCCCTGGTACAAAGAAGTCCCCTTATCATTCAGTACAGCTTAATCAGGCATATTCTGTAGCTGTTACCAGAGTACGAGGGAGATGCTAGAGAGAGTGTTATTATTGCTGGCCCATAACCTGGAGCCAGAGGAGTCTCCTGGAGGCTTGGATATGTCTGTCTTCGATCCCTTGGAATGTTGTGGAATGAATCCTCTTGGGGACTATCACAAGTCAAATGAAGCACATGATTGAGAAAAGCCAGCATGGATTCACCAAGGGCAAATCATACTTGACAAACCTGATTGCCTTTTACAACAAAGTAACCTGAGATTGCGACCAGACACAAGAGGAAAATTTTTCACAAAGAGAACAATCAGCCATTGGAATAATCTCCCCAGGGAAGTGGTGGGTTTCCCAACATTGGACACTTTTAAGATGTGGCTGGACAAGGTTCTGGTCATGCTTTGCCTTGAAAGGTTGGACCAGATGATCCTTGAGGTCCCTTTTAGCCTGGTATTCTGTGATTCTATGATAATCTCCTTCATGCTAAACACATTAATAATTTTCACTCTAATATTGAGGTGCCATATGAGAGGAAACCCTGCTGGTTTTGCTTCTAGATTTCTTAAAAAGTGAAAATGAAGGGTCAGTCAAGTTGGGTATACAGAAAGAAATGATTTAGGCACTAGTTCCAGGAGGGGAGATGCCAGCTGTGAATCTCAGTCTAAGCTGGACGTCTAGGAGAAGCTTAAATCTCAGGGAATGTGAAAGTTTGAACACAGCCTTTATAGAACATATTGTCCTTTCTGGTTTTCTCTTGCTCAGCATACTTGTTATTGTGATTCCCAGCCTTGGGCTCTTCATTTCCTCATCACAGCTTGTGGATCAGGTGTCCAATTCTGATTTTGGGAAAACCGAGGTCTGAGGCCATGGCTGTGGCAATGTTGAGTGTCACCAGGCACTTTCTTTTTCACAGATATTTCTTATGGTACCTCTTCCACTGCATAAGCTGACATTAACAGAAGAGTTTAAAAAAGTAAAACCCAAAGCAAGTCAAAATAGTTCTGTGTATCAGTAGACCTATAAATTATTAATCCATGCTTGAATTTTAATGAAGAGGAATGCCATCTACTCATTAGTTTAGAAGCCAAAAATACCCACCACTTTCTCGTTGACTCTGGGCTGTCTTCTGTTCCAGATATTCCATTTCCCAGACAGAAGATATTAAATGTCAATGTTTGACAAGCAATATTTTTGTTTCTGTACCAATAAGTAATGCAGATCAGCAGTTACTGTAAGGGTTGACTGTGATCCAGACAGAAGGTTCTTATTCATAGTCCCACTCTGTGATATAGTGAAATGAGTTGCAACGTGGTGCGATATGATGTTTAAAGTGTCTGAAGTCTAACTGACCAGCCAGGGTGCTACAGGAGAGCTCCAGTTTGAAGACAGTATTGTAGTCTGACAGACCCTTGCCCACGATGTTGTTTGGTGAGCAGGGGAGAATCCAGCAGCTTCTTTTTCAGTACCCTGAGAACAGGATGGTGAGCGTTTGTATAAAGTGCATTACAGATGGCCATGGATAATCTTGTCCTGGCTGAAATAAACGTCAATATTTTATTTGTCTTCAGTTAGATCAGAATATTACCTTCTGACTTCATTTCTTGCTAGGGTCATTCTAAGTGTAGTTCCCTTATGGCATCTGAGCCAGTTTGCCCTGCACCAGCAAAATGACTGTGATTTTCTTTCCATGGTGCCATCCATCCTGACTTATTTAGCAGGAGTAAAAGTTGTACACGTAGAAAAGTGTTCTAAGGCGTGGCTGAAAAACTTGCGCAATGTGCTGTGTTTTATTAATCAGACTCGCATGAAAACCTGAATGTTTAATTTTTAAAAACAGAAAAAATCTGTTGTGGGTAAAATAAGCTTTCCAAGGGAGAAGAGACTACTTCCTACTAACTGCAGACTCACTGTGTTACAAGAAGAAAAAATACACCTGGGATTTCTTTCGTCTTCTCTGTAGAACATCATAGGAACAGAACCAGAGAGGCAATCATTATTTTGTATATACATAGTTAAGTAGAAAAGTATATAATAGACAAAGCAATGGAGAAGTGATCTTGCACCCTTGTAAATTCATTCCAATCACTGAGACCTACAAAGTTTGATTTGCTTCTGAAATGGAAATTTAAGGTAGGTTTGTGTCTAGTATGTTCATCTAATTGAGGAAGTATACTTTGTTCTTGGAATCTTTTTATTATACCTAAGCTGTTTTAAAGCCACTTGTTACGGTATTTCATTGGGTACCCCCTTAAAACGCAATTAAAAAGGTTATTATTGCAAACGATGTAACATAAAAGTGTAACAGGTTGGTTTGGGGCTAAAGAGTGAAGGGCTGACTCATTCCTGCCCTAGGCCATGCTGGAATTATGAAAAAACTGAAACAGAGATTGGTAGAAAAGGACGAGGCATTATTAAAAAGCTTCATGAAATAGGTGAAGGGAATGGAAAGGGCAGAAAAGGTGATAGTAGGCAGAAAAAGGGTGAGAGTTAGAAATGAAATGGTAGAAAGAGGCTAGAGGGGCAGGGAACAAGGTGTTAGTATAAATAGCTGCTATCTCTTGGGAAGAAATATCTGTCATCTTGTTATAGCCTTACAAATTGACGCTTCTATCACAGTTACTGTCACTGATGTTCTGCAAATGTTCTACTGCAAAAAATGTTAAAGACATACAGATGAAAATGTCACTTTTTAAGTGCAAGTAAGGATACCAAGGTTCAACTCCTAACTGCTTACAAATCCCAAGTCTTATTAGTTCTCTGTAAGTTACAACCCAAATATTTATTACTTTGGGATTAATTTTGAAACCCTAATGTATCAAAGTATTCACAGGAATGAATCCTAACCTTAAGCACTCCCCAGGTCTTCCCATTATAAGACCGTGTTTCCAGTTGGTTTTAACTCCAATACTTCCCATGCTGAATGCCTTAAATAAAATTTCAGTGTTAGAGAATCTGCTGGTGAGAATGGTATTGTCCTTCCTGAGAGGAGGTTTGTAAGTGAGTACACATTCTGCATGGAAACAGTTGATTGCATTGAACCATGGATTCAGTAATCATCTAATATCTGAATATTTAACTGGGCAGCCTTGCTGTATTCTTTTCCCATTATTCCAGTGTAATATCCATACCTTTATTAACTAAAAGCTCTGCTGTGGAATTCAGAAAGCAGTAATTTCTTTTTACATCACATTAGTAGACTAAAGATGAAAACCTGTGGCTGTTCCAAAAGCAGTTTTGCTACCCAGTGCAGCCTTACCTAAATGAAGTTAAGATCTACTGCTGGAACTGGGGAGAAATTGTATGTGCAGTGAGGTCAGAAAACTTATCAAAGAATTTCCATTTACTGTATGATTGCACATTAAAATGGTCTAAAAATCATCTCCATACTAGGTGTATAAAAATACATCTGAATACTGAATACTTTTCTATCTGGCTATCTGACCATGTAGGTTCATATTTCTATTAAGGAAAGCAAATGAGACAATGCATTTCAGCATTGGCTATTTCATGATTCAGATCATCAGCTCATTTCCTCACTGACTGTTCTCAAGTCAAACATAGTCTTAAATTCCATTGCTCAGATTTTCAAGCAAGAGTTTTTTCTGGAGCTGTATCATTTTCATCTGTACATTTAAAATATGTCAACCATCCCCTCCTCAATTATTTGCCTGATTGCATGTAGTTCTGTTTCAAGATGAAATAGATATATAAGTGATTGTTTTTAATGCTGCTTCTTTCTGACAGGCTTTCAGAAGCATAGAATTTTATTAATTACTAGAAAAAGGACAACATGCTAAAGGCAATTAAATTCAACAAAGTACACATAGATAGTGCATATACATAGGTTGTGTCAGTTGCCATTACGTGTTCTCAGCTAGATAGCTTTGAAGATGCAAAACAAGAACTGGCAGCATACAAAGTATGAAAACTGTTTTATTTCAGATAGGACAAAGTGGAAGAAAAAAAAATCACTGTCAGTTATTATCAGTGACTTTTAAGTTTCTGCTAGAACAGAAAATAAGCACTGTTACAGGGTTATGCTGATCTTTTTGTTTACTTGAAGTGAGCTTAAATTCTGTTGATAAATTATTCTTTTGAATATCCTGAAGTCTGTATACAGTGAATATCCATAATACAGCATATTAGAGCAAGAACAGTTTGGAACATTTACATTGAGAAAGGATTGCCAGAGGGAATGAATCCAAATGGCACTAAAATAGCAAAGCTCTTAGGAAACTTAGTGGTATAGAAGACAAGTTATTTTGCATTCCAGGCTTTGTACTGATCCTAGATGCTATCAAGAAGCTGGAAAAGAAAGAATATAAAAATGCAGCAAAAATATAGATTTGGTACTTAAATTAATTGGAAAAACATGGTCAGACATCATGCTGTGACTTAATATTTCCTTAACCTACTCCATGACTTCTAACTCGAGAAGTAGATTGAATGTTGAAGTAGATTGAAAATATGTTAGAAGCTTTAACTTGAACTGCTAGGGGAATAAATTGGATTGTATGTGCTTCTGAGATATTTGCAACAATTCTCATTGTTGTCTAGGAGTATGCCAGCAGTGCCTGGCCACTGAGGAGGAAATCAATGGCCAGTCTGAAACTCTAAAACCACTTGTTTGAGCATATTGACTCCTTCCAATACACCACTGGCCAGTTCTCAGACATGAAGTTTCCAGTGTCTCCCCCTGTTTACAGTCATAAACATCATACTGGACTTAGGAACTGGAGGAGCAGCAGTATAAAAAGAAAGGGTTTGATTTAGTAACCAACCTTGACCTACAGCAGCCCTTCCTTCTCTAGGACTTCTTATTTTAGCTCATGATGCACAGGGCAATATATTCATGAAGTACTCAGGCTGATCCCTATTGCAAGCCCAAGTCCTGAAAATCAAACAAATCAAAAAGCTGTAGAGGAGGCACTTATAAAAATACTTTTTCTGTTATTTTCTTGGGAGCTGTATGACAGGGAAGCAACTTGCTCCAGTAATACTGTTCTTTGCAATGTTTGTTCCACTACTGCCTTCACATCAAAGTGCTCTGGTGGTTTCTTTGGTTTCCTCTTTGCTTGCTATGGACAGTTTTAATCTTAACTTTTAATATGGATGAAGATAAGGGTATAGGAGCACAAAAGCTTTAAGCAGTTTTCCTATAGCAGTATCTCAGGTCACTGGGAGTCTTTCAAAATTTGTCCAAACCTGGTGCCTCTTGGAACGGTGCCAGGAACCATGGACTCAGCCATGGGAAAGCATCACAACTGGAAGGGTCTATGATCACCCAGCACAGCTGCAGAAAAACACTGCAACAGTTCAGGGCATGGTTCAAGTAACCTTGTGTGCCACTGCTAAGTTTTTAGTACTTAAATTAGTTCTGTTCTACTGGCACAATTAGGAATGGCTCAGCTTGCTAATGTGGAAACTGGAGGAGCTACCTAGCAGCAATTTTTACCCTCAGAAGCTTTCAGTACCAACTTGAAATGCATTTTATTGAATAAAGTCCCTGTTACAGCAGTCCGAGGCAATTTAAGTCAAATACATTCAGGCAAATTCTGTTTCATAATAGTCTTGTGCGTCACTAAGGATTTTCACCCAAACATTTCTTCCAAATGGACTATAGGCATTATAGGATGGCTATTGTGATACTGACCATTAATTCTAAAGGTGCTTGATTGTTACCTTGGCTAGTTATGCTTCCTTGACCTTTATCAGTCCAGAGCCTTTTAGTCATTTTTCAGGCATGCTGACCTTCAATCATGCAGTAAGCATGCCCAATTTGTTCTTCTTGAGCTAGCACAATGTGTCAGTTGTGCAGTCCACTGTTCCTCATTCTTATTTGTAGACTAGCTTGTCCTCTGAGATGAGAGTTGATGTCCTACTGTTATTTTAAATGTTCTCACCTCTGTCCTGAAGCCTTTACCTGCAGTCACCCTTCCTGACTTTCAAACTAGACAACAATCCTTCAGTTTGAGCTTTTGACATCTCATCAGCCAAATCATCAGAGAAAAGGAGGCTAAGTACTTAGAAGGATATATACTGGCATGACTGTTCTGTCATAGTTAAACCACCCATTCTCCATGCAACTTACATGTAATCAAAATACTTTCCCGGGAGGCAATAGTTAATCATGTATGAAAAGCATGAGTTTGTAGGTGGAGTTGTAGTCAATGTATTCTTTTTGCATGTTATTGAGTTGTTATTGACAAGATGAAAGTGGTACTGTTCGCCTGCAAAAATTAGGAAAGGATAATAAAAATTTGATATATTTTCAACTTGTGTAAAGTACAGTATATCTTTAGTCTTTATGACATTGAAAACTCCCACTATTGTGGATGGTGCAGTGGTGCTTGGCCGGTATTGCTTAATCATTCTACTGTTAATGAGGCTGTTGAGACTAAGGGTTTTATACCGCTGTTTTGGCTTTACTACACTAGTCTATCAATGCATAATGATATTTTATAGCTTTATACAGTCCTAGAACAGATGCATTAAAAACATCATGTTATTAAATCTCCAAATCAGGGTGCAATTAAGGTTTCGCAGTTTTAGTTTTCATGAAACACCTTCACACCATTTCATCGCTCTAAGGCAAATCCAAAGAAGCAAAGTCACTCAGGTCTGTATTCAGGCAGCAATGGGTAGCAGCCTGGGATATCTATTGTAATATTTAATTTTAATAGAATGCTTTGGGACACTGGCTATGCAGGTCATTGGAGTCAGTGGAGGCATGTAATTGCCTCTGAGAATTTCTCCTTTAGAAACTTACCTCAAATATCATCCCTGCCTCCCAGCTTCTGCTCACCAAGTGTGTAAGGAGCCAAGTTTTGTGGCCTTGAAAGCAGGTCTCAGTCTTAGATGCCACAACAGTATCTAAGTAAGCAAATCTTGTTCAGCCTGGATAAAAGAAGGCTCAGAGGAGACCTTATAACAGTCTTCAAGTGCCTAAAGGGGCTGACAAGAAGTCTAGAGAGGGACTTTTTATAAGGGCATGTAGTGACAGGACAAGGGAGAGTGGCTTTAAACAGAAGGAGGGTAGATTTTAGACATTAGGAAGAAATTCTTCCCTGTGAGGGTGGTGAGACGTTGGCACAGGTTGCCCAGAGAAGATGTGGCTGCCCCATCCCTGGCAGTGTTCAAGGCCAGGTTGGACACAGGGGCTTGGAGTAACCTGCTCTAGTGGAAGGTGTCCCTGCCCATGGCAGGGGGTTGGAACTATATGATCTTTAAGGTCCCTTCCAACCCAAACCATTCTATGATTCTATGAGTCTGAATATGGCCATCAAAGACCATATTGCAGCATAGACCAGCCCATCTCCCTATTCTGCAAAAGCAGAAGGGGGTTACAGTGCTTCACATGTAAAAATTTACCCCTCCTTTGCCATGTGGGACATGTTATGTGGTGGTATTCTGGGAGGAGAGTTGAGCCGTCCCTCTGGCTGAGGCATCCGCTGTTTGATAGTCACTCAGAGCTGCTGAGAACTGATGCAGGAATCTGATTCATTTAGAATCTGATTTCTAGGTTCACATTGTATGAGATAATACTACAGCAAAATAACAACAGCCTTTTAAGTAGATATTTATAAAACAGGCAAATAATGCTGCATTGAAGTGTTAAGAGAGTAAGTGCTGCATTTCCATCCATTGCCAGGAATGCGAGAGCAGTTTTATGATGTTTGCCATTGACCATGTAAAGACTGTGTACCTCCATTTCCTAGTAATTTTAGATCTACTTTACCTTATGGCTGATATTTAGAAATAAGTGTCTGCCCATGTATTCTGAAGGACCTCAGATTATTTTGGATTCTTTCTAAAATAATTAAATTCAAAATGTTTTATAAATACTGAAGTGTAGGTAAGGCAAGTTAGACCGCAAGACAATAAATATCTTAAATACTCTTTTGATTGCCAAATCCAGCAGTTACTCTTGGACTTCACTGAGTTTAAGATAGATATCTTTCAGAGCGTGTAGCAGCTCCTCAGGACTACACCTTCCTCAAAAAGCATTAAATATTGGTAAAACCATGGCAATAAGGGGAAAGAGCTGAAAAAAGAAGACCTAATAGGAGTTCTTCAATTTGAAAAGAGAGGACCTAATAGGACTTCTTCAATAACTGTCTCAGTGGCCTCAGCCAGCTAGTCTGGAAGAGAATTTGCGCTTGCCTCCTGTCTTGAACATGAGCCTCTTTACATGTGGGCCTCACTGAGATATTCAGTGTTAGAGGAAATAATAGACCTCTTGAAATATTTCAGATGCTGCTATAGAAGGGCCTCTAGGGTCAGAAAGGGCCTCTAGGTCAGGAAGAGCCTCTAGGTAACCATGTGCCTGGCTCTAGGTAACCTGGTGCTGTATTTTGGTGAATAAAAATAGGATTCACTGGCTTAGCCTTGCTTCATAGAGGAGGGAACACAGAACAAAACAAAGTCAGTGCAGATTCTGTGTGCTGTAGCTGGAGAAGCCACAGGGTCAGAGCAAAATGTTGGTTGTGTCCTCAAGGACTGCCCCAACAAACTGTTGGTAATGCATCTTGCTGGATAGGAGATGGGGTGAAAGATGTAACTCTTGTCTTACTGGGAAAGAGGAAGACATGGAGAAAAAGGGGGTGAAAAATGGGAGAATAAAGTGGCTGATTCCCCTTGTGCAAACTGGATCGTGTGAAAGGAAGTCAATGAAGAAAGCAGGGCTTTAAAAGTCTGTTGTTCTCTGGTTGGCTGTTAAAACACGTACTAGTTTTTTTGTAAATAAATAGTATTTTTAATGAAATATAATTTAAAGTATTTTGTGCATTATGCCTGCTTACTGATTTATTCTGTGTTCTATCAGAGAAGATGAAGTCTTGCTTCATAGTTTATTGAACTGCATGATGCAGGAAAGAAAATAGAATTAAAAGCATGGTCACCTGTCAGAGACTAAATTTTAATAATTTTCAGATTGTCAATGAAGGAAAATACATTCTTGATAGTTTAGGTTAAGGAACATGATCTGACATTGCTAAATATATATTTTTGACAAATTACTTATAGCACAGTACAGAGGCAAACTGAGATATGCAGTGCAGTTCACAGATCCTTTATGACTGATTGTTTTCTGTTCATTTGCATGGCTTGATTTTGCATTGGTCTTTTTTTTCCCCCAAGCAAACACACTTTACTTGCTAACACGATACCAGCTGCTGTTCTAATTTCATATTGAGTCCGTGTCCCAGTTTCACATTTGTGATATGCTAATATAAACTTAGCTGTGCTTCTCCAGTGCACTTCAAGTGGAAAGAAATCTTGTTCCTTTTTATTGGGTTACATGATATTATAGTCCTGCAGCCTCATACTACCATGAACATATATCAGAATGTTTTAGAGTATTTTCTGTTGAGTTTAAAAGCTAATTGACGGTGCTAAATCTCTTCTGGCATGTATTTCTCTTTTCGAATAGCTATTTGGTGTTATTCTGAAGTGTTTACTAGAGATGAGGAAAACAACCTGTCATATTGATCTCTAATGTATATGATTATACGAATATACTTTACTTTCCTTAATTGGCACTTTGTAGATCTGTTAGATTTCATGTATAGCTACAAAACGAATAATCACAGCATAAAGACATAACAAAATCATTAAAGTCAGTGGAAAGATTTACCAATATCAATTATTTGGCTTTAGCCCATCCTGTCAAATCTTCATTTTGTGGTGCAAGTATATGTAGGAAGGTGGGAAAATATGTAACAGATTTTCACTTAATGCAATTTTGATATGCCTCTTACATCTATTCCCAGCTTCCAAGCTATGGCAGAGGAATGGAAAAGTCTAAGAGCTCTGAAGTCTGGCTTGAAGTCTGGCTTTAGATTCAGGTTCCTTCCCTTTTGAAAATAAAATATTACCCTTGACTATAAATTTTATTTATTTTTATGGCTGTGAGACACTGATTGATAATGGTGGGAGTCAGGAGAGAATTCATAGGGTAAGTAAAAAATAGATGAGGTAGGGTCAAGGTGGATTCCCAGAAATATGTGTTCTGCAGTAGGAAGTGCTGCAAAATATCTGTGCCTAGTGGTTGCATGATGCAAATAGGAGTAATATTGGGGAAAAAGTGAAGTATGGCATTTGAGAATGGGCATCACCTTGGGAACACAGAGGCATGGTAGGTTTGGCTATGTGTCCTCCTCCATCTTTCTCACCATGCACTCAAAAACTGGTGCCAAGTGATTCTTGTTTGTCTCTGGCTGCCATGTGTATGTAACAGGCTGGTGGTGTTTGCCTGCAACATCCCAACCTGTTTTAGCAGGCGGCTTAATACCAAACTCAGACATAAGGGAGGTGGGAGAGGCTTTTGAAGAGCAGTTGTGAACTGTGAGCAGTTATCGAATAGGGGAGAACAGCAGGCTTTGCTTTTGCTTTATTTTTTAAATTTGCTTAGTAAAACCATTGTGAGGAAGGAGGCTGTGATGGTAAAACTGGTAAAAAGTGGGAGTTGAGGAGAATAATAGAGAAAAAGCTTTCTAAAGGCCAAATCTGTCAATTATATTATTAATATGTCATATGTAGCCTTTATGGAAAGTTGTCAGTGTCTTGGAACTAAAAAATCTACTAAGAGGGATGTATGGTTGATACTTCAGTGATCTATCATTTTCAAGCGTTGCAGCAGTCATGAAAATGTTATAACTTCTAAGGAAGCCACTGACACCAGGGGAATGTGTTAATTATGGACTAGAAATACAATTGAAAATTCAAAGAAATCCCTGGCTACAGTGAACAGGGAGTACGTGCTTGCATTTTGTATCTCAAAGCCCAGTCACAGGGTGCAAAGAAGGGGATGACCCCAAGATATGACATGCATGCCTAGATTAAATGCTGATCCTGAAGTCATATGGGATAAATGAATCAAGACAGAAGATGATTACATAGGTCTCAAGTGTATGCACAAAGAAATCCTCAGGACAAGATGAAGAGGGACTAAAAGCGAAATAGACAGCAGAACATCCGAAGAGGAAAAAAAGTTCAAGACATCCATGCTTAACATGTGTTTAAGGATTGTGTCTTGCTTTATTTTGCCTTTTTTTAGCAGTGTGGACTTTTATCTTTGCATTAGTGATCCAGAATCTTTTACAGTCCACATAGGGATTCAGACGTTTTTTGTGCCTAGACAGAACTCTAAAACAGATCAAATGAAGTATGTTCTGGAAATGCTTGTTTCTTTTACCAAACATGAATGGAGCTGACAAAGATCAGCTCTCCCACTCAGGTGAGACAAATCACAGCCCTTTTTTATAGTACTGTAATCAGGAAGGTTTTTTTGGTTGTTTGGTTTTTTTTTTTTTAATAAAATAAATCCTGTTTTATTTTGTGCTCGTCTAATGTTTAAAGCAGTCTGAATTAAATCTGGCAGGCAGAGGGCACCCTGTCTTCTTGAACACTTGGGTAAACGAAGGCTGCATATCAAACCTTAGGGTGCCTAAACCCAAAAATGCATATTATTTGTTCTAAAGATAGAATTCTCATAATTATATTGGACCTTGTGACTAAGACATGAATTGTCTCATCAAACTGTGTTTGAAGTGATAAGCCCAGAAAAAGAGACCAGGACTTCTGATACCTCTTGCTGACCTGTGAAAATCAATTCAAGAACCATCAACAGCAAGAGCCAGAAGAGAGACCCACTGTGCCAAACACTGTTATAGGTCCCTCTGTCAAAGAGCAGGCTGCAAGGAGTGGGACCCATCTTATCTTAGAAGTGCAGAGTAAAGTTATAATGTGTGGGCTTTTTATGAAGAATATTTTGTGTCACAGTACTCCTTAGAGCACAATTTGCTCATGCTGCAAGTCAGTTTGAGGTGGCTGTTATGAGTTAGTAAAACTTCTGCCGTAGGTTTTTGGAGGTGCATTTTGCATTCACTTTTGTTTAAATGCTATAGACACTGTTGGTCTGGCACCTACTGATTCCCAGAACAGTTTCTGATCAGTGCCTGTTTTGCCTTTGCTGAAAATTTCTCAATAAATCATAGAACCATAGAATGGTTTGGGTTGGAAAGGACCTTAAGAACATCTAGTTCCAACCCCCCTGCCATGGGCAGGGACGCTTCACCCTAGATCAGGTCGCCAAAGGCTCTGTCCAACCTGGCCTTGAACGCTGCCAAGGATGGAGCATTTACCGCTTCTTTGGGCAACCTGACTGTAAGAGTTAATCCTGCTTTACTGCATATACAAAGACATCACTTGGCAGTTCAACCACAGCCCTAAGTGGTCATACTGAGTAGTCTGAATTTTCATAAACTTTGGTGATTATAACTTCAGTGGTCACCTTCCCTCACAAGTTTGCTTTGTCAGATTATTGTTACTGAACTAATTGAAGCAAACACAACTATGATAAAATTCTCTAGAGTCTGATATCTAATAGGTGCACAGTACACACAAGACTCCACTTAGTTGCTCTTTAGCAAAGGTAATTGCAAATTTATTTTACACCAGCTTAGATAGACAGCGGATTAGAATTCAATACATAAAAAAAGAAAAAAAGCTTGTGAAAAGCCACTGAGAAAAAATGACAAGAAAACAACTGCAAGAAAATATGAGATCCTGACATGAAATAATTGAGTCTTTCACAGGGTGAAATATAATCACGGTCTTAACATGTAACAGGAAGCTTAGAGCTTGAAGAGAAAGTATCTTATTTTCTAAGATAAAACCAGCTAGTTACTTTTACTGGGTGGCTTGAATAAAAAATTATTTTCACAACCTTTTTCTTTTTAATGAATTCTTCTGCAGGTCCTTCTGGAGTAGCACCTGAGCTTCTTATAAGCTGTAATTCAGCCATGCCTATTCCCTTTGGAGTAGCATGATGAAATTTATACACTTCAGACACATGAGAAATAAGTGGGTTTGGGAAAGGTGTGCTAGAGATCACACAGTCCTTTATCTGTAGCTGTTGAAAACTTGCAGAAAAGTGAAAAGGGACTTGCTGAGGTCTAACTCTGCAGACACAGAAATCCTGATAAATTAGGATGAAGTAGATCAAGCCTGAAACAGAGCGGGGAATTCAGTTGTTCCTTCTGCCAAGGGAGAGAGATTCTGGATCAGCGATTTGGCACTTGCTGATGTGCTTAGTTAAATCAAAGTGCTTTGGGATTTGCTTAAAATTTTAAACTTGGGCTAGAACAAGGTCATGGTGGATGGGGCTTTGAGCAACCTGGTCTGGTGGAAGGTATCCCTGCCCATGGCAGGGGGATTGTAACTAGGTGATCTTTAAGGTCCCTTCCAACCCAAACTATTCTGTGATTCTATATCTGTTTTACATATCTGAAAATGAAGGCCAAGACCTTTAAATGAAAAGATAAAAATGTGCCTTTGCTTGTGCCTGCCCACTTCTCAAGGCAATTAACCTGGTCTGGTATTTGACCTAGCTCTGTAATTCAAATCTGATGTTTACACCATCCACTTTGATACATCATCTTGTCACTGTGGCAGAAAATGTGATTTGTTATAAGTTCTCATCGGTCATGATGAGAACCAGAGCAGTGGACTAGACTTGATATCACAGCAGACCCCCAACCTGTAGATAAACTTGTGGTCAAAGTTTCCATAGCCAGTTCTAAGGTGCTTGATTTTTCCAGGTTTCCAGTTGACATCAGGATCTGAGAGGAGCTGTGCTGAACTTTCTTTGGAGGAACTTCTGTATTGAGCTGGTCTGCAGTAGAGCATGGAAGACGCATAGAACTAATATTTTTTTAAGGACCATATATTCATTGAAAGCCTAAATAGTTTGCATCTGGAAAGCATTGGTGGGATGACTCAAGACTGGTGGTTTTAGGACTTTAAATTCGAGCTCATTTTTCCCTGGGAATCTGCTGATGTTTGAGACATTTATACCACTTGCTTTCTTAGGAGCTTTATGCTGCCACCCACAATCATAGTATCTAATCACAGATTTATCTTGAATTTACAGCATGTATTTATTGTATTTCAATGGAGGCAAAATGAACTTTGTACTTTTATCAAATGCATCTGGAAAGTTTGACAGAAATACCTAGCCATTGAGTATTTACACGTCCTCAGATTGTTGATTATTGCAATGAAGGAAAATGAAAACCCCAAAAGTAAATAGGGAGCACATTCTCCCACTAAGCCAACAAAAGGGAGTTGTGGTTGTCTGGCATCATTTTTTTTTTTTGCAGAAAACGGAGAACGAGATGGCTTGATGATTGTACTGTGACCAAATCCCTTGTACTGACCACTTTCAAACCTATATTTACACATGTTCCTGTAAAGGGAAGAGCTGTCTGACCCAATTACGCTGAAAGGAAAACACAAGAGCAGGACATTTATTTTTGTTTTGAAACATTTCCACCATCTATCATGCCTTCTTGGTTTCATCAGTATCAATGTCAATCTACTTTTTATCAGAAATGTTTCTTTTTACTTTATAAATCAGGCTTTATTTATAAAAAAGGAAGACAGGACAGAAAAGTTTCAGTTATTTATAGGATTTTTTCATTCACATGAAAATATATAGTTCAGTTTTTTAGCCTTGACATCCTCTAATCTCTGTTTAGCAGTCGAGTGCCTTCTAGTGTCACGTATTTTGTGCTACACTATTGTATTTATGCCATTCATGGCCAGGACTAAATGGATCCAGCGTGTTGCTGAGAGCAAGAAGATGTGAATATAACCAGGAGCAAGACTGCCACAGGATGCTGGTAGCGGAGGGTATCTCCTAACACATATTTTTTCTCCCCTCCCAGTAATCCCTGATGACTGATTAAGGCGGGACTTGCAGGACTTGGTCACTTTCTTCATTAGGAATAGTCCAAAACACTTTTATTGCAGCTGGAAACAAGTACATTTCTAATGGCACAGGTTTCTAAGTTTTGGCAATGAAAGATGAAATTACAAATTAATCATGAAAACATTTTGCTACATCAGTCGTTTGCCTTTTCAGTAATTTTACTTAGCTTTTTATTTTATATAGGTTTTGTTCAAAGTACTAGAGATGCTTAGTTATTCAGCGTCTTTGTGCTCTGAGTGCACTTATTCATTTTAGTGGACTTTTCACGTCTTCATACTTATTGTTAGGCCTCTCCATCAGTTCACCCACTTTCTCATCAAGTTCACATCTCTTCAGATTTCACACAAACTCATGTACACACCAACACACTCACAAATGCAGGCTGTGTATTGCTAATACAAAGTTACTTTCTGAAACAGAATCAGGCTCTCCTGCTCAAATTCAGACCTTCCCAAAGCAGAAAATCAGTTTCAGTGAAATAGTCTTTCTTGTTTTAAACACACATTATTAGTAAGCTTCTTGGCATAATAAGATTGAGACCTCAAGACTCTGTATCCTTATCAGAATAATTAGCTAAAGTTAATCTTGAATCTCCCTTGCTGCCTTGTAACCCCTATGTGTGTCTTATATTCAGTCAACACAGATAGCAATTTATTATTCTCTTCTTCCCTCTGGCAGCCATTGACATCCTAATATTAGATACAGGAGTTGGAGACCCCCACATAACCATGCAAAACATCCAGTTTTACAAAATATTGGGGCAGCCACATATTTTGGAATAACAATGTCAATCTTCCCTCTCTCTGAGGGATGCATTAAAAAGACAACCGTGATTCCTAAGACTTCTCAAAAGGTAATATTCTCGAATCACTGCTTTAAATAAGTATTTTGTTGTAGGTTATAGAATTAGGAGGTAAAAAAATCCTTCATGTAAAAAATTAAGAAAGGTCTGCTAGAATAATGACAAAATGTTTTCTCCTTTTTTTTCACTAGAAGCTTAATTCTATTGATTACACTCCCTGGGAAATGTCTTATCTTGCTAAGTGAGACATCTGACATGCAGTCCGCTACCCCCTTTTAAACACACAGGTCTTCCACAGCATCTTGATGCTACAGAATCAAGTTAGAAAGAAGCCCTTCCACTTTGCCATTGATCTCTCCATGGTTCATGGCTCCCTGTGAGGTCTCAGTCTAGCTTTGAGCCACATTTTCTTTGATTTCCAGGTCATTAAAGACAATAGGTATTAGGGTTGAATACGCACTGCTAAAAAATATATGGAAGTATTTTCATTAAGAAAAGAACCTTTCTGCAAGACACTGGATTTCTTGAAATACTCAATAGGATTTAATAAATAAATCTGGGTACTGTGGTTGTCAGTGAGGCTCTTTAATTTTATGTAGAGCATAAATTGAACAGAAAAATATTATTATATATATTAAATAAAATTCTAGGTGTTTAGTGTGTTTTGGTCCAGATTTTTTCACTCTAAATATGCCTTTTGGCTCCATGCCTTGTACTGCACCCAAGGTGTATTATTATGGCGTAATACTGCACATCCTGTCATGCCGTATGTTCCAACAGATGTTCTTCAGAATTATTTTTCCTCCATTTGAAATTAGTTTCAGTAGATTCTTTAATTATGTAAGTTCCCAATTCTTCTGCAGTTGAAAATGCAAGACTCCTATGATGTGAATATGTATGTATATTTTATACATACATACCCACAATTGCCTATTAATATTTATAGCCAGTGTCTGCATAGCACATACAGAGATATGTCTGTTTAATATTAAGCCATAGTCATGTGATAAACAACAGGAGTGAAGTTAGTGTTTAAGCCAAGATCTGGAGACAAGTAGAAAGAAAATGTCCAGTATGGCATATTAGAGCTTCAGGGAAAATTTGTTACAAGTGATCTCATTTCATCTGAACTCCTGTCATCCTTTTTCATGGGTGATACTAAAGTGAAATTCTTGAATGAATAGAGATCAATAACTATTTTTAAAGGAATTTATCTTCTAAAAAAAAACAAACCAAACTTAGAAAACTACTACCCAAAATACTTCATCCAAATATAGTGACTCACATGTTGTTTTGTTACTGGTTGGTTTGCTTTATTGACAGATGTTTTAGGCATATCTTAAATTTATTTGTTTGTTCTTTTTGTTATTTATTTATTTTGTTCTTATTTCAAAAGGCTGGAATTATTTCTTTATATATTTTGGATAGTTTCAAATATTTTTTGGCAAAAAAAAAAAAAAATAATTAGAATAATCTGTTTGTTAAATATTCCAGATTTTCTATTTTAATAGACAGATATTTATGTATGTGATTCTTTAAAGTGTCTGATTGCAAACTCATGGAAGGAGATCAGAAGTCTCCCCCCAACCCCGAGTTTGATGGGCTTGGAGCAGAGCTTAGGAAACAGTGAACAAATCTGGTTCTGCTTAGTACTGGTCTTGCCCATGTAAATGTTCTACTAGTTTATTATAACAGAAATCTTAGTGAAATAAAATGAATCACAATCTTTGCTGAGTCTTCATCTGCAATCACAGGCTTTTTTGGAACGACAACTCTTTCAATGATGATAAACCAGATCATTACAAATGAAGAATTAAGTTGGGCCAGCAAACTCCTGAGAGCCAAAACTGCAGAGAGGGTAAGGGAGGGCAAAGAGCGGGCTTAATCTGTGGGATTTTGGTTTTACACAGTTTTGCTAGCATTAGGTTCTCAGAAACTAAGCATTAGTCTCAGGAATCATGCAATGATTTCACATTCATTATGCCTTTTATGAAAGGAGACATTCCTTGTGTTTGTCTTTTGGCTTTTGAAGCCTTTTGGGCTGCTGGCAGTCGTGCTTTCCAAATATTCCTGTATAACCAGGAGAGCTGAAAAATTACTTTTATTTATTCATTAAGAAATAGAAATTCTCATATAATCCATGACTTAAAGGTCTGAGGCTCTCAGAAAAACACCTAATATGATGAGGAAACTGCAAGACTTGGCAACTTTGCTCAGCTGATTCATAAAGCCCAAGACTCAACAACTTTTTCTCTAAGTAAAATATATGCCACTTCCACGTGGATGTACAGACAGCTGGCAGAAATCTTCACATTATTTATTTAAGAAAAAGCAGCTAAGGAGCCTGCTCTTCTTCACCTCAAATATGCCTTTACACTGGACCAAAAAAACCTTCACAATTCCTCGTCTTTGCAAACCTGGGAGGTCTAAGGCTGAAAAATAAACACCCCAAAGTAATGTTGTTCTCTGGAAAGCTTCAGTTGTCTCTGTCAGGTGGTGCTTTGTGTACCAATGAAGTTCAAAGGTGAGTTGTGAAGGTTATTCCAGTGATTGCTTGCAAACACTATAAACCAGTCACCCTGTTGATGTGCTGCATATATCGCATATATTTTCTGGTGCGCAGAATAAAATTCCCCAGTCTTCATTTTTTTTATAATTAGTTATGGATATTGAAAATCTGACAAATTACTAAAAATGCTTAAAATAACTTTCATACCTGCCGGTGATGATTTCTGGTTTCTTTTTCTGTGTCTCAGATGCTTTATTGGTAATGAAGCAAAGTCAGTATGTTCCACTGGGAAGCCGAGTTTCTCCCCCTGCCAGCTGTATTCCTGGTCTCCTTTCTGTAGGTGTTTGGTTTATGAGAATCAAACCATTGCAGATTGCAGACTACTGAATTAAGTTCTCAAAATGCTGACAACTTAAATGCTGTCACATGTTAATGTTATTACATCACTGAAAGTCAGAGTTGTCGGTTCCCAGAAGACACATTAGGTTGTTTGTGCTTTGCTACCCATCTGGTGAGTAGCTAATTATTTGGACCCCTTCCAGCAGGGTCCAACAAGCACCTGGCAGAGGATGTGCATCTGTTTCATTTTGCCATTGCAAAGGAGTGTTACAGACCCTTTTGGGTCATCATTGCTTAATTATAAAATTACATCTGAATGGCAAGAGTGAACTTGGGCCAATATCTTGAATGGTACTGCAGAGGTTGGGTATCTATTAAATCTAATGTCTCCAGGCGCCTTGTATAATCAGCAGAAAAATGCATGTTTCTGTAGTCAGCCCATCAATGACTTTTGTCCCTGGGCTCAAGTTAACATTTGTGAATATCGCCTCCTCTCCCCATTATTCAATCTATCAGCAGAATTTTCTGAAGCACTAAATACAAGCATGTAGCAGCCAAAGTCTTACTGAATTTCAAGGGGGCTTTGGTGCCTGGGTTTAATGTTAAAAGGGTATTTAATTTTTCAAGTCAATTATGGTAAGGCACTTCTACCTTGTTTCAAATTTTGTGCTGGAAGAATAATTTTGCAGTTGTTAATCCCCAAGTATTATTTTGAGGATAAGTGACTTAACCAAAATGACAGCTATTCTCCTGACAGCCAAAACCAGCCCAAGAGAGGATTCTCTGATTCTTTTGAAATATTTTTCTGTTGTGTAGGAAGACGCAGACTTGAATGCCTTCTAATGTGTCCCCACGTGCTTAGGTCCATCATCTGCAACCAGACTGACACAGAAGAGGATTGTTGTGGTTGTTGTTGGAGGGTCCAGTTGGCTTTACAACTGATTGCTCATGGCCTGGTGAACTTAGCATCTGGGAACAGAGCATTGAAAAGGGTGAACTATCCTATCTGAGTGAGAATGGCTTGAATAGTGCATGTGTCAAATACTGTTCATTCAGACTACAAACAGCTTGATGTAATCTTATTCATTGCATTTATATTTGTAAAGCAAGAAGGGTTGTGTTCAAACTGTGTTTTGGGATTCATGTGAATGCTCATATTTGCATGTGGACAAGGCCGCCTGTCAGCTATGGAATATTTGTGGCCTGTGGTATGCATAAGGTCATGCTAAGTAATGCCCCACTTCTAACTTAAAAAAACTGTACAAAGTCAGTCCTAAATGCTTCAGAAATCCTGTGAGGCGATGGGAAGAACACCATGTGCCTCGTGCAAGCAGCTACATGCTGTGAATAGCAAGTGCCCAACGAGCAGTTAAATTGAACTATATGTAAACAACCCACAAGGTGAAATTTCTCTATGTAAACTGCATGCAAAATGATTAACGAATTATTTAGTAAATGGGTTGTTCCATCAGCATCAAATCTAACACGCCCGGAGGTTTTTTTTTTGAGGGGTGGCAGCAGAGAGAGTTGCTTTAATTTTATGGCCAGGCATTACAGCATTTCTGCTGAAATTAATCTAGGAGGTATTCGCGGATTGATAACCAGTGTGTGTGCATGTACTGGTGGAGAAGTCAGCTGCTGCCACCAGAGAAGATGGACAGTTTTGGCTCCTTCTGTTTTTCCATTGACCAGGGCAATAATAACATCTCTTCCCAATTTATTCCATTTCCGGAATCTCAGCTGAGTGACAGTGAATACAGTATCTTAGAGAGTGTGGGAAATGTATGCCATCAGAATGGCATACAGTACATCTGTACTGCAGCTGTGCCAGGCTGGCTGGTGACACGTCACAGCTGAATAGCGAATGCATGGCAAGTCTCATGTGTGCCTGCCTTATGCCACTGACATTGCAACATGTTTTCACATTTAGAGTCCTCATTTCTGTTTGCATTAGTGCCACTTGCAAAGTGTACAAGAAGCTCTGGTCTCCCTAGTTTTGGATGATGCCGTTTTGCTGAACCCTCGTAACAGAACAGGATTACACCACATGGCTTCATAAAGCATTGAATTGAATTTGCCCCTGTATACGTGATTTTTTTTTGTTAAATTACAGAAAGATTTTCTTGCCTTTCTTATTTAGGGTCTGTGTTGTGTATATATCTGCGTTGTTTATGCGTAGATTATCCATTACCACTGGTCCACTAAAGTCCTAATACTGTTTGCCCAAAACATCTGCTGTCATAGAGTATTTCAGACCACCAAAAGCATGTTTTCGTCATAGACATTGCACACACTTCTTTGCTATTGTGTCAGTCATACACCAGAGCATAACCTTGGCCAAGCAACCTCTTGCTCTGTGATCTTAATTTGAAAATCCCTTAGTGTTTTTCACTTGTAAATTTGAAGCCAGGTTTATGTGAGTCCAGCTATCAGGTCTTGAAATCATTTGGAGCCAAACCCTAAAGAATACCTAATCTTCTTGGATCAACTCAACTTTCTTTCCATCTGCTGCTGAGAAGGTGGAATGATAGTGAATCATAAGGAAACTCAGACTGACGGGAGCCAAAGAGCAATCCTCTCCCAGTGCAAACATCTCCCAGTTTCTCCTAACTATTCCTATATGTTCTTTCTCCTTCCCAGTACTTCTGCTAGTGGAAGAAGGCTCACACATCAATGTGCAGTCCAAGCTCTGAGGCTGCCACTGCCCGTGCATGGGGTTGATGCCTGCTCCTCTTTTCTGTTCCCATGAAAAATCAAACAGGTTTATTTTCACCTTTTATTAAATAAGTTTAATTTACATTCAGGTTGTTCAGCTCAAAACCACTGGCAATCTGAATTGTTAAGATAAGGTCACAGCTCAATTTAAGCATATTCATGCCTATCCTAGGAAAGTTGCACTCAATACCTAAACGTGATCTGTCTCCAAGTGCTTCTTGGAGAATCACTGTGTGATTTTATTTTTTTTTTAATGGGAAAAAAAATGTTTAAATTTGGTTATTGTTTCCCTAATCTTCTTTTCCAGAAGATATTCTTTCTCTCCTTTGTCCTCTTATCCTCTTTTTACCTTCCTTGGGATCAAAAGTGATTGTTCTCAGATATGGTTTAGAACATTATCTAGTCCAATCTCCCCTTGACAGCAGCTGAGTATGAAAAGACAGCAGCTCTTCTGTCCTCTGATATGGTATCATCAGGGCTATCAGCAGGAGGAATCCTTTCAGATGCATGTACTCCCTGTTTCAGCATGAACCTGATTTTATTTTCTCCCACATCCCTGCCTCTTTCTGAGGGAGTGCAGTCCATGTTATCTTTGTGCAAAATCTTGATTTCTTACTAAGCACACCAGCACACTGTCACTGTCACCAGCGGCACTGGAAGGAAATGACCATAAAATCACAATTTTATTTGTAGCTTATGTTGCTGATTTAGCTAGTAAAAGACTAAAAAGTTGCTTCCTTGCACTACAATAGCCTATTTCTCAAGAGGAGACAAGCATTCTGAGATGAACCCACTGCCTTTCATTGCTATGCAAGATGTTAGGTGTAACAACAGTACTTACAAATTAAAAATAAGTAAATAACAAGGCTCCTCGTAATCATATTACACACACACTTTTGTGAACCTCATGCAGCTACTTATTTTGTTGTCAGTAGGAAAGCATTTTTGAAGCCCAAACCCCTCATTCTCTATGCAGAAGATTCTTTAAACAAATTCTATGTTAAAAACATGAAAACAATAAATTAAATGACATGCCATCAGTTTGATAACACATCTTTGGAGCTTCTTTTTTCTTGTGTGAGTCATTGTTATATCTAAAACTGGAGTACATAAGAAAGTCGAATAGAGTATGGGGTATGTGGTAGAAAATTCTCCCTGTCTGAGTGAATACAGGAATTTCTGTGGCATTTGGCCAGAGTGGTGCAGACAGGTGTATGCCTGGGGCATTTCTGCTCATTTAATAATAAAATATTAAAACTGAATATCAAACACATCTAATGACAAACTGAGACTGACTTGATTTTCGTTATGATTAAAAGGCCTTCCTGAAGCAATAAATATTTATTCAAATATAGCTTGTTCCCAGAAGACGTAGATCTGGATTTCTCCTGATTGAGTTTGGTCACTAAGCTGAAGTAGTCAAGTTGAGAGCACGGACTCCTTGTGTATGAAAAAAGGGTGGAGGCACAACCTGTGGAATTTCCTCTCTCTATCAGCTGCCAGTACAGCAGCGCAGTCTCCAAGTTAAGGTGCCCCAGTTAAGTGTCTAAAGGAAGTTGAGTTGAGCCTCAGTGCTTATACTAGTAGATGTTACAGTATAGCTTGTTTAGGGATAAATCCTCTTTTAACTAGTAGAAGTATGGTGGCAGAACAATTTTTCAACTAGGACATATAAATTGAGTACTTAGAACTGTAATAATAACTTAGAACCTTATTAAGTGCCTAATTTGCATGCTTCATGGCTGCTTCAAGCAGCTGCGTGAAAAAATTAGATGTTCTACTAGGGAACATGCTATCTAGACTTAGCCTTCAGACTCTGAATACAATTTACCATGTATGTTTGTGATTAATAAACTATGTGCATTGATAATGAACTTGTAATTTACATATTAATAAAAGTGAGTTATCTTCACTTTATGTACAATCTACTGTGTTATCTGTGCCCTTTCTTGTTTTGGGCTTATAAAGAATGTATGTGAATGAATGTGTGTAGAATGATCTTCTAGGGCTTCAGCACTACAGCAGCAGCAAAATTTGCATATCCTCATAGGTTACTGCATAAGGCAGAATTCTGCTTTTATGTGTGTAAAGTTTGCTCAAACCCTTTGTCTTTTTCCCTCTGCTGGAGTACCTCCTAAACCTGGAGTTTCCCAGATGATTTGTGCACAGGATAAAGGCTTCCTGCATGGAGGATGCTTCCTAGGATGGTGTTTGTATGCATGTTTCATGGCCCTTTCTTGTCTCATGTTGGTTTAATCCTTTTCTTCCACCTGGATACAGAAAGATACTGAGGTTAAGAGTCAATGGCTTAGTTATTCATAATTCTTCATAATTCTGCATTATGCTTACCCAGGAGCCTAAATCTTTCCTGAGTTGGGGCCAAAGGGCTCTTTTTCCGATCTGAAACGTACCACAAAACCCCTCTTTCTCTAACCAGGGCAGCACACTGTTGTTGGCTTTCTGTCCTCAAGATGTATGCTTAAAACAAAAATTGGTCTAACATACTATATACAGTTGTATATGCCAATCTCCATGGTCTCCTTTTTTCTTTTTTAACACTCCTTTAAACATAATTATAGCTTGCCTTTCCATTCTGTTTAAGAGAGAGCATTTGCCTGTGCTGATCTGGCATTTGTGTTCTGAAGTAGAGCCTTCCAGGGCTAGCAGCACAAGGTTTTGGGTTAAGAGACCCTGCCAAAAAAAAATGTTAGTGTGCTAAAAAAAAAATAGTTTTGTTTTGGTACAGCAAAGTGTTAAGTTTATACTGTTCATTACTCCTTACTTTATTAGTGTTGAGTTAGACTATGTTTAGATAAGTTCTTTTATTAATTCATCAAGTCAGTAAGTTGAAAATATTAATAATATTTGCATTGTACAATATTTAAATTGTAAATATTTGTATTTTTTTAACTGTATTATAAGAACTCCCAGTTCTCCTACCTCCAAAAGATACTTAGATCCATTATTGTTTTACCTTGCTGATGTACAAGAAATATCTTTCAGTAGTTTCATTCCAGAGTAAATCTGAAGTTGTTTGTGCAGACTCTATTTTAAAATAAGTAGTTCAGAAAAAAACCTTTGGGTGTATTTTCTCAAAGGTAAGTAAAAGAAGTTTCTAGCTTCAACAGCACTGCTGGAGCAGCATGGAAATATGTGCAAATATGTGCATACTCCTCTGCTAATGATTCCAGCGACCACAAATCAATGGCTGAGAGCTGCTTATTAGACAGTAAGTTTGCTTGGATAGATGGTTCATGTCATATAAAATTGATCCACTAGGTGTTATGAAAAAGTTAGCATGCTTGGACATAGAAATCCAGTCTGGGAAACATTATAATCTGTTCTACATGTGACTTTAGGCTGTTGAGATTTGTTCTTGGCCTGCAGCAATTAAAATGCACCACAATGGGTTTCAGTTCCAAATAAATGCCTGGATTCATGTATAGGGTCCACAGGCCTGTGGCCAATTAGGAGCCTTGGTGCACTTGTAGGTGTCTAAACTCCTGTTGTTGATGGAGAACTTGTCAGTACTGCCAATGCTGTCCACCTCTGAAGAAAACACCTAAGGCTTAATTCAATTGCACATACATGACTGCTCCGTATAACCTGGGGTGCTCTACCAGACTCCAAGTGGAGTCTCACAAGAACAGAGTGGAGGGGCAGGATCACCTCCTTTGACCTGCTAGCCATGCTTCTTTTCATGCAGCCCAGGATACTATATGGCTTCTCCCTCTTGTCTCTTTGATTGTTTGCATTTCTTTTATTCAATACCCAGGTATTTGATAGGGAAACCACAATACATGAGGCTCAAGATTTTAGTTCACTTGGCCACAGCCCCAGGAGCCATCTTCTTTTGCCATCTAAAAGAACACAACCTTCCTTCATGTCTGCTAGCCTGGTTGCCTGCTGCAGGTCTCTTACCATTTATTATCTGGCAAGTAGTTGGGGAATTTTCCTTAAGAAGGGGCATCTTCAGGGGGACAGAAGAAGGGCTCCAGTTGGAAAATAGAGATGGGTTCCCAGGTACTTTGAAAGATAAAAATAGAGATATTCATTCTGTATCTTGCTTCAGGAATTTCAAGTACAGAGAAATGGCAAGACCATGTCAGACTAGCCTTACAGTGTAGACAGTGGTTTTGGGAAGAAAAGATCTCTCATTCAAATGGAGACATTTTCTGCCCTCAACTGGTTACTTATAGCATTCACTCTGTCACCAAATTGCAGGGAAGGGTTGTTAATATGGGTGTTAGGGCATTTTTGTATGCTTATATCTATGCTGCTTTACACTTGTTCAAGCTGCTGGTGGGTGAATCAGTGTTTGGCTGTATTATGAGAGCATCACGCCCAGAAGCTTTACATGTATTTTCTGAAAAAGATTTGAAATGCTATTTAGCCCAAGAGTAAAATCCATATCATTTGTCTGATACAACAGTGTGCGCTCCCTGCACCAGGATCTACTTCTCTACTGTCTTTCTTTCTAGTGGGCTCCAGGTGCCACCATAGTAGGAATATTACTCCGTGGGCAGCAGATTATGAGTTCAAAGGCAGAATGTATCTCACTTACCACCTAGTATAAGATTAACGGAAAAAAGTAGTACCTCCTGCCCAACTGGGAGGACAGAATCATCTGAAAGTAAAATCATAGGTAATACAAAACACTGGCAAAATAGGCTATCAGAACCTGCCAGGAGGAGGTAATGGAGAAAAGAAAGGTCTATGACCTTGCTGATTGTTGGGCACAGAGAGCTCTGAGTTAGCAATGACCTGAGCAGGTAGTCCAGATGGTACAAAGGTGCAGGTCAATGCTGCATAGATGGAACCAGGTTGGCACCATACCTGACCCACCTGTACATATCCAGGACTGAGCTAACTTCCTTTGAAACAGCTCAGGTATTTTCACATTGCATTTTACAGGTCATAAAGGCAGAGGAATGAAGTGCCAATGGGTTCATCTGCAATCCTAGTACAGATAATATACCTAGGTGTAATCAAGAGCTGATTGCATTAAGTATTTCAAAGAGGACAGACAAGTGCATTAAGTATTTCAAAGAGGACAGACAAGACTGTTTGGGTTTTGTTGTACAAAAATAGTTCAGAATTTGGGATTTCACCGTAATGCTGAGTTTCATTTCATGTAGATTTTATTGAGTTTTACTCTTGAATATCATCACTCTGACATTAAAGAAAATCATTAGATATTGCCCATTCTTCCTTAAGGGCCAAAAAGCAGTCTGTAGGAAAAGGGAAATAAATGTTACAGTAAGTTAACTGCATAGCGCAGTTATGGGAATCCTGTCACTTCTAGTGTTATGACCCTTGATTAATCTTTATAACAGAAAGAAAATAAGTACTAATGAGTTTGTTTATTAGCATTTATATAATTTTATAGTTGCATTTAATTCTTAGAATGCTAATTACTATCTGTGATTAATCCCTCTCATGCTGAAAAGATTTTACTGGCGGCTATGTCTTTAAGACTTTGTGTTGATTCACATGTAATTTAAGTTGACAAGGACTCCAGCTGTATAAAAGGGAACAAAGAGCCTAGTTTCAAGGTCTAATTTAGTTGTGGCTTCTGTATGGCTGATGCAGGACTGAGTGGATGTACTTTGATGATAATATTAAATCTCACCACTCCCTGAGTGAGGATTGAAGTAATTAGCAGGGCTTAGTGCCAGGAGGCAACGCAATTCACCATGTTTGAACCTAATTCAAGATTTATAGAGTGAGAATTTCAGTTATTTGTGGGTTTTTAGACTACTGATTTTTCTGCTTTGAAGGCATTCTGACAACCTGTTTATTTTCATATATATATTCTGTTCAATAGATACAGTTCCTACTTGGGTTCTTATCTGAGACCTCTGCAGGCTTTTATATTGCAATATGGGGGGGAACTCAGAAGTTCCAGTTATCTGTTCTTTGAAATGGATGCTGTGATTTCTCTTTTGTGATGGCAAGGGAAAGCGGAGGCAGCAACACCAGTTCATAGAAAGCCATTTTTTTTTTCTTCATTACTCTATACCATAGTGTATGCTGTGCAATTGTTAAGAGCAATTTAAAAGTACTTCACATAGTTCCCAGAGCTAGTAGGAACAAGGTATTAAATCTGGCGTTGGCAGGGGCAAGACTGCAGGTCGAAAAGGTTTAGTGTAGATGCTCTGGGTATACACTGAAGTCTATACTAGTCTCTACAGAGCACTGACTCTTTGCGCCAGCGGAGCGGTGACACTGCTCACTTCAGTTTGGTGGCATCCAGAATTCTTGTTCCTAGGGGCTCTGACACCTGTATATGAACCAAATGAAGATGTAAAATTTTGCAGTTTCCCACTAAAATATTATTGCAAAGTACACAATTCTTGAAATAACAAGAAAACTTCATGTAGGCACCTTGTTTTGTCATTTGTAATATAATTATCTAGATTAATATAATAACAAAAGCTTTGATATTTCTCCAAAGATCAAAAGAAATTGAAATTATGCTTTTACACTTTTCAAGATCATACTGTTTGTTCATTTTTGTTGAAAGAGTGGAAGAAGTGAAGGTATTTGCATAAGATATTTTTAGTTTGTTGAATCACCAAAAGCTTAAGGACTGCATCCTGCAAAGGATAAGGCTGAACAGCTTTGCTTAAATGGCTCTGTGGTGTAGATACTGGTTAACAGAAGGAAAATAAAAGCAGCATTTTACCTGTTCATTTGTGAGGTTACTTTCCTAGCAGAACATAATGATTTTCCTCTCACATATAGGTAACTACTCAAACATACAACTGAAAGTGACTATGTGAAAATCAGTGTGCGTATCTTTCAGGGATATTAAAGCCATTTCCATCATTCATGGATTTGGGACGGTTTGTGCGATAATCTCCCAACCAGTCAGATGTGCATGTGCATTGCTGGGCAATTTTTCAGATGTGAGACAGCAGCAGATTTAGTCTTTGCACTACTCCATGTGAAATATTCCTTTGACTCATCTTTGAGAGAATGTCTTGGTGTATGGTTATTTGCTTAATACCTAAGTTGTGAAAGATGCTCCAGGCAAGGACATCCTTACGTGTAAAATGCCAAAGCTTTTATTTATTTAGCATGATGTAGTGTTAATATCATTTAACTCAGAACAGGCAGGGAGCGGGAAAGCCTGTAGGGAATCTGCTCTGCAGAGGAACTTCCCTGTCTTCCCACTTTAAAGAAGTGAAGTGCACATCCCATTATTTGGTTGGCCAGCCAGGATTTTCAGTGTGAAACAGCTCAGCAGGAGCTCAGTGTGATTTGCTCACAGGATCTCACTGTGAGAGGCTGTGATTTCGACCAACTCTCATATATAGAGTATAAGAGTATCCTCATGAGAGCTTGTCAAGGCATTTTTGAAAAGTTGTCTGTGAAATGCAATATACTTATTAGAAAACAAAAAGTTTTGCAAGTCCAAGATGAAATTTCCAGTCCGAGACAAAGAGAAAAGCGTATGCCATTAAGGTAGAAGTATCTCTGAGTTTGGTCTAAGTCAAGCACAGCAGGCTGTAAACACCGGTCTACAGCACTCGGACTGAGTAGCCTATTCACCAGTTATCTAGGGGATCTTCCTTCTTTCTTTTTCTCTTTCTTTTAATAAAAGTTTCAGTTTTGCAAAATTCATACAACTAGAAAACAGGCCCTGCCTTCTCGCCCACCACCACCTGAATGCATTTTATCTTCTGTCCCACTCAGCTGCAAAGCTGCCTGCTGACTATCACTATAAATCTTGGTCCTAATGGTTCTCTTTCTTAAGGCTATTAAGTAATTACAGTGAGTTTATAACCTATTATGGAGCAAATGGTCCAGATTCATCTGACTTGACTTTTGCCTTCAATGTTAGAAGCACATAGTCCACAATTACAATTCCCTCAAAAGCCAGTGGAGAGAGAAAACTGCTTCCAAAAGATGAATAAACTTATCCAAAACCAGTTACCACCAAGGAAGCTGGTCTTTCTACTAACTATAGAGAAAGCCTAGGACTCTAGCTTAAATTAGAGTCCTAACTTCTAGACATCAAAATCTAGATGAAGTCTCTCTCAAACCAGCGTTACCCAAGAGTGGAAAACCCCTTTAAACTGGCAGAGAAGGGCGTTCTGGCAGGACGAGTAAGGAGCAGATTAATCTAAATTCAGACTGGAGAACAAGCTAACTGATTTAATACTCCTTCTGAGTAGTTGGTATGTATACTGAGCATAGTAATCTATTAAATAGCTTTATTACATGAGCACAAGAAGAAGTTGGGGAATTGATTTATAGATTTTTAACTGGCAAAATGTTGAAATTAACATAAGGAGTTAATAAGGGCTTGTAGAGGATCTGCCAACTAACATTTCCAACATTTCCATACAGAGCACTGCAGCGTTTAAATCTTAGCACTATGATTTGAGAGCTTTCTGACAGAGATGCAGCCCTCCTTCTCAGCTGTTCTCTTCCCTGAGGCTAGAGGGGAAGTAGAAGAAAACCATGGCTGTATTTAGGGTCCAATCCTGCTTTATCTTCAGAAGGTTATTTTTAAGATACTTTACAATTATTTTTCCCTCATTCTGTGATTTCCAGCCTGTGGCTTGCACAGAATTGAAATTGATTTAAATAAGAATTTTAAAAACCATTGAATTAGAAAGATAATTGAAGTAGAAAGTTATATTGTAAAGAAATCTTGGATAATTTTCCTTTTTTAATGTACAAATGATATATTTGTACATTAAAATGAAAAATAGATTTCCATTAAGACAATTTTGTGCTGAATGAAGTTGGGTTTTTTTAATTTGGTTGGGGTTTTTTCTTTTTTTTTTTTTTTTTAAACCCCCAAACTTTAAATATTGTCTTGATTCTTTTTTGTTGTTAAACATAAAACAGATGACTCAAATATATCTCAGGCAATTATAGCCGTGTTGGCCCACTGCTAGGTTTTAAGGATATTCTTGGCTAACAATAAGAAACAGCTATGTATTTCTTCTGTGCTCTAACATTAAAAGAACAAAAGATCCTTAGTTATCCATATCTCTTTCCTGCAGGTTTATATCCTTATCTAGCATTTCAGCATTAAGCCTGAATATGCTTTTGTACCTTTGTGTGTAAAAGAAGATGAACAAATTATACACTGTGTCTTAATTCTGCTTTCTGTGTTTCCCTGGCTCTAGCATTCCTGTGACTCTGTGTATAAGCATCATCATCTTGCGTTTGTGTTGTGTGGAAGTAATTAGTGCACTGAACTATGAAAGGCTGGGAGCTTATTTAAAATTAATTTTATCAAAATAGCATTTTGGTGCAGTGAGGGGACAGATTGTTATATTTTGAAAAATCTTTAGCTGAAGTAAAAAAAAAAAAAACCCTGTTTCTGGCTGCATTCTTTTACAAATAAAATGCTGCATTCTTCAGTGACACAGACTGTTACTTTAAACAGCACAACAGGCTTTAAGATTTTATTCGTCTTGTCTTAGAGACATTGAGTTGCATCCTGAACAAATCGAAATCAATGCTAGAAGTCCCATTACGAAGTATGCTTTAAAGAAGTAATAAATACTCAAGCTCATAGAGGATAAAAACATATCTATGCAATGAACCATCCTAAGAACTAAGGGGATTTTTAATGGGATTGACCTGATATACCAACTTTATACTGTCTTCTTCATGGAATGTATGCTTTATTTTACAATTGGAAATATGGACCTGAAACCAGAACCTTGTAAAAGCAGCTTCAGCTTCTGTAATATGGCTTTTTTGCTCAACCATATATTGTACAGTGAGAGTTGCTGGGTGCTGCAGACATTTGAAAACTGGTCTTAATTGTGGGAGCATTTGGAAGGAGATCTGTTTGTAGAACAGTAATACAAGAGGATGAGTAATGTCGATGGAAGACCATGAGAATTTCTCCTCTGCAGAGGAAGAGTTCTAGACCATGAGTAGAGGAGCTTCAATTGCACATTCATTGTATTAGCTTGAATGTTACAGCTGCGGCCCGTTTTTGTCTCTCCCAGCATGGCAGCTGGGAGAACCACCTGAGAAGTTTTACAGGGCCTGATGTCTCATTGTTTTTACAGTCAAGGGAGAAATAATCTTTATTTTCTACTTTATGTGCAGACAAAGCTAGCAGGTGTATTTCAAAGGTGATCTATCTTTTTTCTTTGTTTTTCCTGGTGTCTTTTTCTTCAACAAGTCACATCTCCTAAATGGATCTGTGCTATCCATCACAGTCTTACAGAGCTGGCTGAGCAGTTCCATTATTCACTGGCCTTATTTTTATATAGTACTATGGAAATAAGTAAGGGGTTTTTTTTGAACCTACCTAGTCCCTTGAACAAAATGGGAGCTGGGAATAAAAATTTTACTTCTTGCTCTAGAAATGTATGCTCCCTGGAGGCAGTACCAACAGTCTGATCTTGCTAGATATTCACTCCCCATCAGCGTGAGAGCCTCAGTTCCTCAAGGCTTCAGTAAGCTCCAAAGGTGCAAACCAGCTTGCAATATCAAGCCTAGAGCACCTCAAAACATGTATTTATTTTTCCATTTGTTCAATTTCTCAACATTAGTTTATAAGCCTTGGAACTTCTCGCATAAGGGGAAAATCACAAATAAAATAAATATAGGCCTAGGTGTTGATTCTTTCGCTCTTTCAGTCATTTGATTGTGCAAATCTCTTTTTCTTGCTTCTGTCAGACATTTTTTCAAGAGTTAAGCATTTTTTTGCAGAGATCTATGCTTTCTCCACCTGCTGCTGGCATTTTCTGACCTGAAGTTCATGTGATCTCTTAGTGCAATAAGCACTTCTCAGCAATATCGTTTTGAAGATACCAAATGGGCTCATCTAAAAGGGAGCCAGTGAGCACAGCAGCATGGGTGTAGTGTGGGTCAGGGGCAAAAAACCAAACGGCTAACAGGGAGCAAACCAAGCTGTTGGGCAGATGCACTTGTTACAGATCACACTTTGGGATCATCTTTACTATGAAGTTACTTTTTGATTGGAACTTTTGAAATTTTGGCTTGTAAGCACAAGTAGAAACTCTGGTGCATTTGGTGTGGTCCTGCCTGTTCTCCTGCACCAACTTCCTGATTGAAATTTCTGCTGTACTATAGATTTTCTCTTCTTTCTGAAGTGTCTTAAGCTACAGTAGGACTTCGCACTACTTTAAACGAGTGCTTCCTCCCAAGTTAACTGTTAGAATCATTCATTTACTGCAAGTAGCTTAAGACTTTTATAATATTATAACACTATTATAATAGTATTTAGGTAATAAAAGGAGCATTTTGCCCAGAGGCCTTTGTTCACACTGAGTTTTCCATCTGCAGTAAGACCGCCTTTGAACTATGTTTCTGAAAAGTTGGTCAGACCCATCCTTAACAGTGATTTGTGATTCTCTGTAACTTTGGTTACTGACAAGAAGTATCAAGACTTCTTGTTACATTCATAGGCGCTAGCTTCATAAATACTTTATTGCATAGTTATACTTTTTTCATATATTATTTCAGTTACATTATAGTTTAGCAATTTACTGTATTATGTGTTTAAGAGATTTTACATTCCTTGAAGTCTGGCTTTTCAAGCACGTTATCTTTACATGTCTTTTGATTTGCCTTTATGCTAGCAGAACAAGAAGATGCTCTTTGTTTTATTATATTATTCTTTATTTGTTAATCATATTATTCTATGATTTGGCCTCCAGTCTTCAAAACAGTCACCATCACTTTATAGTATAGGCTTCCTTTTCTCAATGATTTTGAAAATTCTGTTAGGGATATACAATAACATTAGTGGGTTTCATGCTTCCATTTCTAAAAGACATGAAATCTTTTTGAGAAACAAATTATGACTATTTGTGTTCTCCAGATTCATGAGACTATAGGGATCTTGGAGAATAGGTACAATATTAACTGCTTTAGACTTTGCCAGTAAATCTAATTTTGACTAAATTACCTATGGCATTCCATATCTCTCTGGCATGCTTACAGTTTCACGTTCAGTATCAAGATGAAACTTATTTCTCTTAGATGTCAGGCCCTTGACAGAGCATGCAGAACCTGCTGCTTGTTTGCTGTAGCTAATATCAGCAGCCTTATAAATTGGGTTCATGTTTTGTGGATAGTAACTGTTTAAGCCGAAAGCAAAGTGAGCTGTCTCCTACAGTAAGCTACAGTACTACTGTCCCAGTGCCACATCACTGATGGCATCTCCTGCATTTTTTTAAACATGGTCCTTTGTATGAATAAAAATTCACAAAACCAGATTCAGACACATCCCCTCCTAGTTTCATTCCAGCTCAACAACTAGATTCAGAGTATTATTATTCAGAACATTTCATATTAGATCTTTCCTAGTCTAAAAAGTTTTCCAGTGTAACATTATTACTAACACCAAGAAATAGTTAATCCTCTGATCTTGATGTGGTGGTACGATAATTTTTATGAGTAGCTACATTGTTGAATTTTCTGGATATTCATGCAGTAAACCCCTAGAAATTACAGTTTTTCAATGTTAAGATCAAAGACATTTCATCTGGGGGGAAAAGGCCAATTCCATTAGAAAATCTAGCTATTATCCAAGAGAAACCACACAGTTCTAATTTTAAATTCATTTTGATCTGCCTTCCATTGAGACCAACCCTATGCTCAAATCACCAACAACTGGTATAAATAAAGGTGGCTGCTGAATTTTCTCAAGGCCAAGATTCACAGGACACATGCTGCATGGTCTAGGGGGAAGAAAGAAAGCAGGAGGAAAGGAAGATGATAGGACCCAATGGATCATTGCCCAGAGGAGCTCGGTTAGGTGTTCAGGTATTTCCAGGGGGTTGCCGGTATTATTATGTCACTTTTTGTAACTTTGGGGTATTCATAATAGTCAATAATGCAGGTATTTTCCAGGGGAGCAGATCACAGCCAGTGTGGTGGGACTGGTGCCCAGTCAGCTGCCTGTAAGCTGCTATGATGCAGCTATTCAGTGTTTGTAGGTTGTACCTTGTGGTTGACACCATGCAGAGGTGTATTTTGCCCAGATTTCACAAAGCAGTTAACCTTGACCTGTTCACAGCCTCAGAAGGAATTCCCATTACATCTTGGGTCATGAACTGGCAATAGTACTGATAATAGTCATTATGGACAGGATTAAAGGCCAGTGCGTGCACTTCTGTTCCCTCTTCTTGTGTACCTTCACCCAAACCATAGATGCAATTCCAGTTTAGGGAAAGCATCACATTGCCTCTACTCAGAAACAGTGAATACAGAGAATCACACTTTTTCAGCCAAAAATAAACCATCTTACAGTCAGCCCACCCCTCTGTGAAGAAGCAGGGAAGGTATGGTGGGGGAAACACACAGCAGCAATTGTGAGTGTCGGCCGTGTCTGTAGTCAGGAGGAGGCAGTACCTGCTGCCAGAAACTACTGATACTGTTCAAGTGGCTCAGAAGCAGCAGTAGCACTGGCCGATGCACTCAGATCACATCAGCTAAACCTAGAAGGTGTCATTCCCAGTCCCCTAAATCAGCTTGAGCCATGGTTGAAATGCACTGCTGCTGGGTGGCTGTGCATGCTGGAGGACTTCCCCCTTCATCTCCCTTGCAGCAGCCCTTGAGCTGACCCTGCTGTTAGTGCAGCTGCATGGGGAGTCAGTCTTGTGACTTGATCTGGGCAGAAATCTTTTGGTTTCTTGTTACTTTTTGTTTTTCCAGCCAGATCAGTGTCTAGCCCAGCGCAGTGCTCAGGCTCACAGACACCGAGCACAGCAGGGTGGGTGAGTGGACCAGACTGTTTAATCTGATGTTGCTGAATGAGAACCATGTTCTGTGTGAACCTGGCCCATTAGGTTGAACATAAACAGCAATGCAGCAGATCCTCTTGGGATCAGAGAGAACAGAGGTTTTTTAAGGCCAAAATCTCCTCTGAATATGCCAAGCTGTCCCATCGTTATGCACTAGTAAAAAAAGCTTTATGCTGCTTTTTAACATTTGTTTCTGTTTTATCCTTTCTCTGAGCTTCACATACATTTTTGAAATATCAGGCGATCTGGTTTCCGTTCACAGTTTGGTCTTTAGTGCTGGGAAGTGATTCTCAATAATCACCCAACATCAATAGATAACAGTATGCTACAGCTAGAGCAGATCAAATCTTTGGCCTTCTTCTTCTCTGATTTTCTTAAATAATTGGCATTTCTAGAACAATATAATAAGCTGCCAAATGTATCATTTCTTTAATATAAAGCCTCCTAGAGATAATGTCCATCTTCCTGAATAACCTCACATATAAATACAGTACAGCTGGAGAAAAGTTACTTCAAAATAATCAATTGAAGGTTAAAGCTGTTCGTTTTATCCTGGAAAACACTTTTTGTAACTCTGGGATATTCATAATAGTCAAACTGTATCTGAGGTGTCTGTATTCAGGGTACACACTAATACTACGTGTATTTTCTATGTTCTGCAGCTGCATAAGCTACAGCAGATGAAAAGTACCTCAGTTGAAATGCAACCAGCCCAAAAATTCATATCAACCAGCCATGGTATTTGTTAGCTGGAGTCTTCATTAAGTATAGACTCAGTTCTGGCTCTGGGGATCAATATAGAAAGCTCTGTGGGGAGAGAGCACCTAACATTTAAACTGGTGAGTGCAGAATCACAGGTGAAGTTCACTTGACTCACTGAAGTCTTTTCCATAGCATCCCACAGAGCTGGTTCAGCTGTCAGTCTCCCAGACTAATTTGATTTTAAATACTGCTTTTCTTCAACTGATTTTTAATGCATTTTACCAGTGTTGTGGTGGTGGTTTTTGCAAATAGGAGCCTTTATTAATAAATAACATTGATTAGCATAATTACATCTTTTAATATAAGATGTGAGATATGCCACATATACCATATACATGTGCTGCATACATATACATGCATACACATATGTGTAACAATGACATATTAATGTAATAAACACTGCAGAATGGAGTAAGGTGCAGAGATTTCTGTGCTTACTAGTGCAAACCAGCCATGAAGAGAAGGGAGGTTTGGTTCCTGGACCTGAGTAGCCGGGTGAGGTTCATTAGAGGAGAGTTCGTTAGAGGGTTCAGCACAGCACCAGCACTCTGGAGATCTCTGTTCTGACATAATTATATTACTTCTCATCCTGAATTAGCTCAATGCCTGCTAACGCAGCATCTTTGTACTACACCCTTTACAGACCTGCCCTCCCCACAAGCTCTTGGAATTACATTTTTGCAGTTTCACTAGGGGAAAAATAATTGTAAAAAAAAAGAGAAGTAGCTATGACTGCTGCTGATAGTGCAGCACTTAACCTAATACCTTCCTTGGCTGGGAATCTCAAGTGAGCAGAATCCCAGAACAGAGGTAGGCAGTGGGGAAGATGCAGAAAGCCTTCAACTCTTTTCCAAACTTCAGAAACAAAGGATAAAAAGAGAAGCAAAACATATTCAGCGAAAGGGAAACCAATGAAGTGAAGCACTGAGTTACCACTCTGTAATAGCAATAGCAAAATATTCTCCTTTCCCTCCCCTCAAAAAGTCTGGAAATAAAAAATGATGGAAAAAGGAATCCAGCAGAACTGAGGGAAGAGGTGGAAATTACCAATCTAGTGCATGGGGAGTCATGTGCATGATAATCTTGTGGGCTTCTCCTGGTGTGTAGGAGCACCTATGGCTCTCCCAGGTGAGCTTCTAATCCATTGCAGCTTCCCCAGCTCCCTGCAGCAACCCAGCCAAGCAGAGAAGTTCATCCGTAAGATGAACTTTTCGTAGAATCATCGAATCACGGAATGGTTTGGGTTAGAAAGGACCTTAAGATCATCTAGTTCCAATCCCTTGCCATGGGCAGGGACGCCTCCCATTAGACCATTTTGCCCAATGCTCTGTCCAACCTGGCCTTGAACACTGCCAGGGATGGAGCATTCACTACTCCTCTGCGCAACCTGTTCCAGTGCCTCACCACCCTCACAGTAAAGAACTTCTTCCTTATATCTAACCTGAACTTACCCTTTTTAATTTTGAACCCATCACCCCTTGTCCTATTGCTACAGAGTCTTTTATAGGTCACCTGGTGATTGGACTGCTGCATCCAAATGGCCTTGGTGTTCACAAAAAGAAATAGGTGTGGGAAGGTTCTGAATCAAAGAATAAAAGGAAATAGCCCATGTGTGGGACCTCCTCATCGTACATTAGCAGGAAGGATTGCTCTTTCAGAGAAGGCATACCCTAAAAAGATAGAACATTGACCACAAATAGGAAACAGAGAGATTTAGATGAAATCCAAGGATGCGTAGAGGTAGATAACAGGACCAAAAATATATGTGTTTCTAAAGGTGAGCTAAAAATTGAAGGGAGAACTGGACTGTGGAAGAGAGCCTTAACAGGCATATTACAAGCCCTGGTGCTAAGAGCATAAAAAAGACATGAAAACATGTTAGATAAATAAACTTTGCTAACAAGTAATATAAGAATCATTTGTTTAGGACTGAAATGGATAGAGCTCCTTGGCTAAACAGAAAATTATAGTGTTATAGTACCACCACTCACCTGCCTCTCAGATTATTCTACCTTAGGCATCTGCTGTAGGCCTGGTGCCCATGAGTCTGCAAGATTGGAGCTGGGTGGACATTCAGTTTAAGGCAGCAAAGCTCTCTTCTGATTATGACTTTGTGGGCCTCCAGAAATGACTAATGAGAAAAAAGTACAGATCATAGACTATATACCAAAAGGAGCTATGTATTACTGGTTCTTCATAAAATGTACTCGGGCTTCAGGAGTACAGAACCTATCAATTATGAATGAAGAGATTGCAGTTCCATTATTTACAGTAAAAAATGTGCTCTGCAAGTATGCAGAAGATAGCAGTGAATAAAGGAAGCTTGGGGAAAGGCAATCCCCAGGCTGAAAAAAAGAGGAGAAAAAATATAAGGAAGATAGCAATATGAAAGGTCCTTTGCTGGACATTTTTGAGAGTCTGGACGTTCTATTTTGTTGTGCTCTGAGGAGCATGACCTAGTCACTTCTATGAGACAGGATAAGTCATGCAGTGTGCATTTTTCACTTCAGATCCTCAAAATTCTATTAAAGCCAAGTAGAAATGGTCACCTTTAAGGGTATGATGATGGATGAAATACCTCCTGTGATGTGTGCTCCTCCCTGATAAGACTCCTGGCATGCCATTTCCCCGGGAGTTCACAATAGACACATTTAAATAGATTAGGTATGGAGAGAATACAAACAGTGTGGACAATTACTTTTTGGAATAAGGTTACAGTTAAACCTTTATGTCAGTATTAGCTAGAGATTACCCACAGGCAAGACAGCAGAAATGAGCCTTCGGGGAGATCTTAATCAAAGAAATGGCACAAATCGTGTCACTGATTTTGTGGCCAAAATAGTAAGTGAGGAAACCAAAAGGTCTTTATATGCTTTTATAGCAAACTGGCTGGTCAAGACTGGCATGGAAGGAAAAGCAGAGACAGCTAGAGGGAGATAAATAAGAACAGAACTCCACAGGGCTTTGAAAGAGGCTTGAATGTAATGAGTTAAGGGAGAAACTTGAGGGAATAAGGGCCATTATTAAAGCACTAAGCAAAAAAAAAAAAAAAAAAGGACACTAGCAGGTGCATTTTTCAGACCTGGAGGATAAAAACTGGAAGGTCAGACAAGATGATGCTGCAGAAGTCAGGAGTGCACATAGAAATTTAACTCTAAGATAGACAGCGAATTTCAGTAAGTCTAGGAAGTCAGGCAAAATGACTCTAAAGAAAGATCAGTTACAATTTCTCTTCAAAATGATGGAATGATCTGTCCCAAAATTTTTATTTGAAAAGTACTTTTTTCCATTGATCCGTGTATTGCAGCATTATTCTGAAAATTGTTTAGAGTCTGGAATTCTGTTTACCGTAATCACACCCATCTACTGAGATCAAGTAGGTTTAAGTGGACTTGGAAAAGAAATGTACTTAGTGATGTTTACAGAGACTAAGAAACATCTAGGGGTACCTAGAGATAATTTTAGCAAATATGGAGGTTCAAATAGAGCTTTACTTAAATAATCTGAACTGAAACTCTTGTATTGCTGTTGTATTCCTAAAATGTGGAAAGATAGGGCTATTTGTTTTCCTGTAAGAACTGTGAATCTCTTTTCCTAATATGCAGCTTTAGAATTATAATAACACAAAAATATGGCTTTTAATGTGCCAGCATAGCTTTTTCTTATGATTCTCTGAATTCTATTAGTTCTGCTCTGTGGCAAGAGTAAAAGAAAAGCTGATGAGCTGATGGCATAATAGGCTATCTCTGCCAGATTGTCGTAGTTGTACTGCAGTAAAAGAAAATCACAGTCAGTGATTTATGAGGTTACCAGTCTTTTCGATTTACACTGATTACAAAAAAAAAGAAAAAGAATAAAAAACCCAAACAGTAAAAAACCCCAGACTGGTTTTAAAATTGCACAGTGAATTCCACACACAGATGAAAACATATGTTAACTCAGGAAACAACGTCATTGTAAGGTTTTAGTTACCAACTTTGTTTCTGATCTTGTTTTCCTTGGCCTCTTTTCATTTGATAGCATTATACTTCAGGCATTTCTATAACTACTGAACTAGTTTTACGTGTAGTTGTAGCTCCTGCTTTTCTTTGCCAAAAAGAAAATTATGTGTATCATCAAGACCAGGAGGGCTGAAGAAAAAAATGCCTCCATTATGAATGGTATAAAAGGAATAATAGTCTCAATTGCTTCCAAAGGCCCATCTTGTTTTCTTTCAAACAGTGCCAGTGTCTTTGTTATTTACATTATAAATGGAGATTGTTTGGTAATTTCTAACCAGTAGCTACTCTATTTTATTACATGTTGTACCCAAGGAGGAAAGGTTGATATCTGGACAGAGCAGGCAGATTAGAGGTTCAAAAACTCTTTAGGTGTGACGTAAAACAATTATTAGCAGTGGAATAAGGAAATAGCGTGAAACTCTGAGAACATTTTTGGTTTTAGTAGATTTTGTAAAGTAAATTAATTATAGAAGGGACAATGTAGGTGGGAAGGGAGCTACGGGAGCAGTGAATTAACGGGAGCAGAGAAAGGAGTGAGTGAATGGTGTATGGGTTGCTAGTCACCTGGAGGGCTTTTCCGAATTATATACTGCAGGACCTGTCTGAATTATAAGTACGCTAACAATCCATACCTCATCACCATGAGACACATGTAGAGATCCTGTAAGCTTTTCTAGCATGGCGAAATTTTCCTGCCTACTTCATATTCTAGGAAGGACTTGCTTGGTTTTATAGGTATGAAATAGTATGAATAGGGCTGCTGCTGTTGGATCTAGATATAGGGGAACAAATCACTTGCACAAAATAATTGTACCATTGCTTCTCCATTATCTTTCTGCACACTGTTTTTTTAGCCTCTGAATTTTATTTAGAATAAAAGAAAGGAAAAATAATACTGAATGTGTTATCCACTTACCAGATCTGGTTCTATGAATTCATTCTTTCTTGCAGTTTCCACCTATGTTTTTCCTACATTTGCAAACATTAAATATAGTTATTCAGTCTCTAAACATTATATAGGAAATAAGGACATAAGGAAATCTGTCCCATTTGGAAATCTGTCCCATTTGCTCCTGGAAAGGAAGAAAATAAAGGTCAGTTCTACTTACAAGCACCTTTTAGGAGAGCATTAACTAAGGTTTATCTAGCACTTTTATCTAGCATGATTTAAAGTTGTGTTCATATGTGTATATTATTTGACTTACAAAAAGCTAAGTAAGTATCGTTACATTGAGATAGACCTTCACTTATTACCTGTGTTCTTCTTTTCCTGTTCCACAAAGAAAAAAGTAGGATTAGGGTAGATATTGTTGCTTTACTTACATTTCTTGATCTTTTCCTCAGGTAAGAAGAAGAGAGGATTGATGGGTTTCTTTCCCTTTTTATGGAAGAAGCTTGCACAAACGTTATAGTAGTAAGGAAAAATAGAAAAGACATTTTTTCAATCTTTTTGTATTTGCATAGTTTAATTGGTGCTTTGATATCACAGAGATTATAATTATGTAGATAAGTAGATCTTTATTATGAACAGATAGGTATTTTTACAGTACATTTCCTGTTAAGGGCTGACCTTTCAAATTAAATGCTCAGAAATCCTATGCCACCGATTAGCCTTTTTTTGTAGCTTCTACATCCCAGAAGGTTTTGCAGAGGGTGAAAATACAGGTAAGTAATGGACTTTTCCTCCACTATTATTAGGAAACAATTTACTTTTTTAAAGCATGAAGCAACATTTCCAGTGGCTAGGATCTTCTGGTTAACTTCCTACAATCAAGCCATCATTTATATCTTGCTTTTAACGAACTGTCAGGAAAGATTTTAAGTACTTTTTTGGAAGTCTAGAAGTTCAGTCTGTGCATTACAAGAATAAAACACTTTATTTCATCAGCTTTTCTTTTTCATCTTCCATCCCCTGGCAAACTACAAATGTTACACTTAAAACCATTCATGGTGCATGGAACCACCATAATGCCCCCCATGCTGACTTTTGGTTATGTTGCTTCCATTGTCTAACATCAGTTCTCTTTTTTGTGCTCACGGTTTCATATCAAGAGCTGAAGGCAGATAAATACCCAAAGCAATATTTCTGCAAAATGTTCTGTATTTTGAGTTCTCTGGTTTGGATTGTTAGTAGCTCCCTCCAGTGTCATTCATAAATGTGGAGGTCATTGTAACAGCTCTTAGCTAAAAGCAAACCTTTTCATTTCTTTCTTATGAATATCATCTGTACAAAGATGCAGTAAAAGTGCTTTCAGTCTGCAGCTTCAGCCATGGGTGTTATTATCCATCACGTGCTATGAACTGGAAAGCTAGTACATTGCATTCAAGAGCTCTAATTATTTACCAGTATCTTCTCTACGTTATTACTACTTGACAAAGTAGTTCTTCTAGATGCTTCTGGGAGAATGTGCACATAGAGTAAACAATAAATTTAAGTGTCGCCTTGGCCTCGTCAATATTTTTTAATCTTATGGTCCTCACCTATTAATCTATAAAGACTGTAATGCCTTGGGAAAATGACTGATCTTCTAATCTATAAGGTAATTAGAAAAAATTATTTGCTATTACTTGCCAAAAGAACCAGCGAGTTGGATTTCCCTGTTTCTTACAATAAAATTACTGATCTCTCTAAATTTTTAAACCATCCCTGCTGTGTAACCAACTATCTTCTGAAGACAGGTTAGTAAAAATAACACAGAATAAGAGAATAATAAATCAGAATAAGAATTACACAAGCAGCCTAAGAACTCGCTTCCTTAACCTGAGAGTCAGTCTAACTGTCCTGGAAGGAGATGGATGTGGAACATGAAAGAGTGTTAAGGTTGAAGGGCTGAAGAATAACATAGAAGAGACAGAGAATCCATACCTAGATAAAGAAACAATTTGAGCCAGCAGGGTTAGAAAGCTTCTAATATGGGCAGAATGTCTTCTAACAAGGGAAATAAACTTGAAGGTAAGGAATAAAATAGAAGGAAAGGACATATTTATGATAGTAAAGGACAATTGAGGGAGAGATTAAAGAACTTCTGTAATTGGAGAGGACAAAGGAAAACATACCTCCCTTTTACTGTAAGTCGAGTATATTGTGCTTATAATTGCTTTTTCTTCCTCTCCTAAAGCTGTGTTAATGTTAGAAAGCATCGTAACTTAGTGGGACAAGTCCTCTTCAAATCAGAAGGCCACGAAAGCATGTAACAACTTTTTCCTGAATGTCATGGCAACATTCAAAGGTTATATTCCAGGTTTCTAAAACAGGCTAAAGTAATAATATTATTTTGACCAGTAGAAGGCTGGTCAGAGAAAACTGATCTAAGTTTGATTCATAATAAGTATAGAAAGTAGTATTTTAGATTGCCTTAGAAGCAACAGATGGACTCATCGTATCCATGTTAGTGCTGAACTTATCAGGGGAGGACTAGTCTCCTCTTGTGCCTCTATCATGCAGGGTTGTTGGACAAGTCACCTTGCAGAAGCTCTGTCTGGGGTATTCAGAGCTCAGCACCCGGGTCAGCTCCATATGCAAACCCAGCTGGGAAAGCTTTATCCAACTTTCTGAGCCCTGCCCACACTCCAGACAGTATCAAACCTATCAAATTAGTTCATCTTGTCTTCACCTCTCCAGGTAGAGCTGCTGGCAGAACTGCACCTGTGTGACCTTGTCTATACAGTACTGAGTTTGAGGACTCCATTTTTCCAGTTGCTTTGGCTACCAGAATCTCCACTGGTGGACACAGTAGTCTTTTGAACACACAAAATTTGAGGCCTTTATTGACCCCTCAATTTTACCTTTTAGCCATCGGTGTGATTTTCTATACCAAGGAACCTAGACACAAATAACTGCTGTGATGCTGGGATTTGTGGAAGCATACAGCTAACTAGTTGACTATATTTAATCCTCTTCCTCTGTTGCTTTTTATTCATGAGAGAGTACTTCTCAGAATAGCTTTGTTTGGTTTCAAAGTATGACAGAATTTCAAGCTAGTGTCTAGCCAGTATCCAAACCCTCACAATAAATCAGAATATTTTCTTCAGCCTCTGAATGTTTGTAGAGTCCACATGATTTATTTATCTGGAACTGCAAGGTTGCAGCTTTCTGAAAGAGTTTCTATTATGTTTGTGGTCCATAAAATGCAACCATAAATGGTTGATTTAGCACTAAGTAAAAGCATGTCCTTCAAAGGTTGACAAGACTTCAAAGACAAGAACTTTTTGCTAATTGATAATTCTGTTCCATCACTAATTCATGATTCAATGTATATGTCAACAACTTGCCTATGAGAAGCAGGGTCAAAGGCATGGAGCTTGGAAAGAAGAGGCTGCGGAAGCTCTATGATATATATATTAAGCAATGAGTTCAGTGGAACCAAAGACAAACAGTAGGGAGTATTAGCTAAATCAGTGCAAATGAATTCTTTTGTAGGCACTTCACCTATAATGAAGTAGTAGCGGTGGGTCTTTTCTCTCTGACAAAAGTCAGGATGGAATGAATTATCTGACATTGTTCTCTAGGTCAAGTAGCTCCTTCCCAAATTCTTGCAGGAGGTCTCTTCTCCTCTTTTCAGGAGTCCATCTCCACATGTGAGAATTTGTCTGCTGCCTTTGTTGTCCAAAGATCACATGTCCAAACAGCTTTTAAAGACTCTGTGGGTCAGAAACCTCTCAGATTATTATTATAGCTGATATTTTACCTTTGTCATAAATGTCTGGGAATTCATTACCTGATTTAAGCTAGATTTGCCTTGTGCTCCCATGCACAAAGTAAAAAGTACAGTTAGTCTTTTAGAATATGAATTTGCAGTCACTGAAACTCCATTGGTTTTGAGTGGGCCCAGTACTTTCATGCTGGCTTAACAGGAACACCAGGAGTCTGTAAAGGAATGCATTGTAATGCCTACCCAAGGCTGATTGGGACTTTCACAAGAAACAAAACAGAGGTGTCCCTAATCTACTTAGTGTCAATGCTGTTCCTCTGTATTTGGGCTAGACATCACTAGGGACTGGGGAAAAGAAGATGATGTTGGAGGAGAATAGATTAGTGAGGTTTAGTGACAGCAAGAAAACAATGGGAGAAAGATTCAAGCCTTCAGGAGATTGAGGAAGGGCAAAAGACCAGAACCTGAGAAGAGCACAATGTGATATTCTGGGCAGGCAAAGTAGATTGACAGCTGTGGCAGAGAAAGAAAAGAAACCAGAGGATGAAAGCCTCCAGGAAAAACTCCTCTGCAGAGTTCTGATCCCATTATTTATTGATATAGTATGTAGCCATGAATGCTAGTGGAAAAATATTTGTCTTCATCACTCTCACAGCAGATACACATTGTACAACTGGTAGGGGATGGTGGTATGGCTCTAACAACTCTATGAACTGGGGAAGAGAGGCAGCTCAGTACATTACAAGGTGATGTCATCTTTACTTTAAAATTTCCAAGTTTTTTAAAAGGTAATGCTGTGAAAAGATAAAGAAGAACCATGCCAGTGAGATTGGTGTTATGCATTTAGATAAAAGTGCTGAAATAATGCTGAGCAAACAAATTTGATTTGGACAATTTGTCATCTGAATACTTAAACTTTGGAACTTAAAGCAACTGGAACAGGAGTATTAGCCTCTGCTGAATTTCTCTGTATGACTTGGCATTGGTGCAATGACTTGGCACTGAGGCAGATCTGGTCTTGCTGCTAAATTGAAGCAGAGAAGAACCTTAAACCTTTCTATCTGTTTATTGTCAAAATCTCTTACTTGTGAGTGGTTTTGATTTTCATACACTTACTCCTGGAGATTTTCATTTTTTAATGATTAATGTGGCCCTGAGTAGGATCAGAATCATAATCCTGAACTTCCTACCTGTTTTAAGGAAAGTTCAGAATTAGGTCTAAATTGTGTCCTGTGTCTCTTTGCCTTGTTACAGGGGAGCCAGAGAATGCCATAGTCCATCCAGTGTCTAGAGTCTGTTTGTTTGGCCTGCCTCCCTGTGAGACCCAGCATTTTCTCTGAGTTTTCTGTTACTGTTGCTATACAGCTTTCTCTCTTTCTTTTCAGTTCTGCCTATCTGCAGGACAGGTTTGTATTATATAGTGTAAATTCTCGATGGGTCTAGCAATCTCCTCTGCCCTTCTATTCCTGGCAGACTGGCACTTTCCTTGATCCTGGTGGGTTGCTGATTACAGACCAAACCCTCTTGATGCCAGCAGTATAGGTAGGGATGCTTTGCAGGCATTTTTCTGGAGAGGTAAGGATAAACGGCTCTCAAGGGCACATAATAACAGGATGGAGAATAAGGAGGGTTTCAGGACTTTGTTGTCACAGGGATGTGATTGAAAGCTTAGTGTTCTCCTTCACAGGTAAAAATGTGAACTTCCATACTGTTTCAGGGAAAGAGAGGACCCTGAATGAAATAGTTTAGATTTGGTAACTGTGGAGTCATTCCCACATAGACATTCCCTTCATGTATGTTCTTAGCTATCTCACAAGTTGTAGACAATCCTAACTAGTACCCAAACAGGAGATCTTACCTTGCACCCACACTACAGGAGCTGCTTATAGGTCTGATATTAGTGATACTATCTGTAATCCACTGGTAGTGATACAAGTGGTCTGAAACTACTTGTTCTGATTATTTCACTATAAGTCATCCACTAAAGCTCTCACATTTACCAGAGGAGTATCAGTCACTAATTCTTTGGGGCCCCATCTTTGGTGTTTTGTATACATTTATCTTTTCTGTGTTGATATTTCCACTGGACTGATGGAGAATAAAGGATAGGAACAAGGTTGAAATGGGAAGGAGAGTCTCAAAGAGATGTCCCCATTTCCACATGGATCTATTTTCAGTTCCAGGTAAAGTTATATTTTGCTGGAGTGTATTTAATATTGTCATGGTTTAACCCCAGTGGGCAGCTAAGCCCCACACAGATGCTCTCTCACTCTCCTCTAGTGAGACTGGGGAGAGAATCAGAAGGGTAAAAGTGAGAAAACTCGTGAGTTGAGATAAAGATAGTTTAATAGGCAAAGCAAAAGGTGTTCACGCAAGCACAAGGAATTAATTCACCAATTCCCAGGGGCAGAGAGGTGTTCAGCTATCTCCAGGAAAGCTCCATCAAGCCGAATGGTTACTTGGGAAGGACATAAGCTATAACTGCAAACGTTCTCCACTTCCACCTTCTTCCTTGAGCTTTTATTGCTGAGCATGACATCATATGGTATGGGATATCCCTTTGGTCAGTTGGAGTCCCGAGCCGCGTCCTCTTCCAACATCTTGCTCACCCCCAGCCTACTTGTTGGCAGGGAAGTGTAAGGAGCAAATGACTTGACTGTGTAAACACTGCTCAGCAGTAACTGAAACATCCCTGGTTATCAGCACCATTTTGGTCACAAATCTGGAACACAGCACCATACAAACTACGAGCTCCTATGAAGAAACTTAAGTCTATGCCAGCCAAACCAATACAAATATTTTGCCAGAGCAGCAAATACTTTGACTTATGCTGTATAAATGACAGTTTCAGATGGCAAAAAAAAAAAAAAAAGGAAAAAAAAAGAAAAAAAAGAAAAAGGAAAAGAAAGAAATTCAGATCTATTAAAAAAAAAAAAAGGCAAAGCAGAGTAAGGTATAATTATTAGTCTCCTTATAGAAAGAAAAATTCTTTAGAGGACTATGTCTATTTGATTTGATTTTTGATTTTCCTTTAATATATAAAATTAGGATCTCATTTAATTTTTCAATAGAGAGCCTAAAATGGTGAAAGAACCTTTTGTGTAAACATCTCAGTATAATTTCCTAAACATAAAATCTAAATGTCTTTCAAGCTGAGATTTAAAAAGGTTTAAGAAGAAAATCCTTTCTTTTCCAGCAGAAGGGCTGGAAATTTTGCCACAGAGCTATTTCAGTGAGAAGTCCTTAAACAGAAAGAGAGTGTTTGTCCTACTACCACCTTTGGTGGTTGTATGGATCTTACCTTAGCTTACTTGGAGCTGCCTTTGGAGTCAGGAGGAGAGTCAGTGCTCAGAGTGACAGGTTTTCAATTTCTGGTAAGAAGATCAATATTGGAGACTTTGTCAACCAGCCACTGACGTGCATGGAGAAGATAGTTTTCCTCTGGTGTTTTGAATGTCAAGAGCGGCAGAAAGCTTGTTTGACTCAGTCATCAGTGACTAACACAAAGGACAGGGGATCTTCTTCCTCCCAGAGGACAACTGTGAGTTGTGCAGTTGCTTTCAGATGGCTGAAGGGTCTCTTGGTCAAATTACCTGCTTCTGTGAAATCAGTGGAATAGCTTAATTTCACATCAGTAAGCAGGTTCTCTCCTACACAGTATCTTCCTTCTTCTGGTTATTGGGAATCTTCACTTTACCTGTTCATGTCACAGTGGTAAAGCGACAAAGCCCATCCAGCTGAGCTGATTTAGAGATGTGTTGGCAAAGGAAAATGGGAAAATTCTTCTTAAAGTGGATACGACTATGGAATATACACTATTCAGGGACTCATAAATCACTGAATGTGATAGCCATTAAATGGTTGCAAGTCTTTTGGGCAGTTGGGTCCCTGTTTAATTCAGTAGGTTGTAACCAACAAAAATTACATTTTTTATGTGCAAGTTTTGCTGTCCGAAATCCTCTGGCACCTACTGAAGCTATCTCATAATAAATGTTATACAATATTATCCACAACAAACGCACTTACGAATAACATCAATAACATTTATATTTGGAAGAGAGCAATGGAGAACTGAATCCTTAAATATAAAAAATTAAGGGAACTGCTGGCGGGTGGGACAGATATTTGGGTATGAGATTGCTGTTCTTGTTGGAAGTAGGCAGTTAGATTCAATATATGTTGAAATCTGGAGGCTGAACAGTCAAGGATGGTGAATGAGAATGTTTCTGGGGGTGGCAATGATGCAATGGCATTCAGAGGAAACGTTACCATGGCATTTGCAGGCTGATGTGAACATATAGGAGATACAAAAGAAGGAAAGCTCTGAAACCAGTGCCAGGATATGGACAGAAGAAACAAGAAGATGCTGAAAACTCATATTATCCAAAAGTGGCATTCTGCCTTTGTGTGTTAGCAGTTTCCTTTTCCTTCACTGCAACAAAGAGTAACCCACTCTTTGACAGTGATATTCAACCATGTTGCTCTCTCCCATTCGCAGTTCATTTTAGTTAATAGCTTCCATAAAAATTATTGCTCAAACTGCTGCCTTTTTAGTGTGAACTGCAGTAGTCAACTTTTAGTCATTGCTATGGTTATATGTGTTCATTTCTGTAGGTCAGGACACCCAGTGATAGGAGGTGCTGTATTGCATCAAAGCTTCATTTTATTTGCATCCCTAATAGAGTTCTGGATGATGATGATGCAGTGTGACACTTCATCTTGTAGGATAGTGATGTTGTAGGATACACCACCAGGAATGTTGTGACCAGGACAGGCAAACAGGCTGTTGTGAGGCATTTCACGCAGGAGAGTGCTTCTAAGGAGGGACATTTCCACTGGCTTAGTGGGGCAGGGACAGGCAGCAGCCTGCAGAAGGTGTGCCCAGGTGGAGGACCTCCTGCAGCAAGCTTGGAAGGGAGTGGGGCCAATAATACAGAAGAACGGAAGCTTGCAACGGCAAGGACCTGCAGAAGGAAGAGACTTCCCCTGAAGCCTGAGGTGCCCTTGTAGAACTGCTTTGCTGCTCTGCACACTGAAAAGACCTGTCACATCTGGAGAGACACTGCAGCTGATAAGGCAGCCAGATCTGCTCCCTGTATAACAACCAGCACAACTAAGAAGAGGTGACAGGTCATAGTAGTAGGTGACTCTCTTCTGAGAGATACAGGGGCACCCATTTACCAACCTGATACACTCTCTAGAGAGATGTGCTGCTTACCAGGAGCTCATATCAGGGATGTCACCAAGAGACTATAGAGCGTTACACAGTCCCCTGACTGGAGGAGGGAAAACATAAACCTCGTTTTTAACAAAGGAAAAAAGGAAGACCCAAGGAACTATAGACCAGTCAATCCCACTTCTTTGCCCAGCAAGATCATGGAGCGGATCCTCCTGGAAACAATGCTAAGGCACATGCACAATAAAGAGGTGATTGATGACAGCCAGCATGGTTTCCCAAAGGGCAAATCATGTCTGGACTATTTAGTGGCCTTCTATGATGGGGTTATGGTGTTGGTGGATAAAAGAAGAACAGCTGACATCACCTACTTGGACTTGTGCAAAGCATTTGACACTGTCCCACACAACATCCTTATCTCTAAATTGGAGAGGCATGGATTTGATGATCTTTAAGGTCCCTTCCAACCCAAACTGTTCCATGAATCTATGATACCATTTTCCCAGGGAGATACTCAGCTGAAACGTCTTGCTCAGTCTGCTTCTGTAGCACTTGCAGAAGACAATGTGCTACTTTTTGTTGACATTGTCTCCTATATATTACTGGAAACTTCCTATGACAAAAACTGTTTCTTTATTGCATATTGGTACCTGTTTATACAGCACCTGATGCAAAGGTCGTCTTCTGTCATTGGGAATTGTAGTTGCTGCAAAAAATTCAAGTAACCAGCTCTACTGGTTATCACACTAATGGTAATGCTTCTAGAGTTCTTAAAGAAAAACAGGTGATATATTTGTCACCCTCGATAATATTCCCATCTTAATTAAAACATGTTAATGTGTAGGTTTGGGTCTTAGCTATTGATGAGCATATTGTGACTGAATAATTCATAAATATGTAAAGCAAGTTGGGTTACTCCAAGGGTGTCTAGAGCTATAAAAATCATAGTTTCTTGATGGCAGTACTAAAATTTAATGTGTTCATAAATCTGTTTATACGAAAAATATGCAGAAACTAATAAACCATCAAGAGCATTATGATTTGTGAAATTTAGGCTTGTCACTTGGTAAGGTGCTAGTTCTATGATATGACAATATGTCTATGTTATTAAAAACTACAGGTATATCACTGATTCTAATGAAATTACTGAAAGAAGTACATTAAAATAAATAATAAATGATCCTAAAAAATATGCTGAAGCATATCATTACCACACATTGAACTTCTATATTTCAGTGCTAAGGTATATCTCACCATAGCCATAAATAGGTCACACAATTTTTTGTAGAATTCGTAGAATTTGCATCTCAGGTAATGTTATCTGAGGGTGTAAAAACATCTGAGATTTCATAGTTATTAGGCTGATGCATCTTAGTGTCTCTGGTTTTGATTAACAAAACCAAATTTAACAACTTTCCACAAGGATGGAGCATGTGATTTTTGTGGTATTTTTACTGACTGTAATGATCTTTCATAAAACCTGTCCAGCAGTGCTATCTTTGTTACATATAATTCAGCTGAAAATCCTTTATCTGGCAGTGAAAAAAGATACTTTAAAAGGTTGTATAAGCATTTCAACAACTTCCTAGCCTAAATGTATGTAAAACTGCTCAATTATATGAAGTATTTAACTGATACAAGGAATTATAAGCTCTTTTCTCAAGACTGAGAAAAGCACAATTTTAGCTGATAAATGCTGTATACATTCAAGGTTTCATGCACTCTGTTTGCAGGGGTTTCTTATAAGAATCATAGAATCATAGAATAGTTAGGGTTGGAAAAGACCTGAAGACCATATAATTCCAACCCTCCTGCCATGGGCAGGGACACCTCACCCTAGACCATGTTGCCGAAGGGTCTGTCCAGCCTGGCCTTGAACACTGCCAGGGATGGAGCATTCACATTGCAAGACTAGACTCTCTGTATAAAAAAGAGGCAAGACTGATTACATGTTGAGTTAAAATACTTCAGTGCAGACCACTAGAAAATGAATATCATTTTAAATAGTTACAGTCATACAGGGAATTTGTCCAGCTGCTAGGATGTTTCAGACAAATTAGGAGATCTTTCTCGCTAAACAAACAAAACCCAGCAAAAAAACCCAACAAGGGTTGTCAAAGGGCAAAGAAGATTGCTATTTCTTGAATGATGTAAAAATAGTTCCTGCTGGTTAATGTTGGTCTTATAGGCTGGAACAACCTTGGAAAGATTTTGTTTGAATTGTAAGAGTAATGTCCTCTCCTGGTCATCTGTCCTGGGTGGAGCTCCTCTGAAGAAGGAAAACATTAATGAGGAAGAAGCAGAAGCTTGTGCATAAATTCAAAACATGTTTCTGTTCTTGCCTTTGTGGTACTGAAGTCCCTAGGCATCTAATGTCTTTTCCCTCCCTGTCCCCCAATTTTATATAAATATATAAAATTACAATGAAAAAGATCAGGCAATTTAATTAGTTAATATTTATAAAGCTCTTTCAAGATGAAAAGAGCTCTGTAGGTGGCATGCATTATTAATTGATATTAATATTTGTTCAGAAATAGAAAGTTGAAATTGGTGACATCATTAGTGTGTATATAAAGGAGCTTTTTTTTTCCTTAGTTTAATATATTTGTTAATTGGCTTTGCAAAATTTTTTACTGTTTTGGTTTACAAGTTCTTTGAAAGTTTCAGCATTGTCAATAGAAAGTGAGTAAATGAGTATGTTCTTAATGAAACCCAGGTAGTCAGAAGATGATAGGTCTGAACACCATCATGGTATCTAGTCTAACTTAAGTGAGCTCAGTAACATTTCCAATAGAGCAATATGGAACGAAAATGGTAGAAATTCAGGTGAAACAGCAGTATGCCTCTAGCCATATCCAAGGCAGTGACTTGGAGGGGGAGGAATAGAAAGTCCATTCCTCAAAGCGGTTAAAAGTAGATGTTTCCAGAGCTAAATTAAGCAACTTGGATGAAGTTTGTGGGAATCTTTATGAAAGACTTCAGAATTATGAATGGTTCCCAGGAAGGATTTATATTTGGCATAACCATGTGTTGCCTTGAATAATGAGCTTTGTGATTGCATCTTTCTCATTCATCATACCACTGAGTTTATGTATTGTAGTTTCTCCTGTGTAATGTATTGGCGATCGCTATTAGAAAAACTTCATTTCTGGGAGCTGAGCCACAAATTTGTTTGGTGACTTCCATTTCATAGCCACCTGATCCACCTCTCTGGCAATGATTTCCAAAATTGTCAGGACTTCACGAATACCCAGTGGTATGTGTCATCTCCATCTGGAGGATTTAGGGGTTTTGTTTTCCTTGCATTGGTAAATTTAAACTTGATACATATGGATATCTTCCATGGGTTCACTGCTGTTTCTGAACTTGCAATAGATGAGTGCTATGCACACTTTATGGCCCTTGGACATTTGTAGGACATCAAATGTTAATGAGCAACCTGGGGAATTGGCAGTAGTGCATTAACGCAGGAATTACAGGAAACTTAACTAGCCCTGACAGCCACTGCTCACTGGTAGACCTCGTGGCCCTGGTTTCAGCTGGGATAAATTTCGTTCCTATTAGCTGGTATAGTGCTGAGTTTTGGATTTAGGATGAGAATAATGTTGATAACACATGGATGTTTTTAGTTGTTGCTAAGTAGTGTTTATACTAAGTCAAGAACTTTTCAGCTTTTCATGCCCTTTCAGAGAGAAGGCTGGAGGGGCACAAGAATCTGGGAAGGGACACAGCCAGGACAGCTGATCCCAATTGGCCAAAGGGATATCCCATACCATATCCTGTCATACTCAATATATAAACTGGGCGGAAAGGTGGCCAGTGACTGCTCCTTGGGAACTGGCTGAGCACTGGCTGGCAAGTGGTGAGCAATTGCATTGTGCATCACTTGTGTATTCTAATTCTATTATTATTATTGTTCCTTTTCTGTCATTTTCTCACTTTTACTCTTCCAGTTCTCTACCCCATCACACTATTTGGGGAGGGTGCGTGAGCAGCTCTGTGGGACTTAGTTGCTGCCTAGGATTAAACCACAACACTAGTTAATGCAAGAATGTACCCTGAATGGATGGAATGGGGAGCAGTATTAATTTCTTATTGTTTCTGCATATTAACTGTCTTTTTAACCTTTTGAAGGCTAAATGGCCCATACATGGGTTTACTGCTAGAAAATAAACACTTATCACGAAGGAGCAGTAACAAGACAATTGGATATATAAATAAGAGGCAAAGAGGTAGATGCCATTGAGCAGTATCTGCTTTGAACTGTAGGTATATGACATGTATACTTACGTAAGGTCAGGTTGGATGGGGTTCTAAGCAACCTGATCTAGTTGAAGATGTCCCTAATTATTGCAGGGGAGTTGGACTAGATGGCCTTTGAAGTTCCCTCCCTATCCAAACTATTCTATGATCCTATGATTCCGTGACATACAATAGCTAAGAGACCCTCACTGCAGCACGACATACACGGGAATTCTGTCAGGAACCAGTGAGACATCATGCCTTAACAGATGGTCATGAGGGACAAGATCAAAGTTGTCTTGTATTCCCTCTTGGAGGAATTGGGGCTCTTTTCTTGATTTTAAAAGGGGTTTTTTTTCCTAATATATATAATTCAAATGCCAGTGGACCTGCTTTTTCTTCTGTATATACTGGCATAGATTAATTTACAAATATGTAGGTGGGAGAATTGTGCTCTCACCCATGAGTATGTTTTACTTACATTTTGAATAAATGTTGCATTTTAAGGATAAAGATTTTTCTTTTACTATATGAGGTTTGGTTGTGTTCTTATGGCTCTTTTATTTCATAGTTTAAACGTAAATGACTGAGAGGACTTTATTGTTGGGCTTGGGACTGAGCTTAAGCTGAAGGTATGAGCCTAAGGGAGTTACTTGATATGAATTTTGCTTAAAAATATCCCTTACAGTTGAAGAAAGATACTTTCTAAAGTGAAGGTGCAAATACAAATGCCTGGTCTGGAAGCTTGAATAAAATAATACAAACATTGTTAGTGAAAATGTGTGAAATGTACAGAACTGAGAACATCAGGACAGCAGAGCAAAAGGAGACACTTCAGTAAGCCCTCTGTTCAGCTTTGACTGGATAGAATGCAGAAAGAAAACCTGACAAGACAGTGCGCCTTAGGGATTCATAAACTTCATCTAAAGTTCAGACATACTCCTCTCTTCAGCTGCAATTCCTACCTGACCAGTTCAGACTGGGAATTGCATCATGCATGGACTGAAATGTGGCATGAACTGTTTTGAAAAGCCCTTCAATTTTAAGCTGAGGTTTCGATGGGAGCAGTGAGCTGTGGAGTCTCTATGGCTACACGGCAGAACTGAAGAATCTGAATCAGTTCTTTGCTGCAGGATTTTGTGCGGAATTTCTTGGATTCCCTGCATTCCACTGGGAGCAGCGTGCACAGGGCAAGCAGAATATTTAAGCTGGGTTGTGCTGTGCAAATTGAAAGAGGTGAGTAATAAAGAATGGCATTCTACTCTCCCACACAAATAACAGTTCCTGAAGGGCTAGAGAGAGAAAAGCCCCTCCAGATAGGGATCTACATTCAGGATAAGAGCAAGAGGCACCACTGCCATTCCCACCCTTCCGTTTTGCCCTCTTCTAATGCAAACTCAATAAACATGTAGTTCATTACAATAGTTAGTCTTATACACTCTTAATTGCTTCACGTCCATCTTCTCTGCTCCTATTCTCAGTGACTAAAGTTTAGCATTTTTCCTCTACAGACTTACTCCCACCTTCTTTCCTGTGGTTTCTCTCCCAACTTTCTTTATATATATCTCTCTATCTAATTAATATAGTTTAACAAACAGGAAAAGAGATTGAAATGTGTACATTATAATACTAGATATCTATTCAGTATTTTATTGTACATTTGTAAGAGCTAGGATATTATGAAACTTAGGCATTGCTTATGAATATTCACTGGGGAAACAACCCCATACATTCTGGCTGTTTACTTTTCACTGTCATGGGTTTTTTTTCCAATTATTTTAGCAAACATGTTTACTAGTAGGAATCCCTAAGAAATACAGCATTTTTTTTGAAGATTGTTAGGTTGGACAGCCAATCATAGGAGTTAAACCTACCCTGCCTATAAACAGAAGGTGATATTCAGTCAGAATTATCAACTATAATTGAAAGGTGGAATATAAAAGATTCACAATAAACTGCTGCTAACTCTTTGCAGGTTAAACAGATATCAGCACAAAATATTTGTCATGTAATTGATGTAAAACAAATAATCTCAAGAAGCATGTAAGCAATGTGTTGGCAGTTTCAGTAAAAGAGGCTAATTAATCAAACAAATTATTTGCTACCAAATTCCTGCCTATCCATTAACAGAGTCAAATTCACTTTTAGTCTTCTCCTAAGAAACTCTTGTGAACACATGCAATTGCTTGGAAGAGGTTTTATGCAATTGTAGGCCTTGTTAAGGTTTTAACAGGACTTGAATTAGTTCAGAGTTTCAAACATAGTGTTCTTATTGACCTCTAATTCCATCTACCATGTCACACCAAGGAGATGAGACTAGTAAACAATGTTACACTATTTGTTATATCTGGCCTATTCTGTAGGCTACTTCTGCCTCATTACAAAAATGGTGGGGACAACCTAGTTCTAGCAATGGTATTCTTTTGAGGACTAAACTTTGCCTAGTAATTTTTCAGGTATATTAGTCTTTGTAGGATTGTGCACATGTGCACCATAGCCCACTTACAATGTCTGTTTAAACACTTGATTACACAACAGAATGATTTCTTCGGTCTAATGCCTTTCTGTGCTGCAAGTTGCCTTGGCTGGTTGGAGACCTCCAGGGAGAATATCACTGCGGGGCAGGCGGAAACTCAACCAATACTGAATTTCCTTAGTGCCACTTTCTGCCTCTGGTATGGGATGTGTTAGGGCTGAAATGAGCTGCAGAGATCAGAACTATTCCATTTCAGTTTCTGAGTGAATATCTTCTGGCAGCGTGCTGGACAGCAGGGAGGCACAGCCCTGCATGTAGATTGCAGTCAAGGATGTGTTTGCTCTAGGCTGATTTATCCTCTTGGGGAAAAGAAGTTAACCTGTGAACAACACCATTCTGCTCTAACTAATTCCAGTATCTCAGCTAGCTTATTGAGAGCTAGAACAGATACTGATGCACTACCCTGCAGGCTGCAATATCGATGTATGATGGAGTGTGAAGCCCAAGGATCATTTTTACTGAAGCATACCTCATTTCTTAATATTTCTGTAAAATCAGGCTGCTGTGTTACAGCAAACGTGCAAGGGAATGTGAGACTGTGAGTAAGACTGGTTCCTTAATAGGAGAGAATATGGTTCCCCCTGCCCATTGCACTTGGTCCTGGACAGAACTGGGGGGCAATGGGGTGGGTGGCAACCTGCTCCCCAGCCCTGTGAGTCTCTGCAACATGAAGGAGTGGGAAACAGGGCAGCTGGGTTCCATAAAGTGAGATGAGTGCAGAAATGCTGCTTTCCCAGGGACTGCTTGCTGTGGACCACGTGCCCTCATCTCTTACTAGCAAGTGGGGAAGGTTGCATGCTGGAGGGTGGGTGTCTTGCCGTGTCCTTTCTTCTCATGGGAAATATGTGAAGAAAATGTCAGTCCTATCAAACTGAAGCAATCCATTAGATTTCCTTGCCTCTGGGAATACACAAAAGAAAAGAGAGAAGGATAAATAGAGGAAGGTACTTTAAGAATCAGAGGGAAAACAAGCTACTGTGATATTTGTATCTTCCAGCAGTGATTTGACATTGAACCACAGAAATGGATTTCTTAAGTTCTTCCCTATCCAAGGCAAGATTTGTCTTGTACTTTCATTATGGTTAAACTCACCATCTGAGTTTCCTTTCCCAAGCAGCTTAAGAACCACCAGAGTTACCTTACAGCAAACTGAGGGATGTTGCTTCCAGAAAATGTGTTATATTGGTCACCTGGGTCAGACCTGTTCTTTTTATTTCTCATGACAACAAAACATACATTAGTAGATATCTAGTTTAATGCTTGAGAGAGGTCAGTTTATTCTGTAAGCTGACCTGGTACTTCTGAGTGTGCTTAAATCAAAGCTACAATCATTGGAGTTACCATCAGATTAGCTTTTGAAAATGAAGTAACCTATTTGCGATCTTCACATTACCATTTGCTATCTCCTTCTAGATCAGTGACTTGATTTTTGTAATTTATTTATTTTTATTATTTTATATTTATTATTTATTCATTAATTGATACAACATCTACTGCAACTATAGCTGGGAACTATTGTTGGGTATATGGCTTTTTTTGGGAAAGTTCAAGCCTGGCCTCTGGGAACTGTTGGTAACAGTTGGTAACACCCACAGGAGACAAGAGCAGTCCAGGATGAAGTTTGTCTTGCGTTACAAGGTGGTAGGCATCTCTTGCCTCACAGAGAACAGGCAGACTGGTTACACCAAATGGTATCTCAAGGCTAGTTGTCACAGGGGTTACAGTGCCTGAAGTGACAATGTACCCCAATTTGGCAGCATTGCTGTTTGTTGAGGCCAGCTATGTAAATATTAACATAGTGAGACCATTGTCTGTCATATCACGGTAGGCAGTATGTTCTTGTAATGTCCAAACCAAGTCTGCCTTGAGACACTAATAAATTCGGCAACTCTAAAAGATGATGTAAAGGCGCCTTTTCATTCTCCTTCCTTATTATACTGGGCACAATCTCAGAAAACCTGAGAAAAAAAGTGCTCAAAAGCAGGAGCTCAATGAAACAATGCATTTGCAGGCAACTGAAGTTCTCAGCTACCACCAGTGTATATAATACCCCTAGTTACTAGCTGCCAGGCAATACCATTGAGTACTTTGAAGTCAGAACAGACAATTTAGACCTTAGGGCTAGTTATGTGAAAATTGCTTTATTCTTTGCATTTCTTCCTGGTTGTCTTGTTAAAGCATAGAAAGACACTGGGCCATCATATTGCACATCTACTGAAGTTTCCAGATATTTGCCATGAGCAATACTAAGTGGATTACATTGCAGAAATCTGCTCTGAAATCTACTGAAACATATTTAGCTGGCATGAGCCAGAGTAATACTGTTAAACAGCACTGAAAAACTGCTGTGCATACATTAATTTCAGACAATATGCACATTACCTTGAAAAATTTCCGGTTCCAGAAAGAAGATTACATGAAAGATTATTCAGCTCTTAGATGAATGATTATGCTTTTTCTGCTTTTGACATGTAACAAAAAGTAGATGGGACAAAGCACAAAGTCAGCTAGGATTGGAAAGATATATACATATTCAAAATTGGTGTAGGTCCCAAGTGGGTAACACCTATGTAATGACGAGCCCCCGGACTTTCAGTTAGGTCTTTGGGATGTAGTTTTACTGACGGGATTTAAACATAAAGAGATGCCTGCAAATGTTGGAGATGACAGGTCTGGATTTCCTTTTTGAAAATTGCTTTTTTCACCTAGCAGCCATTGCGTTCGTAAACTGATGTGGTGACTATTTCAGCCTTTTCTGCTTTATTGAGAGTCTTGTTTGTCTTGCTTTTGAAGAGAGAATGATAGGCTGAAAATGCTCCCAAATGACGATCCTTGCATATGTTCTCTGGTCAATGCTTAGGTTTTAATTTAGTGCTTAACATCCTTCTAGTGAAGCCTGATGCAGGAGTGCTCGTTAACATTCCTCATGGCTATCCACTCTTTGTTATGCAGCTGCTGAGCTCTGTTCACTGGCAGTTCATCACAGGGTTGGTTAACAGGTTTTGGGCTTTCCCATACACAGATTCATTTATTTTCTAGTCTTTTCTTTTCACTTTCTTTATCTATAAATCTTGGCTATTTCCTCTCAAGGTTAGGCTATTTCAGGCTATGGACTGAATATCAAGAGGTGACTCAGCTTTTGAATTACTCATGGAAAGGAGTTCCTTAAACCCCCCTCCATTTTTGTACCTATCTGGGAGGAAAGCAAGGGGATGAATCACGTTTCCAGAAGCATGTGTAGAGATGGGATGCAGTTTTGATTAACTTTCCCTGCACACTTAAGGAGCCTTTTTCCTTTGGAATTATACACTAAAATGGTGGCTTTATATCTGAAGTAGATTGGTCCAGTTTCTGTGGAAGGAATTTTGTTTATTGAACTTGTTTTATTAACTGAAAACATTATTTGGATTGCAGTATGTGGACGTAGTAATACACTTGTGCGTGACTTGTGCCGTATCAATAAAGACTTCCTAGCGTGGTTCCATCAGTTGCATTCAGCCTAATTCCAGTGCTTAACTTGGGCACTCTCTCAGTAAAATTTTAGGCATCTGCTTGAGAGCAGAGGCAGATAAGCCTGTCTACCATAACTAAACTAAAAAGAACAAGGAGTGCGGTAGGCGTCTCCGGACATGCAGAGGGCAACCAACTGGCTCAGGTACTTGCTGCTCTGCATAGACAGAGGGAACTCAGGAGACTCCAAAGACCTATGCAGTTTGCTTGACTTCGGTCTCTTATCTTTTGAGAGTAACGAGGAACCATGAAGAAAAGTCTATCTCATCACTCAGCATCTCAGCATATAGTTCTTCTCTGAAAATGATAATGAGTGATGTAAGTGGTCTCTGCTGAGTGATCCAAACACAAGGATCTCAGACGAAAAGATCATTTTTGCTGCTGCACTACTACCTGATTCTAATGGTAGTGTTGACTTCTTCTAGATTTTGTGCTTCTGAGAGATAATTACAATAGAGGTCAAGGAAGGATTTAGTCAGGGTTTAAGTGCCTAACTCCCCAAAGGTGAGTTGCAACAGGGTTTAGATTGGATATAGTTATCTATTTATTAGAATACATGCTTCTATGTTAATCTAGAGATGAGAAGACAACTTCCAGGCTAAATCAGAAGATACAAATTAATTTAGGTATCTAGAGGCTTTAGCAGCTCTGGAGAACCTGCAGAACTAGCAGACTGGGTGGCTACTTGAGTTTTTAAACAGGTTTTAGGTGTTAGGCTATGTCCCAGATTAGTTGGGATAAGGTAAGACTTGATTCAACATTGCTTTTGCTGTGGTGGTTTTGGTAGCATTGGATGATCCTACAATGTTTAAAAACTTAATCATGCTCACAAGCTAATCTCCATATATATGAACCTGAGATCTTGTAGGTTGAACATCTTGCTCTTTATCACACTGGTGTGCGCCTGTGGCAAAACGGAGTTAAACTAAATCTTGAGAGATTGCCCAAACCAGTGAACTCCTGACTTTCAACGGGCAATGAGCAGCTACTGTTCCACTAAGATTTTCCACATGCAGTCTCTTTTTTTCTTGGAATTAAAGAATATTCCTTTACTAGTTTCTTTCTGTGTCCTATTTCTGCAGCTGGACCTTCTGACATGTTACCTACATAGCTCTGTTTCAGGCATAAACCTGTCAGAGCCGTCATCAGAAAATTTGGCTAGGGGGCATAAATTTCCTTCCCCTCTGATGCTCTTCACCTTGATCTGATTTTCTGTGGAGTAGCTGGAGATAATATAGTAAAATACTACACCTAAAATATTATAGTAAAATAAGAAAGAGTAGGGCAGTGAAAGATAGGTACAGGCAAGATGAAGACATTGCAGGCTGCTCTGGGTGCTGCGTAGCTACCTTTGATGACTATGGCTCAGTAGAATGTAAAACCGCATACCAGGAAAACATTAATACAATAATTCAGAGGTTATTTGAACAAAGATGGCAGTATGTTAAAGGTGTATTCTAGTGGAAAGTCCAGAGAAATATTGATAAATGACATTTCATTGATTTTGGTATTTTACTGAGAATAAAGCAGTGCTAAATGCTTTAGCAATTGGATTTTTTTTCCTAGAAATGTGGGGTGCCAACCTAGAGATGTCTTCAATATGTGCTGGGAGGGTTGTGAGAAAGATCAAGTCCCATTCTTGAATTCAAGCTTGCTTCTTGTGATAGAGGAAGGTACAAATACATGCCTTCAGAGAGGGAGAAATACTTTGGGAAATGCTGTAGGTGGTAGAACACAAAGATTCAATGAGATGTGTTTTCTCAGATTTAGGAAATGAAATATTTCAAATCAATCCGTAAAAATGACTTGAAAATGTTAACTACTATTACTTATATTTGTCATTCAAAGCTTTGCAGGCTGAAGTGTGTCCTTACTGAAAGGTAAGATGCAATTGCAGTGTAGTTGCAGAGCAGCAAGGACTGGGAGTTGTAATAAGAACATTGACATTTTGAGAATGATTACGGGGAATGATACCATAAATACCAGTTTGCTGATGAGTAAACTGAGGGGTAGACCTGCTTACCACACCTGGTAAGCTGAAAGAGAGATCCTGAGAGCCCTGGCTCTCATTCAGGCTCTGACAGATACCAGTTTGCCTTCTAGTATAGAGAAATAACATTCTAATTTACATTTTTTTCTATGCAATAATAAATAATCGGATCTTTCTAGTAGTAGCAGAAACCAGGAAATGAAAAGTAAATTGTGATCTCTTTTGGCCTCAAATGTCTTCCTGTTCTATTCATCAGAAAAAAGGTTTTACCTACCCTCTGTGTAGGACAATATGTAGGCAAAAGGTGCTTTATGCATGAACTTCAGTTTTCATTCTGATTTTAACCATTAGGATTGAATTCTGAGTTAACTATCTAAGAAAAAAGAGATGGTAGATATGAGATCTATGACAATGGGAACATGTTGCCATAGACACAACTGTTCAATATGATACTGGGACACTGCTGCTTAAAGAAATCCACTGAAGTTGTGTTTCACAATGTCCTGAAATTATGCAGTTGTGAAAAATTAATTCTAATTCTTTCACCGAAGTGATGGTACTGTAATGTTGATTCTAAAATATTCAAAAAGCTATTTTGGTGCTGAGGGCTGTCAAATGACAGAGAAAAATAATGTATCAGAAGTACTGAGATATGTTTAAAAGTTTTAATTATAGCAGGTGGCCAACATTTCTGAGCATTGCATAGCTTAATTTTGAGTTTTAACAGCTTCAGTTATAGCTTCAGAATTTCTGCATCTCTTACAGAAATCCATCTCATAAATTGGCATGAAATGCCACTATTTATAGAAAACATAGGGCAAGAAGCAGAGAACAATGCAAAGCAGAAGTATGAAATGACAGCTTTCTGTTACAGGCAGTAAAAACTGGGGAATTGCAAGCTTTTCCAGATTGGTCCAGTCTTGTGCTTTTTTTGTGTGTATGAATTAGCAAAGAGGTACGTCTGGATTTGGGCCAGAAGGCCTGGGCTATCATCTACTCTGACTTCCTGGACAGAACTCCACTGAAATAAGCAGGCAGCAATCAGCTGCCCATTTAGTGCATTTTGTGGTTTGGCTTGTATTTCAAGAGCATTGTATACAGCAGCATCATCCATGAATAAGGAGACTTCTGAACGAATATTTAGAGAGAGACATTCTTATCATTACAAAGAATAAACTTATGCATGAACACATACACATTCTGTCAACCATTAAATTTAATTCTCATTACCTTATTACATCACAGGTTTTGTGAAGGACCGAGAGTCATCACGGGTGGGGAGATGAGCTACATTCCTGTGTTGGTTTGGTGGAGGATGGAAAAAAACCTGTCCTATGGTGTATGTTTATTTTATTTATTTATTTCCCTCATTTCTCTCTCTTCAGACTCAGATCTTTAAAAAAGTCAACAGCCGTATTGCATCTCTCCCAATCTCATTCTTCTTACTTCTAGACAAGTCACCTGTCACTACAGGTCCTCCTATCCTTCTCTCTTGTGAAAATCTTTTTATAGTCCAGTTTGACTTGTCTTGTTGAGTCACTAACAGCTCTTAGTGGCCTTTCCTCGATTTTGATTGATAAATACAAGCTGGAATATCTCCTGCCCTTCAAATGTACTTCCACTAGACACCCACATAATATTTCTGTCATCTAGATCAAGACCAAACTCCCTGACTTTCAGTCACTTTCAGTGAGCAATCAGTACTAGTTTATATACTCTCCATCATTTCTGCAGTGTTCATGGGAGTAAACTCATTGTAGGAACCAAATCAGGAAACCATACTTGGATTAATGGTACCCAAGACCGGTGAACTTATATGAAATTGTTCAAATGACAGTATTCTAGTGTTCAGAATACTATCTGGTAATTGCATGATGCCCTTACACAGTATCCAATGTTCCAAGCATTGTGACTGGACAAATATTCACAAACGCCTCCTAAAGCATATTTCACTGTGTGGATTCCCCTTAGAATGTGATGATGAGAAGGGGATAGAAAAGGATATCCTTGGACTGTATTATTCTGCTATTGTAGAATAGCTAAACTAGAGCTCATAAGCTGCCAAAAGAATACCAAGGAGCACCAACTCTTTATATCTGAGGTTTACATACAAACTCACTACCATGGCATGTGCATTAACATTTATTTTATACCTTAAGGAACATCAGCAATGTTCTTTGAAATAAATAAGATGTTTTTTTAGTATTGGCTTTAGTAGAGGTAGATTTTTCACTTAGTGTATATCATATTTTACTCTGATTTTATTTATTCTTTGGGCCAGATTCTCATATTTTGTAGGACTGTAGATCTTTATGATCCTTTTTCGAATTAAAAGCTTGTATTACAATTAACAGTAGAGTCTGGCTGGCTTTGTTTTCCTAAGAGATTTGATGTTATTTTTGGTTAATGTGTGAAATGGGGCATGCTATAACTTCTTTGGGTCAAGGGGAGTGCTATTTCTAAAACTATTAAGTAAAGTATTATGTGAACAGAAAATGTTTCTCTCATAAATACAGCTCTAGCCAATTGATATTCTGTTGTCAGCATGCATGTCTCATTCAGTCTTGTCCTCCATGCAAAAGATATTGACCCTGTGTACTACACTGAGAATAACTTTGCATATAGAAGTAATAATAAAATGTTTATAGACAGCCCCATAGCCAGAAAGATTGCCAGAGATTTTTAGCTTTTATAAATGGTTACAGAGAAAGCAGTGCTAAAGTCAGTTAGCTTGTGAAATATCATCAGATTATACCAGTAATTTGCATTTTATAAGAGTATTTCAATGGAAGATGTTCTCTGAATTTATCTGATCTTCACTGCATGTGACTAGAGGGAATATTGGAATTGAGAAGAGGACATCTTTGGAAGAAATGTACAAGGCATGGTATTTTAAAAGGAAGCCTAACTGCTTGGAAATAATAGAACTGGTTAAATATCTGTACAAAATTGTTTAACTGCTGGGAAAGAATAGAATTGCTTGGATACTATCAGTATAAAAAGTTGCTATGCAGACAGAACTTGTTGAGTATATTTTGCAGGTTGAGATAAAATTTTCAGTGATAAAAAGCTGAAGTGAATCGCTTTTACTTTCTAGACTAATTTTGATAATACGGAAATTCTCTGTTTTGGTGCTGTCACCTACATTTCTTTATAATATTAAGCTAGTATTACGTGTTAACTTTCCATATTGTATTTTCCATAAAGTCAGTATTTTTTCTTTGTGGAAACAAAACATCTCAATGAGTTAAACTGAGAAAACTCTTAAGGTCATTTGAAAATTTTGACTTTGTGTGACAAATTCTCCAGCTTAAGTAGCTGAGGATTCTATTTCCAGAAAGAAATAATTATGCTTTAAATACAACATTTGATGTATTTCTTGAACCTAGAACAGCAAAATTATGACAATAGTGTTTCAGTCAGTACATGTTGGGTATCACGACACAGTGGAAAATGTAAAAATTATCTTTTTTTTTTCATGACCCCATTAATTACAGACCCTGAAGAGATAAGCCTTCTCAACAGCAATATTGGGTGAAATTCTCAAAAGCAACAGTAGATTCAAAACTGTGTTGTGTGATTAGCTAGGCATGCTTTAGAGGATGTAGATTTTTCCACTTGCTGCTCAGGAGTACTTTTGCTTTGGGAATCCTGTTTGAAAAAAAGATATCATTCACCTTGTTTTAGCAATGTAGAAATAATATTTCAATTGGTATGTAGGAGGCATAGAGAGATGTAGCAGAAAGGTAGGATGGAACAAGAGTGAACAATGCTCTTCTCATTGTGGTAATATGTACGTGGAAATTAACCTCCAAATGGTTTCAAAAAGTTGATTACTATATACATATGTAGAGAGACTTTTCATTGGGGACTGTAGTTATAGGACAAGGAGTAATAGGTTCAAACTGAAACAGGGGAGATTTAGGTTGGATATAAGGAAGAAATTCTTTACTTTGAGGGTGGTGAGGCCCTGACAGAGGTTGCCCAGAGAAGTTGTGGCTGCCCCATCTCTAGCAGTGTTCAAGGCCAGGCTGGACGGGGCTATCTCTTCAATTTAGAAACAAGGAAGTTGTATGGGATTGTATCAAAGGCCTTACTGAAGTCAAGATAGGTGACAACAGTTTCTCTTCTCTTATCCAGTAACACAGTCACTCCATCAATTCACTGTAGAAGGCCAGCAGATTACTTAGGGACGATTTGCCTTTTGCGAAGTCATGTTGGCTGTCTCTAATCACCTCCCTGCCATACATATGCCTTGACATTGCTTGTAGGAGATTCTGTTCCATAATCTTACAATGGTACAGAGGTGAGTCTGACTGGCTGGTAGTTCCCAGGGTCCTCCTTTTTATTCTTTTTTAAAGAATAAAAGGATATTTCCCCTTTTGCCAGTCTCCAGGTACTTTGCCTCACTGCTGTGGCTTTTTAAATATGATGGAAATCAGCTTATGAACTACATCTGCCAGTTCCCTCAGGACCATGAGATACATCTCATCGATTCTCGTGGACTTATGTATGTGCAACTGAAATTAATACAGCTGAAAATATTTTTACATCATGGCAAAAAGAAGAGCTGAAGTAAGGAATGAAATCATTGGTAAAACACTACAAGAAAAATGTTCAATCAGCCATGGGAGGTTTTTGCTGACTTTATTGTTCCTGATAGGATAAGTTTTTGAATTCTTAGTCTCGGAATTATTTTTATGAGTTGAATGATCCTAGAGGGAAATACTATGTTGGCCAGATGTTTTCAAATGTTGGGAGTCACAGATCCCAGAGGAGACAGAGATATAACATGTATCACCAGCTTTCACCTTCTTGCTGACAAGGATTTTTATAGCATTAGGTGTATAGTTATACATAAGTAATACGGATGCCTGATTTAACCACTTCTTTTTTTTTTTTTTTTAATTCCATAGAAAAATTGGGAAACTGTGTTTGTAAAAGCTCTGATTACAAGGGGATCGTGTATTTACACTTGTAGAGGTGCATTATCTTGGTTTATTTGGCTGTATTTCAAAGAGAATTCTCTCCACTAAGAGAGATTTTTCCTCCTTTATTTCTGTAATATACTTAAGTATTTTTAAGAAAGAAAATAGATTATTAGATTTATTACATTATTAGAAAAATTATATTACTTATTTATTCTTTACTGAGCCCAATAATTTGTTTTTTACTCATAAGGCTTCTAAAAATATCTTGATACTTGGTTTGAAATCATTAAAACATAGACAATAGATACACTAATTTCCTTGTAAATAGTTTCACTAGTTAATTATCCTTTGCTTTCAAATGCTATGCAGGTTTGAAATAACTCTTCAAGAACTGGCTAAATTTAAAAATATTTTCAAAACAAGGTATTTATGTCATTGATCTGATTTCTAGCTGAGGTTTGTTAGCATATTAAGCTAATAACTTCTCAGTTGAATGAAAAGGAATAGTTAGAGCATGGCTAATGAATATCCATCATTGTACTCTCCATTGTAAAACCTAACACTAAGATTGTTTAATGAAAATACTGGCTACATTTTAAAAAAAGCCCAAAACTGTGTTTTCATGAAAACATAGGCTACTTCCACTGTTACACAATTTTATATCCTATTTCTCAGTCTAACAATAGGTTCCCTTTAAATAGTTTCCTCAACTAAAATCACAGTTCAAAAAATAAAATCCTACATGTTTTGACACATACAGGTCTTTATGAAGTACAATACAAAATCAAATTGTTCTTGTACAAATTTACAGTAGGAGCTTTATTTTTTTTTTTTTTTCCATACAAAAAGACTAATTTCCTGGGTGAAAATTGCTGGAGGTTTATTTTTAAGTACTGTAATAAATGCAGTTGAACTTTGGAAGTTCGTTCCTTCTTCATTCATGCTGTTACCATGGAAATGTGGATTTTATGCTTAAATGAATTAGCTTAGTTCATAAATTATAATTCATAAATTATAAAAGTAAAACATTAATTCGTAATTGGGGAGCAATGGCAAATCATTAAAATATAGACATCATTTTCCCCAAGTTTAATTTTCCCCAAGTTTTTCAAACAATCACTGTAAATGATGTTTTGAGGGAAAACAAGCATAGGCTTCTAATTGTCTGGGCTCTTTACCTTGTGTTGAGCTCTACATCTGTCTGGGCTGAATGACAGGCAGTGTATATCAGAAAGGCTCAACCAACTCGTGTATTGGCCTCTGCTCTTCATATTCTGTCTCACAGACATGAACTTTGCATACACGCATATCCCTGTATATGTGTGAACGTGTGTGTATATATAAACAATACAGAATAAATAGGTATCTGTCTACACGCACTGCTATTAAAGTGACAATCTCACCCTACAAAGGTGAAAGTATAAAAAGCACCAAGCACAGATGGCAAACTTCAGCATACATTTGCACTTCCAGTGCTTCAAAATTATAGAGTTTAGGGTCTCATGTTTTTCCTGCTGATTTATCCATCATTATAACCTCCTAGAAGAGGAAAGTTAAAAAACACTCCAAAAAGAGCTGTTCTGTTAAATTAATCTAATTCAGATAAAAGGCGGTACTTTCTTGTGAATCATCTTCTTGATCTTCACAGAAGCATTTCCATAACAAGAATAAAGGACCATCTAAAGCAAAGATTGCACTTTCTCCATGAGAGATTTTGAAGGACAGATTAGACAAACATTTGCCAGGAGTAGTCTATGTATAGTTAATCTTCCTTCAGCAAGGAAGGCAGATTAGATAATCTGCTAGGATTCCACATTGCCATGGCCTTTAGTATGATTGTGGATGGAAATACCTTTTTGAAGGTGTCATGATGAAAATGCAGGTCAAGAGCAAAGGCAGCTGTCCTCTTATAGTCAGAAAATGAAATGCACAGTGTGGAAACATGTTAGTCATCAATTTAAATGAAATTCAGGATATTCACTGGTGATCTTCAGAGCTGAAAAAGTGTTCGCAGCCTGAGTCTCTCAAGGAAGGTTATAATGGAGTTATATCTTCTCAATCAGTTGAATACCATGAGTCATAAGATAAACTTGATCCATGGGTTACAGGTACAGCAGAGTAAAAATGAGTCTTTAAGTAACAAGACGCTTTGATTCTTAATCCAATTCCTTCTTTCTGGATCTCTGTTCCTTGTTTTGCAGTGTTTTGTTTTAGGATGATCGGAAGCAATGAGAAAGCCTTTCCTGACAAATTCAGTCACAGACAAGACTCGAGATCAGGCCATTGTTCCCTTCTTTTTTTATTATTTGGCCATATATTTTTTTTTTTTAAATTTGCTATTATAAATTGTTTTGTATTTGAAATACCCGAACAGCTTGGTTCATAAAAAAGGTTTATATTTAATATTGAGAGAAAACAATTTCAAAGTAAATGTGAGTTTCTCATATATCTGATCAAAACCTTCCTCAATGCAGCCACATAGGACAGAAAGCAGAGAGCTGAGACATTGGGAGGAAAAGTATGAAAGGATCAAAAATCAGAAAATTGATTACCAAGATTGTTGTGGAAAAAGGAAACAAAATGTTAGGAAAAACTGTGTTTTAAGTTAAATCATCTCAGGGGCAGGTCTTAGCGGTTTACTGGCCTGGAAATGAGGAAGTATATTTGATACAGCAACTTTTCCATAAGAATGCCAGGGTGCCAGAGAGATAGAATCATAGAATAGTTAGGATTGGAAAGGATGTTAAGATCATCTAGTTCCAACCCTCCTGCCATGGGCAGGGACACTTCACACTAGACCATGTCACCCAAGGCTTCGTCCAGGCTGGCCTTGAACACTGCCAGGGATGGAGCATTTACCACTTCTCTGGGCAATCTGTTCCAGTCCCTCACCACCCTCACAGTAAAGAACGTCTTCCTTATGTCCAACCTGAACTTTCCCTGTTTAGTTTAAACCCATTTCCCCTTATGCTATCACTACAGTCTCTAATGAAGATTCCTTCTCCAGCATTCCTTGTAGGCCCCCTTCAGATACTGGAAGCTGCTCTGAGGTCTCCACGCAGCTTCTCTTCTTCAGGCTGAACAGCCCCAACTTTCTCAGCCTGTCGTCATACAGGAGGTGCTCCAGCCCCTGATCATCCTCGTGGTCTCCTCTGGACTTGCTCCAACAGCTCCATGTCCTTCTTATGTTGAGGACACCAGAACTGCACACAGTGCTCCAGGTGGGGGTCTCACAAGAGCAGAGTAGAGGGGCAGGATCACCTCCTTCAACCTGCTGGTCATGCCTCTCATGATGCAGCCCAGGATACGGTTGGTTTCTGGGCTGCGAGCACACACCGAAGCTGGCTCATGTTCAGTTTCTCATCAACCAACACCCCCAAGTCCTTCTCCACAGGGCTACTCTGAATCTCTTCTCCACCCAACCTGTAGCTGTGCCTGGGATTGCCCTGACCCAGGTGCAGGACCTTGCACTTTGCTTTGTCAAACTTCATGAGGATGGCATTGGCCCACCTCTTAAGTTTGCCAAGGTCCCTCTAGATCCCAGCTCTTCCCTCTAGTGTATCCACTGAAATGCATAGCTTAGTGTTGTTGGCAAATTTGCTGAGGGCACACTCAATCCCACTGTCCATGTTGCCGACAAAGATGTTTACAGTACCAGAGAAGAGTTTGCAAATAATCAATTCAGTCTTTTTCCTTCTCTTTTGCAAAATTTTAAGATTTGCTGAGCTCAAGTTGCTGAGCTCAAGTTGTTGATTTAGTTCGTCTGTTATGTTTTACTAGACTTTGCTATATTGTAAAGCCTAAGCAAGCCTTCTTGCCGATTGCAGCTTTTGTTCCTGTGCTTCTTTCAGCAGTTGTTTCCAGGCATCCCATAGACTCAATCCACTCTCAGTAGTCAACATGTTCCATTTAGAAACTGTAGACTGCACAGCACCCAAGACCTGCAGACCAGATCAATGCTTCCTGCGGCATCTCACCCACTGACATGGATATTTTCTGTGTAATGAACTTCCCATAGCTGTGGAAAATAACATTTTTATGGCAACTTAAAATCTCAGGAATGGGGAAAGGAGTAAAATCATTCCAGTTTAAAGCTCATGTGCTGTAATCAGAGGCATTTAAGCAATGTAGGGTTAGGGTGCTATATAAATTGTACCACTGCACTGTGCAAAGACAGGGTGTGATGGAGCATGACTGTAGCCCTACTGCCATGACTGCACAAGCCAGTACTTCAGCATCACTGCAGAAAGAAGGAGAACTACACCCTGGGCTGCTGCAAGTCGGTGGCACAGATTATCAATGTTGATACTAATAAGAGTTGCATGGCCAAACCCTACAGATGGCTGTGCAAACTTCCACCATTCTGTCCAACTCCCTGCAGACATTCTTTCTCCCCTCTTTTGGAGCACAGGAGTGTCATTTCTCCCTCTGTCCACTCAAAAAGCAATGCACCCTCTTCTTCAGTTCTTTCCCCCTCTTTTTTATGTTTTTTTTTTCTGGATAATCTCTGCTTTCCTTGTGATCATCAGAGTGTGATCACAAAATCTGTCTCATTGCAGCAAGACTTTTAGAAGCAACTCATAATATTTACCCACAAATGTGGTGCTTAAGTGAAGAGGGGCACGTTGCACTGCCATAGGGCAAACACTGGAGAGTGTTGCTTTCTTTATTGCATTATTAGTCTATTGCTTTTATTATTATTCTCCTTTGAAATATGAGTTTTTGCATGTTGTCTGGGGAAAAATAATTGTAAGTGGTTAGGCTGCTGAGGATGAAAATATTATTCTCCAGCATGGTTTCATTGTTTCTGTACAGGGTTCTCCTAGTACTGCTTTATGCTTGTATAATGCCGTAGCACAGTCAGGGTCCTTGACCACAGCTCCGGGATACAATGACAACAGGGCATTTCTACTACTACTACTACTGTTACTGCTACTGCTGCTACTAGCTCCTGGGCAGTGACAGATGCTGCAAAGGCCTGTTCCCCCTCACCCCTCTGAAGCAGACTGCCCTCAGGCCTCCTGAGATCAAGGTCCCTCTGCTCTCTTTGAACCTCTGCAGACAACCAGGGTTTCCTTCTAAGCACTCCCTTTTGCCCTTGTGAAGGCATAGGAGGATAAAGTAATGATGAAATTTCACAGCTCAAGATAGTGGCTCCAATAGTTTCTGTCATCTAAGAATGTTCTGGTCACAAGTTGTATGTCTTTTTATAGAGGGTCTGTAATGCTCTTTTGGACAACTGTCTCTCTGCTGTTTTTTTATTTGGCCTATTTTTCTTTACATGCAGTAACTTCTTTCATCTGTGGGGTTCTTCCCTGTTGTCTCTTCTTTAAAGAGGCCCTAAGCACTTGAAATGTTCTACTATTTTTGGCATGTCTGGCAGATTCGGGCAAGGCTTCTTCCTCACTCATTGTCATCAACTCCATGTCAAAGACTGTAAATATCGCCAATATGTGATGCTTTTGAGTAACTGCTAGTAGCTATAAAATATTGTATGTATGTCCTTGATGAAAACACCGCCTTTAACAATTAGATTGCTGCCCTAAGAAATGTTTTGGCAGAGGTGAACAAGCCCTGAAGGGATCTGCTTGTGTAGATTACCTGAAGTAGTCTCTGCTAAATGTGTTAGGTTGCTCTGCTGTCGAAGTAATACCTTGTTGGCTGGTACAGAGGTTTCAATTTTCCAGCAAATTCTCAAATGCTCCACGGTTATTATAGGAAGTAGTTGCCACATGGATGGGAATCTTCCCTTTTCGCTCTTACAGTGTTATGAGGGTCAGGGTCTGTAACGTACTAGATAATTTTACCTCGTATACATCCAGGAATCATGGGAGATTTTTCTGGGTGAAGACTTTGGGTCTTCATTGCTTCTTCTTTTCCTAAATGAGTCTGAAGTCTTTTTTACAGGTGATCACTTGGGAATAATATAGTTGTGCAGCCCTGCTTTCTTTCAATGAAATTCCTGTTTTCTCTATGTTGGGTTTGTTTGCCTAAACCCAAACCCATTAACTTTTCAGGACCGTGAAGAAGAAATTTGTTTTAAAGACTTTGCTATCTGAGACCTTGTGCAATTCCTTTGGCAGAAAGGAGGTTTGAATTTGATTTTCATATGCAGTTACATGCTTGCCTGAGCTTTGCCTCGCTGTTCAGGACTGTGCATCTATTCATCTTTGCTTTTTGAATTGCATCTCTCCAGTGGATCAGAATTCCCCAAGATCTGTGATATTTTTTCAATGACTAAGATGCTTAATTTTAATTGTTAATGTACTGTACTGCAAAATAAAATGTTTCCTTTCCCTTTCTATTCACTTGAGGAGTGTCAGAAAAATACATCAATTAATTCTCCCATGCTTTTGCTGGGCAACGTGTTACTATGTTTTACATTATTCGATGGATATTGCTGCATCCAAAGCTTGAACTATCATAACTTTGGGATATCCCAGCTTTATGAACTATGGCACCTAGACTCCAGTTTCATTACTAAAAAAACAATTGCAGGATTAGATTTAAGAACAGGGTTCATCTCATGAGTTCTGGAAGTCATTGCTTGTGCCAAAGCAGGTTGTGATTAATAATTACTTGATTTGTATGACAGATGGAGCTGGGGATCAAATTAAGTAGCTGTCTTAGGATGTGTTGTAGAGCAATATCTAGCTTTAAATGCGACTGCCTTCTTCGTTCCTAAAAAAAGGCACAAACAATGACAGGCTAAAAATAGCTGTTCACTTGGAGTTGACGACAGTTTCTGAGAGCTTGTCTTCAGGAAGATGTTGGAAAAAAACCCTGCTGTTTCCCCTCCCCCTCTTTTTTCTTCTTTAAATACACGTCCTTCTGTTTAAGTTTCTTCACCTCATTGCCCACAGAAAGGTACCCACTGACTTTGATGGCACTTCAGTATTTCTGCAGATTTCCAAGGGGGTTTATGTAAAGCATTATTTAAAGAAATCCTAAAAGTCACTGCAGATATGTCTATTAAGTTATGCTTATCCTACACAAATTGCTCTGTGCTGACAGAGGAGGAGGTAGTAAAGCTTTTTCCACTCTTTGCCTCCCACAGTATCTGCTGCAGTGAAAAAAAAAAAAAAAGGAGGCTATTTTCTGGTTTTATTCCTGAAGACTGCTTCATAATTCACTATGAATACCGGTGGTTCCCGGTGCTGTAAAGAAAGAGTTGAGTCTTTGACTTTGTGTCCCTGCAGTCTAGTAAACAATCAGTTAATTTGTAGGATCCCAGTGGTTGACAGGAGTGAGAGAAGTAGTTTGATCTTATTTTTGTGCTTCTGAATTAAAGCTTTGCCTCCTGGCTAGGTTTTGAGTTCCCTCCTTCTGGAAGATGTTTGAGCATTTTGAATTCAGAATATGTAGTTACAAATCCGAGGGCACAGCCTTTTCCAGGATTTTTCTGCTTTCGTTTTAATTTTCTTCTGTATTTCTAATCCCAGCAAGGAAGAAAACAGTTTGAAAGCGATGTCCAGTGTCTGAGCTAGGAGACAGTGCAATTCAGGATCTTTAGAACTAGCCCGCTGCATTCTTATTAAATGAGAGTGAAGGAGTAGGTGGGACTTTTTATTTAAAAATAGATTAGCACAAGGGACTGAACTTGCATTTGAGGAAACATTAATAAGCCAGCCAGCCATTGTCCTTAATCAGAGACCGTATTTGTAAGTAGAACATGTTGAATCTGTCATGATTGATGACGTTGTCTCTGTTAAAAGGGATGCTGCATCTTTAACAAGAGCAGACAGAAACAGTGCAGAATCTACAGTAAATTTGAGAATTGGAAGAGAAACCTTTCTTCATTTTCCCCCGTATAATGTTTGTAAAATATTGAACAGAATAACATCAAAGCCAGGGGGAAATATAAGTAACTTGCTGCTTACATTTTAATTCCTCACCTTTCCCCTCTGAGTGAGTTCCCCCTCCTTTTTCCCCCCTGAATTTAAAATGCTGGAAGGAAAAGCAACTGAGGTCCAAGTTTCAGATGCCGAATTCTCTGCTAATTGAAATTACTGGGCATATTTCTATATATAGTCGATGAAGAGATATGTAGCTTTCACTCAGTGCCTTCAAGACATGTCTTTTTGTAGTCAGAAAAACAGAGATCAATGCATTTTCAAACTGACAGAGGGAACGGATGCTCCTTAGTAGCACATGCTCGGGATCGTGTGTGTACCGTTTGTGCAGAGCAGAGACGCTGAATACTGGTCCATATGCTCCTTGTTTACTGCAATGTTTTTTGCATGTTACTGTGCACTCCGGACTAATGTGAAGGTAAGAGGGGACGAGACAACAATTCGGCAGGAATGTACATGTAAAACCAGCTGCAGAAAATGTCTACCTTGTGTTGCTGAGTACTTTGGAATTGCTAGCTGAACAATGCATATTATTACAGGTGGTTGTGGAGGCTTTGTTTTATCGTTTTCTGTGTAGCTAGAGCATAGAAGCATGTTTTAATTTTGCAGTTTAGTGACCTTCCGTTTTTAACTGCTTGCAGTTCAGGCTCTGGGCTTGTATGATCTGATAAACATGTTTTGCTACTGTCCAGGTAGGCCAGAAACAAGATGCCAAAGGCTGTTTGTGCAAGGCTACATAGCTTTATATAGGATAAGAATTCCTATGCTCTAGTCCCCCTTGCATCCTCCAAGTGATGCTGCTTGCATGCTTTCTTGTCGATTACTTGTCTGACAATCGGGGGATCTTGCTGCTGTTATGTGGGTTGTTTTTTGTGCTGATTTGTTTCTAACTTGAAACAAAATGCATACAAACAAATTATAAGCTATGTTCTAAGAAATAAACAAGGGATTATTACCGCAAAATGCTACAGAAAAATGCCAGCTGGCAGCACTGGTCTCTAACTATTAACCAGCATTTGTCACTCATGTCAATGTTTGCTTGTTCTGTTAATTAGTGTCAGAACTTCAATATAAGTTGCTGGATATATTACCTTCTCTGGAAGTAAGACAATATTAGCAGACAGGATCATTGGCATTGAATTGAGCTCTAAGCCAAGCTGTGGGCCAGCTGTGGGAATCCAGTTGCATAATTTAAATGAATTACTGTCCTGAGTCAACATACTGAGGAGGTACTTTTGGCATTCTGGCTTTTTCAAGTTCAAATGAGTTTGTCTGTCTGGGAAGAAAAGCACTGGCAATTGCCAGATAATGATAATTATAACTGTTTTACCTGGAGAAATAATTGTAAAGGATATTTTGCTTTCAAAGTGCTTTAAGCATGCCTCTGAATTAAAGTGAGTTTTCTGTATTTGCACTTGGTTTGATAATATTGAACTTCATATTTATTTATTAGGTCAAAATGTTTTTTGGCTATGCGATTGAAAAAGTCTTTTGCATTAAAAGCTCACATTCTAACAGTCTCTTCTATGTATGTGGTTAAAGTCTGTACTGCTCTTTGCTGTACTGAATTACTAAGCTTTCACATTTTATTACTTTCTAATCAACTTTTGCAGTTCACTTTCTGTGCCACTTCTGAGGAGGAAGGTGAAAAATATATTTTCTTTGAATATGTGGATAGCAAGCCAAAAAATACAAGCTAAAACTTTTAATGCTGTTCTTTCTTCCTTAAATACATACATTATCATTTCCATATGCTTTTCCTATATATTTTTTTGGCAGATTAGTAAATTATATCCACATTATATACCCTGAGTTCTATACAGTAAATTGTCAATAAAAAATGTTTTGAGACCAACCATTCTTTATTGCTCATTTTGTCCCTGCAGTACTGTGCTGGTCTTCTGCTAAAGTGAGTCTCTTACTGAGAAATGACTTCTCAGTTTAAATAAGAATAGGTGCAGGGGAAATTTCAATATTACTACTTTTACTGTAATTTCCACAAGATACCTTATCAGTAAGTACCACAGCAACTGTTAGGAGTCTCATGGGTTTAACTTTTGAAATGTCTTTGTTTCCATTCATAAACTTAGAAAAAAGTGAAAGGTTTGTGCTATCCCAAGTCTGATGATTGTTTGGATAAGATAGTTTTAATTTGTTGGAACTTCTTCAACTGTTAAGTCTCTGGAATAACTGTTTGATATAAAGTATCTGTTATTTACATGATATTGTTCTAAGGATATTATCTTCGGTTCTAATTTCAGCAAACTCATCCATTTTCAATGCATACTTTGATCATCTGCTTTCCAAGCTAAGCATTGGGCTACAATAACACAAAAATGCTGCATTAACTTTGAAAATCCCCCAAGAAACTACCCAAGTACACCAGCAACACTTGTATCTTCAGTAATTCCTGTTTGCTTTTTCTAACATTGAAAATGACTTAATAAATAGAGATTTATTGAAAGGTGCTCCCCCTGCATAGTCTTTCTGCAGAACTCTGTTGCTTTTAACTTGGTTGGCACTAACATAAGCCACAACTTTATGGGTGGCCAAAATAAATGAAATACATTATAAAACATCTGTTTTGAGTTTTGTATTTTTCCCCTTTTAATAGTTGGAAAAATCTTAGTGGTTCTCAAATAGTTTAGTCTTTAAGTCATAAGATAGAATTAAACTATAAGTACAGGCTGTAATAAGAAATAGATTTGCTTGCCCTGGAAAATGAAAAAGAAAAGCAATTGGGTCTGTGATGGCAGCTGCAGTTTATGGCTTCAGAGAAAGCAGATTTTTCAAGTTCAAGGTAGGACTCTCAATTCTTGATTGCCAGTCTATATGAAACTGCCCAGGTGAACTTAGCTGGCATATGCAGACTTATAAAAAGAGGTTCACCCCATGCATTCTTAATCAAAGTGTATTTTTACAGCTATCTAAAGAATAGTACTGACCATGAACACGTACCTGCCTATGTGAATAATTATTTCTTCTTGCCTGAGCAAAAACAAAGTCAGCAGTTAAAAAAAGCAGAAAGGTGTCTGAGAAGTTATGAGCAATAAATTTTTAGTCAGCTTGAATTAAAAAAAAAAAAAAAAAGAAAATATAATTATTACTTATTGTTGCATGTCCACTACACACAGCATTATTAAAAGTGCTACATTTTGACTGATCTCTTTCTTGTTTTCTCATGTATGCACAATTTTGCACCCAGTGGAAGATATCATAAATAAGCACAGAAGTCAGCGAATTAAAATCTGAAAACAGTGCCTCCAAGATCAGAAGTGCTCTTGTGGAAATGTGCAGTCTGCCTGAAAAAGTGAAATCCTACTATATGCAGTAGTTAAATATATTGTTGTATTTTCAGTGTCAATAAGTCTCAGGAGCACAGGTTAACTATCGCAAGGGTCTACCCAGTGTCAAATGTTTGGATTTTTAATTGTGCTCACTGTGTATTGAAAATACTTTCTGTATTTATATGCAAAGGATTTTTAGAGGTTGCCATTAGAAACTTTCTGTTCTTGGCTTAGGCAAGTATTTTTAATTCCCTCAGTATTAGCAATATTTCTTGTAAAACTATGGGAAACATTGCAAATATTTAGGTTCCATAGTCTGAGCTAAGCTTGAAAAACTTTTATGGACTGAGGTCTTGCTTGTCTTAAAAGTCTGCAGGAGTTCTGCTTTCCCCTTCCCTTGAACTCTGCGCAGTTCTGACAGATTTTACTCTGGATCTGGGCTGCTATTTCTGAGTGAAAGTTTGAGGGTCTTACTGGAGGCACAGTTGGTGCTTGTGGGAATTTGGGGAGCAGAGCTGGTGTCTTTCATTTGTACTTTAGCATGGGACTTGATGTGAGTTCTGGTCTCTCTCACCTTGAAGCACCTCAATCTCAGCAGCAGTCAGCACTGGCTTTTGGGTCATCAGAGCTCCACGTAAAGATCAGGGGGGATTTGGTATGAATTCAGATCCATACTGTTTGAAGTGCCAAAGGCTTCCCAGGAGGTCCAGAGTTACTTCAGCAGGATTTTAAGGCTATCTTCCTATTAATGGGTATGCTTGGCACCTCACAGAACTGAGCTCCTACCTGAACACTGAGAGCCTTTTGTTTTTGTTCTAACTGTTAACGCTGGGTCACTGTGGTGGTGATAGAAGTTTTCTACATATGATCCCTTGTATCTCCTGTGCTTTAGCTAAAAGATTATGCTAGCCTGTTTCGAACAGTAACCATGAAGTGATTTATGGCTGAATTTTTGACCTGTGCATTGGTCACTTTTCAAGGCTCTCAGGTGATGTAAAAGACATGTTAGGGTAGGAACAAAGTATGGCCAGGGTCCATGGAAAGTGCTAGGAGCTAGTACCATTTAATCACTTTAGCTTTCTCTGTTCTTCCTCTTGTCCCAACTGTATTTCAAGAATATAGGTAATTATTTTAACCTAGCAGTTTCCAGTTGCAGAGTTAGCAATAAAGGCAAAAGGCAGAAGAATCATAGTAACAAATAGAAAAATGTTTCATCACCAAAAGCTGCAAAATGTCACAAATGCCAACCAAGCTCTTGAATTCTGTCTACATTTTTACACTTAGCTGTAAATCTTTCCTTCTCCCAGTATATATTAATGATATAGCTACATAATTAAGTAGTGTAAGAAATATCACATATTTCACTACCTGTTCCAAGAATTGTTCTGGTTTTCCATAGGAAAAGAGTTTATGGATCTTTCAGACTTGGGCCTTTGTTGCCAAAATATGTTCTGCTGTAGTCGCATGGTATTCTTTGCAAATGGGGGATGAAGTCAAAAAGGTTTGGATTCCCAGCTTTCACAGACTTCCAGACATGGTCCTTGGTTTCTTATGCATATTTTCCTCCTGTAAGTGTTCAGTCATGCACCATCCTCTAACACCTCTCTATTAAGTGAGGAACAGTTCAGAAGTCACAGGAGTGGCTTTGATATAGCATTTTAAAAGGAGTAAGCGTGAAAGATTGGTTTCTCACTTTTTCTAAAGTAATTAAGAATAGACTCAGGGTGAGTTCTATTTGAATTCACTCCTTTTTGTAGTTCTGATTATGTCTGACAGTCTGACTTACTTTACTCATAACTGCATAGTCACAGCTACAATAAAAGTGGCAGGTCAAAGTACAGTTCCTCTAATACTTTAGGACACCAAGGCAAAATGTAGGTTAGTACTAGAAAGCAAACAGTGTTGGTGTGGAATTTCTACCCTGAGAGGTTTAGGGACAAGGATACCACTATGTAGGTTGTGAATATCTAGTTGCATTTCTGTAATACATCTTGTCATCTGTTTATAAAATGTTTGCTTAAGCTATAAAACAATCAAGACCCTGAACTTTATAAGGAATTTGTTTAACACCTGCAGGATCAAGCCTTAAGAGCTAAAAACAGCTGAGCTGCTTATGTTTCTGTCATCCATTAAATAAGGGTGGAATTTTAGGAAAGAAATAACTCATTGCAGAAAGAGGTTAGTGATCTCTTGGACCAGCTTCTACAAAGATATCTCTCTCAAAATTATTACAGTCATAATACCACAGCATTTCTTTTTTTGGTAGCTTGCTGTACCTGTTACTAAAATATATTGCTACTGCCCACTCTTATGCTATGCAGGAAATTAAAGTTCTCATTTATGGTCCAGTTTTTGCAATCATAGAATCCTTGAATCATAGCAAGGCTGAGGTTGGAAGAGACCTTAAATACCACCTAGTTCCATCTGGACATGCTCCAACAGCTCCATGTCCTTCTTATGTTGAGGACACCAGAACTGCACACAGTGCTCCAGGTGGGGGTCTCACAAGAGCAGAGTAGAGGGGCAGAATCACCTCCTTCAACCTGCTGGTCATGCCTCTCATGATGCAGCCCAGGATACGGTTGGTTTCTGGGCTGCGAGCGCACACTGAAGCCAGCTCATGTTCAGTTTCTCAACAGCCAACACCCCCAAGTCCTCCTCTGCAGGGCTGCTCTGAATCTCTTCTCCACCCAACCTGTAGCTGTGCTTGGGATTGCCCTGACCTAGGGCAATTGGCTTGGTTGAACTTCATAAGGTTGGCATTGGCCCACCTCTCAAGCGTGTCAAGGTCCCTCTGGATGGCATCCCTTCCCTCCAGTGTATCTACTGCACCACACAGCTTGGTGTCATTGGCAAACTTGGTGTGAGGGCACACTCAATCCCACTGTCCATGTCACCGACAAAGATGTTAAAGAGCACCGGTCCCAATACTGACTCCTGAGGTACCCCACTCTTCACTGGTCTCCGCTTGGACATTGAGCTGTTGGCCACAACTCTTTGAGTGCAACCATCCAGCCGATTACACCAGTGGTGTTAATAGTGTTCTGGTAAAGAGGAGATTTGAATTCAGTCTCATAGAGTTCAAATGGTAGATTGGTCTGAATAAGAAGTACATTATTTGAATCCTGAAGATTGATTTTTCCACTTCTGAAATTAATCTTGGCCAGATTTGTAATCATTTAAAATACCTAAGTACATACTTTACCACTCTGTCCAGCTGCAAGTGTTGATTCACGGTACATGACTATAACAAGTTATGAATGAAAGTGGTAATTAGAATAGATTAATAACAAGCAGCAGCTCTGGTTTTCTAGATATAGTAAGATTGAGACTATATTTAACACATAGAACAGAATAATATTCCCTTAAAGGCCATTATAAATGTGCGAATAGGTACAGAGATGCTAAAATGACAAGCACAATATAAGAAATTAAATCCACTTCTAAGAATTCTTTATGAACACTAAGCAAATATGAATATTATGCTATGGGGATAAGGGCTACTTATCCAAAGTTAGAAGAGTTAGTCACAAAAATAGTGGTTGGAAGATACAGAAGCTAGGCATTATTTCCTTCATTCAGAAATTTCTGGATAGATACTAGTACCAAGAAAAATATTTCAGTTCTGTGTCTCCCATTTTAATGTGGGCTCATTAGAGCTTATCTGATGAGCTATTCTTATCAGAGATGTATAATTGGCCTTTTTGTTAGAGGAGAATTGAAAAGATGTAGGACTTTAAAAGTATTTAGATTTGTTGGGTTTTTAATATGTGCAAGTAACTAGAATATAATATCATGTCTATATGTGACAACTTTATTTTTACATAAAAATGATGAAAAGCTAAATCCTCTACTGTTAAATCACTGCTGATAGGCTTGCCCTATGTACTTCAGATGCCAGTGCTTGTCTGATTTTTATGAGATTGCAGAGAAATTAGATCAACAATCCTGGCAGCAATGCTGCCTACAAAATACTGAGGAATGTGCAGTGGACCCAGGCAAAAGTAAGTTGTTTTTTTTCTTGGGAAACTCTGTGACTCCTATCACTGGAGTAGGGAGAAGTGCAAAAGACCATTAATCAGTGATGGATGGAGCTGGTAACAGCTTGTCACAAATAACGCCTGCCCAACAATCCCTTATGGTTAGGTTCTATCTACATTAACTTCTAACTTCACCTGTCTCTCCTGTCCCATTTGTTCATTCTAAGTCAGATAAAGATATTTAGTGTCTGTGGTTGGGTGGAGTGTTTTGTTTTCCAGGGCAAGCCTTCACAGGTGTGTCCTCTCTTAATGCTACTGGTTGTATACATATTTTGGATGTGTTGAGATGTTTTATTCCTATCCAGGCTCCCATGTTTTTGGCATGAGATGGATGTATAAAATGCTTGTCCCTGTGTTTGGAGGGGGAAGCCCCACCCCTTTCCTTCCATGATATCCTTATGGACAGTGGAAGACAAGGAAAGTGTCTTTTGGAAGTAAAGATGCAAATGGAGGTTCCAAAAGAAGAATTTGTATTTTCTCAGTTGTGCACACACACACTCCAAAGAAATGAACTCTGGACCACATTCAGGCTGTCTGTATTTCACCTGTGTCCCCATGCCAAAATAAGTGATAGCTGCAGATTAATGACTAATACAGAAGCTACAGAATGAGAAGAAACCTATTATTAAAAGCATAGCCATCACTGTTTTCTCAGAGGAGGAGCAGGTCTCTGATTTTTCCCTTTGTATCTCCAGACAGATCTGAGTGTTTGAAGTTGTATAAAATCTCCTGATAACTGAGTAGCTTCCAGACTTCTTCTGGAAAGACAAGTAAAACAAAATCTGAATCCCATAAAAATAAATCAAAGAAATCTGGGACTGAGCATATTTTGTTTTAGTCTCACTTTCTAAACCTCTCAAATTTCAAATAGGAATCTCTGCAGAGAAGTAATTGGAAAGGCTTGCCTGCCTCTGGTAGCACAGGAGATCATTAAAACCTTAAGAAAGGAGGATTGACTGGAGAAGTAAGACTCTCAAAAGCATTTTCATCCAAGTTGAGAGCAGATGAAGAAAAATACCATTGATACTTCACACATATTTGCAGATATTTTGGACAGGATTTTCAGTCTGCTCCAGATTTGTTTTCAAAACTTGTTTTCATTTACAATCAAAAATAAGTGGCCAAATTTTCAAGTCAGACAGAACAATCATAATTAATCTAGTCTGTCACCTCAGACTGTAAAACTACCATGAATTGTTGGAGGAAGGATAAATCACTTGACACCTGCTGTACCTTTTAGAAAAAAACATCTGTTGAATAATTTCTGATGAGAGAGAACCTCTGACAACCTTTACAAATGTGTAATTCCATGGGGTTAATTACTCGGTTGGAAGTGTGTGCCATACTTCTATTCTGAATTAATCTAGTCTCAGTTTCCAGCTTTTGGGTCACTTTCAGTTTTTTGCTACATCTTAATCCATTGGACTGAGGAGTCCAGTGCAAAGGGTTGTTCCCTCTGTGAGTAGCTCTAGGCTGCAGTGAAGGCATCACCTAATCATGTCTTTGATTAAGTAAACAAACTGAGCTCCTGGCATCTTTCACTGCAAAGCATGATTGCCAGAGCTCTCATCCCTCTCATGACTTGTCTTTGAGCTCTCTCCAGTTTCACAGCAGGCCTCCTGCTCCATGCATGCCACAGCTGCATGCAGCCTCAGAGCAGTTGCAACCCCATGCAAAAGTAATAGAAGTCTTGGCTCCCGCTAAAGATACTGTGTGTATGTCCAGGGTTACGCTGGCTCCTTTAGCCGCATTCCCGCACTGGGAGTTCACATTCTGCCCCATATCTAGCAGGACTGCCATCTGTTTAACAGCAGACCTTTCTGGAAATTGCCCATAGGGTAAAGTAGCTTTTTATATTCCCAGAGTTAGGACTTTATTGCTGTTTGTGTTTAAAACCACATTGAACTGTATCAGTGGCCCAACTTCATCACCATTTACCACACTGCATCTTTTCTGTCATTGGTAAATCTTATCAGTAGTAAGTGACTTGAGTTGATCAACATTTGTAAAGCATAAGGCCAGGACCAGCCCCTGAGGGTTCCACTGAACACAGCTGATCAACTGTCCCATTTGTAATTACATTCAGAATCCTGTCAGTTAGACACTTTTAATCCATTTAATGTGTGCCATTTTGATTTTGGTTTTAATAAAACACCAAGCAGCACTGTGTCAAATGATTTACAGAAGTCTATTATATCAATATTATTACCATAGTCAGCCAAATTTGTAATCCCATCTGAAAAAAAAGATAGCATGTTAGCTATCTTTTGACAGTATCTGTTTTTCATTAACCTGGTATTATATGTATATCTTTCCTTCAGAAATTGATATATATTTTATCAACAATTTCATGTTAAGTGCTTGGCTAATTAGCTGTAACTAGCACAGCAGATATTGCTAGGAATGAATCTCTTCAAACCCAGTCCTTATTTAAGTGCCTATTAGAGATGTATCTCTAGCTGAGTACTAGGTAAAAGTCAGGAATTCTAGAAGGTTTTATCTTCTGGCAAAATAGGGATATCCCAGTTAAAATGGAAAAGTGAATAAATTGTCAGTGAAACAAAACTCTTGTCAAAGAGACAATTTCTCTTATTGGACTATCTCCAGCGGCTGAAAAACAGTGGCTGTGCTTCTAAGTACACAATGCCCTTTGGTCTCACTTCTAGCCTTAGATTATCATGGCTATGATAACGGTAGTAACTCAGTGACCAGACATTATATGAAACATCATTTTTTTAGAAATTAAACCACACTACACAGTTATTTTAGAAAAGAGAAAATTTAAGACTTTGAAAGATTATTTCATATCTACTAGATGACCCATGATGTCAAGAACCTGAATTCTTCTGAGTTATTGGAGTGTACTTTCATACACTCTTCTTCCTGTGTGCTTTTGAGATATTATTAATTTCTTATGAAAACCTGCTTTTGTAGAGAATCACATGATACATTCATACATCTCTTGTAGTGCTTGAGTTCTTAAAAATGGGGACATGAAAGCTGCATGCTGGTTTCCAGCCACATGTGTAACTGGAAAGTGAATATAAGACATTTTGCCTCTAAAGCAAGAAAGCAATCTAAAGAACTCGGGTGGCATTCAGCTCACTTAACTTCAGATATAACTGATGTAAACATCTATATCTAGTGATTTCAGGCTCCCTTTAGTGTCTGTGGAGAGGAATTGTCTCTTCTAAGGCATGATTCATATGACCTAGTTTAAATATCTACATGGGGATGAGATTAATTATGTCCTGAAAGTGCCAGTTTCTCTCCATTTTCCAGAGAGAGCTTAGATGACTAGCTGAGATGTATGTAGGTCTCTCTGTTGTAGACATTTCCATCTGGTCAAATTAATCCCATCATTCAAAGCAGCAAATATGGGATTTTTAGTGCTGGTCAGGCAGCTTTTCTCTCCTTTCCTTTTGCATGTAACAAAAGGAAGACATAAAAATGTGGGGAGGAGGAGCAAGCTGTTGTGAAGGGTCAGCCAAGATGCGCTGGAGATGAGGCAAGAGCAAGAGCTTGCAGGATTGTGAGATCATCTGATTTGTTTTCCTTTGTTTTTGTCTTGATTCTTCCTTCTAAATCACTTAATTAATACACCAAAAAAAAAGCAGTGAGTAATTGAACTGAGCGGTTTGAAGCATGTTTCCCTCTTGCCCAGCTGGTAGATCAGCCAATTATTTCAATGATGTTCAATTGTTTTATTTTAGTTGCTTTAAAATTATGAGAGAACAAATTAAGGACTGCACACTTAGGTTTGGTTCATTTCTGAGAGCTGTGAATCTTTCACAGTATAGGCAGGTGCTGCAGAGGCATCAAAAGACAGAGGCAGAGCACATATATTGAATATTTTAGGTGTCTTTGAGGCAGGGGATTTCCATTTGAACTTGGTTCCTATCAGCCAGTACATGTAGGTAACTAAGAAACCAGTTCAGCTCACCCTAAATTAGACACCCATAGCTCTCCAGATGAACAGCTAACTCTATCCTCAACCTCAAAAGAGACCCAAAAGTACTGGATCAACTCAAGGGTAAACTTGGCTAGAAATGCAAGAAGAAAGACTGAATATAGGCCAAGAAGTGTGGGTCTGACTCTGGAAGACCTGAACTGCTCCCACGGATTCACCAGAAAATGTCAATAGAAGTAATAGAGTCACTAATACCTCTTAGGGGAATATTTTGTGAGGACTAATTAACAAATATTTGTACAGTACATCCACTGTAAATTTGCCATGTCTTTATAAGACGTGGTAGAATTAGCAAGCAATTTAAGTGTCAGGGACTGTTTAAGATAATTATCAACTTTTTAGAAGTTGTTAGGAGCTGGTTACAGGGGATTTGTGAAGATCTAATTACCATTAACCGTTTGACCGAAATAGGTGACTTGATCTTGAGGTTTTCCCCCAGCTAGATTTAAATGTTGACATGATTTTTTAAACAGATTAAATTTCACTGAAATTTTTTTGATATAAGGGAAATAGATAAGTGAATATACTTCTCAACCTAAAGACAAGCTCAGATGTAATTGTAACCTGTAGCATGTTGCTATGTGATTGTTTTTAACAGTATTAAGCTGAGGGAGAATGGTTGCTGTCTTCTGGTTTTAAGGGAAGCCATACATTTAATACAGAAAAATATTTTAAAGATTTCTTGACACGATAGCAAATCATGAATGAAGAGATTGTCCCCCATCAGGATATAGTTTCACACAGGATGATAAAATAAACATGTAAGAAGATAAGTTTGGGGTTTTTTAGTCCGTAGTTGGTGGCACACATCAGCTCTAATGGTAAAGGAAAAAAAGAAATGAGAGAAAAGAGAAAAGAAGTTTCTCCAATGGTCAACCAGGAAGAGAAGTGGTGGGGGTGTCCCTACATGAGCATTCCCTTTGGGGTGTCTTCTCCAGTGCATCAGGTGTTTCCCAATTACCTTTTCCAAAGTAATTCCATAGTTTTCTTGGGACCTTCTCAGTTTCCTCCACTGTTTTCTCTTGCCTGTTATGCCCACAGAGCGGACTGAAGCACTCTCTGATCAGTCAGAGCCATTCCAGAGCTAAAAAGCTTTATGCATATACCTTATGGGGAAATATTTAATCCCTAGCACGGGGTTATAACCCAAAATTTAGGGCCTAAGGAGTGACAAAGGGTGAGTGGAAGGGAAAGCAATTCAAATGCTGTAAAGGAAGAGCTAGAGGCACTGCCACAGCAACTGGGGGTACGTAGGTGGGATGAGTCAACGGGAGAAGCTGACTACAGCATTGCACATGAAGGGCTGCAAAGGGAAAGCCCTGAGCTTTATACAGATTAAAGCAATGTGCAACCAGTAAAAAATTTTGTGTTAGGAGGAGGAAAAAAAAAGAGAAAGTAACTGTGATAATTTTTCCAAATGGATGACTACACAGACTTCTTAACCCTCAATGGTTAATTTACCTTGAAATTGACTGGACAGAATAACCCCTCAACCCCACCACTCCCACAAAATCCCCAGCAGAAGTCTCTCTTATGTCTCCTGTAGCTGTAGACAGCAATGAGTCACTTTTGGGTTTCCCTGGTTTATTCTGGTCTTACTCATTTCAGCTTTATTGTACCTAAATTGCATCTGCCATGACCCTGTCTCTTCTTCACACATGCACAATATCTCCACTGCTGACATTTGATGCTAGTTCCTGGCTTTGCACCAAACTTATCTATGGAACACTACTTTTCAACACAGTTCCTGCTTCTCCGATCCCTCCAGTGCTGTTTTCTCATTGAAATACAGTCTGTTTCTCTTGCAGTGCACATCTTTCAGCTGATACCTTGGGACACAGCTCAAAAAAATTGCTAGCCTTACTGTTTCAAATCTTCCAGATCTTCTTCCAAGTTTGGGTTTTTGTTTTTGTTTTCGTTTTTGTTTGGTTTTGGGTTTTTTCCTCATTTTCTTTTCTGTGGCTTTCAGAAGCTGACTGCTCTATCCTCTGAGAGTCTCCCTTTACATAGTGAATTTAAGGCAATACAGTGTCAAAACGATGCATATGAAGGCTACATCAATGTATTTTGCATTGAAGAAAATACTAGCAGAAAGGCCAAGATAATAATAGGGCCTGATTTTGGACCTGAACAAATTGCAGGTTGATTTCACACCACTATATTGGTGTCTTCACTGTATCTCATCCTCATCCTTCTCTTCCAGTCTGGCCTCAGGACTACTGTTGCTCCTTCCTCGTCATTTCAGGTACTTGTGCCACTGTCTTTTCTTTCCCAACTCAGTCTCTGTCTGAGCCTCTGTTAATGAAATACGTTGCCAGCTGAAAACCACTGTCCTGGGTTTTTCACTGAATTTTTCCCATGTTCAGCATTTTTTCCCCTCAAATAACCAAGCTGCTTTGCTGATCAATTCTTCTTGTTCATCAAGGAAGACTTTTTTTTTTGCCCTGTTTAATTCCTTCTTCTGGGGAAAAAATAAAAAAGTTACTTTTTTTGACTCACTTTCTTTACCAGATAATACTAATTCCTGGTTAAATTAAAAATAAACAGAAGGTTTTTCCCACCCCCTTACTGTAATTGCTTGTTGTGTCTGAAATGTTATCAGCCTAGAGCAAGAAAAAACCTACAGTACCTATCTCAAAATTCATCAGCTTTTTTTTATCTGAAGGTCAGTAGAGAATAGAGGCAAAAAGGCTTTCAGGATGAGAGATTTTAAAGATTGAGGCTGTTTCGTTCAGAAAATACATGAATTAAGAAGCCACAGTGCTAAACATTGTAAAGAAGGTAAATTTTCTTCCTGTCTCAAAGTTTTCCCACACATTCCACCAAAGGAGCATTCAGTGAAGCTGAAAGGGAACACTCCTGATGAAAGTAGATGTTATTGAAAGCGATAGTGCAACACTGGAACCCAGTGTCAAAATACCATGGATGACGAGAGTTTGGAAAGACTTAGAGAAAAAAATTGGAAAAGTGACATATGATTTCAAAATATGGGCTCGAAAGTACAAACTAAATAAGTTTTTCTATTGTTCAGATTTCTTGCCCCTTCTTCTGAAGCAGCTGGTACTCTTCTTTGCCAGACACAAGTCAATGAATAAGATGATTTATGACAGTTTTGTGGTTTATGTTCTAATAGTAATTAGGAAAAAAAAATTTAAAACAGTGCTGAAATTTAATCCCTGAAGAAAGGCTTATGAAATGAAGGTTTGGGCTCAAGAAACAGAGACTCTCTGGCCTCCATTTCTCTGAGGGAATTTATAACCTCTGTTATATTTGGCCAAAGTTTATCTTTCTATTTCTCATGTTTAAGTTTGCAGCAGAGGGCTTCTGAAATTTTCTTATTTGCCATAACCACAACTGGTTGAAAATACAATCCCAAACATTTAAGAAAAATATGGTATCAGTAGGAATACAAACGAATGTGAATTAAATGTAAGTGGTGGTGTACATGACACCAGAGTACAGGCAGGCTGAAGTTGCACTGAATGTTGACTAGATGCCTCTGAAGAACTAATTGCAAGTGCATTAAAGACAGCCCAACGAAGGTATGTTTTGAGCTGGAAAAGAAGTGGAATTTGCCTTAGGAAAAACAGTCATTCATGTGACGTTCTGGGAAGGGTTACAATCTGAGTGATGTTTAGAAATCACTTCATGTTTCCTTCGTGTTGCTGCCGCTCAGGTTTTCCTCAGGCTCCTGTGCAGTACTTTTTTTCTTAGGCATTTTCAATGAGGGCTTGAAAACACCTGGTTTTCTATCATGAGTTATTCTGAAAACTTAAATGTAAAGAAGAATTCTGCATTACTTTCTTTCCATGCATAATGTTTTTTTGCTGAGGTTTCAAGGAGCCATGCTTTCTCACACTATCTTTGAGAACAATAGTAAAAGAGGTTCGGACTTAGCAGTTGAGCTTCAGTTGCTTGAGAAAATTGTTTTTGTCCTGCTTTCTCCAAGGCTTGAGGACAGAGGCTTAGATACTCTGTCCGGTACTGGTTTAACCACTGCTTTCAACAGTCACACCACATTTTAGAATATGATAAAATAAATAAGCAAATGATGTGGAAAACATTGAAAGTCAACATCAAAAAACTTAGGAATGTGGAGGAGAAAAAAACCAAACACCCTTTCTTGCATCATATAGTTCCATGTAAGGTCTTCAAGCAAAAAAATCTCTCCTCAAACTATTTATTTAAAATTGTCTAGAAAACATTCATGGTGGGAACAGAAAATACAAAGGATTTAAAATGCAAAAATGAAAAAATCCGCTCCACAAAAATGCCAACAGGTTTGGGGATTAAATGGTTTTACATTCCACATAAGAAACTAATTCTTGTAAAAATTATCTTCTCCCACTCCCCCAAATCTTCCAAAGGTCTTCCGAATTGTTTCATGTCAGTGCAAGCATTTAGAACTCTTGCATGTGGCATTGGTTGTGCACAGCCATCCACACATGCATCAGAGGAGGCCAACATGTTGAACTCAGAGGCATAATACCTTTGCTCTTGTTTCAACGCATTTTCTGCTTTCTCATGAAATCGCTGGGGTTACTTTGACTTAATCTTTTACATTCAGAAAATGTCTTTCCAAAGAAGAGAACTAGGAATGCACTAATCTTAGTCTTCAGATGAATTGCTTCTGTTCTTAAATTCATATAGATGGTAGTAGCTGTAATTTATGTACTATTTCTATCAACAGGAAAGAGCATTGGGATCAGTCAGTGTTGAGAATTACAGTAAACAGAAAGCTTTCATTGAGGAATTACATGATTTGTAGTCTTACGTTACCTTTCCTGGACCTTATTCTGCCAGCAAGGTCTATATCCTTACATTAGCCCAGCAGTAATCTGTAGTGATCTAGTCCCAGGATACATTCTATCACCTTTTATCAGCAAAAATACTGTTCAAATGGTAGCTCACCAGAAAAATATGGTATGTAGAAATGAAACCTAAGTGGTGAATAGAGACAACATCTGCGAGCCTTTTCAGTTGGAGAGTTTTTTGGAGGAAGTATTTATCCATGCAGATGGTTGTGATGGGCTATGAAAATGCATTAATGTTCTTACTGCTGGTAGTAGAAAATGCTCATTATTTGTCTGGAAGAAGAAGAAACAATCCGGGATGCAGAGACTTAAATTCTTATGGTGAATAATGAACTATACGGATCTACTCTAGAAAATGTTGATAGTAATTGTCTGTGGAGAGAGATAAAGATCTCTCTCTGCTGACCCATTTGGTAGATAAACTCCAGTAGAAATACGGTTGGGAACTTCTAGCAATAAGAGCTTAGTATTTGCTCAACAGGAAAAATGTCGATTGTTCCTCAAGTCTGAATCCTAGGTCATTATAATTTTATGAAGAAATGTTCATGAAATTAAAATAAGTTCTTCACAAGGAATTCAAGATGTGCTTTTTCTATAGGTAAGGAAAGAAGTGCTCCACAGACATAACAATAATTTAATGTAGGATTAAAACAGCTTTTAGTGACTACTTGGGCGAAATCCTCATCCTCTTTGTATCTACTTTACTGCACATAAAAATGCCACAGATGTTACAGAGCCCTCAAGAGTTTTTTGCCAGCTTTAAGAAGATTCCCTTGCAAAAGCCTTTGTTGAAGACAACTGCAAACTCTGTGGGAAACAACCCACAGCTCTGCAAAGTTTTCCAATAGCACTGGGTAGCCATTGTATGCTACAAAGCCAAAGGCTGTTACACCTAAAGGCTCTTTCCAGCACTTTGAGTAGCCTAGGAGCAGAAAGACAGAAATAGAAATGAAATCTGCTTTATTGCTCTGCTGCTCTTGGGTTTCAGTCCCTATACCTGTTAGAAAATTGCCACAAGTCCCTGTAATACGTAATTTGCAGTACTTTTCATTAATTTTGTTTCATACTATATTGCCTGCTCTATTAAATAGAACAAATTGCTGATTTAAGCCGTGACTATTACTGTAACATGCTTTCTATTTTTTGCTGTCTGGATTGTAATTATTACATCACCAGTTATAGATATATACTGCTTCACATAATTAATTTCACACGAGACCGTAATACAAACAGAAGAGAAATTAACGTAGCTACATGCTGTTTTCGGAACTGACTGTGTCTTCTCAGCAGAGGGGATTTGTTCAAGTTCTTTCTGTTTCAAATGTGTGTGATTTCAAGGTTTATTCATGATGGTTATTCATGCAAACAGGCCTAATTGTTATGGAGAGTGTGTGTAATTCCGCATTCCTAATCCAGAAAAGAGGAGCAGAGAGGATTTATAAGCAAAGTTGACTCAGCGGGAATGGTTTCTTCTAACTTAGGAAAGCTGTTGCTTTGGTATGTTCTGAGTCACAGCTGCTCACTTCACTGGTGAAAATCCATTTTTCACTGCATTTGGCCCTGTTAGACCTGCTGAGCCAACACCCCTGAATGAGAGTGAGGAGACACCTCTGTACCATTTTGCACATCATCAGCTGAATCGGTTCCTTTGGTAAATTCCCACAACGGGGCACCTGGAGGTATTACAGAGGCATAAATTGAAGTTTGTGGGGTTGCGCTGGTGTTGCACTGAAGACCTGAGTCAGCCAGCAGAACACTTATTGATGCTGTTGGGTCTCAGGGGCCTGAGTTAGGGACAGAGATATGTAGAAAGTGATTTTCCTCTTTGCCAACGGAACATGTCTGCTCTGGAGTCACGAAATAATATTGCAATACCCCATGACACCATTTTGTGCAGTCATTTTTCATAATACTTTTTTCTACTTTTTGCAGAGCACAGTTTCTTTTTAAAAATAAAAATATCTCAGTTATTTGTTCCACTTTTTAGTTTTTATTATGTTGGGAAGCTTACTTTTAAAGGTTTACATCATAATTCATATAAGACATTTTAGCTAGATAAGTAAATTGATGGTGATAACCATCAATAACACATAACAGAATTAGGAATGATGAATGTTAGTAGCAAGATTCCTACATGATTTCGCTTATGTACCTAATATTTATGCCAGATTGAATCTTCCTTAGAATAAGTAATTACACTACATTTATAAGGTAAGCAACATTTTAAATAGTCTATTGTTTAAATTGGTAGCTGTAGGCTGGGCTGAAAGGCAACTCAGTTCAACTAATTGCTGCTATGACTCAGACCTTGTAACAGATATGCAATTAGGTTTGGTATTCTTTCAAAGCCTTTTCCAGCTCTGATTTTCTTTATGAGAGAGTGTAAAGAAGGGGAAAGAATGCTTTTCGTCCAAGGAGTACCATCCAGAACATAGGGAGCATAAGAGAAGGAAAAATGTACAGATAATACTGCTGGTTTAAGTGAGAAGTTTACACATGCATTGAAATGCCTGTATTAAAGAATTTAGGACTACTTGGCTTTAAGATGTAGAGTTATCTGTATTTCTTAAAGCTGATCCAACCTGTAGCTTACTATCTTAACTCTCAGCTGCTCTTTTTCACTATATTTCTCTCAGAATTGTTTTAAACGTTAACATTTTATTTAAAAACCAAAAAATAAAAAACACTCACCCAAAAAAACCCCAAACCAATCAATGAAGTTTTTGCTTCCCCTGCCCCAGGCGTGTAAAAAAATCTCACTATTCAACCTAAAATGTTGCTCAGGGCACCTCCACCAGCTTTATTATTTTTCTTCCCCCCACCCCTCTGGTTTACAATTTAAGGCATACTAGGTTTTGATTCTGCAAATTCAATGTCAGTTCTGAAGTTCAATTTAAACTGCCAATCCCTTCTTCATTACCAGTGAAAGAGATTTGGTGAGTTGGAACTTAACTTTTCAGTCCTTTGAGGACAAAAGGCAGCTCTTAGTCCCAGCCTGGGTGGATTCAGCAATGCTAGAAATGGCAACATTTTTTACCCAGCAGCTCAGTCTGGCTGCTAGTAGCAAATATATTGAAGAAAAGCATTATTTTGCTCACATCATGAGCTCATTTTACCCTCGCTACACTTTCTGCACAAGCACCGAACTGCAAATAGAATTTCTTATTCTGTTTGAAAACTTGGTGAAAAAATGTTTCCAGTACGTAATTCAGGATGGGTTTAGACTTTCCTGGAATCTTCTGACCATCTTCAAGTAAATCAAGAAGCCTAAGTTAGAACCATAGCTGCCGTAATGTCCCTTTGGAAGAAGACACTCAGCTCTAAAGGACACCTTACTCTGCAGCAGAGACTGGATAACAGGAGGGTTTTTTAACTTTGACTGCTCAATTATGTCTCTAAAGGTAGGTTGAATTGATTAGATTTCTTATAAAATATCAGGGTAAAGAATATATTTTCCTGAACCAAGGTCCACCATGGGGAGTTTCTCACTCTTTGCCTATCACTAAGTGTTTGTGAACTCCCACAGTTAAGGCGTTTAAACTGGATTCAGGCATCACACTTCAGTGAAATGGTGTATTGGTGCCTGCAGCTGCTGTTTACTTCTTTTTTCTTTGTTTGTTTATGTTCTTGTGGAAAGATGAAGCATCAGTCTACTCTATGTACCATGTGGCAAAAGGGAAGCTCATAAATAGTGCCTGAATAAGAATCTTGTAAAACAGTATCTCTGGGGAAGAGGAGTTACAGGATATATAACTTTTTAGTTCTGACTGTGGTGTTTTGCTGACACTATGGAGGAAATCTGAAATGTACTTTGCTTAGTAGGACAAGCTGATGAAAAAAATCTGGATTCATTTTGAACAAATGATTCTCTGTGTCTATTGCAAGAAATAGATGGTTATCCCGGTGTCTTTTCAGTTTGCAAGTGATTTAACATAATATATCCCTCAAAAAGGAAGAGGAGATGGCACCTTTCTACAAAGTAACTTTTGTAAAGGTAACTAATGCTTTTTCAGGCATTTTGTCCTCCTAAATGAAATCGTAAAATGGAGTAACTGGCAATTGTATTCTCAACTAAGGGTTGGTCTTTTTTCCCTATTTGTGCTGTGGCTGGACATGAGATTTTAACACTCTGAATAGACTTGATTCCTGATCTATTGCAATAGCTACTATTATTGTCAATATTCTAACCACTTGTATTAATATTACTGCAATGTTATGCTTTAGTACTTTTGAATACTCAACTTTGTGTAAAGAAAACATATGCTCTAATCATCTTGGTATTTCAGCTAAGGCCATTCTAGCATTAATGAGAATCAACACCTTAGGTATCTTAAGTAATGTAGCTCCTAACTGCTTGTCATTAATATAGCCATTATAAAATTTTAGTATTCTTCCCAAATCTGCATGTATTTGGATGCATGTTGACCTGGTTTCAGCTGTAAAAGTTTTACAGGTTGGTTTGGTTTGGCTTTTTTCTTCCCTAGTAGCTGATGCAGTGCTGTGTTTTGGCTTTAGTCTGAGAACAACACTGATAATGCACTGATGTTTTAGTTGTTGCTCAGTAGCACTTAACCTGATCAAGGACTTCAGTCTCTCATGCTCGGCCAGTGAGGAGGGTCGCAAGAAGCTGGAAGGGAGCAGAGACAGGACACCTGACCCAAACTAGCCAAAGTCGGTGCCATAGGTCCTGCTAGGAGCCTGCTCCAGCGCAGGCTTCCCACAGGGTCACAGCCTCCTTCGGGCATCCCCCTGCTCTGGCATGGGGTCCTTCATGGGCTGCAGGTGGATATCTGCTCCACAATGGACATCCATGGGCTGCAGGGGCACAGCCTGCCTCACAAAGGTCTACACCATGGGCTACGGGGGAACCTCCACTCTGGCACCTGGAGCACCTCCTGCCTCCTTCTGTGCTGACCTTGGTGTCTGCAGAGGTGTTACTCTCACATATTCTCACTCCTCTCTCAGCTGCTGTTGAGCAGGGGTTTATTCGCCTTCTGAACTATATTCTCCCAGAGGCGCTACCATTATTGCTGATGAGCTCAGCCTTGGCTGTTGGTGGGTCTGGTTTGGATCTGGCTGCACTGACTCTGTCGGACATGGGGAAAGCTTCTGGCAGCTTCTCACAGAAGCCACTCCTGTAGCCCCCCAGCTACCAAAACCTCACCATTTAGAGTCCATAGTGGCTATGGTTTTTTTTAGAGTCTGTGTATACAAACTGCATGTTTACTAACCCACCAGCATAATTTCTTCTTGACTAGAAGCACAATTACTTACATTTAAGACCTGTCATGGCTTTAGAGGTGAGTCCTTGGTATACTAAGGAAACAAAAAGACACAGCAGCAAGCTATTAGAGGAAAAGCGAAAGCAGCAATGTTTACCTGTTGGACTGACCACTCCACAACTCTGCCTCTGAGGGTGGTGTGCATGGAGGGGCAGTCCAGCTAACATCACTACCTCAGACTCCTGCCTCTGGCTGCACTTACAGCTGGGCTGTTCTTGAAGCTGTTCCTAAATGTCTACAATTTTCATCCAAATGTTTCAAGAAAATAAGTTTCAGATTGCATTTTAGGGGTCTGAGCTGACGTAGTATTGAAGTTACTGGAAAAGACACCCCACAACCTGTGTAGTGGAGCTCAGAGAGACAGCATCCTGCTCATAAATCAAAGCTAGTGAGTTGGTTTGGGTTTGGGTTTTGTTTTGTTTTTCTAGAGAAAAGCATACTAGAAATAAAATATAATTTTTCTATCATTTTAGCATAGTAGTTGTGGGTCACAAGACTGTGATTGTTTTAAGGAAAGGTAGACAAAACTGTGTTCCAGATATTGGACTTTTGTCAACACCTCTGAAACCCCACCCTCACAAATAGTGGAAAAAGTCATCATTGTCAGATGTCATCTGCGTGGTAAAAATAGCTTGCTTATTTTCTTTCCACAGAGAAAACATCTGTTGAATGAAATGAAACAAAGCAAGTGAAGTGATATCAGCCTTGTAAATGACATCACCAGTCATGCTGGTCCTGTATAAAATATCTTTTTATATAGAAATAATTTGCTTTATAATTTTTTTTTTTTTTGCATTATGAAAGTCTTTGCTGCTGGGTTCACAGCATGGGTTTCAGAAAGTAGATGAACCAAAAGGGTATTTTTCTCTCCTTGAAGTCATCAAGTGGGCATCCACAGCATGCTCCTACCCACTAAACTGCATCTGTGCCAAAGTTCTCCTTGCTTCCACCTACACTGAGCCTGGTGCCACAGGATTAAACCTTTCCAGTGATTTGCCTCCAGTAATTCAAACAACTGCAGCCAAAACCTGGGGACAGCTTTTCTGCTTTGTTTTGTTTCGCTTTGTACCTACCCCTGCAAGAAACAGCTGGGAAAAGAGGAATAGTGTTCGGCAGTCATGCAGAGAAAGCTACTTTCCTCTCCCAGTAATGATAGGTTAATTCAAACCATTATGTTTTCTTTGAAGTTATAGAAATGTGGTTGCAGGCATTTTATTGTTAGCACTACTATTCTTAAAGGTCACAAATTAGACAATTTAACTATGTTTGTACTGTCTTTGCTCATCTTATCTAAGCTTGGGTTCATCTGCAGCACAGAGCTCAGAGCGATGGCATCCACAGTGACTCTGGATGTGGGATTTAACTTCAGAGAAGTCACTGATTTCTCTGCCTTGCAAGCAAACTTCCTATGGCCTTGGGACACTGTCATGCAACCGATAGCCAAGTAGTCATGTTCAGGAGCAAACGCAAGCCCTGAAGTAAAAGGGTATATGAACACAAGAGATTAAAAAATTGTGGACAATACTGGTGGTTTATCCAGAAAATAGAGGCTGAAGGCAAATGTTACCATTCAATGAAAAAGAGGTGAGAGAATTGCTCAGAACTTTAGAGTAACTAGAGTGCATTGCTTCTCCAAATGTGAAGTCGTGAGCAAAGTGTCAGGAATATGTGCCTTTTCACATGAATATCTCTACTCAGGGTCTTTATGGAAAGCTGAAATGTTTTCTAGAGACTTACTTTCCCATAAAAATGGGGGGTGGTGGTGTTGTACAACACAGAATTATCTCAAATTTTCTGTCCTAGAATAATTTATTGATAAAAATCTTCTGTGGATCCTTCTCTGCCAGAACATGAACAATTGTCTGTCAGCCGAAGAGGTTTTCTCTGCTTGACAGCCAGAACAAAGCATCTTGAACCAAGTATTTACTTACCTCTGGGGCTTTGATTTGAGGCTTGCTCTTGTATGAACTGTGAATGTGTTGCTGAGCTATGCGTATCTGGAAAGCCTTCATCTGACTGGTAGAGCATGTCTGAGCCTTGGAGAAGACAGAGAAGGGTTTGGATTGCTTTTCATGCTAGGATTACCAGATGGTCAAGCCTGTGTACCCTCAGCTACCAAATAGCAACACTGAATTCCTTTAATAGACTTTTTAATTTAGGAAGTTAAGCAATCCTTTTGGCTGAATAAACTAATAAGAAGGTTTTGAAGTGTGTGGAATTATAATAGAAAAGTCTGAATAGGTCACTAGTACCGTGAATTGTCCGATGTGATCATATGTTGATAACAGCGAGAGTCCCAAGGCTTTACACATTCGGTCAAAAGAGGAATCAGTCTGACTGCAGCACTTTGCATTATCAGTTCATAGAATGATTCTCTATTTGAAAATACATATTGTTTCCTTTCTCTCCTGGTCTTTTGCGCTGTCTCTTTTTTCTAGGGCTCTAACCAGATTTCCCTTTTGCCAGGATTGTACTGCTTGTTATAAAATAATGGAAGGTGAATGGCTAAAATTAATGGCTTTCATAAACATGGGCAGAGATAGATTGAAGGAATATGAATCTACTTCTAGAGATGGGTTGCTTGGCAGCCTGGAGATGACGTTAGGGTTGGCGGAATGCAATCTCTATAGCACAATTTTGCTAAAGGGTACTACTCAGTGTATTGGGAACTTGGATGTGCAGCACGGAAGATCAAGTGTTACTGTAGTACAAGCTGGGGAAGGGCATCAGCCTTTAAGCTGGATCTCCAGCTTGTGCCAGTGTTAGCAATGACAATTTACTCAGAGGATTTGTTGTCCATCTGCCGCATTACTTAATGAGGAGATGCAGAAAATGAAACTGAGAGATGGATTTGTAAAACTGAATTTTGCGAATGTATTATCTTCTACCTTTAAGATGGTGGTAAGAAAAGCTCAGTTATCTGGCAACTTGTTTGAACCTGTTCCTCAGTTTTCTGCTCCACCCCATGAACAGGATGAGGACGTCCATGAACTTTTGCTGCTTGTGCAGATTTCATATTTCTCTTTTTCCCCTCCCCAAGGCTCTACTAGTTGTATCCTGGCTGAACAAGCACTTGTAGGAGTTGGTTCCTTCCAGTCTAAAATGCTGAACATTGCTTTCAGACTGGACAACCTTCAGTGCTGTTCCTGCATCTTCTTAATGTCAGGTCACCAATGGGCTGCTGGTGAGTGAGAACACTAAACAGAGACTCCGCTCATGAGACACCATGTTAGCCTTGCCTAGAGAGATAAATTCCTTATCCCAAACTCAATGAAACAGTCAGACCAACTGCATTTGGGAAATGCATTTCAGACTTTCTACTCATGGTAGGGCAGGGGCTGTGGTTAAATGGCTGTGTTACAATGTCAGGACTTTACAAGCAAGGTCAGATCCTGGATGTATGTACGTGCATTAAGTGTTGAGAAGTAGGATGAAATTAAATGAAACATCTGTCATTATTGCATCTGTGCCCTCAGCTACTCAGACTCTTAATCTCAGCTATTAAAGTAAGGAAACAGAAAGACCTTAATCTCTTTATTTGAGCTTAAGTTTATAGGTGTATGCCATTCCCTCTCTTGCTACAGGGAACAGCCAGCCAGTGAACACAATATACATGAAAATCCAGCTGCAGCCTCAGCATCGCTCTGCTTCCAGCTTTCTGCTTCAAGAAGGCATAAGCCAGAGGGTGACTCCTCAAACCTTTTGGCTTTTCAATCCCTTCCACAGTTGTACAGAGTAATATAACGTGGGAGTAGAGCATCAACTTATTGAGTGTCAGCATGGCAGGGAAGTGCTCACAGCAGGAATGGGTGGGAAACCCTCCAGCAGAGTGCTGAGCCCTGCACTGCCAAGGGAAAACAGTGGGGCTATGGGGAATTAGGTACCAGTGACATCTGCTGTTGGGTGAAATATCTGCTTTTTCTGGCAAGAATCACATTGTTGACTTTGGCAGCTATAAAGTAATTTGAGCTAATTTTCTGTTGCACTGAACCTTGCATAGATGTTTACCCAGCAGCGAATGGATGTTAAACCTTAATGCTGGATGTAAAGCCACTTGGCCCTCACTCTACCCTGGTATAAATGATTACTGGTGTAAGGCAACAAAGAATTAAGACTGATGATTCTTTTTTTTAATACAAGAATAATAACCTGTTCAGGGCATGCTATGACTCACACTCAATGAAATCATTGGTGCTGGCTACCTAGTAATTTGGAGTTAAATTTGATTTTATACCTGCACTTAAGGAAATGGGATAAAATTGCCAGTGATTAAGTGGATTCAAAAGGCTCAATGAAAACTTTATCGTAAGCTTTCGTCATTTTCTGTTTACCTTGGTTGGGGCTTGCTTCTTTGGAAAGAATAAAATGAGAGTCTAGGCTTGTTTTAGCATTAAAGAACAGTTTGCATGGTTTCCCAGACCAGAGCATTGATGTCAGCCTTTCATTTGTTTCTGTAGCAGGACATAGACAATGTCTTCGCAACAACCAGTACAGAGGTCGTCTCCATAGGTTCTGGTTTACTTACCAGTATATCACTGTGTTTTTGCACCATTATCTTTGAAGAAGGCAAACTTCCATTTTGACATGTCTTTTTGTCTTGTCTGTCTGAAGGACTGTCTTTTCCAGTTTTACACATACGTGTTGCAATTGCTGATAGTCTCACATTTAATAAAATTTAACCGTCTTCAGTGTTTTATTCTACCAAAATATGGAAAATTATTCTCCAAACATTAAAGGCTTTGTTAAAGGAAATTCAGCCTGAGGTTCAGGGACACCCCAGGTTTTGATTTTGAGTGTATTTATTAAAGATGCCCTGATTGTACCAAGCTATATCAGTCTCAGGGAGTAGTAGAGCTTTCTGAGTGCTAATGGCATTTTTCATCATGTCAATCAATGTCATCAAATGCAGCTCCGAAATTTATCGTGCCAGAGAAGTCAATTATTATCGTACACCTCGGGTTTAACTGTTAGGACTTAAATTCAGACTGGTGTAATATTGATCTTCCCCGCGTTGCTACATAGTGTGTAACAGCTGTGTATCTCTTATTGCCAGTTTCTGTTATATTAACATCACCTACACCTATACCTGTATCACTATAGTATTTTGTCCATTTCCATTTTAGCAGAACTGTTGAAAGAAAGCCCATTGCAAGAGAGAGCAATCCTTGATTCCATTTCCAACCTAAACAACTGTATCATTTAAATTGTAGCTCAGATTCCTGCTTGTTGACTGATGTTCAGGTTCTGAAAAATTTATTTAGACTGTCTGGAATTTTTGTGCCTTCATTTCTCATCAGTATTTTGCAATCCACTGCATTGGTGATATCACAGTTTGGCATTTTGATTTTTTTTGGGTGAGTTCTTGTAAATGCTGAGAGTGAAAAAAAAAGTCTCATTGCGTTCTCTCTTGCAGTGACCCTCTAATTCTGCTCTCTATTGACATATTCCTGCTTATTGTCTCCCATTATATCTCTTGGTCAGAATACTGGTGTTCCTCTTGTGCAGTCTCATTGTGATGTCTTCTTAATGTAAAAATTTGTACTCCAATTAGTTGCTTCTTCATGCATCCTCATCTGCCACTGTCTCTAGGTCATCACTTTGTTCCAAACCATTCATATCTGCAATGTTTCAATGAGGAGGAGAGGTGCGTGACAGTGTATGTTTTTGTCTTGTTTTCTGCTTCTGTGATCATAGCTTTTGGGACTGTTTGGTTGTTTATGTACTGTGTTCATCACTGATTTTGGAGGTCCTAGGACTTTGAAAAAAGAAATAGTTTATACTTGGTATTTTCTTCACCAAGATGAGAGCTGGGGGTATTCTATCTTGTCAAAATTTGGGGGTCTTTGACTCCAGAAGAGTGGTAGCTGGGAAAGTCAAAGTCCCAGTGTGTCTGTTCAGTTAGATCTTTGTTCTTTCGGTATCAGAGAAGTCTGATAGTAGCAGGTTTGCCACTTTCCTTAGTTAATTCCATTAGATTGCATGTTTATGCCTAAACCTGTCTGAGAGGGTTTGCAAGGGTTGATTTTAAGTCAGCGGACTGAGAGTCTGGTTGCTGTAAGCTGCTGCTGCTGAATTTATGGACCAGGGCAGACCTTTTTTATAAAGCATACTTGGCTTGAATTCATCTTACCATTACATTTTTCTTATGCTTTTTACCTTTCACTACCTCTTTGTAGCAATGGGAGCTATTGGGAGTTATTGCAGCATTTTGTTCTGAAACTATTTTCTGTAGAGCTTTTTGGTCTAAATGGCACTCATCATGAGGCAAATATTCATAAGGCTATTCCAGCAACGAATTTAATGTCTTAGACCTCCTAATTTTATACTTAAGATGTAGGGTGTAGTAAAGATTAAAGGTCCATATTCATTTTGTATGCACTTTCTGACACTGCAAATCATTCCTGATTGTTGCTATTATTCACATACAAATAACAATGCACTGCTCACACAAAATTGCAGAAAATAAGGCTGTAAGGAGGCCATTAGAAGAGGTGTACTGGATACAGTTTTTGTTCTCAGTTAAGTCACTGGAAGCTCATAAAAATTATGGAGGTACCATGGGTTTAAATGAACGCAAAATTTGACCCACTGTGGTGAATTATTGTCACTCCTTTGTATTTATTAGTTCCTTATAGGTGAGTTCACCTCTGATGTATCAGGGGAATACAGGGGAATGGCTGCTCAACTGCATGGCTGCTCCAAACTTAACAGTGTGTGTGGCAACTACTGGCTTCTTCTCCTCTTCCTCATATGAGAATGAGGAAGGTGTATGAGATTTACTTCCTCATAGTAAGTCTACCTTGAATTTGTTTAGTGTGATTCCGCTGTGCTCAAATGGACATGCCCAAGGTTATGAAGCCATTTGTGTTTCAAGAATCATAGACTGATTTGGGTTGGAAGGGGCCTTAAAGCTCATCCAGTTCCAACCCCCTGCCACAGGCAGGGACACCTTCCACTAGAGCAGGTTGCTCCAAGCCCTGTCTAACCTGGCCTTGAACACTGCCAGGGATGGGGCAGCCACAGCTTCTCTGGGCAACCTGCTCCAGTGCCTCACCATCCTCATGAGGAAAAACTTCTTCTTAATATTTTATCTAAATCTCCCCTCTTTCAGTTTAAAGGCACTTCCCCTTGTCCTATCCCTATAAGCTCTTGTGAAAAAACCCTCTTCAGCTTTCTTGTAGGCCCCCTTTATTTTGTGTGCACTATTTGTGCATACAAGTCCTAGATAACTGAGTAGGACCTTGGGATTGCCTGTGATTCTTATCTTATGGCTTTCACCCTCTCATTTATAGCTTTCTCAGCCCACCTGGATCTGCTCACATGTCTCTTTCCATCTGAATTCAGAAAGAGAGAGCACAGGCATAACATCATGCCCCCTGTGGTGCTTGAAAATTTATGCCTCTGTGATAAATCGCAATTGTTAGAGGGAATGATTAAGGAATAGAGCTGGCCTTCTGAAGACACTCCTTCCTGCAGTTAGGAGAGGGACAAAGAAATGCTATTATTCCTCATTTCTGTTATCTGGTTAGAAGAAATAGAGATACTACTGAATGAAGTTAAATTAGTGAAATGATGAGGCAGTAATAATGATGGTTTGGCATTGCTTTGCAGTTTTAGCTATCACAGTGCAACATCTCTGTGTGGCAACCGCGCAGCAGTGACACAGAATCATCAACAAATGTTGTGATGTAATAAAAGGACATTTTGATATAATTATGTATTAATAGCATCTCTGCCAATCGAAATGGTCACTCTCCCAGCAGTAATGGTGAGCTTAAAAAATCATGCAGTACATTTGCATTTGGAGAGATAAACAAAATCAATCAATGTATGTATTATAGCTGTACATTTACTATAAATGTGAGCTAGTTTTATTTCTAAGCAGAAAATTACATGTGTAACCCTCTGAGCATACTCGAAACCTAACAATATCAGCTACAGTAAGTTTATTGCAGGAATTTGCCAATGGAGCTTGGTGGAGCAAAGTAAATGAATAATGTTATCATTTACAATCTTTATTCTTATATATATCTTAATTTCTACATGAGATCTCTTTGTCTTTGAGTGGAAGTGTACCTACGTAGTATTTTGTCGGTGTAAAATTGACAGTATCCGTTATAACAACAGCTTAGTGGACTGCACTTCAAATATGACTGGAGACAATTCATTTCTTCTGACCATTATAGCACAAAAATGTACAAGTCAGAACTGTTGTGCCCTTTTTCCTGGAATCTGTCTGTGAACCTTGATCCATTTCTTAAAATGTATCAGCAAATGTAAAGCTGTTTCTGTGATGCCAAAAGGATATAATAGTCAAAATTTAAATGGAGAATAAAATTCAAGCACTGAACAGCAAAACAGAAAAAGTAACCAAGACGATGAATATTCTTTGCGGTCTATACAGTCTGTTTGACAAATGCCTAGGATGAACACAGCGACTCTGCCTCCACTTTCTTGTCCTGCCTCAAAATCTATGCTAAGAGTCTACTTACACCAACGCACAACTGTGCATGTTAAATGTGTGTGGATCATCAATGACTCCCATACATCTGCTGTAGCTCCAAGTTCCTGTCCAGTATACCTTCAAATTCTGGATCTAAACCAGATGTACTCATTGCTAGTTTGTTGGCTGCTTTGGGAGTTAAAGTAGAGTATGAATAATGCTTGTAGCAAAGTTGACACTGAATGGTGAGTGTCAAACCTCCAGGGATATAAGAAAGGGATAAAGGAAATATCTATTACAAAAGTAGAGAAAGCAATATAGTAGCTTTCACTTTGCTAAAGTCACAGAGCAAGCAACTGCTTGAACCTAGAATAGAAGGTGGGGCTTATGACTCCAATGCTGCATTTAAATAATGCCTAAGTAACGTGAGCTTGTGAGAGTCATTAATCACTTGCTTGTCTTTCCCCCCAGTTTAGAACCCTAGAATATATTGCATGGCCATTAAAGAACCTCAAATAAGATTTTGCATTGGAACAATGCTTAATGAACTGTGAAAGGATGGAGAAGTATAGGCACATATCTGAAAGGAGACACAGTCTTTTTGGGGCAGAGAGTAGTAAAGAAAGCACATCGGAAAGTGAGCTCTATAAACCACCTTTGTGAAAACTATTGCTGAAGAAGCTATTTTTCTGAATAATGACCTTGTGTTGGTCATCATGGTTGTCATAGTTTGGTTCAATTTTGAAAGCTTAGTGTGACCACAGGTCATTTCCAGTAGATCTGCTGGGGTTGCCGTGTGCATACCACATTCAACTCACAAGGGTTTCCTGCATTTTCTCCTAACTTTTGTTTACCATCTTGCTTATCTTTGAGTTTCCTTTTTGTATGGGTGGTTGATTTTCTATCTCAAGAAAAAGTAGACAGTCACTGGCTAGGCTCCTTTTCATTAGAATTTGTGTGAATCTGGGTTTACACTGGGCATAATCACTGATGAATATTCATGCAATCTAGTATCTTTGAGGAATTGTTATCCTGTTTAATCATGCTTTAAAGCTGTGATCCTCTTTTCCGTTGATAATGCTTCTTAGCATATTTCCTGTTGTGGAAAGACTGAGCCACTCAAATATGCTGAGCGTATTTGGTGATATGGGACACCGTGCAGAAGTGGGATATGTTTTCATCTCTTTTGAGAGCTGAGGCCAATGAGATGCCTGGTGTTGTCTCTAGCTGATAAGATCAAATACTCCCTGATGCTGGAAAAGCAAAATAAGCAGCATATAATGTTTTCTCTCTGCTATTAGAGAGAAAGACTCATTCACTTTTCAAGGGAATGTCACCTTCAGCAGTCACTTTCCTTGTCACTCAAGACACTCCCCAGAAGCAGGAGTCCGGCCATTCTCCAATTTCAAGAATTAATCTTTTGCGCAGGGGGAATTAAGCAAGCAGCACTGAAACAGCTTGCACCAGATTTTGTCTATCTCAGCCTAGTTGTGCCGAACACACAAAAGAGCCTCTGTGCTCTTTACCTCCAGTTGCTCTCCAAGTGGTAATGAAACTAATTGCAGTCTCTGATTGCAGCCTCTGGAAGTTTCTCTGTTTCTGTGTGCACACAGTGGCATTAAGACATACAAACCATAGGTGGGGCTTAGACTCTCTTTTTACAGACCTGAACACGATGACTAAATATCTATACTTCAGTACAGCATTGTCACCATCGCACTTGGAGAAAATGTATTCTATAGTAATGTTTTTGGAGGTACAACAGAACAGTGTTTCTTCATGTCATCTGAAATAATATTTTTTCTTGTTCTTTTAGGTGTTCTCTCTGGTTTTTTTTCTCTCATCTTCTTCTTACAGGGCTCAGTACTTTAAAATAATATGGGCAAACATAGGTTGTTTGAAAACGCTTGTTTTATATCTCTCTGGGAATATTGCAAGTGTAGGTACAGAGGCACAGTTCCAACTTTACTTAACTGATCTCTATAGTTCAATATCTTGAGGGAAAAAAATTCTGATGCTACCTCGGCTGTGTTCTCATGGTGCCCTTGTGCAGTTTCTGTTCTTGCACCTCACCGTTTACCTGTAAGCATCTTTCTTACAGCTGTATCACAGCATCTATTTTGTTTGTTATGTGATATACCACTGGTGGGTACAAGTAGCTTTTGGGGAAAACGATTCCTTCAAATTGTCTTTCTAATAGCAGGTGTGCACAAAAAAGTATTACAGGGGTATTTCTTAAAACTGATAAAGCAGAGCAGTAGAAAGTCCCTATCTGTGACCATTGATCACTTTTAAATCAGTCAGTTTTGTGTAGACACTTAATCAATGACCATTTAGAGATGAATTAGTCCAGTGTGTATATTCTCCAGGCTTTTGTACAATGTCCAGACACAGGCTTTTAGGTCACAGGAACATTGTGAGGATGATGTGGGAGACCATGTCAGCACTGCAGGGGGCGTCATGGGAGGGAGCATATATATCCAGCTCCAGCCTTCCTTTAGGTACATTCGATTTCTTTTACAAGACAGAAATTTCTTCTGGTTGTACTTCTATTATTCTGAGCTTGGTTAAAATTGGAGTTTTCACTGTGCCATTAAATATCCTTTATATAATAATTTCTCTTTTAGATCCCTTAAAGTAATTTTTTTCTCACCCCCCCCATGCTCTACTGAATGCGTAAAATGAGAATTTTTTAACATTATTTTTAAACATCAATATTTTTGAGGGTTAAGAAAAATGTTATTGCCTTCACTCTTAACAATTACATGTATTCATTTGTCATTTTTGTTAGGATTATTTTTGCATCATAGCTATCTTAAAAGAGTCTGGAAAAGTCAATGCTTGTGATGTTTACAAAACTGACTTACATTTTTTAGCTCTTCTTTACAAACTGACCTATCTGAGTCTTCTGAACATTTTAAGGCCAGATTTTTCCATCTGTTCTTAGTATCCATATGGATTTTGTCAATTTGCTTTTGTTGTATTTGCAATCAAACTTTGTAAGAATAATATTTGATTTGGCTTTAAATGTAAATGTGGCTTTATAGTATAGGAATGGGGAGAGAAGACCAATCACTAGCATGAACTTCTGTTCATGGAATAAGGGTGTGCTGAACATTCCTGATCTCTAGTTCTGCTTGGGAGATAATCAAATAAATCATGACAACAACAGCATGATATGTAGGAACAGAGAAGAAATAATTACTTCATGTCTAATAGTTTTATCCTGGTACAGAATAAAATTAGATTCTCCTACTGTAATGGTATAAAACTATAGAAGACCAAAGAGTCTTTTCCATTCCTAGCTCTTTGCTCAACTTTTTCTATTCAGCCATTAACCTTTTGACAAGATGTCTGAGTAAGTCTGTCCCACTGTAATTTAGTGTTCACAAAGGCACCTCAGTTTCCAAATGAACTAGAAGAACAGCAGTTTTAAATGTAAGAACATGCTTCTCTGGAGTAAAAGATTGGCATTCAAGTCTATTGAAAGACACTCTGGCTGTCTTTATGGAGTATGCAATGCTCATCACTTTATTACTCAAATGTACAAAGAATTGAGACTTGGGTGCTAACCAGACAAGAAAAAAAATGTTGCTATCAGTTCCATTTCAAAATCAATTTGCTTGATTGAAAATCTATAGAATTGGTGATGCCAAATATTGATCTCTTTTCCTTCTGCATTTCCAAGAGACCGTGCCTTCTTCTATTGCATCTAATCTTATTTTAAGCAGATGTAGTATTTGAAAGAAAGTTTAACTGAATACTGAGTCTTTTTTCTTTTTCACCTCTGCAGTAATTGCATGAGAAAGTGAATAATTAGGCAAACTGATCACAGGGCACAAAGCCAGAAGTTTCCTGAGTCCCTGCTCTGTTGTCAGACACCTGCCTTGGGAAGTCATTTAATGACTCTACTTACAGTGGAAAGCTGTATTTGCTAATTTCTCAGGAGTATAACACAGCTAATGTCAGCAGAGGACTGGGAAGATACAACCTGTTCTCCTTGAGCATGCATCCTATAATCAGACCCATTAGGTTGTGAGGATTTCATAGCCTTTCTTGAGCCTCTCTATTTCTTCCCATGATCACCCTTGACCAGACATCATTTTTTCTGTCAAGCTTGGGGCTCCACATTTCTTCTTCTTCTTAATGTTGTGTCCTGAGTTCTTCCTTCTCAACAGCTAGGGAGACGACGCTTAAGTTCTCTTTCTGACCTAGGATTTGCTTTTACTTGCCCTTTGCCTGCTTGCCCTAGAAGAATCCTGCTGTCATTCCCCTAAAAAGATGGGTCCTTGATCTCCACAGCTAGTTATTATGTGTTAGAGATTCCTGGACTGTCCTTCCTCTTTCCGACTATTCCTCTTGTCTTTTTCCTCATTCCTATAAAATCAATTCCCTAGCAAGTTATTTCCTCTGTTTTGATGCCCAGCATCCCTTCGCACATGCACCTCTTCCATGATGGTTTATATTCTGTCATGGTCATCTCTTGAAGAGATCCTTCCATAAGGGTGTCAGTACTGGCATTATCAGAGGATTTATTTAACTTTATGTTAATAGCTTTGGCATAGTAACTGACAGATAGTGCGACCAATTCAATACACTTGTGAAGCAACATATACATGATAACATCACTGTGCTAAGCATTATACACATAATTCCTTAACTAGGGCATCACGATTCACAGCATGTACTGGGTTTTTTAGTTCCAGGACTTGGAATGGCCCCAGCTTCTTTAATTATTAATGACATCAGTAACAACCATCCTTTCTGAGTTTCTTCTGACCAAATGTGTGTATAACTGGGCCTCATTTTTGCAAAATCAAAGCACATTCCCCTTCTCTTTTGCCTAATGAAGTATCTGTAGTCCTTTTATCAGTGGATTTCCTTTATCTTGCCATACAATGTCTTTATGAACCTGGTCTACCTTATCTTTCATAGTGTCCCATGAAACAAGGCAAACCTTCTAGTCACAGTTCACAGAGTACCAATTCATCTTCATGTACAGTGAGAATGGAATTTGCCATGATGATAACAGTGTCTGTCATGAAGCATGTGTGCTAATTTAAACGGCAAGTGAGGACAATTTACCCAACAGAAGATACAGTACTGATTAATCATATATTGGGTAACTTTTGACCAATGAAAAGTAAACTGTTTGTTCTATGAAATGTATATAATCTGATGTACAAAAACCTAAGGTGTGCTAGCTTTGTGGGGCTTCCAACTAACACCCTGTTTTGCAAAATACCTTGACTCTGTGTGTATATTGATATTTTGCACACCAGGTAATGATCCTACTTGTGGGAAAACAACCCAATACCTCTCGTTGCCTACAAGTCTTACTCGTGGCTTTCTAAGTTTCTGTTTTAGATGCATCCAATGTGTTGTCATGGATTTTCAGCCACTCCAGACACTGGAGTCATGCTCTTCACTTGCTGTGCTACATCTACATGCCATCTACATGGGTGCCTTCTTACCTGCGCTATCCTTTTCCCTCTTTTCCCCATGGTGGGAGAAGTCTCCAGATCCTGGAGCTGTGAGGGATGGTTATACTTATGAAGGTAATCTTCAGAAAAAGGGTTGGCTCTACAGGGAAAGTGTCCTTGTCCATCCTTCCCAGTGGCACCTCTTTTCTCACTTCTCAAAGCTACATCTCTGTACAAGTAATTTCTCTCCACACAGGCTGTGTCTCCCCATCTCTTATGCAGTCATTCAGTCTCAAGCAAGTATAAAACCCCAATATCTTTCAGCCAGTCATAATGTAGGAATGCTTTATCCCCTCAGAACAAAGCTCTTGAGACAGGGCATTTTATGGTTTCTGATGCCTTTCTTATTGGAAATATCAACTGTCCCCGTGAGTAATTTTCTTTTCTTTGAAGACTTGCTTGAATTTCTTTTTTTCCTTTCTTATCTGCCCTCCTTCAACACATGCAAGGAGTAAATGACCTTATAAACTACCTGGCTTTAAAGGGCCATTATGAAGCAAAAAGTTTGCAACAGAGCAGGCAGAGTAAATTAAGGTTAGATAACAAATTTTACAGATTCCTAGATCTTTGTTCATAAGCTAGGGAGATATTTTGAATATAGGCTTCTTCCTGGCATGTTTAGCTATTTTAGTATGTTCAGTCTTACAGAGAAGTTCTGTTAGTCTGTCTAGCTGATTTATTAAGAAAATTCTCCATTTTCCTCCATTACAGAAGCTGTGATATTAATGAATAAGATTGCCCCCAGTGACATTAAAAACCTGCAGGGTAAACTAATCTCAGAATGATACCTATAACCTTTGACCATACTCCTTTGACTTCACTGGCCTTTCACAAGTATACCAGAGCAAAAAGTAAATCTGCACAATGCTACATGTCGTTCATCTGTTGAAATGTGCTTTTTCAGAGACTTTAACAGCTGATTTTCTCTGTGTTACATACAAATATACACTCATTAATTATTATCTGAAAGAAAAATCTGGACAATTAAATATACTCCTGAAAATCCTAGAACAGCAAATTGTTTGAAATGCACATTTATCTATCTTCTGTCAGCATGGGCTCATAGACACACAGATGGTCTACACAGGAGCAGTAGGCCTGATCCTTCCCAGAAGCATCGAAGTCACTGTGCACACTTGATGCTCAATGTATACAAACCTGCTTCTGTCAAGACACTCCCAACCAGAAATAGAATCATAGAATCTTAGAATAATTAGGGTTGGAAAGGACCTTAAGATCATCTAGTTCCAGCCCCCTGCACTACTTTCATTGCATGCAGAAGCTTACATGTACTACTTCATGGCATATCTAATGGGCACATATCTATCAGGGGTTTTTACATGCAGATAACAATTTGCACACTTTGCAAATAGATGACTAATTGTGCATGTGCACATTCCAGCTTCCACTTTCTAATGGCATGATAGGTACACATGTGTGTGCAGCTATGCTGTGGGTATGGTGAAAGAGAGAAAGGAAGCAAATACCTAGTGTGGATAAGAAGGGTAAAACAAACTCTCAGTAACTCCTTTCCTGAATGAGTGCTGTGAATATTATCTCTCTTGTAAGAGCTGGAGTAGCAGCTGAATTTTAAAAGGTAAAAAACTGTTCCAGAGAAGAGGGGGTCATTGGGGGATATCTTCTATCCCTGGAAAGGGACCAGTTTGAGCTTTGAGTTTGGGTTCTGAGCAACCTGGTCTAGTAGAAGGTGTCCCTTCCCATGGCTAGATGAGCTTTAAGGTCCCTTCCAAACCAAACCATTCTGTGACTCCATAATTCTATGATATCCAGAGGGCCAAAGTGGATGTCCAAGGTAGATGGCCAAGAAGAGAACAGAACAGGAGAAGAACAACAAAATAGAACAGACTAGGCTAGGCTAGACTAGACTATAGACTAGACTAGACTAAACTACAGACTAGACTAGACTATAGACTAGACTAGACTAGCATGGGACAGGACAGGTCCAAATGCCTCTTAAGGCTTGGGGCATTGACCACCTTTCTGGGAAGCCTGTTCCAGTGTTTGACCACCCTCAAGAAATGCTTCTAATGTCTGGTCTGAACCTCCACTGGTGCAGCTTGGAATCAATCCTGTGTGCCTTGTCACTGGATAGGAGGGAGAAGTCAGCACCTCCTTCTCCACTTCCCCTTCTCAGGGAGCTGTAGAGGGCAGTGGGACTTGTTTATATGGTAAGATTGGGTGTAAAGGAAAATGTATTTTAGCAAGTATCTTCTGCCCTTGCTTTCTTCAAATGGCTCTTCTTTTTATTTTTTTGTTTTCTTTTACATAAAAAACCCCAGCCTTTTATAATTACTTGCTCTTTTATGCCCATTTTTAGGCCAAAGGACACTGGCAGGAAGATATTTTCACCCCTCAATGAAAATGCCAATGGTTTTAACACTGCAAAGCCCCTACGTTTTCCCCTACTTGAGGGAGTGATGAAGAAACTCCACATTGCTGTTTTCACTCTGGCAATAATACAAGGTTTTCCTTAAATTTACTGTGCAGATAGCTGTCCGATTTATTGGGTCACTTGCTTGACACCATACCATCAATTCAAGTGTCAGAACTACATGGGAAAGGAAAGGCATGCACTGTTAAAAGCTTTCATTGAACACCTTTGGAAACATAGTTCTTGTGCAGTTAATACCTGTTTTATTTCTCACAAGCTGCTCAGCAATGACAGGCTATCTCTTGCTCAGCTGCCTGACGTTGCTGCTGATGGAGAGCCCCTTTTCCTGCATGGATTCTGGTGGTCTCGGAGAGGTGCAGCGTGGCAGGCCGATAACGTGGTAGCATCTGCCTCAATGTGTGAGGCTTGGAAGTCATTGCTTTCATGGGAATGACTCTCTGCAAGGAAGCAGGATTTCTGGAACATGCCTTTTTCTGCTGCCTGGTTACCCTGGGTGGGAAGGAGAGAAATAGGGAACAGATTAGTCTGTGGTATCAAACTCAATCCTTTCATTGATTGCCTTGAAGGGATGCTTTTCAGGGCATATTTAGCCTGAACTTTAGATGTAAAATCCTTTTTAGACATTTTTAAGCCTGAGTTAGCTGGAAAGAACACTGCTGTAAGAATGCAGGACAGAGTACAGAAGCAATCTCCAGTCCATGCTCATCTGCTGATGTTGCTGGTACTCTATGTCCTACTGTGACAGATGTGCTTCTGTATGTCTTTCCCCACAGCACAAAATGTAGTCTTGAACATATATGGACCAGTAAACCAGTGTGGCTTTGCTGTGGAAATCCTACATTTGGACCAATTGAGTGGTCAAGATACATATTGTATGCAAACAGCAAAACGCTTTGAACATGAGACTAGATTGTTGACCCTTAAAAATCCTCAGCAAGTGCCAAGACACATCTCTTTCATTCTGCTCTGTAAGGAGAAGCAAAATGTCTACATGAAGGGGAATATGTAGGCTTAGAGCCTTTCTCTGCAAGTTATGTGCCAAGAGTGGGACAAGCTCCCAGGCACTCAAGCAGCTGGCACGCAGGGTGTGCACTGCATCCCCTGTTGCTGTCTTTCAAGCTGTAATGGGAATTAGGCAGAAAGGCCATCCTGGGGTGGATTGGGTGTGTAGGAATTGTTAACACCACCACCAGGCTACAATGCCAACACTGCTCACGTTGCCCTGGGTGGTGCAATGAATCGAGTCAGATTTGCCATGGCAGGGTAGGAAACAGATGAAGAGGGAGTTTGTATCCTTTTTTTCTCTTTCTCCCTATGGCCTTTGCTGGACCTGAGAGATTAGAATTACAAGAGGTTGCACCAGCACTTAGTTGGACACAGCATTTACATTGCACCTTGGTTTTGGACAACGCATTCATATAGTTGCTGTATAGTCTCTCCTGGTTAAACCTCACAAAACATTAACCTTATTAATATTTAATATTCATACACAAATTATAGTCAGCCAGTTAGTTTTCTCTGCAGCTTCAGAAGTTTCCCAAGAGACTGCAGCTTAAGTACCTTAATTTGTCTTTCTGATGAACGTGAAAGTGTTAAAAGCAGCTTTAATTTGTTGTTTAGTTGTCTTTTCAGGTTTTTTGGGAATCTCTTGAAATGTGTTTACTTTCCTTTGATTTCCTGCAAAAGGCAATTGAAATATTAATACTGAAGCAAAGATAAAGCTTGCTAGTGTAAGTAGGTGGTCTCACTTTATTGGCATACTTACACCCCCACAGACAAGACATTTTGCTCTTTCTGTAACTTTGAATTAGCTGAAGTATCTATTAATACACCAGTTTATTGAATGTAATTGCCTCCTACCTATATAGATCCAGAAGACAGCTATTTACTAAGGAATGCAATTTTTACTTTAGCTCAAAAGTCAGGCTTTTGCTTATTTGATGTTCAAGGTTATGATGGTCATTTTCTACCTCATCAGCTTTGGAGCAGAGGCAAGGTATGATAACATAGGACAAAGTGTGGAGCAAAATGATACTGTGGTCAAACAGAGCTAAAAGTTTACAGCTTTGATCCTGAAATTGAATAGATGAGGTAAAAAACTGATAACCCAAGGAAGGTGTCTGTTCTAAAGTACTTCTTTTCTCTAGGGTAAAGAGGTAATTGACATGCACCACACTTAAATGTCTCAGTTTGCTCATAGTTTTTCAAATATGTGACACAGTGAGAAAATTGGCAAGGGTTTTTTTTTTTCAATATTTCATTGCTGTTAACGCCACAGAGCTGGCCACAGTTTGTGGTTAAAACACTGTTGAGTACTGCTGAGAACAGGGAAAGGCTCCACTCATCTGTTCTAGCCAAATGTGTTGAGCTTACAGCTCATATAGTCATTACCAAGCTCAAGCAATGCTTTCAGGACTTGATGTTAAAACTTTGCACCAGCACGTTCCACCTTCCAATGATCCTCATCCTCATTAAGGTACCTCTGTTCTTACCTTCATTTCCTTGCCACCTGAACTTCACTTTGCCTCTGCTGAGCACCTGTCGACTGAATACAAGACTGAAACATTTTATTTGTTGCGGTTTTTGTTTGGTTGGTTGGTTATTTAACTGTTTCAAAAACACAAGTAAAGCACTGCCAGGTGAGGTGCAGAGATTCTCTATAGAAATAAATATATTGTCCTCATGTATCACTTATAATTGCTCAAAAAGTTGTGGTAAAATATCTCATTATGGATAGGTTGCATGACCTCTCTTCTGAATAAAGGCAAAACATCTGCTATGTGCTGCCAATCTGTATAGAACAGGGGAAAGAACCATTACTGTCGTACCTTGTTTCATAGGTAAAATTTTACTGTTTCATAAGTAAATTAACGTCAGGACTGGGATAAAAATAATTCGTTTTTAAGTTAACTTGAATTTCATTGCATTTTTTTATATTTCAAGTCATTATCAAGCTGGTAGTTTATGCCTTGTTATCACCTATAATTTCTCCCTTGTCTCTAAGGCATGATGTTACTTTTTAGGGTTGTACTTGGACTTGGTCAAAATATTGTCAGTGCCAGTTCAAATTCAACCTGACATCCCAAATGCAATGAGGTTAGTGGCTTCATCATAGCCTCAAGTGAACAGTAGTATGCTGAATAAACCCGCACATATAATTCTGCTAAATTTGGACTGTAAGGGGGCCCTATCACTGAGTTACTATGGAAACAGAATTCTTCTTTTCTTTAGAAAGAAATTCCCCCTAGGTTTAGTAGTGTGAAAAAATTCCCAATATTAGAGCTCTCCATTATCATTTTGTGCCCACACTTTCTTAATAAGAGTTTAAAGATGACTTTTTTGACTTGTCCACTTAATATTCAATTTAATCACTGAGTTTTCATGGTATTTTATCTGAAGGAAAAAACAATGCTTTTGCCCTAAAGCTGTTTGGATAGCTGTATGGATAAGTGCTAATGATTTATAGAGGATGTGCACCGTCACAGTGCTGAGCAGAACACAGGCAATGTTTGCTCTTCAGTAGATTATGCAGGCATAGGAGGAATCTCTTTCCAGCAGGCTGTCACATAAAGGCTGAAATTGTGGCTCTGCTCATGACATTGCCATTTCACCCAGGTCTTAGGCTGAAAGATTTTATAACAGAATCCAGATAAAAGATTTACAAGATGGGAAAACAGAGTGCTTAGACAGGATGACAGTGAATAGAGAATCATGTCTTATGCAAATCGGACAGAAACTTGGACAGGAAGAGTACTTTTTCCTGAGACTATATTTACAATAAATACTTTCTAAGAATTAGGTTTGGGAGAGACTGTGGGAAAGTTGTACAGCAAGAGAGCTAAGATAAGTATAAAGGAAAGGTGCTGTGGTACAGAGAGGTAGAAGGAAGAAACTTTGTAAGAGCACATAGCATGAGGGAACAGTTGAGAGGACTGGAGAAGAGAGGGGAATTAGCAGTCTGTTAAAGAAGCAGCTTTGGAGCTTGATTTAATATGAGGAACAGCAGTACAGGGAAGTGTAATTATGTTTGTAAATGCACAGTTCACCAATGGATAGACTGAGCAGTTCAGTCTTTGCTCATATGCCTGATAATAACAATCGTCTCTAAGTAAGTGAGAGGGAAAAAAGTGAGATTTTCTAGTTTAATCACAGGTTGAAATAGCCAGTCCTTTTTAAAACCCTTACTAAGTTAAGCATAACATTAGCTCTATATTCAAGTGTAAATCCATTAGATTTTTTCATGGTCTTTCAAGTTTATCTCTTCTCCTGTAAAGATCACTTTAGAGGCATATATTTTTAAAAAGCTGTTTTGTTTATGTAGTGAAAAAATGCTGATGAGAAATATTGAAACTCTTCATATAGTCCAACAACAATTTGTTACTCTTCTCTTGAAAAGCCAGGTTTGTAAGGCCTTGCAAAGAAAAAGATAATGAGATAATTATAGACTTACACTCCATGAACAATTTCAATTCATTCCAGTAAACATAAAGCAAATTTAGCATCCCTTTATAATGCTTACGTAAGTGATTTGTGGCACAGAGCAGCAGTGCATCCTTGGAAGAATGTTAACATACATACTTTTTTTAATCTGGTGATCATAGACAATCTTCCATTTGCATGTAATATGGGACAGTAGGGTCTATGGCCATGGTCTGTGTGCTGCTGAGGGTATTTGCAATGCCCAGACTTGTCCTTGCAGAGTGCCTGGGGACAGAAAACTGGTAGAAGCAGCTGTGCCTCCAGCCATGGAAGCTGCCTCCTGAGTAGACACCTAGTTGCAGTAGGTCTGATTAGGAGGCATGAGAGAAGCGCTGTATGTTAGAACATGCATACATGTATGTAGATCCTCTTCTCTTGTTCCTCTTCTAGTATATGGTAAAATATCAATAGTGAGGACCACAATAACCCCTCCAAGCTCCTCAATGCTTGTCCAAGGCTGAATTTCTAGGCATTAATGCATAAACCAGTGTCCTCTGTGTCATTGGAAAACATCAGACATTGTAGGATGGGAATTGGAGCCTCATATAGAGGATTTCAATTACTTAACTAAATACTGTGTCCAGCTGAGGCATTGATTCTTACCCTTTCTGAAGACTCTGCCTGTTATTGGTTTGTACAACTAGAGATTGACTATTGCAGCATCTTCCAGCTTTGGCAAAGAAATATGTTGTAAAACTCACCTCTTCGACCCTGCCCCGGAACTTGTTGCACAGTTGAATCAGAGACATTTGGAGAGATTTTCAAAGGTGCAACTGGTACATAGGAATTAATTTCTCATTTACTAATGATACTTGAAAGACATCTTCTTGTTTGTGCTGTTGGTTTTATAACAGCAACAAGGTCTAGGACTTGGAGTCTTCCTGACTCCGCTTTGAAAATAGTTTCAAACAATGTTTGGAGAGAATAAATCTACAAAGGGATGTGTGTTCCCTGGCAGTATCTCTATCACTCCTCTTCTCTTACTGATCAAAGGCAGAGAACTCTGCATTAAGAAGCCGGTACAGTAACCCTGGAGAAAAAAATAGGTTTAAGAAATTTAATTTTTGTTAAAAAAGAAGGTGGACTTTGTCTATGGCAGGTGTTATCTTTATTTGGAAAAGGAGCAGAAGTATGTTACAGGTTTCCATGTTGCCAATGTATCAGACAATTGCATGGGAAAACAAGTTTCAATAAACTGATTATACTTCTTTTGAATTTACTGTTCTGGACATACTGTCTGAATCCTCCTAATCGAGGTTTTATTAACCAGAAGCTGAACAAACATTGCAGTCATGGATTTGTGGGTGGTTTTTTTTAGCAATGACACTACTATGGCTGTTTGAAATACCATGTATATGAAATTGACTTTTGGAATTAATTTCAGGGATATTAACTTCCAGTAAGTGCATAATTTAGTTTTATTTCAAAAGAGTGTTTATGTCACCAGGAGGTACCTAACAGAAGGTTTATAAGACAGTTCATTTGGGCTGCATGAAGCTTATCATAGCAGTTAGAGGGAATCAGTTGTGTGCTCACACATTTCAACACTCAGTAATTTGCAAAACTTCCAGTGACACTGTTGCATTAGTAGTGATACAGGTACTTTATCCCCCCTATGACTCCTTTCTAACACATTTTTAGAATATGTTTGGTCTTAGATTATTCATAGAAGCTTTTGTGGGACAGAAAAATTTACCAAATTTACAAATTACAAAAATTTACCATACACTGTCAGCAAGAGCAGTGCATGAATAAGGAATACTGCCAAGCAGAAGTCACTCAGAGGTAGGCTAACATCTTCAGTCAGAAACCATTTCTATGTTTCCCACTGAATATTTTCTACTAGGTGCTAGAACAGCACAGTTATTTCAGCAATATACACCTTTGATATGCTCAGTTGTTGAGTTGGGCAGATATGCTGCTGACTGTCCCTATAAAAACAGTGTAAGTCACAACATGTAGAGCAGACAGTGACCACTAGAACAACTAGCCAGGCTCCATGAAGATCTGTAAGAACATTTCTGACTTTCTTGCAGCCAGATAATGAGTAATTTGCTCACAGTTGCAGAAAGTCTGTGGCAAAGGAGAAAAAGAATCCAATGCCTGAGGATTATTTGGATTAATTCCTGAACCCAGTCCAGTGCCTTCACCACATAATCATTCTTGTTTCCACTAAGTATGATTTACAAATGCTTTCTGTTTATTTGGCAGCAGTTCTTAGTACTTTGTAAATATCAAGCTTTGGACTAGACATCCTGAAATCAAGTGTAATGTGCTTAAAAACCTACAGCATAGTAAAGTGATTGGTAATATGTCACAGTATGGGCTTAATTCCCCACTGCATTGAGCCAGCTGTGCAAGCACATCTGGAAGCACTGGAAAGTCTGAAGAAGAGAAGGCGCAGGGGGACCTTATCGCTCTCTACAACTACCTGAAAGGAGGTTGTAGTGAGGTGAGGTCGGTCTCTTCTCCCAAGTAACAAGTGACGGGACAAGAGGAAATGGCCTCAAGCTGTGCCAGTGGAGATTAGGAACAATTTCTTCACTGAGAGGGTGATCAAGCATTGGAACAAGCTGCCCAGGGCAGTGGTGGAGTCACCATCCTTGGAAGCAATCAAAAACCATGTAGACAAGGCCCTTAGTGACATGATTTAGCAGTGGTCTTGGCAGTCATAGAATCATAGAATCATAGAATCGTAAGGGTTGGAAAGGACCTTAAGATCATCTAGTTCTAACCCCCCTGCCGTGGGCAGGGACACCTTGCCCTAAACCACGTGGTTCAAGGCTCTGTCCAACCTGGCCTTGAGCACCGCCAGGGATGGAGCATCCACAGTCCTGTGGTAGCGGTTGGGCTTGATGATCTCAAAGGTCTTTTCCAACCCACTTGATTCTGTGATTCTATGAAAAGATTGGGTTCATCAGAAACTGACCATAAGGAGGTGTCAGAGTCCAGAGAAACGTTCGACCTGCTGTTGCTTTGTTCTTTAGCCAATTCAGTTCCACACTGAATTGGCTTTAAAAAGGAAAACACACCTGGAGACTATTCCTGCATTTCTCAGCTCTCATTCTCCCGTTGTTCTTCTCCTGTGATGCTTAAACCAAATTGTCATTCAGTGCTTTGCTGCTTGTATTACCATAGCACCCAGGGAGCCTGACACATGAATCAGAAGAGCACAGTACAAGCACAGATCAGAAGGCTGTCTCAGTTCCAAAGACCTTACAATTGAGGTGAAAAGCCTAGGAAAACAAACAGAGACAAGCAGGTAGTTGAGGAACAAAAAGAAACAAGAATGGTGTTGGCTAGGCAGTAGAATGAGCATACAAGAAGGCAAACCTGGGATTATTTTATTTCTTTTTAATTGTTTAAAGTGTATAACAGAGAAAAGTAAATTAGTTTGCAGGTGCCAAGGAAACTTTCTTCCCAGCATTAGATGCAGTGTAAGAAAAGGCACAAAAGTTTTATCTGAATGTTTAGCATTGGCCAAGCAGAAGGAGAATCTCCGTCTGTCATTGAGGTAATGACTGAAAAGAGCATGCAGAGAGCATTGACAGTGAAGACAAGCCTCTATTAGATGCAGCAGGGAAGTGAAAGCCCATGCTGGGAGCATGGAGAGAAGGATGATATGGTCAAATTGGTGAGCTGGAAAAATGATCTTATGACAGCATCTAGAATAGGTCTGAACAGGCTGAGTTAGGATCTGTCATGGCCAAATTGTAGATAGCATTTCAAGAAATTATGAGTTTGGAAAAATGATTACCAGTATTGATGGCTAGCACAGACTTCACCTTGAGACATTATTCTATATAGAATCACAGACTGGTTTGGGTTGGAAGGAACCTTAAAGCTCATCCAGTTCCAACCCCCTGCCATGAGCAGGGACACCTTCCACTAGAGGAGGTTGCTCCAAGCCCCTGTGTCCAACCTGGCCTTGAACACTGCCAGGGATGGGGCAGCCACAGCTTCTCTGGGCTCCCTGTGCCAGTGCTTCACCAACCTCATGAGGAAGAACTTCTTCCTAATATCTAATCTAAATATCCCCTTTTTCAGTTTGAAGTTCTCCTAAGTCACCCAAAAAATCAGTAGGATATTCAAGAACAGGATTCAAGACTGCTGAATTCCAGCACGGAGTTCTGCTTGCTTCCCCATTGCTTGGGAAACAGCTTATTTTTGTAGCTCTGTGAACTTAGTGTGAACTTTGCATGTTTTTACAATACCATAATTTGCAGAGCTCCAGACTGAGAGCAGATGAGTCACATTGTTTAGGCAGAGAAGGATGTGCTACAGAGCCACTTCTGTAGCACAGAAAATCTCCTTTCCCCGAGGACAAAATCCTCTCTCCTCCCACAAAGCAACAAGCACGTTTCAGAACTCCACTTCACCTGGCAAATACATCGCTTATTTTGGCATTTAATTTCAGCATGGCTGCTTAAAGATAATATAAAGCACTAAAGCTGTCAATACTTTTGAGTGACAAAGACAGAACTGAAACTGTTACTCTCTTTTTCCCTTTCGAGCGACAAACATAATTTGTATTATACGTTGAGTATAACTTACTTCACTCCAATGAGAAACCTTTCCAGTTTGCTTTAGCAATATGCCCGTGAAGGCACAGGCTGCAAATCTAAACATGTTTGTGCAGCACCAGGAAGTCCTAATTCTCAAACAAGATTCCTCTGCACTGGTTATTTCGAGTGATATTTTGAAAACTAATAGGAGAGGATGACATATTTAAGAGCCTCTTTGAGCTGTAGTACAGCACAGCAATTTGAGCTGGAGCATTCCTTTCATCTGTTCTCCTTGCCTCCCTACAGCATTCTCCTCTTAAATAGAAGCATGACTTTTTCAAGGAATTCAGCTTTGAAGAGTAGCTTTGTCTTTGCATGAGCAGGAGGAGGTCAGGCTCCAGAGCAGAGTTGGTAGTTCTGTGTGCAATTTCACTCCATCCTTCATGTCTGGTCAGCTTTTACCCTCTAGCTCATGCACTGCCCACATCTTCCCATCTTTAAACCATGCATGGTTTGAAGTATCAACAAGAACAGATCTGTCATCATCAGAAACCCAGCCACTATGCTCAGTATCTTTACAGAAGATCTGATGCTGCTCTAAAGTGTATGAAACAGCTTCAGTCCTGCAAATTAGAGTTTGAAAGAGGAAAAAAGAAGTAGCATTGCCCTTTTGGGGTAGGGGAAATTGTGGTAGAGAACCTCAAGGACAGAGGCCAAGGAGGAACAATAAATAGTAGACTCTAGTGAAATACATCTGCATCTCTAAATGGCAACTGTTAGCTTTCTTCCTGCCTCTGTTTGGACCATTCCAAGTATTTTTTTCCAACATGAAGCTGATCAGGAAGTGACTAAGTGTAAGCATGAATAGTAGCCAGTTTGTGCCATTTGGCTTTCAGCATCAGTGCCTGCTGTGTTTAATTTACCGATATGGACATAAACACAATATCCATATCATTATTTAGATAACTCCATCCTATTATGTTTGATTTATTGTTCCCAGTCCTCCAGGTGAAAGGTTCATTATGTTTTTACAATTAGAAATCTAATTTCCAGGCTGAATAACTCATAGTCAGATTATGTTCTGTGTCTTCTTTCTCAGCGTTTACTTTCTCTGCAAGCTTCCAGTTTGCAACTCTGTTGTTCAAAAAGAGATTAAAACCATTGTATTGGTCTTTTTTATGAGGTCTTGCCAGTGGCATTAGTTTGTGCTCTTCTCTAGAACTGTGTTGTTAAATCTTTTTAGGACTATGATTTCATGCTGGAGGCTCACAGTCTATAATTGACTAATACTCCATTTCCTCTCTTCCCTTGTTTTAATCAATCACCCTGTGACTTATGGAAGCCATTCTATTTATTAATCCCTAAAGTCTTGTTTTCCTTTCAAAGAGACATTTTCTTAATTTGTATTTTTATAGTGAAAATTCAATCATAAGTCTGATTCATGTTTTCAAGTGTAATGTTAATGTGGAAAGCAGTCTATGGATCAAGTAGCACTGCTGAAGCAGCAATATGGTCTGTGGAAGACAAGAAAAAACATGGGGCAATCACCGTTTGTTAAAAACAAAAGGAAGAGGGGAAAAATCGGATGAATGGCTAAGTGTAGAAAAACCAGCAAACCCCAGGTAATTTCCTTGCTAGTCTTGCAGCTTAAACTTTGCTGAGCTATTATTAAGAAAGGAAGAACATGTTGCCAAAACACTGGAATAAAGTAATTTAAACACCTTTTAGAAATGTGCTGTGAATTCATAACAGCACTTTCCCCTTTCAGAGCAGCACATACATTGACTATCAGCGTGTTCCTCAGATGGAAACAAGTCCTTTGTGTTGCAATGGCTTCTCACTGTGTCCTATTGTAGTATTATCTACTCTATGCTTCTGCCAGCAAAGGATTGCTGAGGGTTTATTCGGCTTTGCACCTTTTATGTGACATATCCCAAGGACATAAGGATCATCAGGATAACTTTGTGGCAGGTTGAATGTTACTAATTCCCGTGGGTTGGCCTTGGAGTATTAAGTGCTCAGCAGATCTGGAAAAGCAGAAGATCACTGGAGTAACAGAGCAGGAAAAGTAGTTCTTCCACTAGTTGTGAGCATTTGTGGACACAAATACATTAACAACCCGAAGCTGACAAAAATTCTATTTGCAATGATAGCCATCTCTGTTCATCCAAGATTCTCAAGACTGCTTTTATTTTCAGAGATTCCTGAAAAGCAAGGGAATGCACACTAAATATCTGCTTAGCAGCAAATAGTGGGAAGCACCATATAGGACTAGTACATAAATACATTATAGGACACAGAAAACAACCATCATTCCCATGTGTAGAGTATGGGTTTAGGACAAGAGTGCTGGGCTTAGCAGGTGTTACCTGCGTGTGGTTTGGCCTTGGCCAAGTTACTTGGCTTCTTGGTTCTCGTCTTACCTGTAAAATAGAAACAGTAGCCTCAAACCACCCACAGCATCATGCGGATCAATGTATTCACACACTGTGGTAGTGAGATCAAAATAGTTATGTTACATAGCTGTGATCCCAGTGGCAGCTTGGATATGCTTTTACTGCTGCACAGCCAAGGAAAGCCAGATTCTTCATTGTTTTCTTCATAATTGACCATTTGACAGTTAACAGATCCAGTCATCGACCTTTAATTGCTGAGTTAAAGCAGTTCTCTAGCTTTAAGCTCAAGGAATGCACTGTGAATTTCTATTTCCTGGTTTAGTCTTCAAATCTGACAGTTGGGGAAAACAGTATTTTTTGCTCTGTCTTTAAACTGTGAAAGTCCTGGATGAAAGTTACAAAAGATGGGAAAAATAGGTTCCTTCAGAGCCAGACTCTGTTTCAGACTACAGCTACATTTTAATATTACATTACAACACTGGTATAAAATGCAGTACAAGATATTGCCAAATACTAATTTACCTGTGAAACTAAAATGTAAAAAAAAAGTTATTTGTTGTTAGTAATTTTACTGCTTTGAGACGAAAGATTATAGGCAGAAGTCAGAGAATAGATGCCAGATTGACTGTAAATTGATATTTATTACAGTTCACTGAGTACTTCAAATTATTCTGAGTTTTCAGCATTTCTCAGAATGAGTTGTTTCTTCAAATGAGAGAAAGCATTTAACCAAGGATATTCAATGAATTCTCTGCATGATAAGATCAGGACACGTCAATATTTGAATTTTGAACATGGTAGTGTGTGTTATAATTTGGTTTCATAAGCTAGATCTTATCTGTTAAAATAAACACATTAATAAAATGTGGCAAGAAGGATATGAATATATGAATATAAAGTTATGATAGACATTTTTCTATTGCAAGCTGTTTGTTTCTGGAGATCAAGTCTTCAAGAAGATGAAACAATACTGAAGAGATGATTAAGCCAAAACCTCTAATAGGCACAGGCTTAAGAAGATGCTGGTAGGATAGAAGAATATTAGCAATGCTGTAAACTAGCAAACAGAGCCAGATTGTCCTTGGTCCTTGTGTGGGTGTGCGGTATACAGAGCAACAGCATTGCAGGGAGCCTCCTCTTCTCTTGGTGCTCTTCTCCAGGTTGGAAGCATGGGTAGTGAAGGGTGGCCCCATTGCATCTCGGTATGGGAAGGGCAAGAAGGGAGCTCATGGCTCACCAGGCTATTGCCCTTCTCAGGGATCTGTCTCAGCTGCTGCAAGTCTATGCAACCAAAGGTGTAAGGTCATGATGAAATCCCTCAATATGGGTCCTAGGAAATAGCAGCTAAGGGGAGTGGAGACCATTCCAAGGGGTTCTGCAAAGCTCTGTACGTAAGCCTGGTCTTTGCACAAAAGTATTCTGCTGTTCTTTGGATGCACAATATTTTGATTTGTTATTTGTGAACATTTACAACAGTGTGTCTTCATGCCAATCAGCTAGTGCACCAGGATCACTTGGCACTTGAGTGTGTTCTTTGGATGTTAGAGGATTTCTTTCCTCATTCAGACAGTGCCAGAGCAAGAGCTAGTGCTTGTCCATTTTTTTCAGTTTATTTTAAAATGAACAAATCAGCCTGAAAAATTCAATGTAGATTCAAATATGTACCTACTGCTTTTTTTCACCTGTGGTTATTAAAAGCTAGGTGGAAAAAATAAGCAAAAAATATTTTCTATAATTAACTGTGTTTACTTTGCCCATTGGGAGTTCTTCATGTGCTGTCACTTTCACTGTACTTTATTTGCAGTCGTGATCACAGGCAATCAAAGTCATACGTTTACCTTCAGAATTAAACCAAGAGACTTTTGAAGCATTAGACTTTTATATTATTGCATTTTCATGCTAGTTAAGAGTTGGTAGGGTGTTTTCATGTCACATTTTCAAGCTTTTCCCTTTAATCAGAAGCTTTAGAAAAGTTGTCCTTTGCTGGGTAAAAGCCTGAATGCCTCTGAAAATCAGGCATTTCCAGGAGCTAGAGTTTTAACAAGGGAATCGTATGTTACTAAAGCCATGTAATATTACAGGTATCAGAAACTACTATGCAACATTAGATTAAACTGTTTAGAGAGCTTGGGGGCATCACGGCAAATCTGAGTCAGTCCTGAGTCTGTATTAGCAATTCAGAGCACTACAAACAGATCAAAGCAGCTGGTGAAGAAGTCCCTAAATCCTCATAGTAAGTGTCTGAAGGAGTTTACTTGGGACTAGGCTTTGGACTGATATCTCCACCATATGCATAGTTTAAATGCTGTTAACCTGGATGAATAAGGAGAAGAAAGGAAGGGAAGTGAGTAGTGACACATGCTGAAAAGGCCTGGGAGGTATGCGGACAGTTCTATTGCTTTTGCATTTTGAAAGGAAAGATTTCAACCTGTGTGTGCAATAGATAAGTCAAAACACCTTCTCTGTGAGAATTCAGCAAAACCCAGGGGATGGTTGCCTTTCCCTGGAACTTGCTTACTGACAGCATGTGACAGATATAGGACTCTCCTGTAATAATTTATGAGTACCATATGTTGGCCTGATTATTTCATTTTTCATATTTTCAGTATAAATGTTGAGTTACCCAACGAGGTGTTGTCCAGATAAAAACAGCAAAAGAATGGGTTGAGATGGCTCTCACCTATCCTTCCAAAGCATTCTGGTGTCCTCAGGGGGCTACTGGTGGGTTTGTTTGGTCTCTAGAGAGCCTTCAAAACTAAGACGTTCAGAAATAGTTGATTCAGCAGGAAAAGAAGTAAAAAAAGTTATGTGAGATTTTAAAGGATTGTTTTCTAGTGAAGGAAACACAAGGGGTAGGTAGGCATGGTACATGCCTGAAGAAGATAGTCTTGTCTAGGTCACCACTATCACAAGGAATAACTGCTTAATTCATGTAAAATAAATCAAATCAAATCAGGAGCAGTGTATTGATCTATTAAAGGTTTTTAATTAACTGGCGAACAGTAAATTACATGTTCAGGATCTCTATCAGCAGTGCACAGATAAGCCACAATATACACACACTCACACTCACAGTCACACACATACCCCCGATAGAGCAATCCTCTCCCTCTTCCTGGAGAGTGGCTTCCCATCCTTGCTTACTGTTAGCCATGGGTGCTCCAGCTTTATGGCCAACAGTGCTTCCCTGACAACCTGCTAATCTGCTTGTTGATGAGAAAACCACTCACACACTCTGACACCACACAGCCAAGGTGTGGGTACTTGCTGTGCCTGCACTGTGAGCCTGTTAGTTTGGTGCAGGTTTCTCATGGAGGATGAAGGTCCAGCAAGGAGGATGCTCTGTTGGGCTCCATGTGGAGGTTGTGATGCTGATGGGACAACTTGTGGCAGTATCAAACTTGGTTTGTCTGCTTCCCTGTCCCCATGTTGCCACTGTTACGGATTTTCATGTTTCTTTTAAACTTCTTTGTCTCAAAATGCTTTGTAATTGCCTGGTTACTCTTTAATCCAGCTGGTGGTTGTTTTCCTCCTTCGCATGATCACTGTCAGGCAAACATCCACTGAGGTTTTGGGTGCTCCTTTCACACAGGCTGTTTACAAGCACCCACACCCACCACTGTGGGTGACACAGAAAGGCAGGAAACTCAGTAAGAGAGATGTTTGTGTCAACTCCCTAAAAAATATATATGTATATTTTTTTTTGAAAACTTCTTCATCCAGCTAAAAATGCAAGTATGTATACATAGAAACTATTATTATAAATTATTTTGTTATCATTACAAATTATAAATATTTATGTATATATACATACACACATACGCACACAAAGGAGTCTGGCAACTGTAAATACCATTGGCTTCAAACGTCTGAAGGGGAAAAAGTAAAGTGAAATAAACCAGTTGGATCAGAAGAGTGAAATAAGCTGATACAGAGGTTATTAGCCTCAAGTTAGAGATTAAGAGGCCAAGACCTGAGGTGAGCATACTCAGGTACTAGAAAACAGGTTAGGAATATAGATAGTCCTGGAACCACAGCATAAGGAATCTTTCTAATATATAGCATGTAGCTTGGTGTACACACATATGTGTAAGCAATGATTTGTGAAGTTAAGGGAGGGGCAAAGGCACAAAACTGGTCAGTAAATAAACTGTTGAAGGCCACTTCGTGTAGTCGACAGCAGTGCCACTCATCTCCTGAGCTTCAGGCTTGAATCCTGCCTGCATTTCCGTACGTCTTTAAAGAGCATGACCTGTGAGGATTAGTAAAGTGGAGAATTGAAGGCAAGGAGGGCAACATGACCAGCAATGATGTCATGTTACTTGGTTACTGCAAAACTTACAGTAATGGAGAATATTGTGTCCCAGTGGAAAATTCTGCAGTGCAACTGTACGAGTGTTCGTTACAGCTGTACTTCATTACAAAGTTTGCCTGATTATTGCAATCACTCTGAAGATCTCTTGAATGGCCGAGGTGACTCTATAATTTCTGATTTGTGGCTAAGAAGCAATTTTGAATTTTCTAGAACAAACAGGAAGGAAATTACTTTTATTTTAGGACTGTGACTCAGCAATGGATCCGCAAAACCAAAAATGCATTGATTTTTCTAGTCATCAGTGAAAAAAGTAGGGCTTCACTGAAAATTTTAATTTATGCCCTGGTCTTTATTCTCTTTTCCAAATACTTTTCTTATGCTGATATCTTAGCATTGGCCAAAAAAACATCTAATACCAATGTAAATAATACATCAGTGAAGGTAGCATCCAAACTTAAGATTTGCAATAATTTGATGGTAAAACACTCTTTGCTTGCAAAAAGCTCCACTTCCTCTAAATTTCATTTTATGCAGCCTTTAAGATTAGAACAAAAACCAGACAGGGATCTTATTAGCTTCTTTTAAACTGTTAAAAGATTTTAATCTACGTTATAGGTTATATATCCTGCCCAAGATAAACAAACAAGCAAAACATATCCAAACTGTGCTATAGGATTTACATAATTAGAAAATACTTTTCTAGTTATCCAGTAATAAGATCATAAAAGTGATATAAAAATAGAAATACCATTTAGTTGAGACTGTTGCTGTTGTTCTGTTCTGTAAATCCATATTTCATGGTGGAGGCCAGGGTGCATGAAGTGTGAAGTTTTTGGTTTGTCCAATTTGATGACCTTGCTGTCTCCAGCATCCCATGCTTTGTGGCATTACTCAGTAATGTAAGAATAACATAATGTCCGATTCTTTAGAATCAGCTTTAATTTTAGTTCTATCTTGTGCTGTCATCATGTAGGAAGTCTCCTTTTTGAAAGACAGCTTTCTCTGAACAATAGCTAAATGTCTTTTATCCAAAAATTCCAATAATAGGCATCAGGAGGTTGGCAAGGGATGCAAACCTGCACACCTCAGAGTATCAGTTCATCTCTATGAGCATCGTTACCCATAAGCTGTCTCCAGCACAATTTCTATTACTTTCTGTGGTCCTGTTCATTGCTGAAGACACATGACAGAGAAATCAATAACAAAAATATTTTCAAAGAATTTTTTTGAAGACAAATTATTTCTATAAGATGAAAGTCACTGTTCATAAGTCGCTCATCACTAAGTCTAGGGACACTGTATATTAGGTGAAATATGATTTCCAGTTATGGAACATATATAATATGACTGAACACACATTCAATAATTGTATTGAACTAGGATTTTATTGAAGCCATGCTCCAATTTTAAGGTATGGTGATAAAACTGTGTGTCATTAAATTGATAATAACTCACAGAGAAGGTTCCCATAGCTTCAGTTTAATTCCCAATTATTTTTAAATGTTTTCAACTTTTCTGGCAGGGGGGTTGGAACTAGATGATCTTAAGGTCCTTTCCAACCCAAACTATTGTATGATTTTATGATTCTATGATAGATCCTTTATTATTGCCAGGATCTTGTGAAAGCCATCCTTGCAGTTCTGTCGTGTCTCAAATCTTTTCTTTCCTGAAGCCAACAATAGGTGTTTTGCATTGGGTATTTGGGGAACATGAGTACAAGCTTATCTGTAAAGTCTTTTAATCATCTAGACTCTTCTTCAGTGATCAGTCTGAGAACTATTCCATTATATTATCCTGCAGCAGTTGGTTAAACTCTTTGTGGAAAACATGGACCTGGTTAGTGGGACCATAATTAGTAATTGATCCGCTTTTCTAAAGGAATCACTTGTGAGTTTATTTTACAGGTGCTTTTGATATGATTATGAGTTGCATGAGTGATCCTTGAAATCTTCACTTTGGTCTTCCCTATTAAATTATCACTCTGCTGTTTTAATTCTTACCACACTGTGTTGTAGTAGTAGACAGATGTGTTGGTCACAGCTGGGCTGGAAGGATGTTCTACAGTAACAAAGCTATCTCCAATTCTTCACTAGAGGAATAATCAAGAAGGCAAGATTAGCTGTTATATTTAGTGCTTTTTTTGGGCGTTGCAAATAAGTAAAGTCTGTGTTTGTATATTCCAGTAGTCCTAGCATTATCTGGAGAATTTATGATTTTTTTTTCTCCAGGAAATAAAAGAGAAATGAAAGTGAAGGCAATCACCTTGCACTAGCCCTCAAGAGCAGTTTCAGATGGCATATTTCAGGTTTTCATTTGGTGAGCAGCCTAATTCTCTTTTCTCAGGACTTACCTAGCTGATTGCCTTTGAATCTGCATTCAGCAGTCACAGCCTGAGTATTTTAGCACTCAGAATGAGACTTGGCAACTCTTGCACACTACATCTTTGTGTTTAACATTCATGCTAATCTCACGATTAGCATGGCATAGGCCATCCATCTATGAAATTTTAAGTGCTAGTTGGCAGCAAGCTGACCAAAATTTGGCTCATGGTTCTTATCTTTGACTCACAGAACAACAAAGTGATTACAGAAAAACAGTGTTATATTTAGAGAAGGAAGAAGGGTTTATTTCTGTGTTTAAAGCTTCAAGATCATAACAGCAGGTCTTATCCTAGTGAAAGAGCAGTCTCAGAACAGATGGACAATAGCAGTGCTGTGATCTATGTTGGACAATAAATGGAACAGATTTCAAAGGTGCAAAGACAAGATTGACTCAAGAGGTATTTGAGCCATAAAGATAAAATGACAGTGTCATTCACAAGAAAAAATATCTGTTACGTAGATGTTTAGACTTTATGCATAAACTCTACCAGTTCTATTCTACCTACCTTCTATAATTTTTTTGAGAGGATCCTAAAAAGGGAAAAAAAAAAATTAAAAAAAAATTAAGTAGCAACATTTACAGTTCTACAGAAAAAGCTATTTTACTTATCATGGGAATGTAAGAGAATCAAAGTTTCAGAGTAACCTAAAAATGCCTGAGTGCTATAACATCCTCAACATCATCAAAGCAATTCCTGTCCAGGGGATCGTTGTGAATGACAAGAAAATTATGTGTATGATAAAATCCACCAAAATAGTCAGTGTTTTGTGATGAACTTGTATCAAGCTTCTCCATGTCAGATGGAGATTTATTTCTTCCTAGATTTTGGTTTCACATTAAGAAAAAATATATGTATGTAGTTAGTGCAGTATTTATGCACTTCAATGTTTTATATCTTGCTGAAAAATGTATGAAAGAGTGTAGGATGTGTATTATAGATTCCCTTGTGCATTCTATACACTATACACTGAAGAAAAGATTCAAATGGAAATACCTATTCTTCATTAACAACACTTTGGGTATGACTACCATTTGAGGACAAATCCAAATAAAACATGCAAATCCCTCTCAGCCCTAGCATATATAGGGTGCTTTATTGATAAAGAATTTCAATAGGTTTCACACTGAATCCTTTTGGTTCCTGGGTCATTTCTTCTACATGCAAAGATTATTTGGCACTTCCAGAAGAACCAAACACTCTGGAGTCAATATCATACCAAATCTGAAGGGAATGCCCTTAGTTTTCCAGCCCCTGGAGTGGATTGCCCACCTGCATGTCTGACATTAATGTGAATTTGGACAAAGATGAACATGTTTATGAGAAGAGTTCTTATTGACGTGAAGAAAGAGCATTCGCAAGTGGTCTTAAAACAAGAATACCTCCACTTTACTGATTGTGAGTGGCATGTGTCTCCTTTTAGCTACATACCAGTGTTGAATTTTGTCTATGTCTGACTTTGCAAATGTTATACCATTTTCCAAATCTACAAATAAGTTTCTAATGTGTGTGATCTAAAGTTTGATCTCAGATGTTAATTTTTCCATCGGGTTGGTACTCACTCATTTCTATACCAATCATCCAACATAAGAAGAATTAGAGGAACCTGTTTACTCATACAGGAGCTAAAATAATGCAACTGATTCACAAATATTTTAGCAGAAGTTAGGCCTGAGTGTAGCATGCTAAATTTAGCCAGGTCCTATGCTTTGTTTTTCATGAATATACAACTACTGGATACTTCTGACATGGCTTGGATCCCCAAAATTTGTCTTCCTGACTCAATGAATATTTTTTACTTGAAGCATATTTTTAGTTATTGTTTTACATGTGTCATTGGTGATGAGAAACAATATGACAGGACATGTAATATTAAGCGATGTAGCAGTGCATGATCAAATCTCTCAGTTTTTCAAACAGTTGGCTTTTTTGTCTTTCTGCAAGCCTTCTTGGCTCATATGCCTTCATTTCACCTCCAAAATTTGGGAGACAGAACAGAAGTTTTTCTTCATTTCTCTGATTTGGAAGATAGTAGGTGGCTGCTGGCAGTTGAAGGTAGATAGTACATCCCTGACTAACATAAGTATTTGCAGAAAGAAATTTCTTCCTGAACTGACCATCTGTTGACTGAGCCCTGGGATGTCTTCCCTGGTCCCTGCAAGCTTGTAACTCATAGACCCTTCTTCCCACTTCATTCTGGTCCGGTTTACTCCAAAACATGCCTGCCAGGTATAAAGTGAACTCTGCTAGAAGCCTCAGTTACGTAAAATAAAATCCTTTGAAATACTAGTTCAGAAGAGTGATCCATCCAATTCATCTCAGATGCAGGCTGAGTCACTCAGCAAAGTAAACAGAAATATCCCCTGACCACAAAAGTAATAGGAAAAATGCCACTCTATTGAGATTTAGAATCTGCCTCCTGCACTCCATCTCTGCATTTTCACCAGATGATGTATTTGAAGGACCAAATGACAGAGGGTTTGAACTGCAGCTTCTCCTTGTGTAAGTCTCCGTACCAGTCTTTTTTACTGACTCATGACCTTGTACTCTGTCCTGCCAGTCTCCCACATGGCTGTTTGTTCCATCATTAATGATTTTATTGCCATCTAATGAAATTACCTGAAACTCAAGTTTACGTATCCCATGAAATTCTAAGTGCTCAAACCTCAGTTTCCTGCCTAAGTGTTGGTGCCTCTGGCACCCCCCAGACAAGTTTTATAATTATCATGCATTTTTAATTGAAAAAAATCTGTACCCTCTAGAAATATAAAATTTTTAAAGACTAGTAACCTAAAACAAACTTAAATTAAATACGACAGAGCTACTTTACTGCCTGTATTGGTTATATTTAATGAAAGAGAACATATTTTCTTAATTTGTCTGAAGCCAACATAATCTCCTGTCTCTTGCACTGAAGTGTTGCAGAATTTAGGTCAAGTATATCAAGCAGTAAACAGGGCTTTGCAAATAATCACATGGAATAGCTCACGAGAAATAGCCCATACTAGTCACATTAATCAGCTAAGCTTTGCTTCCATGGTAATGCAGTAGGTCTCAAGGTTCCCAGTACGCTACATGCTGTGCAGAGGTGTAAGAAAAAGGAGCTTCTCATTTCAAAAGTTTTAAAGTTAACAGTACGGCCAAAACCAGTGGATAAATTGAGCAACATAACCAAGAGGGGCAAGTCAGAAAGTTCCAAGGAAAATAAGGTTTCTTCACTGCTGACTGGGTCTTGCTAGAATTTTGCTAGATCAAGTTATATATTCCCCTGAATTAAAACTCATACGCATGTAGTGGGTTTTGAGGTCCCAGTTCCAAGGGTGATAGGGCCGGGCACTGCGTGGAGGAACACTGAATGCTGCAGGTAGGTGGTCATGGATCAGCTCCCCACCCACTGTTGGGTGGCTGTGTTTGCCAAGAAGCAGGATGCTGCAGCTGCTTGCAGCTACAGAGCTCCTGGACGAGAGCTGGCTTGGATGAGGCATATCAGAGGGAGGTTGGATCTGCCTGCCCTTCTCTGTGTAAACATATCCTCTGATAGAATAAAAATGCAAATGATCCATCTCTCATGTCTGATCATTGTAAGTGCCACTAAAAGCATCTTGACATCGTGGGCAAAGCTGAACATTATATCCTCCTGGATTAAGGATGAGAAGCTGAAATCTTGCCCTCCTGCCCCAGAGAGGCCAGGACTGAGACAGGGAGGGAAATAAACTACAAGATCTGAAGTTTCTGCTCCTGCTCCCTGTTTGCCGGGTTAAGCAGCAGCCGTGGATGGCCCAAAGCGTCATAGAATCATAGAATCATAGAATCATAGAATCATAGAATAGGTAGGGTTGGAAAGGACCTTAAGATCATCCAGTTCCAACCCCCCTGCCATGGGCAGGGACACCTCACACTAAGCCATGTGGCCCAAGGCTCTGTCCAACCTGGCCTTGAACACTGTCAGGGATGGAGCATTCACAACTTCCTTGGGCAATCCGTTCCAGTGTCTCACCACCCTCACACGAAAGAACTTCTTCCTTGTGTCTAATCTAAAGTTCCACTGTTTAAATTTAACCTGTTACCCCTTGTCCTACCACTACAGTCCCTAAGGAAGAGTCCCTCCCCAGCATCCTTATAGGCCCCCTTCAGATACTGGAAGGCTGCCATGAGGTCTCCGCGCAGCCTTCTCTTCTCCAGGCTGAACAGCCCCAACTTTCTCAGCCTATCTCCATACGGGAGGTGCTTCAGCCCCTGATCATCCTCGTGGCCTCCTCTGGACTTGCTCCAACAGCTCCATGTCCTTTTTAAGTTGAGCACATAGTCTATATCTTTTGTTTTGCAGCAGCAGTATTTGCCAGCTTGGCCTTCTAGAGCTGTGGCATGGTCAAAATAAATAGTGGAATCATGGTTATTTTGCTGTCTCTTGGCACTTTTGTCCTTTGCAGCTGCTTAGATGGTCTGTGTCTGGAGCTGGCCCCAGTCAACTTGTTATGAACAAGCCCAGTAGTGTTGGTTTTTTTTAAGAAAATAAAATGAAAAAAACCCCCAACAAATAACTGTCATCTTTCAACAGTTGTACTTACAAGCTTTTAACTATTTCCAACAAACCCCATCCATCATGTTTAAAAAACAGGCTGATTGTCATTTGTGGCACAGTTGCTTAAACCCTCCAGTAATTGAAAAAAAGTTCCACATAAGGTGTAAATGAGATGTCATTTTAAAAGACACTTCCAGGTCAAATAATGTAGTATGAGGATATTTATTCCAGTAGAAAACATTACTCATGTGATCTGCTAGAACTAATGGTCTGGTACACTTCACAACTCCCCACAACGGGAGGTGTTCTGGTACACTCAGATTTTATAACCACTTTCTTTAATCTCTATATTGGTAAGAAATACAAAATACTCCTCTCAGCTGCTAATGCCAGTTTCTGTTCTGATTTTTAAAACAATTAATGAAGTAGTCTTCAGCTCTATTAACCACCATGAACCACCATGACAGCTACACTTCTTTGGACAATGCATATTGCAAACAGCAGACCACAGTGCATGTGAGCTATGCACAGAGGGTACTTGGTTATATGACACAGTTATGAACCATGTAACAGGGGCATGCAGGAAAACCCAGCGTTTGATCAACATTAGAAAATTCTCCAGAGCCTTTCTCTTTGCAAGAAACCCTCACTAGAAGAACATCATGACACCAATTCTTTGTTTTAGCCAACAGCAAAAAGTAGGAAAATAATACAATGTAAAATATCCAAACGTGAAAGCACAAAATCTGCCCTGAACAGATTTCCGATCGCTGACATGGAGATGTGCCAGCCATTCCATACAATCCATCATGAATATTAAAACCATAATCAGTGTTATGTGACAGGAGCTCTGATATGACTTGATGGGTAGCAATATAAAACATAAGATAGGTCATTATGGTTAAGGCAAGCGGTGGTAATCTTTAATGGAGATGCAGAAATTACTGCTAGGGTTATAATGTCAAGCTATATCCTCAGAAAGGACAACTCCTGTGCATTGCCCTCCCTACTACTTTTGACGCTATTTACCTCTCCTCTAGTTCTGCTGTGCTTGGATTCACCGAAGGTCTTTTTTCCATGTAGAAAGGCATGTCTAAGTCTAAAGAGACCTTCCTTTTTCATCTCTGTTAATACATGGTGGCCTGTGGAAGTATCTGCCAGGTCTTCCCCATGGTCACTATTATCTCCACATACCTTCTCAGACAACAGAGAGTGTTTCAAAGCCAGCTGAGTCTTGCTCCATTTCCTAAGCAGTGGAGCGTGGACTCCCTCTAGCCTCTCTCTTGTTATCTGCAGCAGAAACACTTTGATTCAGCTTCTCTGAATTTTCACGTCTTGCTTGGTTTATTTTCCAGCATGCACTATGCTGACCCCATTGCTAGCTTTAGGCAGCCTCCTGTGAGAAGTGGGTTTCCAGGTCAAAACACAGCTCTTACTGGCAATCAAAAGTGGAATACTTTCTAGAGAAATGCCATCTTTTACAGCATTATGCTTTTTTGGAGTTACTCCCTCAAGGTCTGGATCTGGCCAACTTGAGAGCACTGACTAACAGGATGGGCAGCCCAGCGCTTCATCCTTTGTGAATGCTGAAGGCATTAATCACAGCTGAGTATCTCTAAACAGCTGAGCCTTTTGGTTAGGAGAGATATGCCACACTAGCTCAATTCTAAGCTCAATTAGCATATAAAAATACCAGAATGACTCCTGTGGCTGCCTGGGCAGGCAGAGGCTGTTGACTGGGACAAAGTGCTGAGCAGAGGAAGAAAGACTGAATTTGACTCTTCTCCCTCTCCCTATATAGGAATAGGTTAGCAGAAGTGTTAAAAGGCACACAGAGGTGTACAGCCCTTTGGGGGAAGAATTGTACCTGAGGACAAGCAATGACACAGTTTACCTCCCCAGCACCCCTAGACAATCCTGGTGCAATGAAGTGCATTGTGATAAACTGTCGTCTCTGCTTACACAAGGATGTTGCTTGAGAAAAGCAGAGCAGCAAGCTGCGAGCTGAGCACCAGGAGGATCTCACAGCTACACCAAAACACAGGCAATTCCCGGTACCAGATTCAGTCAAAAGTGCTGCAGCATTCACACAACTGAGCACCCACAAGAGGTGCCCTGTGACAGTGAGGAATCCTCCTGGCTTTGCTTAGGAAAGCGTCATTTGTGGACATTGCCTATTTGCATTCAGTTTTGGTGTCACAGGTACATTCAGAGATAGATTAAAATGCAGTTTTGAAAGTGGAGACCCAGTGCTCCACACCTGGGTGCTTCAGGGTAAGCTATAGGGGTGTCCAATTCACCTCCTTATGGGTTTATAGGGAGTCTCACCCCTTGAAGTAAGCAGGAGAGATGCATTCAGTGCTCGATAATTTAACTAAGCCACTTACTTACTTAAATTCAAAATGAGGCATTTAATTTTAGGAACTCAGGCTTGAACATTCTGTCCAAAATGTCCAAACCCAGCTGCTAACTGTGGTTTTAAAACACTTATTTCTTTCCCTTTTTCTACTTTTTTTTTTCAGGAGCTCCAAATGTGCAGGCATTTGGCTTTGAAACTTGTGTGTGCAAATTTAAAAATACAGCCCTTGTCAGGTTGCTTATGCAACATCTGATGCCCATGTTGCTATGGTTAGTATATGCTTTGGGTGAAGGCTGTGGTAACTAGTTACATATGGTATTCTCACAGAATTGCATATTAAATTACAAATTCAAGTGAATATAGCCTGGCTGTACCAGGAACTGAATATGCAAGTGCTTGGACTGAATTGTCTTTATCCCAGGGTATTATTTCCAATTAGTTCATTAACAATTTAACCATGTAGCTCTGGCTCCTGCTCCTACTGTTGGTAACGGAGGGCAAAGCTGAATGACAAATCCTCTGTGCAAAAGGGAATGGAGGTCTCATGGTGGTGTAGAGATGTCGTAACACAGCATATATATTTTACAAGATGATACAAAAGAAGTCACTGCAGACATCTTTATTTTTGGAGTTGTATAAAGATTAATGGTGTGGCAAAGAAACTACATGGTTCAGAAAGAAAGGGAAGATATTCACCAAACTTTTGTGTGCTATTTCTATGGGTGTCATTTATTTATGTTTCTTCTGTTTTCTTTGTTCTGTACAGTTCTGTACAAAAGTCTGATGGGTGTAAACTGAATAAAGCTATGCCAGTTCTGATTTTGCCTTAAGAATAGGTGCTTAAACATTGCCTTGCTTGAATACCCTTTCCCATACGCAGTGCATGTGCATCAAGTTTTTGTAAAAAGAATGTATTTTTTTTAGATTTAAACAACACTGAAATAAATAAACGAAATTAAATAATAGAATTATGGTTCAGTTTTGAAAAATGCCTTCCAAGAGGAAGCTAATAAATCCTTGTCTTTCTGAATTAGCACACTGCAACTGAGGACAAAAAGTATTAACGCACTTTTTCTGATAAAGCTGCAGAACAGCAAGTATTGAACAACAATAACACATATAATTAAAACTGTGGCTTTAGTTACAAAGGACCCCATGGCATCAATGGTTGGGAAACTCTGCTGTGTGTGAAACTCTTAGCACAATTAAAATCACATTAGTTTTTTAAATATTGCTAGTAGTAATTCTGCGTAGTAATTTCCAAAACAGTGTAAAACTTGGCATAAAAGTTCACTACGGAAATTTTGTCCATACTGTGGGTATGAGACATGTGGCTCATTCCCGTGTTAGAAACATGCCAGAAACACAATCCTCTCTTAGAAACCTTCCTTTTTTCAATAAAAGCAGCATTAGCTCTGTGAGAACCAAAAACACTAGAAAACACATGGTGCTTTAAAGTACAGAGAGTAATTTCCATACATCCTGTAGCTCTGATTATGATCCTGCAACACACAACTCAAAGACACTAAGTTATGGAGATTTTGTTTGCCTTTGAACTGGGGGTGTGTAAATAGGGCTGATCCTGTGTAATCCTGTGTTTGCACAGAATTAACTACATAGCAATGGTTTCAGTGGAAGGAGAGAGTCCAGCTCAAGCTTAGTGGGGCCTCACCTTAAGTACTGTGTGCAGTTCTAGGCCCCCCAGTTTAAGAAGGATGTGAAGATCCTTGAATGCATCTGGAGCAGGCAAGCAGAGCTTGTGACAGGGATGGAAAGCATGTCCTGTAAAGAGTGGATAAGGGCTTTGGGCTTGTTTAGCTTGGAAAAGAGGCTGAAGAGCCTCTTTGGAAAAGAGACCTCATTGTTCTCTACAGCTTCCTGAAGGGGAAACATGGAGAAGGATGTGTTGATCTCTTCTCCCTGGTATCCAGTGACAGGACATGCAGGAATGATTCAAAGCTGCACTAGGGGAGGTTTATACTGGACATTAGGAAGCATTTCTTTACTGAGAGGGTGGTCAAACACTGGCTTCCCAGAGAGGTGGTTGATGCCCTAAGCTTGTCAGTGTTTAAAAGTCATTTGGAAAATGCCGTTAGCAACATGCTTTAATTTGATCAACCTTGAATTGGTCAGGCAGTTGGACTAGATGACCATTGTAGGCCCCTTCCAAGTGAAAATGTCTATTCTATTTTAACTATAACAGAGTAAAATTCTTGCCCTCTTGAAAATGGAGAGGGGTTTCAAGAAAGCAGCTCAGGGTATGTGGCTAGGTCGTTGTAGACCTAACTCAGGATGAGCTGCTGCAAGTTGTGTAGGTTCTTCAACTGTAGCTGAGGTTTCCTCACCACTCAGGTCAGGAGCTTTGGCTGAGGGCTAGATCAGGTATTGCAGTAGATTAAGACAGCTGCTACTGCAGCACACTTTTCTGAGTGCCAATAAAGACATCAGTTTTGTTAAAAGAGGCATGGCTGGAAAGGTCTTCAGTCTATTGCCAAAGGTTTTATGCAAAACAGGCTTCCCTACTATTCATTGTGCGTGCTAATAAATTGCGTGTGTTCTAATAGCAATCAAAAAAATTATGGCAGCAGAAAATGAGGAAACTGTAGAATTTTGAAGTTAATTTAGTGATGAGTATGTGAAATTTATGCAGCAATGCTCACATGCAGACTGTTCACTTTGATGGCAACAATATAAATATTATAGCAAATGGACATAAATCTGTTGGGGGAGATATTCTATTGTTCTTATAGAGTATTGGGAAATATTTTGTCATAGATGTATATAAATTAACTGCTCATAGGTTCTGCTACTGGCTTGGGATCTAGAGTCTCTATTTCCAAGTACAAATGAGGAATCTACATACAAAAGAAAATTTTTACTATTGTGACAATTATTTTTCCTTTTCTATGAGTGAGGAAATCCAGATGTCAATGGGGGTTACATTTACTTCAGTCCAGTGTCTTCTGCTTCATTTTACAGCATCAGCTTATGGACAGACAGTGTGGTCTGCAGTGAAAGCTGAGTGTTTTATTTATGCAGGAAAGAGAAATGCACTTGCTGAGAAACAGTATTTATTAGCCCAGGCAGAGTGCATCATTAATCTGTGTATAGTGCTGCATTGTGCTTTGTAGACATATCGCTTATGTGTGTAATGGCAAGAGATATGAATTGGAAGTGGGGGTGTGTAAGAGAGGGGGGATCAGTCTGCCATTGAAATCATGCTGGTGCCAAAAGGTGGAGAACAAGAGTTAGGCTGCAGGAGTGAGTGGGAAGAGGAGGTACAGTACAGCAGGGTGGGAACAATCAGACTACAGCTCAAACACTTGCTAATTAACAAACAGGCTGGAAAAAACTTAACGAAATCTGTTTTTCCTTTCATCTCCTTTTTGATTGTTTAAATCAGATTAAACTGAAATCGTGCTTTAGCGAAGGCTTCTTAAAGGATTGTCTACAAATAGCTGGAAGAGCATCCAGTTGCCCTTTAGCACTTCCAATGGTTATGTAGGCTGAAATATGAAAAATTTGAACTGTCATTGTTGCACACAAAATACTCTAATCTAGTTTATTTCATTATCACAAGCTTATTAAATTGCTTCTCAAAAATTAAGCCGAGGTTTCAGAATTTTCCCTCTGTTTTGTGCATTTTTTCCTTTTTTGAAGCTGCCTATAATTTTATTCCTATTTTCTTCAGGCCTCTTTTTGTTATATCTTTGACTATGAATATTTATAGCAGCTCCCAATTTTTTATTTTATTTATGTGCCTTAAATGCCACTTCCAGGTATAATTAACAAAGGGGTTTTGTAAGACTGAACTCGATACCAAACTGGGTTTACTTCATTAACCTTTTCCCAAGACCTGGCACACTACCCCTCATCTTTGCATTAGATATGAATGGAAATTACTTACTTAGATTATACACTGTAGTCCTCACCTTGCAAGGTAAGTTGACATGAAACTCCATGTGAAATTACTAAACTCAATCGTTAGAGCTATCCGCAGCCTAACTCTTAGTTGACACAGCTACATGTAAACGTGGGTTTAGTCAACTGAAAACAACCCCCAAAATGTTCCATTGTTTAAATACTAAAACTAGGCAATAGGAATGTGCTAGAGAGCCCAAATAGTGGAGATCCTGTCAATATGCCAGTGCAGTTAAAATGCTGAAAGTACAAAGAATTGGATAAGGGAGGTTTGTAAGGTGGAAAATGTGAGCAGAAGAGAGGAATAAATGGGAAGGACATTGAAAAAGTACTTCGTAGAGGTAATAAATGAAGCAAGGAGCAAAAAGTGCTTCCTCATAAGCCCGCTATTTCAGCATCTTGGGTCTACAATAAACTAGAAGTTGCTAGTCCTTTAAAAAGGCCACAGGGTCCCACCAGAGGCTGCACAGAAAAGCTGACAGCCTATTCCAGCAGTGTAAAGCAGTAGTTGATCAATGGGCAGCAGTGGGGGAGCCCACTCCATGAGCCAGAGCGATGGTCCTTTGTATACACTGTCACACTGTGCATTTGTTGTGGTGTCTCTCCCCTTAAGAGATGACACCCGTGTAACAGTTAGGTGTCTAAACTTGGTTTTCTACTTTCCCTGAGACATAACAAAGTATTTAATATTTCTATTCACATTTTTTTCAGCTCATATCGCTTCGTTCCTGTCTTCCTTTTTTCTTCCTTGGACTTTTTTCACTGCGTATGGTGGGAGCAATGGGGCAGCTCACTGAAGCAATGGGGGGCCTCTCACCCTTCATGTCTCTTCTGTGAGACCGTAAACTCCTGTCCTGGTGCTCAGTGTCCTCTTTCAAGCTGTCTATGTCAGAGCTTTGCTGAGAGGAGGTCTCTCTCTTTTTAAGGCCAGCCCTAAGGAGAACATTGAAAATGAACCTCCAGAGATTGCATTTGATGCAATATTCTACAGGAGGCCAGAGTCTGGAGCACAGCGTTAGGAGCTGTTAAGCCCAAGACTCTTTCATATGACACATAGTGTTTTGTCTAAGTGAAAAAGAGGAAAAAGCTTTGGAAATGGGGAATGAAGGCGAAAGATAGAACTGACTAGGTACCTAGCTGAAGTAGTTGGACTGACTAGTAGCTGAATGGTTGGACTAGATGATCTTTAAAGGTCCTTTCCAACCCAAGCTGTTCTATGATTCTATAAGTAAGAATTCAAGTCTTTGGGTACCGATTTTGCAAAATAGCCCTGGGTTCCTGCTAGTGCAGGATAAATACTTACTAATTTTGCAATGTATTTTTCTTTTCATACCAAAATCACTGGTGTATTTTTAAAAGCTTGGTGATTGTTCCACATGCAGAAGGGACTGGCCCCAGCAACTGCAAGCGATCTTGGAGAAACCAGAGCCTTTTGCTGCTGGCCCACTTCCAGAGAACAAATCACTGAACGTGATGTCTTGGCAATAGCAGACCACTACGGAATAATCCCTTCTTTATAAACCACTACCATTTATTTCTTTTGGCCCTTTATTCCTTAGAAGTTGACTGACTTCCTTTTAATATTTATTTTATTTTCATTAAGTAAACTTGATGGATACTTATTGCAGAAGCACAGAATATTCTTTTTTTCTGTTTTAATCTTCATTCATTTTGGAAACATCACCAAAGGAAACAAAAGTATTTCAGAATATATTCAAATATAGCATTATATAATGTAAGATTGATGTACTGAAAACAAACACGATGAATTTTGCAAGGCTTGAAATGAAAACTCAGTTTTCTTATAGTATATATACTTATATGTACTAAATAATATAAATTACTTAGCATATTTGTCAGGGCTTTAAAAGGTCTTATTTCAATGTATTGACTGCTTATTACCCACCCTCCTTCTTTTGTTCCATTTGAGATCCAAGCTTTTCATGTAGAACAGTGTGAATAACTGACTTCTCAATTTTGCTGCCCAATGAAAACAAAGTAAATGATGATTTAAGAGGAATAAAATCATTCATGTGAACTGAAACATATCCGACCTCTTTAGTGTTGTTTTATACTCTAGTTTGGCATCTAAAATACATACTTTTCAAAACAAAAGCCAACAATCTTTATTCTGTAGTCTTTAAAAAAAATATTTTAGTTTTTCTAGATTTCCTTAGATTTTCTTGGAACAAAGCTTGACCTAAAATTTGACCTTAAACTCTCATCTGTCTCTGCGTACAAATGTGAGATATAGAAACAGAACTCTGGAAGCAGCAGTCAAGTTACCCACCAGGGTGTGCAACTGAGGTACACTATTTCTTGGCAGCAATTCCTCAGTAGTATATAGACTACATAGACTCAATTTTTACTGATCATTTCCCACTTGGCAGAGTTACTCATGGTTTCCATAAATTCACTATTTTGTGTTGTTTCTTTGACACTCACAGCTAGAAGAGCTGGAGATGAAAGGCAAAAAAATAAATAACCAACAATCCTGGAAATATCCAAGTCAGGGGATTCAGCCCCAATCTGCCTCTCTCATAGCAATACAAATTAACCGACCCAGAGCTTCACGCTGTCAGCTTGTTTTTGGTTTCCAGGCTACCATGTCTCAAGTTCAACCTGCAATTTGGACATGACCTTAATTGTTAAAAATTGGTCCTGAGCTCCTAAGCTACTTCAGTGCTTTTGTAAGCTTTGCTAGAAGCCTAAAGACAACCTGGAAAAAGAAAGCAGGCTGTGGTAGTAGTAGTTGGGTTATACTAAACTGGATAATCACAGATGAAGCCAGTGTAAACAAATGCACGTAGTTTTGTTGGTTTGGTTGGGTTTTTTATTATTATTACTGAACATGACGTACACAATTCATGATTTTATTTCTATTTGGTGAGAGAAGCTTATGTTTCCAAAGTTGTCTCAATTTGGCTGTTTATCTTCCCTTTTCAACTATGTTCATTTTATGACTCACAGGCAGAAAACTCGTCGCTTCGGCCAAGTTATTAGTCATGTAAATGCTTGTGGAGGTGCAAGAAATGTCAGTCCAAATTAGGAAACTTTTGAAAACCCATCCAAAAGTGTATCAACTCATAGTCCAAAAAGATTTAAATGTAGTTGCACTGGCAGTTACCTCAGCCACCAGTGCCTTTTTATTCATTAAACCACAGGAATTCCTATTTTGATGACGCTGTAAAACTTCATTGCTCTTTTCATGTTTTCCAGTCACTATTGCTTGAGGCAGGTTGCTTGTCTCAGCTATGAGTTGCTTATGGTGTTAATGTGGATTTGGGAAATTTTGGTTGCTTTTGAAAGCACTCTGAGGTTTGGTGCTCTTTCCATAGAACAATAGAACCATAGAATCAACTAGGTTGGAAAAGACCTTTAAGATCATCAAGTCCAACCATTACCCCAGGACTGCCAAGACCACCACTAAAGCATATCACTGAGGGCCTCATCTACACATTTTTTGAACACTTTCCTCCAGTGCGATGATTTATGGTTTGTCCCAGTTTTCCCTTGTTCTGTTTAGGCAGGGTTTTCTGATTGAGCACGTGTGTTGGTTTTTATTTCTTTCATTCAAAGTAGTCTGTGCCACTTCCAAGTATGAAGAATGAATACAACATCCATGTGTGACCATTACAAAATCGCCATGCACATCCCTTCCTAAAGAAGTCAAAAGTTGTCCACCAGCTGTTTGTGCTTCATGGGTGAGCTCAGCCAGTGTGGAAACTCAGGATCGACAAAACTGCATGCCGCCACTTCTAATTGATGCTATTGTCAAAGCTGACAATTTCCCTGGCCTTTGCTGATGAAAGTCCAGTGAGTTCAATGCTGTGCTGTCACAGGCAACCATTTTGTGTAACCCTAACCATAAATTTACCTAAGTTTCTTGTCCTCACAGAAGAAATCCTTCCCTGTGGGAGTTGAGACAACATCATTGCCAGCAGCTGCTTCTTTGATAAGTTTTTTAAGTAATTTATAAGAAAAAAGGTTCTTAAGAAACCAGTTTAGCTACAGTTAGCTACAGTTCAAGGGAACAACTTATCTAGCAAAAAAATTTTGGCTCCTTATACTGGTGTTGCAAAAATTAGCTTCTTTTTACAAACAAAAAATACTGCAGGGCCCAGGGGCAAGAGTTCCACAGCAGAACTGAGACTTTAAAACCTGAAAAGTTTAGTTAGCATTGAATGGCTAAGTCATTGTGTAACACAAGAAAACTGTAACTGATCTGTCAGAGGCACCACTAATTAACAAGGATACAGACAAAACCATCTTCCTGCATATGGCAGGGTGGACTGTCCAACATTGTAGCTTTCTCACTGCTTGTGAAGAGGCTCCCAAGAGCCACCTACCCACACCATCTAAGCAGACATGGGTCGAAGAGCACAGGGATATGAAGGTTAAGGAGTGATGCAGAAAGGGATGGAAAGTAGCTGTATGTAGCCCGGTTGGCTGATACAGAGACAGAGAGGCAGGAACAGTAGTTAAAACTGCCACGTGGGAAGAGATGAGGCTTCACATTTTTTTGCATAGCCCATGAGGAAAGGGTAAATAGAGACGAAATACTCTTTCCTCGGTCAATGGGAGGGTGAGAGTCTTCCTTAGCATCAAGAAAGAAATCTCAAAGAGTAGCTAAAAGAGTTTGCTGCTTTTGTACTAGTGGACCTTTTGAAGACAGATTGCCAGTAAATAATTGAGGCCACTATCAAAAGTAAATTATCTAGTAAAGGCTTTGCATATTTTAGAATATGTCACCAACTTTTGTAAAAACCAAATTCTGGGAAAGCTTTTCAGCATACAATCCGTATCAGTAAGGCAAGTGCTAGATATTATAGTTTTTACAAGAAAAGAAAAATACCCCACTAAACCCTGTCAATCGTCAGTAAAAAAAAATACAGATATCTCTTCCAGTTCGTGCTTGTGAGTTAAAACTCCACAAAAAAGAAAGATTATAGATAATTTTGAGTGTTCTTATTTGTCTGAAAATACTGTGCTTGATTCCAGTACAATTTATATCAGTTTGAGTCAAATAATAACAGAAGTTATTCCAGATAGTGCTGGTGTGACAAAAAGTAGAAGCAGGTTCTATTGTTTAGAGAGAAAGAAAGCGTGTGGGAGGAGGTCTCAGTCAGGATGTGCCTTTCCAACTAGGCAATGCTTTTCTTCTTTATGAGTATTGCATGGGCTGTATGGATGTATTTATTTTTATAAGAAACTTTATTTTTACTGAAATAAATTTCAGAAAGGCTCTGAATGTGACCTGCACACAAATCCCACTTAAATTCACTGAATAATTTCAAGCAAAAAGGGAAATCATTGAGAACTGAAACATTTTGTTTTAACACTGTCAAATTTATTGTGAGATGCTGGTCTTTGTATCATCAGAAAATGAATAATTGCTCCATATTTATTATCTCTACAGAGGAAATAAAATAAGAAACTGCTGGCAGTAATTGATTACAGCCCCTACTGCAGTGCTAGGATCTAAGGCTGAAAAGTTTAGAATAGCAGAATCATAGCATCACAGAACAGTTGGGATTTGAAGGGACCTTTGTTGCAGCCTTTCAATCCTCAGTAAGGGGGCTTATAAGAAAGACGGAGACAGACTTTTTAGTAGGGTCTGTTGCAATAGGACAAGGGGCAATGGTTTTAAATTAAAAGAGGGTAGATTAAAACTAGATATAAGGAAGAAAGTTTTTACAATGAGGATGGTCAAACACTGGCACAGGTTGCCCAGAAAAGCTGTGGATGCCTCATCCCTGGAAGTGTTCAGTATCGGATTGGGCTGGGCTCTGAGTAACCTGGTCTAGTTGAAGATAACCCTGCTTATTTCAGGGAGGTTGGACTAGATAAGCTGTAAAGAAGCCGTGGCCCTACTTATCTGTAAGTGATTTCCTGCCTTTCTACTCTTAAACTGCATAGTCCATTTTAACATGTCTTGCGCAAATAGTGTCATGAGTTTATCTAACTAGCAGCTAAGGTTTAGGTAGCTACAAAGAAAGAATATTATGAAACTGTACCTGAGCAGTCTGCCTGGAGAAGATGCTCAGTTGATGCTTTACAGGTTTTCTGCAGTGCTGTGGGAAAGCAGTTGACATCTAATGGCAAATTCAAGACGTTGAACTTTTCATCAGCTGCTCCTCCATCACTAGCATGGGAAAATTGGTGAATGTGGAATATCAAAAACTAAAATAGTGCTATTTTCAGTGAACAACTGGATCAAAATATGAAATGTGAACTGATCAGACTTCATCCACAAGCTGCATGGAGACCTAAGCTATATTCAATTTCCATCTGTAACCAGTATTTCCCACTTTGTCTTAATTTCTATTATTTTCGTATATTGCAAGAGTTCAAAGTAAAAAAATATGCTTTGTTTTAGATTTATTTCAGCACCACTATAAAGTGGAGTTAGTTTAGTTCTTTTAAAAGCTGTGCAATTGTACACTGCATTTTTCAACTGGCTTCTTTTTCCGACTTTATCCCTTTGTCCCACTTCATCTCTGCAGGACAGCACCTGATCTGACACATCACTTGCAGTGCCAACGCTCACTCTAAGAATACAGTCTCCATTTAGCAAATGCCCAGTTCTTGCCTTTCAAGGTCTTTGGCTCCATTAACAAAGAAAACAAAGCCTGAGCTAATAGACAAGCAGGATCCCTTCGGGGCTTGGCTGTTCCTTGATGCTCTCCCTCAGGACGGCTGCCAGATGACTGTCTGCAAACTCCCTTATGGCTAAGGCAGCAGTGGGTCTTAGTGAATTGGTAAACCCACATCACTCTGTTCTAGCATGATCAGCATCTGGTAAAGAAATGGCATGGCACAAGCCAATTTCACAGAGACATCTTCGTGTCCCTTGTCCTGCTTTCTGCCCTGGTGAGCCCAAATCCTCTTCTGCATGTGTCCAGTCCTGTTCTTACTGGAGGGAGGAGGAGGAAAGGAAGCTCTGAAGGAAGAAAAATATACTGGAAAAGGCACAAATGAGCTGCATTTTTCCCTGTCTACAAGGACCAGGTTGATTAAACTCAGTGCAAAACCTTTTATGGGGCAGCAGAAGGTAAACACCAGTTTGCAGTGAATGTTTCAGTGAGCATCAAACATCTCAAAGTTTGAAAGAGCCTTCTTCTCCTGGCTGTTTCTTGTGTTTGAGCATCTAGCTCTCAGCCTGCACTGGCTAATGTGTATCCTGAGACTGAGGCTTCACTTTTCCATCTGTAGGTCTGTTCAGACTTTAAGTCCCTATCCTGTGATTTCGCACAATGCATGGCATAATGGATCTCAACTTCATCTGGAGTCAGGAGGTGATGTGGAAGAAATAAGAAATGATAGTTATATAACAGAAGTAATATGAATAACAATTACATCAAGACCATTTTTCTTCTGAGCTTCCCCCAATTGCTTCTGTTAGACCACAGATCTACAGAGAAGGGTGCCCAGGTGGCATTCTCTTTTGCGGCTTTTTTATCACTGTGGCTTAAGGTGGGATTTGTCTTCATGTTAGCTGTCTAAATGATAAATGTCTTCATTGATTTTAGAGGAGCTGAGGGTTGACATAAATAAAGCAGCAGCCTGAGGTTGCTGTTTGGCCAAGACCCCTATAGACATATAGACATATATAACATGGAAGAGGTTATAGCCACACTTTTAAGCTATGCTTTTCTCCAAAGTGGTGAGGATACATCTAAACTGCCTATTGGAAATGGGGCTTGGTCAGTGCTATCTACTCAACCATGTCCAGGGACTGTCTGGGCCAATGTTCATTGACATGGGTCAGAACCTTACTAGAAATTTTAACAACATAACAGTAAAGTCAACTGACTTGTAGCATGCAGCAGAATTTGGCAGTGCTGTAAAGTTTGCTCAGGTAGGTCTATCCAACATGATAGAGTAAGCACCGATAAGGTTAATTTTACTATTAGCAATTGCCATATACAGTATTCTCAGTCTATAAGTAGGAATGTGACTCTGTGAATATAAATGTAAAACTATTCAGCATATATCTTTGGAGTCAAACTGGTCTCTTTTTCTAACCAGCAGTCGCAGAAGCTGCCCAGTTCAAAGGTTTCTTTCAAGGATATACCTGCTTTCTCATTGCTTCCAGCAAGGGTTTATTAAAGAATTTGTGGGGATTTTGCTCATGCTGTACAAGGAGGACTACTAGTAAAGATAATAGTGATCCTGCCGGTAATGCCACAGAATAATGAATAAGCCACTATCTCTGGTAGAAATAAACCTGTCTCCTGGCTCTAAGTATTTCTGGAAAAGGGTTCGTTTGTTTCACACTCTTTCTAGAGGCGAACGTTACCTCATCACCATGCAAGGAAAGAACCACTAACATTCGTTTTCTGGCTTTGTGTAACTGAAAAGTCTGGCAAATGTTCCCATGTCATGCTGCTTGGAAGATGGAGTTGCCCAGTACTTCAGTACCCCAGTCCTGTGTCTCATCTCTATCAGCCTTTAAAAACTCTTGATTCCTGTTTGAAGCTAATATCTTATAAAACTAAACTGTACAATCTGATCTCAGCTTGATTCTCTGTCATTAAAAACATGAAACTGCAAGTAATGGATTGCCAGAATCAGTGTGGATGGACCAGCAAGGTAGGAAATAAAACACCTGAAACTCATGAAGATATAAGAGATAGCAATAACTTTTCAGCCAAACTTTTACCTTCATAAAAAAAAGTTCTGTTAAAAAGGTTTATTCTGTTTTGAAAGAGTAGACCAAGTCACTGTTTATATATTTACCAGTGGGTGGGTTGGCTTCATATTATTGTGAAAAATGATAGCGCATAAATGGACTCTGTTCTTTTTCCATGTTGTTCAGGTTACCAGCATCTAGGGGTTCCTGGGTCTGGAGCATATGGAATTTAAGTTTCCTTGTTATGAGAAAAAATAGGTTAGGAATGTCTACAGATCTTCTCCATTTCACCTAACAGAAACTAGTCAAGTTGATAAATGTCTAGATTATAGCTTAGACACTGAAAATTTGGTAATGTTGCTTTGTGCTGTTATTGTCATTCACACTTTCAATTTGAGAGATACGTTTTCTCATTTTCATTCGTTCAGTGAATACATTTTTATTACTGAAAAAACAGCTTTCAGTGAAGGAAACTGAAATGAGATAAGCTTTTGATTTTGTTTTTTTTTTTACTGCAGCTGCTGAGTGTAGGACTATAACAGTTCAGCAAAAAATAGCAACTGCTATTTACTTTAGACAAACCATGAGGTTAACCTGTGGTTACTCTTGATAAAAAACAAGCACACTTACACATATCTGTGCATTTATGTTTCTCCCAATGGGCCAATTAGCATCTGCTTCTGTGAAGCACTGATCGCTTGCTGCGAAAAGAGAAGGATCCTCGCCTCTTTCTGACTCTAATGGAATGTGAGGGCACTAAAACCCACTATCAGCATCTGGCCCTTAGAGATTAATGGTACTGTGCAAAGAGTATTACTAAACAATATGCAGCACAGAAGGCATTTTTGGAACACTGCAAAAAATAGAGTCTCATTTTAAGACTCTCATTACTGTCATCTAAAACAGATGGGAAAGAGATGAAAGTTTAAGATTATAGTAAAAAAATATTCCTGTGCCAAATGCAACTTCTGAGAAAAAGTTTGTAATAGATTGACAGGAACTAGATTTAAAAAAAAAAAAAAAAAAGAAAAAAAAAGAAAAAAAAAGAAAAAAAGAAAGAAATCTGGCAAGCATTGCAAAAGAAAAAACTGCATCGAAAGAGATAGCCGGAATAATGATCTAAGAAACAGCACACTCTGGAAATGTCAGAGAAATGGAAAAATATGTTTTACTGCTGCTTTCATAGAAAATGAAAGGGAAGGATTGTAACTTAAATGCAAAATAAGGATCAGAAACAGGAAAACAAAAATTTGCTATTTGTACTTTGTCCACTGTAAAATCGGTGTCACTGAGGTCTTATATGAAAAATGCTTGTCATCATGTATATTGACTTTTTTACAATATTGGGGTCCAGGAAGTGGAAGGATATAGAAAAAGTAGTCCTTACATAAATAGTGTCATATGGAAATTTGGTTGTGTGAGGTTGTATGAGGTTTCTGTCTCCATTCATTGTCTCTGTGAGTGCACAAGGATAACTATAAAATAGGGGCTAATTTTCAAATGTCTGTGCATAGGATTATGTGACTAAGTCTTTTAACATGAACACATTTAGTACACATCTTTTGTCACTCACCCCAGCAGATAAATGAATGCTAATTACCTACATTCAGAGAGCTAGGTTTAAAATGTGAGCCTTTATTTCTCATTTTTAAGTAATGGACTCTAGTTGTGAATTTTTCTATCTTGACAGATCTTGTGAAAGCCTATTTCTGTGTTTAAGTCCCAGTGCTGGTACATCAGTGTCTGCTTATGCATCCTTCTTTCTCCTGAGGATCTGGGTTTCAAAACTCATTTGTAATTAAAGCTTTGGAGAATTTTTACCTGTGTGTTGGCACATGAAAACTGATAATTCAGAAAAAATTCACCCAAACCCTGTGAGTCCAGTTTTGCAGCTTGAGTGGCACAGGATACGAAAGCCTTTGAACAGCCGTTATAAGAAACAAGCTGCTAGAGACAGTGGAAGATGTGAACCTGCTTCCCCAGAGCCACTGCTCCTCAGGAGCTATGCTTTCTCTTTGCTTTGACCTTTAAAGTTGACAGCAGTGGAGGCAAATGACAGCAGATGATACCGGAGTCAGCAACAGTCAAGTCAGTTTCTGAAACATTCCTCTTTTCACAGCTCTTAATGCAGATTTAATGGGTTTACCAGAGCAGTGGAAGAGGAATAGATGGGAGAGCAGGGTAAGGGTCAGCACTCCCTGAGAAGAAAGGTTTGCAAGGGAGGAGTGTAATGATTATAAGCAGTAGATTATTCAAGAAAGGATAAAGCATAGCTCAAAAACATTTGTCCTCTTAATAATACTGTATATGATGCTTTATTTTTTCCCACCCACTCTCACTTATTATATACTGGGAATGTGTAGATGAGCTCCAAAACTGACCTTTTCCTATATAGAATTTAGCAAGCAAAAATGTGTCTAGAAAGATAAGAAGTACTAAGACATATAAATGGAAGGGATATTGTACATTTTGGACAAAGCTTGTTAGTAATGTTGGAGAATCTTGAGAAAAAAAAGCTGCAAAAGCAAAGGGCTTTCTCTAAACTCAGGCTTGAAAAATATACAGATAGTTTTTGTTCAGGAAAAAACCTCTTGCAAGAACCACGATGAGTGCTGGGTTTTCAACATGGAAGGAAATTCATAGAGGGTGCTTCATGAATTTACAGGTTATAAGCTACACAAGTTTTTTATGTTAGAGCTTGGTGGCTAGTATCCAAATTGCTTTATAATTCTTTCCAAGTTATTGATGATTTTGGCATTATAATTATAGCAATCAGTGTTAGTAAGTGCTTTATAAGCTCTAAATTAGTTGTATTAATAATTTTTTATTTTCACTTATCTCATAGGCTATATTGAGACATTGCTGTATCTCAAGAAGGCCTTAGCAATCCCAAAAATCAGGTTTAATGGTCTGCCATTCCACTGGTGATATCTGTGCTTTCCATTGACAGACAGCTCATACATTTCAGCAGAGATCTAGTTGAAGTACTATTTAACATGGTAACCCAGATGAGTGTGAGTTGCTACAGTCATCATATTAAATAAAATTAGTGAATTTTCTTTGTCACTTAGAAAGTCTATTTGCCCTACACATTTTCCTTCTATGTTCAAATCCAGCTAAGCCTATGGATCAGTTAGCATATTTACAAGGATTTAGTTTATACCTAAACACAATGTAGATCCCTCTTTATGCAGTTGTTTAATATCAGAGCACAGGATGCAGTGAAATATATAGATATGATCATGTTTGCAGCCCTACAAAGGTATATGTTCTGTTATAACTGGTAAAAAGTGAGCACACAGAGGGACTGGGTGTCCTTTGGCTGGGAATGCCTGCTGAGCTGAGTGACATTTTCAGCTGTGACATGGTCCCACCACAGCAAGTGCTATGGAAATTGTGAAGGAGTGAAAACCTCAATATTTAGCCTTATTCTGATACTGAAAAATTGGCTTCTGAATTTAGCCTTAAAGCCTCATGTTCTCCATTTTTGTTCGTAATCCTTGTTTGAAACAAGGATTTCATCAAGTACTGTCAAAATTTCAGTGAAGGAGCTGACTCACTGGAGTATTGCCACTGACTTCCCTGGAAGCATGACTTGCAGCAGGGATCAAGATTTATAGGGTTCAAATTACCTATCTTTGTTGCTCCTATGTCAAAAGAAAAGAAAACAGAACAAACATCCACTTCCAAGGCACAAACATCCACCTTTCTGACTTTCAAAGCTGTCCTTGCCTCCTTTTGCTTGTTTAGATTTTCTTTATTGAGGGGTTTCTAGTATATTCTGCCTGCAAGACAGCTTTTGTAACTTCTTTTGTTCCATTTCCCTGTTTTCATTGAAATGTTAACCTTTCTGATTCTTAAATATCTTTAGTTTCCTGGTAGCAATCTGTTTCTTTTCTCTTTCGTATTTTTTTTCTTGTGGTACTCTGGCTTTTCCCATTATCTATTGCCTGTCCTTAAACCAATGAATAGGCTGTAAAAATGGTGTCAGTGACATCCCCTCCTGCAGAACTGAGCAGACAAAGGGGCCTTCTGTGCTTCCAACACCTTGATTATGCAGGGACAATGGCAGCTCTCTGCCAGCACTGCAGGTTGGGCACTGCTTCACTATGGCTCCAGCATAGCAAGTCCACAACCACTCACAGAATAGACATGATTCCTTTTGCACAATCACAAATATTGTGTTGGTAAATATAATGGATTCTCTACCATGGCTAGCATTTTTAGATCTGTATTTTTTTTCCCCTTCTTGATTTTCCTGTGTTTTGGAACAACATTGCAATCAGCCACTACTTCCCCAGAAATTAAAATAAACTGCAGAATTTGGCATTAGTGTTTTGTGGAAATTAGGAAGCATTGTTACATGGCATTTTAGTCCAGCACAATGCCTGGGTATGCCTCTGTGTAAATTGTGGCCGCACCATTTCTGGCTATATTGCAGAAAGTAATGGCCTCAATGGCTTCCAAATATGTTTAGTTAACTTCCTGGGTTTTGTGACACACAAATGGTTTATTGCTGAACCAAAAATTAGTAGTTGCCTTGGTAGCAATAATCATGGTCTATCTATATTTATACAAACAGAATGTAACATCAACCAATAATTATTTTTAATGCATTATTTTTCAAAGATTAAAATAACTCCTGGCATGTCTGTGAAGAGGTAATATCCTTGAAATGGGAAGTTTTAGCATAACTTGGAAGTGCTGAGTGTCAAAGTCATGTCTCAGATAATATGATGGAAAAGGTTTCCTTGATGAAAAAATTTCAAACCAACCAACCAGCCAAAATATACTGAAGGGGATGCAAAGCAGCAATAAAACAGAAGTGATACAGAAGGAATAAAACCCAAGAAATGTGCGTAAGATTCAAAACTATTGCTAAAGGAAGCAGCAACACAATATCTATTACTGCTGAAAATGGGAGCAATAAGAGGCAAAATGTGAATAGATGGATGTGGCTTTAACATGCTGGGAACTGCAACAACAAGGAGAAGTCCTAGTTCGGATATATGGATATGAGTCTCAGAGAAGGACTGAAATACGGCTGTAAGCAATTGCTGCAAGCCATTTTTCCAGAATGCTGTTCAGTCACTAGCAACTGTGGTGTGATCCTTGGGGGAATAAAATAATCACCAAGAAATAAGAATGTGGTCTAACATTTTATGTAGTGCTAATAAGGTACTTGCTAGACTTTTGTCTAAGCTGCTATTTTAAGGCCAATGTGAAAGCACTGGAGATCATGAAAAAGAAAATGAAAAAATAATCCTTCCCAAAACAGGCTAAAGGACCTCAGTCTGCTCCATTTGCTGAAAGGGTGAAGGTGATTTGGTTACTGGGCTTGGGTTCCTGCATCAAGAGAAAATACGAAAGGGTTTTCCAGCTCATTTGATAGCAGAAATTAGATAAGACAGCACCACTTAGCTGTGACGATAAACATTAGAACACCTTGCCAGTTCTTAAAATGAGATTTTATAACCTTCTTTGAAAATCTTCCTTAAATATGGCATCTGGAACACATTCTGAGCCCTGTTCTTGCCTGGGTCTGGCTGCTTGGTTCATTCTGACTTTGCTTTCAATGAAAATACATGTCCCAGTTACTCATTTTACAGGTTGTAATCAGAACATAGCATTGCTTTCAACACACTCCTAATGCTTCCTGGTCAATATGAAAGTAATGCTTCTCATCGTTGCCTTAATGACTTGTAGTCAGTAGCTATAATTAAATCTTCATATATATGTGTGTATATATATACATGCATATCTGTAAAATATATATGGATGTATATAATACTGAATCTCTATAAAAGATGGAAAAACATCAGGTCTTTGATTTTTCACATTACAAAATTAAGTGTGTACCTATTAAGAACATTAAATACCAGATTTAAAACTAAGAATCTGTGTTTTTTGACAGAGTGCATAATTACACTGCATAAATGTATAATTATAAATATTATACATTTATGGAGGATAACTATATCAATGGATGTTAAACACAATAGTGTGAATACTGTATCTAATTCATGAAAATATTAATTGTTGAGAACTGGGACAGTTTTTGAAAAAGAAAGATCATGTATTTATATTTAGCAAAATGTTCATGAATAGCTATTGTCAGAACCAGAAGAGTAGATTAGGTGGGTCTGTGATGAGGGCAGTACTGTTTGGTCCTTAAGCCTCACATTTTAAGAATATCCAGTTTATCACAAGGAAGGATTGTTTTTCTCCCATGATCCAAATTAGTATTTTTTTCCCTTTTCTTAAAACATCAGCATTGGATGCAACTGGAGAAGACATGCCAGACTGAGGGGTATTGAGAATCCTCTGCTTTAAATGCTTGGCTGGTACATCTTAGAGAGCTGGTTTAGAGAGCTGGTGAGAATTAAATTTATCATGAGAATTGGGGACAGGGATGAATTTTCCACAAGTCAGATTAGAAGGAACCTTGGGATTTTTTCAGTTTTTGTTATAGCTTGGAGCATGGATCATTTCTCACCTAATCAATTCCCTGTTATTGTTGAAGCCCAAGGTAACACCTTGTTCTTTTCTAATCTCTGCTTATGGCACTTCTTAATAATTTAGTTTTTCGTGGGCCCAAATTATCTATCTTAGCTCAAATTACTGGGCTCAGTACAAGGTAAGTGGAAGAAAATGAATGTCTTGTATTAAAGAGCTCAGTCTGAGTTGTCTAATCATTCCTTCTGGTATTAAACATAAAACTTTATCTTGGCAATTAATTTGGCCTCAGAAGTCAGAATTAGAAGGAATTTCAGAAAGGTGGTGGGGAGATTTCCTGCAAACTTTGAAATCAGTGTCTATTGTGTGACTAAGTCAGTTTGAAATCAGAAATTTTATCTAATGGTTTGTGTATATTTTTCTTTCAAATTTTCTACGTAGTTAAATGTACTCGAGGCCTTAAATTCAGAATATATTATACAATAATAACGACACTGTAGTTAGAATTTGGAGTTCCTTGTAGGGATAATTTGGGGCCAGCCCTGCTAAGAATGATTGAAGGAGAAGTAGCTGTCTACTCCTGGTACAGTTAGTGCCAATTTGACCACTGCATATAGTGGAAACAGGGTAAGTTTTTTCATTGCTGCCTTTCTCTGCGATGACAGTACATAGTTATAATAGTTTTGGTGGGAAAGTCCTTGGATAACATGATATTAACCATGCTGTCTATGCCTACCCAACAAAGAAAAACCTTGCCAGAGGGGTTCCTTGGTTCCCAGGCTTGGTGACACATAGTGCCTGGCTCCTCAAGAGCAGGCATGTCATACCTACACTGCACAGCTGTATATCTTCTGGACCTGTTGTATCTTCCCTGTGGAACTAAAATAACTATACCTTTTTTTATAGCTTTTTATAAAATACCATATATATATGTGTATATTATAAAATACCAGAGCATGCAACGGTGCAGTCCAACAGTCTGATACTTCAGCAGAGAGCTGAGTCTCTGTGTGTGGTGCATTCCAGCATATGGGATGAGGTTGAGGACATCCTGCTGGCATAATGGTGGAGACCTGGTCTAAGCTATCTGCAGCTAGAACTCAAATTTCTGCTCAAGGAGAACAAATTGAATTTTTTTTTTTTTCCCAGAAAATGCTGTGTAAGAGCGTATTTAGAACCTTATAAAATCATTGTCTGGGAGCAGCAAATGAGCAAAGGAATAAAGCTTTTCGATAGCAGAGAAGCAGCCAGCATCCCCACTCAGATGCAAGGGACAAGTAGCTGGGGAAGGAGTCACATTCAGAGGTTTCTCAGGTCATGTGGCTTTTATTTTTCTTTCCCAGATCAGAAGCTAAATGTCATATGAGAAACTTGGTGGTGAGCAGGAGTTCTTGGTCCTCAGAAAGAGCAGTGGCCAGCTAACAGTTTGTAAATATTGTCTTGATTCTGTGTCACAGTGGACTACAGTCAAACTCCTTCACCCACTTTTGCTCCCATTCTCCATCAAGAAGACCAGTGCAGTTTGGGAGGTTAGCCCATTCTATATTCATCGCTTGGATGTGAACTTGCATGAAATAACTTGCTCCAAAGTAAAGGATAATGTGTTTTGGAAAAGAAAGGCTGGAGTTCAAGCATCAGTGTATTGTTTTGTTAGAAAATTTGCATAACTTTTAGGAAAATTTGCATAACTTTTAGCCAAACCAGTTCCATTTCAGGATTGACTGAAGAAAGTTGTACAGCTCAATTGTAATATAAATAGAAATCACGGTATTTGTTCTTGACAGACATCATTTAAACTAAAAGAGAACAAGATTCATTGTTTTAGTATTACCAGGATTTTAAGTTTGATCACCATAGCACAAATGTAAGAGATATTCAAAAGGTATAGTGAAAGTTAATGAAATTTAAATTTCTTAGTTCTAGCTTAAATTTCTAGCTTAAACATCTAGCTTGATGTGTCCCAATAAGGACACATTGGCTGAAATGTAGCTGAGGAGGGAACTTATGTTTTCTTCAAGGGATTTGGAAAGCAATATGCAAGGTACAAGATGTCATGGGCTCCTATGACAGTAGTATAAAGAAAAAAGTTATACAGAGTAAAAGTTTGGGGAAAGAACTATTTATTCTATGTCATGTTGGAAATACTTGTTTGAATTAATAAATCACCTCCTGAGGAAATGTCTTAAAAGACATTTGGGCAAGATTAAACCCACAGTAGGTGTCAAGGAAGTGAATGTAAAACTGAATTGTCAAAACCACCTCCATGCCCTGGACACACTGAAAAGTTGCAGAGCCCCTGGTTTTGTCCATAACATGGGTGGCTTTGATGACAGGACCTGGGTGTTGCTTTGCCATCTCTTCCACCCCAGTGTCATTTTCCCTCCTGGAATAGATGTTTGGGTTGGCTGCTTTTTTGAGCGGGAAGAATTAGATGGTAGGAAGTCAGAACAGGCTTTCTTTTGTTGTTTGAGCTGGGCAATAGAAGATTCTGAGGAGAGAAAGACATCTAAAGTTTCACATTCCTGCAGAGCATATGCTCTCCCCTCTGCAAGTGAGCCACAGCATCAGCTCCTCTGGCAGATCTGGGCTTCACTCCAGCAGTCCTGAACCCCAGGAGCAGACAACAAAGTCTGCAACTCCTCTTTATTTCACATCTATGTTACTAGAGCATGCTCTGGAAGGCAGGTGATGTGCATTCCCTCAGTCAAATGGGAAAAAAAATGGAGAAAGGGACATTAAGCCTCATTCAGTATGAAAAAGTGAATATTTCTGAGGTATATATGGGAATTTAACTCATAATCACTAACCTGTGTATTACTTTGGCAAGTCACAGCAAAGGTTTTTCACTGTCACCTGGTCCAAGACCAAAGATTAGACCAAGCTGAGATATTGAATAGAAGCACCTTGTCTCCATAGGCTCATGAACCCCCCGTCTTCCCAAGGTGGCTTGGATACCTGAAGGACCTCCTCAGAAAAGTACAGTTCTCTGTCGAAGACAGAGTGTTAGTATGAAATAAGTAGGTGGGCTTAGTGCAGCATCTAGTGGACAAATGTCCACATCACAAAAAACCCTTGTGTTTCTGGCTTCCTCTTGCAAGAAGAATTAGCAAGAGACGAAAGGACCGTGGAGAAGTGCAAAATCCACTTGAGCTGTAAGAGGCATCACTCTTCCTAATGAGGCACACTGGCTGAAAGAAGCAGCTCATCCTAATATTACCCATTTTATAAATGTGAAATAGATAAATAGGAAACTCGAGGCAATATAGATTGATTTAAAACAAAATGAATTAAATCACTGGTTATGTGATGTAGTAATGAATTAAATCAGAAGCAGGAAATCTTCAGTTAAACTGTGATTTATTTTTTATTTATTTTTTTGCATTTTATGTCCTGAAGAATCTTCTGCAATGACTTAAATGTGGTGATGTGCAGGCGTGGGTTTTACACTAAACTTCATTCTCCTTATTTCCTAGTGAGAAGAATGTAATGAGAAGGGTGTGTGATACCTACACATTCATTGAATAAATGGTATAATTTATAAGATATTTTCTCTGTCTTAATTTTTCAATTGCATTTGAATTTAACTGGTTGTTAAGTTAATTAGAGAGATGGTGGATTGAAAATCTGATGTGTTGGTGTCTAACAACAAATAGGTAATCATAGTGATTTTCGAAACCAATAAGCATCCAGGCACTTCATTCTCAATAATATAAATGTGTCTGAACTAAATCAGAATTAGTAGCCTAGTCTTGGTAGATACTTTTCAAAGTCTCACATTTTTTAGCTACTTTAAAAAACTGGCCATGTGTTCTCTACATTTTCAGTTATTGTATATCTCATATTCTCCTATCTGGCTTTTATTTATAAATTGCAAAAAGAGAACAGCATGTCTGCTAATTCATTTCTGAATCATTTTCTCAGATTTCAATGGATTAATTCACAGGAGGAGAATATGCCCACTTCATCTGATAATAAATAGAAACTAAAAGAAATGAAAGCAAATGCTTATTTACACAACAAAAGCAGAAAGTACTGGCCTTTGGAAAACATATAAATATTTGCGTTCAGTCTTTTGTAAAAACTACGATACAGGGTAATGCAGCATATTTATCAAGTTTGAGCTGTCATAAAAAACAACAATTTCTCAGTTTAAGCTATGTCATTACAGAAAAAGGTATCACTCCGTAACTCCTTAAAGTCCGGAGATGAATCACTGGTGCAATACACTTTTTTTACTTACTTACTTGGTTGTAGTCCTTTTAGTAAGCCTGGGCTTAGCACAAGTTGTCATGAGTCTGAATTTTAATACTTTTATTTTTAAAAAGAAAAATATATTCCGGTTAAAATTTTAGCAAATCTGATTTTTAAAAGTTGTAAGTTTTAGTTTCATAGTTTTAAAAAGTTTAACAGCCCTACTGAGCACTGGGCTATTATGGACCAATACCTCCTTTGCCGCATATCTTGTCTCAGGATGTAAAGTTTCTCCTCATCAGAGCCCCAAGCACACACTGGACATCCTCACCGGCTTCCCCCAGCCTTGGGCAAACACATTGGCTGGAAAAGGGAACTTGATGGTGGAAATTTTAAGGAGGATAAGCCCTATTCCCTCATCCTCTCACCTGTGGGCAGAGCACCAGGGAGTGATGTCCACTGGCTCATTTGGGAGCTTCCAGGGAGAAGAGTGCTGTTGCAGGTGGTCTGCTTAGGTTGCGACTGTGGCTGCCTACCAACATCTTTTTGATTCTGTGGCACTTGTATCATTTTTCTTTTCTTATTTGTGACTTCACCATGTCCCAATCAGTTGTTTTTCTCATTTTCCTTTTCTTCTTTCATCCTTTCTCTCCCTGGGAGAGCTTTATGGTGCATTAACCGTAGGAGCATTTGTTTAAGCAGAGCACATGACCATGGCCACTTTCTATGATCTTTCTGGTCTCCACAAATTCATGCTGGATTCCATTCTCTTAATCCAGACTTTTCTAGGTCATCAAAACTATTGTTAAAATATAGTGGTCTCCATAGAATTGTTTTTATTACATCAGACTTGGCCATGATTACCATAAATCTATGATAAAACGAATAGATGTGCAAGTGAGGGGTGCACATGGACATCATTTGCTTCAGTTCTAGCAAGACTTTCAACATGCGTCCTCTTGTATCCAGGTTGGGATGTTATTGTTTGGATGGCTGGACAGCTAGATGAGTGACAAACTGGTTGAATGATCAGACTTAGAGGGTAGAGGTTAGTGAAACTAGTGACAAGTGGAGTACCACAGGAGTCTGTACTGAGGCCTGTCGTCTTTATCACTTGATCTTTATCAATGACCTGGAGATCAGAAGCACATGCTTGTCAAGTCAGCAGACACCACAGTCAGGGCAGAAGCTGACATGCTCAAGGGCAGGGCTGCCATCCACAGGGACCTAGACAGTATAGAGGATGAGGCCAACAGAAATCTCACGAAATTCAGCACATATGAACAAGAGTAGAGCCAGGCTATCCAGGGAAGTAATTATCCCTCTCTTCTCAAAGCTTGTTAGACCCCATGCACATTCCAGCACAAGGAAGATGTTGATAAATTCAAACAAGTTTAGCAAATGTCCACCAAGATGGTGAGAGCTGGAGCACTTTCTCTTTGAGGAGAGACTGAAAGACCCAGGCTTGTTCATCCTTTGAAGGCCTGGCTTCAAGGGGGACCTGATCACAGACCTAAATGATTAAGAGTTGGTACGCAAGGAGAAAGAGCCAGGTTTTTCACAGTGGCACATGTTGGAAGGACGAGAGGTAATTGGCTATATTGAAATGAGAGAGGTTCAGAGTGGATATAAGGAGAAACTTTCACCACTGGAACAGCCAAGCAGTGGGCCCAGTTTCCCAGAGAGGCTGTGCTGTCTTTATCCTTGGAATTTTTCAGGACTTACCTGGATAAACCCCTGAGTAACCTTGTCTGACTTCATAGTTGATCCTGCTTTGAGTGGGGGTTTGGACCAGAGACTGCCTAAGATCACTTCCAACATGAATTATATTATGATCTAGATTTCTTCACATTAAATAATGCATAGCATAGAACATTTCTTGCTCCTAGTAAAAACACCCTGATCTTCTGTCTTCCTTCCTGTAAAAAAAAGAAACATTTTTAGAACTGTCAGATTTTCTCATGATATGAGAAATGTGTCTGCACTGAAAAATGGCACTACATTCCATTGTGCAAGAAACCTCTACAGAAACATCTAGTATCAGGAATGGTCAGTCCATAAGAACTATGGTTTTTTGTCTTGAGATATTTTTCAACTTATCTTTCTTTAGAACAGAGCAGTGGAAGTTAAAATTAACCCTCCTTTGGTTGTATGTTTCCAACCCACATAATTGCAGAGGAATACTTTATGACCCACTTGCACCCTGGTCTCTGAAATAAGAGGCACAGATTATGGGTAGAGTTTCCACTTCTGCTTAAACTCCTCTGTAGAATCAAGTTTCAACTGGTTGATGTCTTTGCATCAAAGTCTGCCCAAGAGCAGCTGGTAGGAGACTCCAGATGGGCATTCTCTGGCTGTGATATTCATAATGGATCAGCAGCCACAGTAGTAGATAGAATTCTCCCACAGATACCGAATCCTGTTCAGCTTCTCTTCTTTATGTTTTGGTGCCAAGATGTGATACAAGCTTCATGATATTCTGGCAGAGATGTGATGTGCCAGCAGGGAGGGAAGAGCAGACTGCCTGGGACATGGAAGGAAGGGTACAGGTGGTAGGAGAGAACAGTTGACAGAGCCTCAGGATGCCAACCTACATTCACGTGGCTGTAACGTCACCTGCAGCTAAAGACGACCTGCAAATAGTTCTCTTCATTTAAAGCAGCTCAGGTTTACAGGCGTAAAGACCTCCCAGATATGGGACATGAAGTGATGGGGAGTCAAGGGAATCATTTCCTAGGATGCACTTTCCTAGTGCATCCTACAAAAGTCATTTTTACCAGCAGCCAGAAATCTTGTGTGAATGTTAGGGGGAGGCTTAGCTATGACTTTGCGATTCTGCCCTTGGTTGTAAGGCAGTTTCCCACTGTCTGCCTCTTGCCTGCTTTCCAGCATGTGCCTGGCTCAGCCTGACTGCTGCAGTTTTCAAAATAGCACCCTTTAAAGCTAGACAGTACTTAATTTCAGTCTGGCACTGATACGTGGAATATTAAACACAAGTAATCCCCCTTAAAGCCAAGAGCACATATGTTTGTCCCTGGTACATTGATAGAGGATTTGACCATGTAAGCATCCTTAAACTCTGAGGGGATTCATACATGCTTTTTATTGACATTTATTCTTATATGCTGAATTGTTTAAATCTGTTGTTACGTGTAAGATGCAGCAAAACTGAAGCTATGTATTGGTTTTATCACTAGCAATATTCTTCAAAGAATGTAAAAGCATCTTCTTCTTAGGTACATATGCATACAAACATAGAAATTGTGTACTAATAGTTCAATGATTTCTTTATTAATTCTCAGCCACAACTATAAAATAACTTGCATGACACCAGAAACAAGCATAATTCCAGGTAAACAGCTGTCTAAGTACTCCTCCGGGATATTTATGTAACTTTAGCTCCTTCCTATGGCTGAAAATGCAATAGCCTAAACCAGACACCACGTTACATATACTTGGTAAAAAAGGCTTAATTATGGGTTGTGGCTGGCAGTTTATCTTATTCAGTAAAGTGATTTCATATTAAAGAACAAAATTCCAGTATTTCTCTATTTCTGTTAACCATCCAGAGTAAAACAAGCTGGTATATATATTCTCAACTGAATTAATCTCTTTCTTTAAACACTGTAATTTTCAATAATACCTGCATATGAATTATTTAAAGTTATATATTTATATATAGATATAGATTTTTTTCAACTCTTTCAGGAAGCCTTTGGAGGGGTATTGTCATCTTATACCGTATAGTACAAAACACACTTGTAAGAACCACTAAAAGACAGAAATGTGATTGAGAGTAGAATTGTAGGCTGGATGTACACTTACGTTCACCTTTGAGAAATGTAGAAAAATTCATGCTAAGGAATGGCAAAAATAACCTGAAAGAGGTATTTATCAGAAGACAAAGATCTTTAAAACACTAATGTTGAAACAGAACCAGAGGTAATAATAACAAACTAAAGAGCACAGTCCTACACATTCATCCACATATATATGAGGATTTGAACTCATGATCAAGTTACCACAGGTTAATGTGATGCCACATCTATTGAGCAGGTGATTGACTGTTCCTCTGCTCATTTCCTGCAGTAAATATGAGATAATGCAATTAAACTTCATTTCCAGTAAAAGAGGAGTTTTCCATAGATTAAAAGCAAACATATGGACTGTTACCACAATTCATTTGAGGCAAAATCAATTGTTAAAGTACAGTAGTTTGGCAATCGATCTGGCCATTGGGTGTTTGCAAACTTAAAATGTTAAAGCAGTCATGAGTACTCTTTGGTAAACTGTTGGCAAGTGGTCAGCAATGGTGCAGAAGATGGTGTTTGATGTTCTAATGTCCCAGAGGAAGACTAGAGCCATGTCTTTCTGAGCAAAGGATTAGGGAGAAGCACTGTTCCGCAAATCTGGAGATCCAGGGTGCCACCTCTTTGCTGCTTCCCTGGGACCTGAATATGATTCCAGCTTAGTATGAGAACTCGTTTTGATAAAAATCCACTGTTAGTCTCACCATGCACATCTTTAGCTTCCCAGCCTATTTCAGGGTCCTGGACCTCTGGCTGTACACATTGCTTAAATGTTAATTCACTTGTTGACTGACTTTTGAACCCAACCATGTTGGGTTGGGTTCACGCTAGATCAGGTCCCTGATGGGACACCATCCTAGAAGTGCTAGAGAAATGCATGGTCTGGAAACTACACAGTTCTCCAGCACGATCCCAGAACGTTTCCTATCCTTGGATGCAGATGTCATAGGAATGCAACACAGATCTCTAGTATCATGAAAAAACCAAGATCAAATGCTGTGTTGTGTGGATGTGGCCTGTCTGAATTGTAGGGGAAGATCCCTGAACAGTCTCAGTGTGAGATATGCTGTCTTAGCCTTAGATGGATGCAGTTGGACAGATAATTTTTTGGAATTGTCTAGAGTATGTCTAGGAATCATAAACTTCACCAAAATCTTTTTCCATTGTTCAGGCACCAAGTCTCACCTTGATTTAATTATTTCAAATTTAATCTGGATTATTTAATTTCTTCCTATAACCAGTGTCTAGGTCAATACCTGGTAGCAGCAATGTGGCAACCATCATGCCTACAATTCACACATATTTTAAGAACCTTCTGGGTGATCACAAATCCATCAGTTCTTTTGGTGAATCATTTCTGAATTGCAGAGTACAATCATTCATTAAATTACATTCTTAATCACTTATTCCATAGCAATACTATGCTATGAAAAGAAGAAAAAAGGGCATAAAATTTTCTCAGTGTTCCCATAAAGGAATAATTTTCTTAACTGAAAAAAAAAATACAGTGGAGACTTTAAGTAATGTTGTTCTTTAGAATCGACCCTAATCTCCACCATGAAGTGATAAATGGGTGCTAAAGGCTAACTAGATTATCCTAGGAAAGTCAAAGTCTCCTTGAAAGTCATTTAACAGCTAATCATATCTTAAGGTCAAACATTACCAGTTTCTCACGGGAGAGAAGTAGACATCTTGTCTGATTTTCCTATTGTGAAACAATTTTAGGAGTATGTCCAGATTCAAGGATTCTGCAAATGTCTCTGAGAAACAGCCCTTCTCTGACACTTCCTGATTTTGAGTTTATCTCAATTTGGTTTGGCCAATACCAATCCCAAGGGCAACAGAGGCGACATGTATTTGGGAGAAGTAGGGTACATTGTTTTCTTTATGTTTTACTCACAGAAAAGCCTGGCGATGGCACCTTCACTGCTGCAAAACTATTGCAATATGGTTAAGGGAGAAAAGGTATGGTGCTCCGGGACAGATGGGCACATAAGCAGACTCTGTTCAGTCTCTTGTTCAGTCCATCTTAATTTCTTCAGTCTTCTTAAACTCAATACTAAAGATCATCTGACGATACTTACCTATTGCACTCAAGACAATCTGAGGTAACTGTCCTGCAAATTTTAAGCAGCTCTGCGGGTAAAGTCTACAGTTAGGTGGAATGATTTGGGCATTCATGAAGGCATAGCTGGCACAACCTGTTTTCCACCTTAACTCGCTTTTCCACACTCTAAGCTATAGTCATGCCTCAGAGGAATCAGATTTCACAACAATGATCTGAAACTGTAAAAGGGTGCGATTGTGTCATGATACTGCTTGAAACCCATTTTTTCTTCTCGTGAATGAAAGTGTTTCCAGACTGGAAAAGAACATATGAATGTAGCAAAATGGTGACTCACAGCTGTAAAATTGCTCACATGCATAACATTCATGAGCATGAAGGTCTGACTGCAGCCAGTATGTGGCTGCAGGTCTTGTAGACGTGTACAAGCCAGCCAGCCAAGGCACTGACAGTGCTTTTGCTGAGCATTAGCGTAAGCATAGGCCATAAAAATCACTCAAGCAGCAATGCAAGAGTTTGAGTGGCCAGCCCTCACCGAGTGATGGATCTCATGTCTATGTTGCTTTCAGTACTTGGCTTAGCTAGCTTATGTCTCCATTTGGCACAGTTTTGTTTGCACTGCACTCCTAACTGACTGGTACAACTGTATTTTCCAAGGTTTTGTTAAAAGACACATTAGGGAAGTATTTTGGTCCAGATAATGTGCAAGTAAGAAGCAAATCATGGCTTTGCAGAGCTGGGAGGTGGGGTAGATGGACAAGAAAGGAAAGGAAAAGAATGGGAGAAGAAGACCATTACAACTTTATCCCTTTTAACAGAAAATGACAAAATTCTTCACTCATTTTCCGGATGAAGGGAAGAAATTGACAGTTTGCCCTTTATAGGAAGCTTTTAAAATGACATATTTAATAAACAAAGTGACCTTAGAAATCCAGAAAGGAAGAGTCGCATTCTCTGTCTTTGCTGAGGTGGAGGAAGAAGCTGGGAGAGCCTGCCAGGGTTAATGAAGATCAAACAAGTCATTCCACCCAACAAGATTGTTGTGTAGAAATCACATTAAACCACATGGGCTTTTCTGTCACACGGTGAGCTGGTCAAGGCAATGGATGCTTGCTTATTTATTTCTTTATTTATTCAATTTACAAGAGGCTCTGGTCAGCATACTCCCTTAGGGCACATATAATAAAAACAGTACATCAATTAAATAGCGATGTTTACAGCATTGACAGAGTGCCTAACAAAGGACTTTGGATTACTTCAGGCCTGTCCCTTTGGAGAATACTCAGCTTGTAGCTCTCATGCATCTGTAAAATTTGGAGGAGAAAAAGGCTGCATGAATACGTGGGTGTACCTTGAAGCACAGCTGAAGGACAACAGGAGCTTCAGTTGTTGTCTTATAGCTGTAAGGAAAGTGAATTCTCCAGTTTGGAGCCCTACGTGAGATAAACCTGAAATTTTTAGAGCTATTTATGTACCTACAATCACAAGTAGTCACTAGTGGGTGTTCACACTTGCCCTGTTTTTTAGTTTTATTTTCAAACTTGTTCAGCCTACAAGTGAAAATCCCACGAGGTACCAGACTGCATCTCTCTGACTTTAAAAATATGGGCCTTGGTAGACTACTGCTACAGCATTAGCAAGTCAGGAGAGAGGCAGCCTCTGAGGTCTCTTTTATAGCTGTTTGGTTAAGCACACTTAGAGGTAAAGGTGTTATGTTTATTAAGGCTCTGCTGTGTAACAAGAATATGCCCTGAGGGTAATAAAGAGTAAACCAAACAAACCTCACATACCACTCTGCTAACATCAGCTCCCAGCCATGCAGCATGTCCCATGTGGCCCATGTCCCTGTTTCCTACTTGTGTTGCCTATTTGCTCCACTTTGTGAGGCCAACGCAGAGTTAGGCCATGAAAGGCCTAACTCTTTATGGCCAGTGGCCATGAAAGGATAAATGCCACTCTCAGAACAACTGTCCTATTTCCCCAGTGGCAGTTTTTGTAGTGTGGTGGTGGATCCAGCCAGGGTGACCCATCCTGTAGTCCTTCAGTTTATGCAGACTAAGTGGTCTGTGTACAGGAAAAGTTTTATTTTCTTTCTCAAACCCCAACTCTCTGCCAACAGGTCAACAGATCCACAGGAATACATGAGGAGGCCACAGGGAAGAGGACTGTCTAGATGCATAAAAGAGGAAGCAGAGAGGCAAAACCTAATTAAACCTGACTCTAGACTCTTCTCCTTATATATCTTGAGACACAAAAGCCAGCATTATCCTAAAGGCTTAGTGATTTGGGGTGCCTTCTTTTCAGGATTTCCAGCTTGAAGTATCCCTAGGGTTGGCTTTCAAAACCAGCCATGCACTCGTAGTTACAAGCAGAGTTACAGATGCTCTGCGGTTGCAAAGTCAGTCAGACTTACAGATGTTCTGCACCTACAAAATCAGACCAAAAGCCTTTTGGCTCAGGCACCCTAAAATCATGGGCTACTTCTTCACAAGGTTATGTTAACCTGGCTCAGTTTCTGCACCTGTAAAACTGGAGGGATGATGTTTAACTGCCTAGCTCAAAGGGGCTTTGCAGAGATCAATTAGCTAATGCCTATAAAGTGCTCTGCACATATCCGGCACAACCGCTGTCGTGGCATAGCACTACCTTTCCTCACCATGCTCAGTAGGAGCACTGTTGCTTTAAAAGGGAGCTTGTCCAAGCTCTCCTCCTCCACTGGATCTAAGATGGATGCTCCTGCTGCAGCACAGCCTGTAAGCAGACTTTGCCTAGCCTGCTTTTTTTGTTTTCCCTGGAAGCCTGCTCCAGACAAGTCAGCTGCACAGCAGACTGAGCAGAAGCAGGAGGGCAGCTCTCCCCAGGTAAGCTAACCACCACCACCAAGGTGCTCATCCGCACACCTGGACGGGGCAGCACCAAGGATGCTGATGAATTATGGTCCTCTCCAGCCGTCTCTCCAGCTGACTCACAACAGCTCTCAGCCAGGCAAGAGTCAAACAGCCCTCAGCCTTTGTTCTCTTATACTTCTTTCCTGGCTGACCGGTGCTAATTTAGGAGGACATAATAACAGGCGAACAGGGAGACGCCTGTTCCCACAACCCAAACTGATCTCGTGCACATTACTTTGCATTAGCATCACCTCCTGAACAACATGGGAGCTGCTTGCGGTACAACGGTCCTGAGGCTGTGATGGGGCCCAGGAGGAGGCTTTCCACCCTATGGTGTGGAGGTGGTCTTCAGTCACCAGAGAGAGCCAGGAGATTAGCTCAGAAGGGTTCTGCAGACTTTCTTAGGCCTGCAGCCACTGGGAGCAGTTTAAGCTGTATTGGCTCCTTTTGCTCAGAAATGCATAGATTTTCCACTAAGCTCCTATTTTTTGTGGCATTAAAAATGTCATCTTTAGAGGGCTGCAAGCTGCACACTCCAATCACTCTTCAAAGTTTAGCTTGATTTCATCTTATTATTCCCATGGACACTTTGGAGAAGACATTCGCTCTGTATAATGTTCCTTTTACGAAGGTCTTTCCTTCCCCCTCGGGTGGTGGAGCATTGGAGGTAGCATTGGAGGCAGGAGATGTTCTTGATCCACACAGAGCTGGAAGGTGCTTTTCCTTAATGACCTCAATTTACAGGTCTGTTTCACCTCGGCCAACAGTAACAGACCCTGCTAGTACTTCCACAGCCCTGGGGACAGAGAGCGCTTGTGCAGTCACAGCAGGCTGGAAAATTCCTGTCCCGACCTTTAAAGCTATTTTTTCTCTTAGAAAGAGAAGAAGTGCTGTAAAGAGCCAGTGGTCAGTACTCATGGGAAAGGAGCAGGACTGGACCATTGTCATCAGCCCTGTGGTGAACACATTGCAGTGGAGGGTTGAGCGAGGACCGCAAGCATTGAGGGAATGTTTATGCCATGAGAGCGCCTACTCCAGAAGCTCCCATAAATGAGAGGATTGATAGGATTACTAGGAAACCCAGGAGTAAAATCTCCATCTCTTTTTTGTGACCTGCAGACTTTTCAGTCTCTCTTTTAAAGCTGCGATGATGGGCATCAGCCTGTGGAGGCAGAGACAAGCTGTTGTCTGTGCCGCAATATTAAAAACACAAAAGCAACACCCTCCCATCTTTCACTGGATAACCTTTTATTTTCCCACTGTGAAAAACTGATCAGGCTACAAAGCAAGACACGCAGGAATAGTTGAGAGGAGAGGAGAAAAAGCCAGAGCCATTTTTCTCCAGTGGCCCCTTACCATTATTAGCAGCTCAGTTGGTGACATCTCTGTGCGGTTTGCAGTCGAGGACAGTCCCCTCTCCTAAAAGAAAAAGATAAGCATTGATGGTTTTCCCTTGTTGAAAATGGCTGTTTCCCAGATGTGGGATGGATGCATTTAACCAAGGGATCTGCAGTCTCTGTTCCCCAAATTACACTGTCAAGTTCACGTAAGGGGATCCTGTGTGCCTACTGTGTGGAGGGCCAATGTCCAGGACCTCTCCTGGGTATTCTGTGGTTAGAAAAGCCAGCAAACAGAGCCGAAGCAGATGTTGTAATACAGATGTTTCTGCTATAGGTTTGTTGGAAAATTTGCTGTAGGATTTAGCTGTGGCCACAGTTGCATCTGCTTTCTGCTAATATTGGAGTGAATGAAGGAATGAAGTTTAGGGTTTGGGTTTTCCTTGGGGTTTTGGTTGTTTGGGGTTTTTTGTTTGGTTTGCTTTTTTTATGGATTGAGAATTTCGTAGCTGTAATGCCGTTAAATGCTAAAAGCTGTGAGAATAGTGGCATTTGCCAGATACGAACACAGAGTTTCCTGTTAAAAAAATCTGAGGAAAATCAGTGACAATCTTCCTAACTGCTGAGAGCTGCTGGAAAATACTCATTTTATTGGGAACTTGGGAAAATGGATACATCTATATAGAGAGAAATTAGGAAAAAAAAAATCAAACATCAAGTTAATCAGGCCTTACTTCTCCATATATAAGGGAACATTTCTGAGTGAAAGAAAATCCATACAGAGGAAACCAAAGGTGTTCTTTAGCTTCTAGCACACATGGCAACAGCCTGCGTTCACCTCTGACACGAAATGTGTGTCTGATTAGCACCTAGCCAGGGTGCCTATACCCTTAGCCATAGTAAATCTTAAGCATAATAATATGGAGCAAGTAATGTAAGACTTTGCAAAATAGTATTTTGTTTTAGGCTCGGTCCATCTATTTATTTATTTATTTTTGTATGCCTGTAATGATAGCTTTGTTTAATGACTTTTTGCAATCAAGATATCAGACTTTCTTGCAAAAAGCTAGTAATGTTGTGAAAAATTTGTCTCTCCAAAATGCCAGAAAGCCCAACCTTCTCGTGAGTTGTGATGCATCATCAGTTTTATTTTTACTTCTGCTGTCATCAAGTACTTTTCCTTTAGACCTATAATTCCACTCTAAATAGTAGTACCATATGACACAAGAAGTGAAGGCTGGTTTTCAGTGTTTCCTCTCTGGAGCTGCCAGCAGCAGTCTTAACTTCTGAGTACTAGAGATGATTCTATAGGCACTGGCTTTGCAATAAAAGCAAATTAATGTCAGGCCTTTATGACACACTTTCAGGAAATAGTCAAGATGGTAATAATAATAGTAATAACAACAACAATAATAATAATGATGATTGGGGTTTTTTTACTTGATTTTTTATTTGATTTTAATTATGTGATTTCTTCTTTCTCTTAACTTTTACTTAGATCATTACAGCATTACAGGACTCTTAAAAGAGTCCTTATTTTCCTTCAACCAGGTATAGTCCCTATTGACTTCCCACCTATATAGGCCATTAGTGATCACCAAAATTTGAATTCCATATGATCCAAAGACAATGAGGTCTAAGCACTGCATGTATCTTAGTAACCAGATACACATTTCTTGAAAGCAGACTTCCCCTTTGAAACTCTTTTGGGGGTAACTGTGTGCTCCAACTAGCCGAAAAGAATTGCTTCCAAGTACTTTTTATTGAAGTCCATACCCTGGAGTTTCTTGGAGGAATGGCACTTGTAAAGTTCAACCTAAATAAATGGCCTGAAAGCAAGAGCATGAGATATAAATGTGAACTGTTGCATGTAGGAAGGGATATCCAATTACACCAATTGTAATACCAAATGTGTATTGATTAGGCAGGCAACAGAGAAGGATGGGGTTGAGCAGAAATGAATCCCAGAGTGAGTCTCAGTGGAAAATGCAAGCCTATTGCAAAGCTAATGTAAAAAAGCTTGGGCTATATTTAGAGAATTACCGTAAGCAAGAGATGGAAGGAATTATTCTGCTGGGTAAAGTCACAATTTGGATGCACACTTTGAGAGAAATGTAGAGATTTCAGAGGAAAAGACCAAAGACATTTAGGATTTTATATTGTATAAGCTATAGCGAAGTTTGAAAGAATTAAGTAGAACAAGTTGAGATAAACAATGACTGTCTTCAAATATATAAAAGCTGTGGTTATAGCAACGACTGAGATCGATTAGGCTACAATTTTTCATTATGGAAAAGATACCAGCTGGAGAGGATACAGCATCAGTTTGTAAAACCGTAAGTGTCATGGAGAGGATGAATAGGAGTTGACTGTTCCTTATTTCTTCCATTGCAGCATTTTGAAACAGCTGATAAAGATACAAGGAGCAAGATTCAAAATAAATAGAAGAGAGATTCATAGAATCATAGAATGTTTTGGGTCAGAAGGGACCTTAAAGCTTATCTAGTTCCAATGCCTTGCCATGGGGAGGGGCATCTTCCACTAGACCAGGTTGCTCCAAGCCTACAAGCCCTGTCCAACCTGGCCTTGAACACTTCCAGGGATGAGGCAGTCACTATTTCTGCAGGCAACCTGTGCCAGGGTCTCGCCACCCTCATAGTAAAGAATTTCTTCCTAAAATCTAATTGAAATCTCCACTCTTTCAACTAATAGCCATTCCCCCTTGTCCTGTCCCTACAGACCCTAGTAAAAAGCCCCTCTCCAGCTTTCTTGTTGGCCCCTATAGGCACTGGAAGCTGCTCGAAGATCTCCCTGGAGCCTTCTCTTCCCCAGGCTGAACAACTCCAACTCTCACAGCCTGTCTGCAAGGCCTGAGTAACTGCTCAACAAAGGATGTTACGGAAGTAGCAATTTACATGGATTCAAGGGGAGACTGGAAAATTGCTGGAAAATTACTACCAATTATTGTGCTTCCTACTGGGAAAGTCCCACTTGCACACAGCAGGAAGAACATGCTGCAGAGTTGGTGACCATGTGTAAGACTGTGGCCAGGCTTATGCCTCTATTTAAGGCTTACGGTAAATACGTGTATGGTGCAATAACTTCAGTGCATATGGACATAACTGAGTTTGGTAGTTTAGTGCTGGCAAGCATGTAGTAACGCAAAATTCAGTGTAGGCTAACTCCTCTTCTGCCCCAGCAGTCTGGGTAGATACTGAAGGTCTTAATCCTTGGTGAGCTCTAATGTGTGGTAGCTCAACTGATCATTTCAAGCTCATTTAGGTTCAGGTGTATTACACTACGATCACTTACACAAATTGGTAGGTCTACATAATGACATTAAAGTAGGGCATATATATTCTGAATGTGCTGTGTGCGTGTTTTCACTCTGTGTCAGCAGGACCAGGCCTTTATTTCTGTTTAATTTGTCACAGAAAAAAGTTCTAGCACAAGATATAAATAGGAATCTTCAGAAAAGCATGGCTGTTTTGTAGGTATTGAGGACTGGCAATATTGTGCTTGGTTTTTTTCCTTCAAGCTGATATTCAATTCAAGTAATTTTGCCCCCGTCTCTCACTTTTATTTTAAATTCATACCTGGCTAAAGAAGTTACTGTAAAGAATTATATGCAGTTGGTGGCTTTGTAAATGAATTTAACAGAGCAAAATTATTTTCTTAAATAATTCAGACAGTTTTCCACTAGTTAAAAATATAAAACTATGCTGGTAATGTGGCACTTTAAAATGTGTAAACACTGATGAACGTGAGTACTTTTTGTTAGACTATTCCTATTAACTTAAAAAGCACTGTTTATATGAGTGTGTACTTAGAGATATGGGCATTTAATTAGAAGGCATTATCTCCATCTTCAGGTGGAGAAATTGAGTCATATAATGCTTTCCAAGCTGCTTACCACATCTGAATTCCTGATGCACAGGAGTTTTTCACAGCATCCGAGCTCTCCTCTGCCTATCTATATGCTTCCATGCCTGATATAAAGGTGCTCGAGGAGAACTTTCTGTCTCCATGAGTTGTCTATGTCCTTGTCAGCTCTAGGTGAAGCAAAGCACCTCTCCACCAACATGGTCTGCTGTTGGCAGGAGCCAACTGACAACTCATCCTTGTCTATATACAGAGGTCTGGGAAAGCCAAATCATCTGCCATAAGCCACCGTGTGAGATGCAGCAGCTGTTGCTCATGACGGTAGAAGAGGTGGGTCCCAGCAGTCGCAATGGTATCTCACAGAAGTAACAAACCTGTCTCTCACAGATGTCCATGGGGCTCTCTGTCCCACCTCCACCCCAGTGGCCATATTCAACTTCTTCCTATAGCAGGACTGGCCCAGATATAGTCTAGGCCTTGAACCTTTGGACACAAAAAAGTCACCTTATCCCCATTTCAAAGAGCAGGGATGAAAATTCAATCTCATATTACCCCTTAGTGCAGGTTCAAACGTAACTTTGTATGAGATATGGATAGATCACAAAACAGTAGCTTCTTCATTGATACAGATGACATCCAGTGATGTAAGGTCTTTCCTGGGTGGCCTCCAATGATGTGTGCTCACAGCCCAGAAGGCCAATTGCATCCTGGGCTGCCTAAAAAGAAGCATGACCAGCAGGTTGAGGGAGAGGATTCTCCTCCTCTGCTCTGGTGAGACCTCTCCTGGAGTACTGCCTCCAGCTCTGGAGTCCTCAGCACAGGAAAGACATTGATCTGTTGGAACAAGTCCAGAGGAGGGCCACAAAAGTGACCAGAGGGCTGGAGCACATCTTTTGTGAGGAAAGGCTGAGAGACTTGGGGTTGTTCAGCCTGGAGAAGAGAAGGCTTCAGAAGACATTGCAGCCTTTCAGTACTTAAAGGGGGCTTGTAAGAAAGATGGGGACAAACTTTTTAGCAGGGCCTGATGCAATAGCACAAGGGCTAATGACTGTAAACTAAAAGAGGGGAGACTCAGATTAGATATTAGGAAGACATTTTTTGTGATGACGGTGGTGAGGTGCTGGCACAGGGTGCCCAGAGAAGCTGTGGCTGCCCCATCTCTGGTAGTGTTCAAGGCCAGGTTGGACGGGGCTTGGAGCAACCTGCTGTAGTGGAAGGTGTCCCTGCTCATTTCATGGGGGTTGCATTAGGTGGCTTTTAAAGGTCCCTTCCAACCAGAAGTATATGATTCTAAACTGTTCCAAAGGCAGGTGGATTTTCATGTAAACTAAACCCAGGCTTTTTATACTTACCCATAGACCAATATCAGCAAAATAAAGGCTTGCCACCTCCCATTCTATTCCCAAAATGACCAGCTCACCTAAAGTGTAGACATAGCTGAGGTCCTTGAAATGCCCTCAGTAGAGTCCCTCCAAATGACAGGACAGCTGTGAAAACTTTGGTTTTGACTAGAGGTTTGAGTCTCTTTTGTTCTTACGGAACATGTGACACAGTTGTGTGCAGTCATTTCTATTTTGATGGGGATCTTTCAAGTTTGTTTTATATTTATATTCTCTGGGTCCTTTTGTACATGCTGCCTGTGGTGCAACAAGCTTTTTCCCATTTTCTTTCATCTGATTCTTTGAGAAGACAACTTCTCTTTAATCACTGTCAGAGACAGGTTTGGTTTTTAGGAGGCTTGATTAGTGTATAGTGAATTCAGAGAAGAGAAACAGAGAAAGTAATTTTGAACTCTAACAAAAGATTAGAAGAAAGTTAACAATGCATATAGCTTGGCCAAGGGGCTATAGATCATCTTGATCTTCTGGTATCTAATGGATGTGGTAAGGAGCTAGAAGAATTTTTAATGGTATAGCAATGGAACAGAAAATTGGGCAGTGAAAATAGGGAAGGGGAAACACACAAATCTATACTATGGCACCTAAGAAATTAAAACAAAAAAGGAAAATAAAAAAGGAACAATTAAATATTGTAATTTTTTACAAAAAGATATTTTTAATTAAATATTGTAATATAGTCAAGGGTGAATATCTAAAAATTCTTTGTGACACTCCAGGTCTTTACTTTTATTTTTACCTATATTGGTCTTCTTGATTCTCACATGATATGTCAGGTGCAGCACTAAGGATTGCTATTTGAACTAGCTCCAATACCGGAAGAGGTGTATACACATTAGGTGAGGAAGTTCTATGTAAACATGACCAAAATACTTTCAGAAATAGTTGTTCCAAGTTGATTCATCTATTTCCATGTTATGGTGCAATGTGAAAGACATTGCAGAGAACCTGCAATGCTAGGTGAAGGCAACTGCCAGAGAGCTCAACTGCCAGAGAGCTGGAGGAATTTTACCAGCTGAACGGACCAAATGGAAATGACAAACGGAGCAATGGTTCCTGTTCTTCCAAAATCCATCAGGTGAAGGAGAGAGTAACTTTTACAAACACCAAACTCAGACAGTAGCAGGTGACTTTTATTTGCTGGTGGGGTTGTTTTACTCGAAATTTCTGACAATAAGTACACTGCAATTTGCTGGGAGTGCCCCTTTTTGCTAACAGCAGAAGACGTGCACTTCATTGTGGCAGCACAGTGGTCTGGATCAGCGCACTCAAGTCCAAAGAAAATTGCAGGGCTTACAAAACTCAGCAGATCTGTGGACTCTGTTTTTCGCACTGTAACACCACAATATATGTTCTTTTGTGTATGCCATCATACAGAGCGAAAAATGGACATAGATTTTCCAAGAACCCTTGCTCCTACAGTATGGCTGTGATTTAAGAGCCTTTCCTGGCAATTAGCAGTCTACTTCTGTGTCTGTGATGAGTGCTATTGGGAAAAAAATGAAGATAGAGTAGGATCTCTGAGCAAATGTTTTCTTATGGCAGTTTTCTATATGTGGTTGTCACTTAATTGAAGTAAATGTCTTGGACAATTGTGATATGAGTTATTCCAATCTGTACTTGGAATGAATCTTCCTTTTCTGATCTTTTCCCAAATGACTGTGTGTCAAGTAACTGTTTTTCACTTGAAAGCAACAATTAGTGTGAAGGGATATATTTTGTGCCTTGTGCAATACTCAAGTGATTGGTGTTTGATGCACCTTAACACTGAAATGAAATCATGAGTGAAACCAAATTCTGGTTGAAAATCTGCAATAGTGTCAGAGACCAGGAAAGAAATGGGAATGTTAATGAACAGATATGTCCTCCCTTTTGAGAGCACGAGCCAGCTGAATGCAGTCAGATCCAAAAGATCCAAGAAGCTAAGTGGCTAGTATTCCTTCCCTTTTTTGAAATCTAAATTTGAAATTAAAGGCAGGTTATTTTAAGTAGGCCATGTGAATATTAATTGGAAATAACATTTGTGTGATTGAGACCAGTTTTAAATCAGGACATCAGGTTTAAAACATTGGAAAGCGAATATGTGATGTATTCTTATATTGGAAATACTAATTATTAGGACAGATTGAGAGTGTTACTGATCACTTAGATGTCTAAGATGGGTGGATATTTGAACTTCTAAACCAGTTAAGTAGCACAGTATTCTGGCATTATGTAGTAGTGTCTTCTAAAAATATTGTCATGCCACCCCCCTCCCAAATTAACACTTCTAAGGCCAGTGATGTAGTGTGCTCACACCTTAAGGTAGCACTGTGATTCATGTTTTAATGATAGTGGCTGCTGGCTGTAACTATGGAATGTATTGTCATGGAAACTACACTTTTCTATATTTACACCAGTGCTGGTTATGCGAGAGACAGTACTTGAAAGAAAATCTGGATAATATATAGCTTAATAATGAGACAGGCAAGCTAGGAATAAACAGATCAAAGATACAGCAATGTTATGGCTGCTGTTTGTCACCATGGTACATTTCTAAACAGGCTCAGTCACTGTTTCAGATGATATCTATCACAGCAAGTCAGAAACAAATGCTGCTGCCATGTCACTTTGGACTAACAGGTTGGACAAACTTAGATTATTGATGGCATCGTGTAGTGAACTCCCATGACATGTAATGCGCATGTCCAGCCTGTTAGGAGAAGAAGTATGAGCTGAGTGAATTGAGGACACTGGGTTCTAAAAGCCTGTTATTTGCAAGAAATAAATCTTCAGAAATGAAACTGGGTTGCAACTCTAAATGTGGAGCAGTTCTATCTGTCACTTCAATCTAGAAACTACTGAGTTTGGGCTCTTGTGAACTCAAAAATAAACTCTTGTGAGTTCAAAAATACAGAGTAAGAAACAATAGTCAGAAAATATTATACCAAGTTGGAATTTAGCTACAAACAAAATAATGGGTAAAAAGGAAGTTATGGCATGGTGCAAAAGAAAGAGTAGGATCAAAGCTGTTTAAGGAAATGGTTCTTTTATGGTTTTGAACTTTGCAAAGCGAGGGTAAGTTATACTGAAGAAATTTTACTTAAAATTTAGATAAATACATATATGCAATGCACATGCACATATAAATATTTGTATAGATATAAAATATTATATAAATATTATTATAAATATAAAATAGATGAGGTTTCCTACATTAGGGTCTGTAGTCTCAGGTGGATCTGTATGATTCACCCTTTTTGCTGCTTGACCTGGCTGCATACAGAGACTTCCATTTGCCATTTTCTCCATTCTGTTGTGTAACAAATTCCTAGTTCGGGTTTATTACAGAAAATTGTTTCAGTTGTGCCTTAAGAACTCACTCACGATTGCCAGGGAGACAAGCTGCTCTCATTTCTTTAGAAAGAGTTTCTAATTTGATAGGCAGAGCTTGGTGAGTTGCAAAAAAGCAGGGTCAAGTCACTGTGAAACAACTGCTGGGTTTACCTTGCTGTCAGCTGTGAAAGTGTTGAAGACATCACTTTCTATGTCGTAGCCTTTTCATTTTGTATTTGTGTGCCTGCCATGACCGAGCCTAAAACTGGAGGATATATTCATCCAACTTTTGATATAAATAATCCTCTTAAAAAGCACAGCTAGCGGTTTGCTCATCCAAATGCTTTATTATGCATTTTCAGCTGGTGTTGCTTTAACTGAAGGAGCAGCGACAGCTGTAACTGAATCCAAACCAGCATTATGCTCCCAAACTTCTTTAATTATTGCATTTCTGGAATACAGCAAGCTGTTTGCAGGTTGTAGGGTTATAGTACTGGCTGGAGTCATTAGATACATTGGTTCCAAAGCAGAGTTTAAAGAGGGTTGAGATTTAAGCTTCAAGCTGTGCATTTTCCGTGTAACTTTATATCTTTATTCAGTGTCTCCTGCAATCCTTCAACCTGTCTATTTGTAAATTTGTGCCTGGAGAAAGCTCCCATGTGGCAAGCCAGGATTGGATAAATGTTACTTGTATTTCTCTGATTGCAAACTCCCAGCATCTGGGATTTTCAGCGTTGAGTACAGGTTTTTTTCATGCTGAGATTCATCTTTTTGGGGAAAGCAAAGGTCACCGCTTCTCCGGAGTTGCGACTGATTTGATTCTTTTTCTCGGGGAGGCGCTGGGAAGGGAATCCTTACTGGAATGCATATTGATAAAGGCTGAGGATTCTGGCTTCTTAGATAAGTAATTCTTTTTTTTTTTTTCCCCTCTTCTCTCCCCACAATGACTATGTATTGCAGCAACTCACTGGCTTTTTACCAAATCAGGAGCTGCAGTATTTTTCTTCCGATGGAATAATTTCAGCCCACTTCAGCTAGCATGACAATCTTATGTGATTGTTATGAGTAGGCGTTTACATCCTTTTACATGCTAATACTGCCACACCTGCTAGTCCCCCTCATTTCCCTCTCTCTCTCTCTCTTTTTTTTTTTTCCCCTTTTTTTTCCCCCTGATGTGAAAACTAATTTCCCAGAGGAAGGGAAATCCTGAGATTCGTGATCAATGCTGCATCGCTGATTCATCAACAAAGAAGGGGATGGCTGAATGGGACACAGGTAGAGATTCAAGCAGGCTGCTTCTGACCAGCAAGAGAAAAGCTAGCTGTTGAGCAGCATATGTTGCCACTCCATGTGCTGTATTAGCTACTTGTTTTTAGCCTTCAGTAGGCTGCCACTACTGCAGCACTAAAGGAATGTGCCCTATTGTTAGAAATCCTGACTGCTTTACACCAATGATTTGCCACTGCAAAGTTGCATGCACCAACAACACTTTATCGTTGATGTTTGGATGCAAGGTAGGATGTGGTTAATGTATTTAAATGCATGCTGTAACTCCTTTGAATATCTGTGCTATTTAATTTCATGTCTGACTAGAGATTTCAGTGCAAATTGCGATACGTTGCCTATAAATAAGGGCTTACAGCCGATCCGTTTTTAATGTTAAGAAGAAAAAATCAGAAGTAAAGCTTCCTTATTTCCCAGGGTTGTATGAGTATAGAAATACATAGGAGAATCTAACGGATTATGAAGTATTTGTTTTAGAGTTGATTGCATACTTAGCTAACGGTGCTAAGATTACTAAACCACTACTCTGCCATTTGCCCGACTTTATTGATTTTGATGTGTGTTCTGTTATTACAAAAACACAAACCAGCCAGATTGAATGTGTTTTTTCAATTTATATTGCTGACATGGCTTTTAACCATAAGAGCAATACTAAAGTATACAGCCCAGCACATGTCTGTAAGAAATATGTAAAGTAAGCTCCTGAACTCATTTTTAAGTCCACAGGAGTATCTTTAAATAAGTGTTTTCTTTAAGGAACTGGACAATCATTTAATTTCTCTTTTAAATTTAAATCAAAAGGTGGCGCAGTTAGCCAGAGAAGTTTCTTTTCTGGCTGTGTAATGCAATCCCACCCCTATTTTTTAACAAAGGTGTTGGATTGGATTGTATTTTTACCCATATGCATCCTGACTTGACATTAGATTATAACCAGCCTTGTTTGTTATTTCTGTTATTTTACTGAAATAATTGAAAAGTGATGGCATGTTTTTAAAACTTATTTCTTTGGGTAAACAAGTTTGGTTATTGTATCACTGGCTAAATCATGCTGATTTTACTGGGGGAGGGGTGAGTGTACAGATTTTGTCCCATCTTTTTCTTGCTACCTTTAAATACTGAGTGATATTAAAACTGTTCTTCTATGTATAAATAGAGTAGGAAACGTAGTTGCATAAAAAATGGCAGCGATAGTAATTCTTTTTAAATCATCTGTGTAATTTTTTAATCCTTAAAAATGGCTAAACTACAAAAATCAAATTTTAGTTGTACAGTCCACAAACTAGGGAACACAGTGCAATTTTCTGAGTTCCTATGTGACAGAGTAGCCTAAATAAAATGAAGTAACTTTAGGAAATAGGTTATAGATGGCCCAATGCTCCCTAAATATAGTTCAGCTACAGGTTAATGACAGATCATCTACTGCTTCGTATAATATATTTAAACTCAAACTAGGTTACAGTCAAACATTTACATATTATTTGTCTACCTTCTGCTTTTCCTCAAACTGCAGCCTGCCTCCATCTCTGGTGGATTGAGACTTTCTTGAACTAAAGTTTCTTGTTTCCTCACTTCCATTATAAATAGGCAAAAATACGTTCTATTAGCGAAAGGGTTATAATTTAATTGCTGTGTCACGATGGCACTAGTGATATAAATAGCATCAGGATTTTAACAGTTTAAGAGCTTTTTAATTTGCATCTTTTTCATAAGAACAATTTTAATTTTTTTTTGTTTGTTTGTTTTAACTTTAAAAACTTAACCTTTCTTGTTTTCCAGTGTTAAATTCTAATTACTAAAAGTGAATTGTTAGTCAGGAGAAATAAAATGCAAGCCACCCCTTCTACAAAGGTAGGCCAGTGGCCTAGGGACTAGTATCCAATTTGTATTCGTGCCTGTAAGCATGATTTTCAAAGGACATCCTTTGATGCACTTAAGTTCTTTCATGATTTTTCAGATCCTGTTAGGAAGGAGCAAGAGAATAAAAATCAAAAATTTCCAACTTCTTTTTCCTCCTCTTTAGTGCTTCAGGCTCATTAAGCTACTCACAGTCAACGTTTTATCTTCTTGTGGTGGTCTATGAACTACTTCTCAAATGAAAAGTGGATGTGTGGGATAGTGATCATTCTCAGAAAGATGAGAAGGAGAATGAGCAAACTGAGTTTCTTGGATTGGTTCAACACATGTTGGATTAGTACCCTTTGATACCACCATCAAGCATACATGAGATATTCTGTACACATACCAGTGCATCACCCCACTTCAAATAACTTTTTCTCATTTCCATTGTTTCTGCAGACCATATCTAAATAAATTACTTTTTGCTCTGGACACGTAGAGTTATATTTCTAGATTTATGGGTGCAGATCCATTGTTAACAAGCAAAGAACTTTGAATAAGAAGTAAGGATATTTCTTGTTAGGAAATCTTTTAGTTACGTGGCATGAAATCACGTATCTAAGCATGCTCATAATATTATGACTTCTACGATCACGTGGTTCTTGAACTTGGGAAGGAGAGTAGTATACTGGAATGACACTTTATATTCTGAGTGGCAGAGGAAATATAGCTAGTGAAATAGACTACAAAGGAATTCAAAGTTCAGGCAAATATCTCCAAGTGATAAAATGACCAGGTCAGGTTATTAACTAGTTTCTTTTGAAAGGAAAGTGTAAGTTACAGGATTGCAGTATTGCTCACACTCCTTATTTACAGCTTTTACTTTTAATTTTATGCCAGATATAGTCTTCTTTTCCGACGGGCACAGAAGTGAGTAAGAGAAATACACCACATCAGAACCATTACACTCATTTTTATCTGTTCCCAATGCTGTATTTTTTCAGTCTGCTCACTCCTAACAGGTGGTGCCAGGGAGTTAATCTGGGGGGGCAGGAAGAGGGTGTGTATGTCTTACTACACCATATGTTGCAAAGAAGGCAGTGGAGGAGTCTTAACTGTGCCTGCGGGAAGCTTTCCTTTTCAACTTGATTTCCTGGACTTTGATAGTTAACCTTGTCCTGGACTTTTACTTTCAATAGTGTCCAGTTTTATGATCCTTGACCTTGAAATCACAAAGAATTCGGAGCAATTTAATTTGAAATGCAGGGTAATGTCCATCTGAAGTGGCACTACTGCAACTTACTTCATATTTAAACATTTCTCCCATTTCTGGTAGGGAAGTACCAGTGTTTCCATCGCAGCGGTACTGAGCTGAAGCAGAGAGGGAATAAGCAGGTTTTAAAATAGGACCCTCAGGTGCCATGAGGTGTTTTGCAGAACTGTCTTGTTCATAATCTTGCAGGGCTGAGACTTGAATGTATGTCCCCTGAGTCCTAGAGTCGCTCCACAGCTACTGGACAGATTTGTGTCTGTGGATTAAAGGATGTCTTGTGTGTAAGATAGACCTGCGTTCACAGATCTCCATTGAGAGGAGCGCCAAGGCATATATTAGATTCTCACTGAAGATGATGAGACTTAAATGCATGCTTAAATGTCAGTATGTGCTTACTCACTTTGCTGAATTGGGTGCTGTAATAGTTTGTTCAGTGTTGCAGAAGAGTTATCTCCTGACTCTTAATATCCTGCTCATTTTGCTTTTATTCGGAGTTCCAGGAAGGGATTTCAGGTTGACTGAGACATTTGTTAAATTACATTTCAGCCACCATTCTGACACTCACATGGAAGTGTGTTTCTGCCTTATCTCCTTTACCTCTAGATGTTGAAAATAGATATTGAAGAGATTCCATTGAAAGATGAGTAACTTCCCTGATTTTTGACCTTGACTAAGTATTGTGATAAATCCTACTTTCTTTCTGAATTAGGTTTATTTTTATGTCTGTCCTAGTACAATTTAAAAATAATTTTTAAAAAGGGGTAATATATACCTCTCTCTCTTCACTGCCTCCTTTCTTTCTTCCTAGCACATTTAGCATAACCAGTCCTCCAGCACAACAGCTGATTTTGGTGTGGTTTTCCTGCTATTTTTCTGTTTTAGCTGAAATAGCAAAATAATGACCTATTCCACTATCCAAGGTGAGCATAGGAGTAAAACCCCTTATTTCTTCAGCGGCGAAAACTTCTATGTTTTGAAAAACTTGTGATAGAGAAGGTTTTATTATTAAAACAAATATTAGAGGGTATTACTGAATGTCTTGGCATTCATATTTATTACTTTTATCATGACCAGACTACTAGAAAACTACTAGTTTTCTGTACTGGCATTAGACTCTTGAACAAACTGTGGTATGTCACTTAGTTCTTAATTGAAAATAGTCTCTATATTGTCATAGTCTAGATCTGGTAATTGTAAGAAACAGCAATTTGAGATGAGATGAAAGTACTTCTCCCACTAGGTATGATACACAGTATACCATGCTCAAAGAAAGACTTGCATGCTTTAGCTTCTTGATGCATCTCCATGAAGTCAAGTGGGATTTTGCATTCCATGGGACAGTCTGAGGTGGTTTCTGGATGTAGCTATATGGAATATTCATTCAAATGATAAATGAGCTTTTGAAACTAATATCCCAGCTCTACCCATGTGTCCTGCTTTGTTTTGCATTACAGAGTAGGCTTGGAGTGTGAAAACAGGATGCCTTTTTGATGAAATTAAGCAGAAAGAAGAACTCCAGGAACACACCAAATACTCTGTAAAATCTTGCTGTTATTCAGTTTATAAAAATAGGTTAACACTATTTCAAAGTAAAACACAAAATATGTAATGTTATGGCTGAGTTCTTACCAGCTCTTCTTCCTGCTGCTTGCTGATGTGGACATAACCTCTGACTCCAGTGACATATTTCAAGTCTGATTTTTGGGGCACCAGAACTGGACAGATGTAAAAATTCATGGTCATCCTGACTTCTGTGATCCATGTATAGAAACCAACATATTGTATAGGGTTTGAGAACGCCCTGGAAGAGTTCACTGCTTATTCATAGACAATCAGCAGAGTAAGTCAGCTGGAACATTACTGCCACTTGCTATGCATAACATTTGACGGTGGCACTGAGAAGACTACTTCCACATATTATTTTTGTTGGGCCACTGTGGTGTTAAAATAAAAATGCTCAGCAATAGAAGGAACTGCAGAAGAGATGGAGGATTGCCACTGGCAAGTGGCTCTGAGTATGATTGGTTGTGTCACAGAGGATTACTATACACATTAGTGTATCGTGCTCAAGGAAGGGACAGGTTTTCTTCTCTCTCTGGCATAGCATCTATGCAAACTACCATGGAGTGTAAGCCAAAGCAAATTCAGCTTGCCATATCTTTTCTTTCTGTTAGGCGTTGCTGAGCCCCCTACACTTTGAAACTCTTGGCTTAAGTACAAGTTCAATCCCTCCCCACCAGTTATCAGTGTGTATGGGAAAAGATGAACTATACGTTGTACTCAAAGGCCACCAGACTGAATTTTTCTGAGGCCATAGGAGTAAGTTATAAGGCTGTGGGGCCCTGCCAGGATCTCCTCCCAGTATTGAAAAGTTAATAAAGCAGATCCTACTCTTTAGAAGTTCTTGTTCCATTGAGGAGCATTGCACTGGTGAAATAGTCTGGTCTCAAGGCGAATAGACTACAAGGTTGTAAATGATGCTGAGTTTACTATTTTTCGGAGTGGGTGTTACAGAAATCAGCATTACAGGAGGCACAAGGCTGGCAGAAGCCTAAGGAGAAGTAGGAGGCAGCAGGGGGAAGATCCATCTGGGGCAAGTGGAGGAAAGACACGAGGAAGGTTGATGCAGAGATAGCAGCTTGGCGGTACGATGAGAAGGCAGTGGCCTGGGCAAGGATTCTGAGGAAGCAAGAAGAAGAGAAAGCAACGCTGGTGAGGTCTGGCTAGATACAAGATGGAAAAACAAATTGTTAGGTCCTCTGAATGAATCCTCTGAAATGCTGGGACCATCCTCTCAGTCTGGAAGGAGTTGAGCCACTAGTAAGGGAATGCGAACAGGCGTTGCCATTTCAGTCTTGGAGTGAGCTCACTCACTAGCTATCATTCACTAGCACTGGCCAGCGCCTGGTGGGGGTGATGCCCAGGCATTTTCTAAAAGCACCAAGATCAAATGTTAAAAATACTTCTGCTTGTGTGAGAATACCACATCACATTTTTTTGCCACTGTCCTGCCCACAAGCACCCTGTACGCTGTGAAGAAGATGGCTGGCTGGTAGGAGATTCCCTGAGAAACCACTCCTTAACAAATGTGCAGTCAGTTTAAATTAGAAAAACAATGCTAAAAGTGGCTTTTAAAATGAAGTTTTGTTTTTTTAAAAGTGTATGCACTGAAAGAAACTTCTGTTATAGGTGGGATCTTCCATCCCTACATCATTTTGAATTACTGGCCTTTTCTCCATATTTTGCCAGAAAATCTGTTTCTAGCTGGCATCAGGGGCTGGACACTGGACTGGATGGCCCACAATGTTTGCTGTGCACGTTTCTGTCATCACAACAAGACTGTTCACTAATAGCACAGCAATGGCGCCTGATGTTCATCACTCTAGATTACTTAAAATTCAGCTGACGCTAAAGGATGCTATGTATACCCTTTGCATTGTACCTTTGTACATATAGCTATGGTGGGAAAAGGGTTTGGGTTTTTTTTTAAGCTAGTAATAAAGCAGAGTTGATTGTCATGGTTCACAAGCACTGAGTTAGAAATACGACAATAAAGTGTACCTATGGAAAAAGTATGGGCAGGAGACATATAGGGATTACTGAATATTTTGAAGTAGAAGTTCAGAGTTTGCTCAGGCACTCAATTTTTAAATTATACTTCTGCTTTAAATTATACATAATAATTACATAAAATGAGATACTTTCAAATAGAAATGTATAAATACCGGAATGACTTGATGCATGGTTACATGAGCTGATTGATTTTTAAACTAATTACTGACTAAGAGAAGGCAATATATAGACTTTCATCATAACTGTATAAGGTGTCATAGAAAAGAATGGTGATAAATGGTGTTATATAAATATATTTAAGTGATAATAGCAATAAAACTGAAAACTGTCACTGAACAGCTCTCCTGATCTTTGAAAAGTAGCTTTTATTTTAGCAGTGTAGCTACCAGAAATATTCTCATTAAGAAAATACAGATATTTATTACTTGCACTTTTCTGACTATATTTCCTTCAGCTCTAAGCATTGAAAATAGTATTAATAATCATTAAAGACAGGATTCTTCAAGAGAGCCTAACTGAGGGTGGTGCTGAATGCAATGGAAACCTGAATGGGAAGAAAGATTACTGATGGGGATTCCTCTGACTCCCTGTGGGAGTTAATCATCTATAATCCCAGGAGAGACAGTACAGAGTGATCTGATGAAGTATTAAGGCAGTTTGGGCTATATTTTTGATTTGCTTGGCCATGGAGTGTATTGAGAGTATCATTATGAATCTGTAAGGTAAAAACAGCCCTCTTCACCCAGCTTCAATGAGGATTTGCACACCTTAATGCTCAAATATCCTTGCCATGTGGTACATGGCCAGAAAACAGGCTTTCTGTAAAAATGTCATACTCTTAGTGAAACCGAGAATTTTTGTTTTCCAGTTTTCCCTCGAACTGACATTTCAGAAACCCTGATTCTGAGAATCCTTACACATCGTATTGGGGAGATTTCCTTCAGGAGATGCTCAGAGCTGCTCAGTGTAATTAAATGGAATATGCCCAATATGAATTTTCAGAAAGATGTAAGCTGATGTCAGCACTGTAGTGCACACAATGAATCACCTGCAGGCTCTGTAGCTATGGCAGGTGTGGTACAGAGCCCATGTCAACAGGTAGCTGCCTACAGATGACGATGTAGACACATAGATTTCTTTGCAAGATGTGAGCTCATCCTCTGTGGAAAAAACCTGTAATTACAGACTTGGGGCCAGTTGCAAAACTTTTAGTATATACCTATATTGCGAAGTAAGAGAGGGATAATGAGTATACTCAACTACTCTACTCCTGATACTCCATATTGCAAAATTGTTAGTTTTGTTCTTTGACTGTATTTTGGGCGCTCCCAGGCTCTTTAAAGACAATTTATATGGATGGCTTGAAGGACTGTTCACTCCATGGATTTTCCAAGAGGGAGTATGGATGAGGCTGCATCAAGGAAGATTACTTGCAGCCTACAGCCAATCCTCTTGGTTATATCTTCAAACACCTTCAACCTCTGCCCCTTGCCTTCGCATGTTATTTGAAAGCCTGCAACACATCTCCCAGTTTCATTCAGGCTGAACAGCCCCAATTTTCTTTGCCTGTCAAAGAAATGAATGTATGAATGCAAAGAAAAGGGTGTATTGAGAATACTAGGTGTAGTGTAAAGGTCTCAGTCATGATTCAACAGCTAGGAGCTTGAAAAATCTAACCAATAGGGCAGAAGCCATAATAGCTCTGTCAGGTTTGGTTCTTCTGGACCTACCACCACCACACCTGTGACAGTCCAACTGGAATATACCCAGGTATATTGTGTTAGAGCTCTAAGCCCAAATCTGTAAGAAACTTGCCTTGAACTCAACAAAAGGCAAGAGACCCTGTGCCTAACATACAGGAGTACTCCACCCTCAAATGCTTCCCACCAGCTTAGCCTTATCCCCTTACACTTTATTAATTATAGATTTTTCAAGTAAGAGAGAAGTTTAAATTCAATGAATTAAAAGTTAGCATACATGTAAGGGCATTTAAATTAGTAATGCCTGCTTTTCTACCACCTTGTATATAGCTTATAACAACCGACTGATAAAGTATGTTAGTCCTGGCACACTATTTCTGAGGTATTGTCAGCTGGCAGTGAGATGCCTTAAAATTTTTATGTGTCCCAGCGATATCCCAGTCTGTATTAAACATAGTTCCATAACAGGATAATCACCTCCATAAAACATTGAGAAAACAGTCACTGCCAGAGAGGGGTCTGTGGCCTCAATTTAGGACAGGGAACACGAACTCCTGATCTCTGTTCCTGGCACTTACAGACTTCCTTTTGTGGCCTGGGGCAAATTGTGCCTTGTGTCTCTCTCTAGAAAATCAAGCCGGTAATATCTGAGAATGAGTAGCTATTGCATGCATGCAGCACTGAAATGAAATTACATGAGCAGTGTAAGTACAATGCAGCACTGATTTTAAGGACCAACATAAAGCCATGGGAAGGCTATGATAAGGGAAGGTATAAGTGAAAATTGAATGATGTCAGTGAAAATCGAAGCATTTCCTCCTCCTTTTTTGCTGGCCAGCCCTCTCCCCAAGGTATTCTTTTCAGGTATACCTTGAAATGCTATTGTTCATCCTTTTTTAAAGTTCTTCCTCCAGGTCTGAGCTTTCGCACCCCACTTTTTTGCCCATAGCAAATTGTTATGTTTGAAATGCAAGTCTCTGGAGAAGGGAGTTTGTTAAGAAAGTGCTGACAGTCTCTTATCTCCACCCATCCAAGTAGTGCTACTATCATCTAATTTATTATATAAAATTGCTGTAGGGGAGAAGCGCTTTCCAGAGCTCTGGTTATTTAAGTTTTTATTTTGCAAAGATTGTTTAAAAATAGTCATAGGATGATGATACATGAGGCAGGAAGTGGACAAGCAGATGACCTTAAACCTGTTGCAAGGAGGCAAATCAGCAACTGCATCACACAGATTTTTGTTCAGGAATTCTGCTGAGGCTGCTCTCAAGGAGTGATATTCAGTCCAGTTCAGAGGGCCATATGGCACTCCTAAACGACACAGTAAATCCTAGATTCTACAGTCTACAATGAGTTAAGCAAAGTTCTGTAGAGTCCCATCAAATCCAGGACACAACAATCTGCAGAGCTGTGACTGGAGGTATTTTCAATATTGTCAGTAAGATTTACACTTTTCCTACTCATTCCACTCCCTGTGTTAGTGTTTGCACTTGGATTTCCAGTCCTCGGCTTGGGTAAGGTAATAAATTAGCTGTGTAGGAACTAAACACTTGACGGCATCAGAAAGCATACTACATTTTTGCACTGGCAAAATTAACACTGAGAACTAATATTCCATACACAGTAGTTTGGGCTATAAAATAACCAGGACAGTATGTTTTCATAAGACAAAGTTTGGTGATATATTTTGAAACATGTATTCCTTCCCAGAACAATTAAGAAAACTCAGAGGAGAGCAGAGGAGGGAGAAGAAGATGACCTAGAAAATGCACTTGTGGATCTAATTTTGTGTGTACGTGTGTACAGGGGCAGAGTAGTCGACATCATCTACCCAGACTTGTGCAAAGCGTTCGACACTGTCCCGCATGACATCCTGGTCTCTAAATTGGAGAGACATCAATTTGATAGATGGACCACTCAGTGGATAAAGAACTGGCTGGATGGCTGCACGCAAAGAGTTGTGGTAAATGGCTCGATGTCCAGTTGGAAAATAGTAACAAGTGGTGTCCCTCAGGGATCGGTGTTGGGACCGGTCCTGTTCAACATCTTTGTTGGCGACATGGACAGAGGGATTGAGTGCGCACTCAGCAAGTTTGCCGATGACACCAAGCTGTGTGGTTCGGTTGATACGCTGGAGGGAAGGGGTGCCATCCAGAGGGACCTTGGCACACTTGTGAGGTGGGCCAATGCCAACCTTATGAAGTTTAACCAAGCCAAGTGCGAGGTCCTACACCTGGGTCAGGGCAATGCCAGGCACAGCTACAGGTTGGGCAGAGAGAGATTCAGAGCAGCCCTGCAGAGAAGGACTTGGGGCTGTTGGTTGACAAGAAGCTTAACATGAGCCAGCAGTGAGCGCTCACAGCCCAGAAAGCCAACCGTATCCTGGGCTGCATCAAAAGAAGCATGACCAGCAGGTCAAATCTTGCCCCTCTACTCTACTCTCATGAGACCTCACTTAGAGTATTGTGTACAGTTCTGGTGTCCTCCACATAAAAAGGACATGGAGCTGTTGGAGCAAGTCCAGAGGAGGGCCACGAGGATGATAAGAGGGCTGGAGCACCTCCCGTATGAAGACAGGCTGAGAGAGTTGGGGCTGTTCAGCCTGGAGAAGAGAAGGCTGTGTGGAGACCCCATAGCAACCTTCCAGTATCTGAAGGGGGCCTATAAGGATGCTGGGGAGGGACTCTTCCTTAGGGACTGTAGTGGTAGGACAAGGAGTAATGGCTTCAAACTTAAACAAGGGAAGTTTAGATTGGATATAAGGAAGAAGTTCTTTACAGTGAGGGTGGTGAGGCACTGGAATGGGTTGCCCAGGGAGGTTGTGAATGCTCCATCCCTGACAGTGTTCAAGGCCAGGTTGGACAGAGCCTTGGGCGACATGATTTAGTGCAAGGTGTCCCTGCCCATGGCAGGGGTGTTGGAACTGGATGATCTTAAGGTCCTTTCCAACCCTAACTATTCTATGATTCTATGATTCTATGTATTGCAGGTGAGCCTGTTGAACCTCTTCCCTTAAAGCCCTGGTGTTTTGCACTCTTTACTATATGCACCAACCCCCACGGGGATTCCAAGCATGCAGCTCTTTAAGTTTCTAGCATTAAGGGCATGTCTTTCCACTGTCTTGAATATCAAAGCCTGTAAAGATGTTGGAAGCTAGCAGAGACAGAGGGAAGAGAGACTTTGTGAGACAAACTTTCAGAAGATTGCAAGATCTGGTTATGACAAAGGGGCTTTTGTATTAAATTGTCATTGTAGGGCTGCTGAACTTCACACCTGCTTCCTCAGGTCAGGCACGGCTGTAGGGACAGAGGAGCATCGTCTCCCTCGCAGAGCCAAGAGCTGAACCTCAGGCTATTGCATCTTGTGGTGAAGCTTGCTTCCCAAAACAGAGGTTTAATTTACTGTCTACAATTGCCTAATCTGTACTGATCCAATGTATAAATCTCTTACTGGTGCTGGATTGTGGCGCCTTTTCACAGAGCATTAGCAACTACTTCTTTCTTGTGTAATTGGAATGAAAATGTTTAGTGTGCTGAGCCAGAGAAATGGAGCTGCTCTCAAACTAATCCGCATTCTTCATGCAAACACCAGCTATTTCTTGACTCTGTATTCACCAGGAGGGACAGCGTAGGGCTCCATGAGTTAATAAAGTTTCTGTTATTAAATGAGAATTAGTTGTTCTGTAGTGTGATGACTTTTTTCCTACTGTCTTCAGTTTATTCATAAGAGAAAGGACCCTAGATAGGAGTGGGTCAGCTCATGTTATAAGAATGTGTACAAAGTAATCACAGAATGATAGAAATGTTGATTGGAAAGGACCTTTACAAATCACCTCATCCAAATTTCACTGAAAGCAGGAGAAACGAGAGGTAATTTAGCATGCAACTGTACACCTCACTTAGCAGCAGAAATGGTTTGGTTTTTAAGCAGTGCCAGGTGAAATATCTCCTCAACTGAAAAACAGAAGGGAATTTGGGAAGCGTAATGCAGTGTTTAAAACAAGGGAAAGGAAATTAAATGTTCTGGGTGTTATTCCCTTTCTTCCACTGATCCTATAGAAGGTATGGAGAGAGTCAGTCTAGCCCCTTTTGATGAATCTGGGAGGTCTGACAGAGGCTAGTGTGTATATAGGACCTTTTGTCCTTCAGTTTCTCTATTAGTAAAAAAGTTCAGGTAGAGTTTGTGAGACGCTAAGGTCAAGATCCTTGAGATGCTTAGGTACCAGCCCCCTTGACTTCTGATGGCAATTGAGCACCTTCTAAGGATCTGATCATGCGGTAGTTCTCTTCCACCAGTGCTTCCTTTATTCAGCACTATGCCTTATCTCCTTCTTCGCTTTGCTTTTCTTCTCAAATATGCATATCTGCTTTCTTTGCTGTTGCAGGCTCTCACTTAAAATTCACTGTTACACCCCAGGTCAGTGAATGTGGTTGGAGAGAATAAAGTTATCAGGGTGTTTCCAGAGTAAACGGCAGTAAGCATTGGGAAACGTGTCCATACCCTCTCACATATATGTATGTACACACAAACAGGTCACTAAACTCTGCACTTACCTGCTACATTAGCAAAACTCCCACTCTTAAATTCTGAAAAATTGGTGACTCTAGGCCTTGGATGAGATGGTGGGTGGGTGGGAGAAGTGGAATGTCTGTTTAAGGCTGTAAAGTTGCATTTGAAAGTGTCAAATATGTTCGTGGTACAGAGGTCTATTTGCTTTATATAGAAAATGCACGTTGACAGGTCCCTGAATTTTGTTATGCAAAAGTGAGGAGTCAAACAAGACTTTAAATGGTGCAGTAAATAATAACATGATTTGTTGTCAAAAACTCTAATAAGTTAAATCTGCCAATGTTTTTAAAGCATTTCTTTAAGAAGGTTTTAACTCCTTGAATTAAGAGCAACTAAAATTAAAATAAGCCAAGAAAGGGAAAGAGAGCAAATTCTGTTTTGAATTTCCTACATAACTTATTCACCTAGTTTTATGGTGAGAAGCTGATGCAGAGACCCCAAGACCGATAGTGCATATTGTAATGAAATACCTCCAAATTAGTAATTTTGGATTTGGCAGAACTATGGAAAAGACTGATGTAAAGACCAAGGCACTGCACTTAATAAGACATTTATCCTTTGGTGTAGTTTAGCTTCAGAAGTTATGGTTAGAGTTTTTTACTGAGATATATCGCTGCCTTTTTAAAAGGTGCAAGGCCCCAGAAGATTGGCTTCTCTTGCTCTTTCTACAGTGCTTAGAACAGCTTGACAAAACCTTCACAAAGTCTCAAATCAGTATAAAGTGCAACACTAGATGTGGTCCATTGGTATCTGTTGGATTTTAGTTGGATTTAGGACCAGCAAGCTTTGGTACAAAATTTGCTGAAGAAGACTAACATAGTCATACATTAGATGGCTTTTTTGTGTAAAGTCAAGGCATGATGAAGTTATAAATTAGAGTAAACTCAGCATTTCTTTGGTGTTCCTTAGCTCTTATATTTTCTGCATGTGAATAAAAGTTCTGATAATCTTCATTCACCAACTGCAAGGCAAAATTCATTTTTCTGGTGTGACTAATAGGGAATGGTTTATTTTCAACCAAAAATATTACTGTGTACTGCAAAGAATGAGAAAATAATGAAGCTATACCAGGCCAAACAAGAAAGTGCTGGAAACCAGCAAGAGTTGAATAGGTTTTGAACTTGTTACTCTGCAAATGGCGTTTTCTGTGTGTGAAGCTTTGAAAGTGAATTTAATTTGTCCCATTTATAATAATATTCTTGAGCCTACAGTGTGCAAGCAAAATATTTCTGTCTGACACATGCCTATATAATGATGTTTGAAGTTTCAGTGCCATTCTCAAAAGAGAAAGATCCTTCTCCTTTGATAGGCAACTATCATATGTATGGGTTAGCAGGTGAGATCCCAAAAGAAGAGTAAAACACTTGCGTAGTGTTATCACTAAACACTTAAAGCCATAAATATGAACAGAGACAGCCAAGGACTTGACAGGTTTGTGGTTGGAAACAGTCTTCAGGTGGTGGTGCCCTTCTAGCTGTGTTTGCTACCAACTACAGCTGGTTTCATCACTTCTTTGGCTGTAGACAACCTATTGGCCTTGCCTGCAGAGTTGATACAAGCAACTATTTAGCAGCTTGCCACTGAGCTCTAGCTTGAACCCTGAGAAGAGTGCAGACTGCTTAGAGACACATTGACTTGCTGCTATTCCCTGTTCCCAAATGCACCGTTGTGCTCAGCTGCTGTCTGCAAAGATCAGTTTCAGGTGCAATCCCACAACAGAAAGCACATTTTAGAACACATGCACCTTGAAAAACTGACAAGTGAAAAAGGCTCTCAATATTTTAAGGAGCTCTGTAACTCTCACTGTAGATTTTTGGTCTGAAGAGCTGCCGTTTAAAAAATGCTTTATTAAGTGTATTGAGAACTTCCAGTCACTAGCTTTAGAGCAAAATCTGATTGACCTGCTTGATATTTGTGCTGGGAATGCCTCGGGAATAGGGCTGTCCATCGCTTTGTCCCTGGTGTTGAACTAAGGAAAGACAAGAAAGTTTGTCCTATGGGTCTTGGTGACCGTTCCTTGTTGTTTCTTGCCTATCCTGTCAGTGCAGGTGGGTATTGGAGAGCTCTGTTTAGTCTACCCAGCTCTTTCAATCCACAAGTCCTGGTCTTTTGAGACTTTAGGATCAAAACCAAAACCCAAGGTTTTTTACCTTCACTTACTGAGAGAGGGTTTGACTTACCTAGAAACAAGATACCTCTACTGTTCTCAAACTCCTCAGAAAGTTTCATATGAGTAGAGATAGGGAGGTCTTCAGTGGGCATTGCATGGAGCAAGAAATATAAAACTGGGGAAATATTTCTGGAGAAGTATGGATTAACCTTCTCTTGTTTTCAGTTGAGATTTATGTTGGATTCCAAAGTTTGATATAATCTTCTCAATGAGGAGCTTAAGGCCTGGGGTTTCTTCCTGGAATTTCTTCTGGGTGTTTTTTTTTTGTATTTGAAAATCCAAACATAGATAACAATAATGAAATTAGGAAACACCTGGTGTAGCCCTGGTACATGGGTGTTTTGTTTGGCTTTGTTTGGTTTTCTTGGCTTGAGGAACTGTACATCTTTTATCTTATAAAAAGAAAGGAAAAACATTGACAACAGCTCTAATTCGTTCTCTGCTGTTCCACTTTGTAGAGGTGCAGAGTTCTGTTTTCAAAATAAACAGGTCCTCTTCTCTAGAAAGCTTTGAAATGTATTTGAAAATCCAGCAAATCAGTGGCATTCTCCTGTATTCATCCGATGATGGAGTAGTAACCTGTCGTCCCATACATCCACTTGATTTTTAAGGGCTTCAATTGGATACTCAAAAGCTGTAGAGCCATTGATTGTCATTCGACTTACTGTGAGTGAAATCATATTTGTTTTTATTGTATCCTTCAAGCTGACTGAGCTAAGCAGTGATGTGTGGCTATTTACTCTTTTCCGTATAAACTGTTAACCCTTGACTCACAGAGAGATTAAAGCTTTGATTTTTTCTATTCCTGGCCCTGTCACAGACTTCTGTGGCTTCAGTGTATGACCTGTTACTATATATACATGCCAAGTATTGTATTATTTAATGCTACTATCTAGTCCTATTTTCAGCACCATGATTGATGCTTGCAGGCAATTCAGTTTTATGCTGATTTCACCAAAAGCAGTAGCAGTGTTGCCATTGTGTGGGCACCCAGCTGGGGTTGCATTAAACAGGCAATCTACTGCAAAAATATTCTTACAGTCCAGTTAGTGACAGAGGTGGGAACAAAGCAAACACAGGGCTAAATGAGGAGTTCCAAACAGCACCTTTTTTTCCTCCAAGTTTCTAGGCTTAAGCGTCTCCACTACTAAAAATATTGCTGGTTATCCCTTTAAGAGGAAAATGTTAATATACAGGATCTAATTACCTCTGTCTAAGCTGATACGCCTACAGCACCTTTTACATAACCCAAACACTTGAGTTCCAATTATACAATTATATTTTAACGTGTATTAACTGCTATTCCTTTAGGGAGGAGACTTTCACTGAATATTTTAACTAAACGTCTTCCTAAATACAGACCTATATGGTAGAGTCTCATTTCATTACAGTGCCAAAGACTCGTTTTCTCTCAGTTCCTTTCCCCTTCAATACACCAGCTGGCTCTTCAGAAAGCACATTTTCCATGCCTGCAGCACTGACAGCAGTATCTGTACATGTATATCAACTGCTGGCTATGAAGCTTATATTCCTGGGGTAGTGGCACTGTTACTGCAATTAGATCAATAATCCTGGCACAGTGAGAGTATCCTCCGTTTTGCACACAACCTATAACAAGGTCTCAGTCTCCAGAGCAAGCAATGTGTTCAAACAAGGAAGAAAGCCCGCCGCCTTCTTCAGTACTACGTCTTGCTCTAGAGACTCATAGCACAAAAGATTGAGTTTCCCTTTCCTGAAAAGACAGATTACTCCAATGACCATTCTTCTTTTCCAGTATCTTCATGCCACTTCTGTAAGACACAAAAGCCCTCAAATGGAGGGAAGACTTGTTAAGGAAGGCTATTTGCTGTATACTTTTAATTATTAACATCAATGAGGTTTGCAGGTCACCCCCTCTGAAAACCCAGAGCCTAAGTTTAGCATGAAGAGCCTGAGTGTATTCCTACACTCAAAGCTATCTCAAGTTTTCCGAACATCCAGGCAAAGCTGGGACTTGTCCTGAAAGAGCATAGGAGAAGAAAAAGGATGAACGAAGAAAGAATGAGTGGGGGTCAACCCTGGTGAGCAAGGCTGGGGACTGCTTGTGCTCCCCATGGTGGATTACATGGGGGGGGGGGCAATGGCTGCTGGTGGTGGGGAGAAATCAAGTCGCAGAAGTGTTCTGCTTCTTCCCATCCTTTAGCATCAGCTTATGCCAAAAGCTGGCACAGTCTATGGAACAATCGCACAGCTTGTGCTAAGTTCATTGCTGCCATGGAGGTTATGTTACCAGCAGCTGAACCACCTGGTTTAACACTGACGCAGCTATTTCTATACTATCCTGTAGTCATTCCTGCACTGTATTCCCTGCTGAGAAAAACAAGTTTTGGAAATGTTGAATAAAGTTGTGGCATTGGGCTGTACAATTCCTGAATAAAGAAGAGCACTTTTAATTACAAACCTAAATTATTAAAACATTGGACTTGTTTTATTTTAATTATACAAACCCAGAAAATCTGGAGGTAACGTTCCCATGGCAACCTTAGCTCCGTCTCCTGTGTGCAGTGGATGTATGTGTGTGTTTGTGTAAAATAGGATCATTCATTATCATGGTCAGAGTGATTTAGGACTTGCTGATCAGGAAGACATTAATCAGACCAGAAATCTCATCTTTAAAAGTGATTTATTTTTGCTACTTCTCTAGCCAAGTGTTGCAACGTCAAGGAGATTGTGAATTTCTGTCCAGTCTGATAAGTATTCATGCTAAAACATAATGCCTGAACAATCCATATCTTGTCATAAATCTGATCTATCATTTTTCAAACTTAGCTGCAATTGTGACAGGCACCCTGCAGTCATGAATCTCAAGAGCTACCAAGATGAAATTGTCAAGCATTTTTTCAGTGAACTCACTAATATCAAACATATGATTACACACTCCACTTTGATGCTAGCACTTAATATTGCAGAGCTAATTTCACCCATAAGGCATATTTTTAAAGGGTTAGGTATCATTCACCTATCCATCAGGGATTATGGAGGATGCAGCAGTCTGGTGACATGGCAAAAGTGTCTCCAGTCCTCCTGTATCACCCAAAGGAATGTTTCCAGCAGACATTCCCATGAGACTTAATCTCTTAATCTCTTCCTTAATCTCTTCATGTCCATCTCCCATCTTGCCCATGTTCAGTTTTTTCAACACCTCCCCCCCCCCCATTATACTCTAGTGAAATGTGTCTAGATGGCGAAAGCATTAAAGGGTATTATTAATTTTTATTACCGCCATGAGATTCAGTGAATGGCATGTTCGTGGTAGTGAGCTTTACAAGTATTATATAAAGTACTTTTCCAAACTACAGCTTCTCTTTTTTTTTTCTGTGGTTGTCCTGTAACTCTATTTTCAGTGACATAATTCTTCAGGATAGTGGCTCAGAAAAAGGATTAATACTTTAAAGGAAGAACTGTGTGTGTATAATTTTTTGTATACAAATAAATACACATCCCTTCATCTACTGAGTATAATCATATTATTGTTGAGCTGTTGTATAGAGTCAAAAGAGAGAACATTATATATACATAACATAAGCATAATTTATGTATAAATATATTCTGAGCGGATTCACAGAGTAATATGAAGATTTTCAGGCTTCTAAAATTCCAAAGATATAAACCTAAAGACAGGAGAAGTAAGAGTGCACTGTATTTAAGAGCTGTGAGTATATACAACGGATATGAGCATTAACTCACTGAGAACTCATCTAAAGAGAATTGAGAAATATTAAGAAAGAAACTTCAGAAAAACTATTCCGTTGTCATTAGGGGGATTAAATGTTAGAACAATTAAATTTGGGAATGTCTTTAAACACTGAATCTCCTATAGACTTAGGAAAGCTGGACCAACTGAGGTAGAGCAATTATTTCTGTTCTTTAAACGCACATTGTTTTCCTGTGAGTCATGAGGTCAATGTCTAATACTTCACATCCTGCTAAAATTAAACAGCATAAAGATTTCCTGCCAACATATTTCTGAATTAGTAGATTTTATTTATTTGGATCTAGCACAAAAGCTAAAATGTATGTTTATGCCCCTGAAGAAAATACAGCACAGTTGTACTCCCCAAATGTCTTTCAACATAATTACTCCTTTTTTGTTTGTAGTAGCATTTGCTGTATTTTATTATAAAGACAAGTTTGAAACTAAACTTTAAAATCAGGTAGGACATATTAGAAAGAAAGCCTCATGACAGACTTCTTTTAAATTAGTCCTCTCTAAAATAACCAGTGAATGCTTCTGTCTTCATGCCAGTAAGACACAGTCTCTGGGTCATGAGAGGTGACATCACATTTCTTTGGTTATTCCCAGCTAGCTGAAACCAGGCATGATCTAAAGGAGACCTCTTGCAAGTGCTGTCGGAACTAAAGGATTACTGAGCACAATTCATAGAAGGAGTTAAAAGGAATAGAGAAAAATACACAGAGAAGGAGAGTGAAACACTTCAAAGCCAGCCTCACCAGAGCTGAAATTCTCCAGGAAGGTGGAGGAAAATGAAAGCAACACCAGTCTAGTTTTGCAAGCAGTGAATGCCAACAAAGGGCAGCTTCTTTTCTTACAATAGCTGGTTTGAAATCCTTGATAGTTTTTGTTGCCTCAGCCAAAAAGACTATAAAACTGAAGTAAAGAGGGATGAGGAATGCCCTCTACCCCATAAGCATGAAATATGTATGAGTAGTGGGTTTAATCAGAGATACAAAAGGTTGAGGAAACTCTCAATGGCTCCAGAACGAACCATTTGGCATTTCTAGAGGGCTGATTCTCTGAAGAGAGATCATGTTGATTACATGTATATTTAGACTGAATCAAAGAATCACAGAATTGTTAGAGTTGAAGGGACCTCTGGAGATCATCTACTCCAAACCCCAAAAGAGACAAAAGTGTAGTTTCCTGTGCACTCCACGCAGCTGATCCTTGGTGTACACCATGAATACATCCTGACTCTGTATTCTGTATTACATACACCCTGTGTTTGTTTTCTCCGAGTTATTCAGCTGGAGCTCTTCCAAGAGCATATCAAGCCTGCTTAGCTGTCCTGTTGCAGAAAATAGTGGAGGAGGGATTGAGCATGGCCAAGTCACATCACCACCCAGATCTTGTGATTGGGAGGGTAAGAAACCTCAGGAATGTCACCAAGAATTCCAAGAAAAGATGTGAGAATTTGGTAAACAAAAGAAGGGTCTGAATCCATATCTGACTCAAGATAATGGGTGGAAAATTGTACCCTGATTGAGAACCTCAACACTGTAAAAGAAATGAGCTGAGTGTACAGCATCACAACTCTGACTGCAGCAAAAAGCATGTGGAGTTCCAGAAGCAGAGTTCGTTAACAGAAGCCAACCCAGTGGGTGTCACAGAAGGAAAGATGTGAGAAGGGGGATGGATTATATCACTTTGCAAAAGTTGGAGAGAGCCAACAATGTGTTTTGTTCATATTCTCATAGGAGAAATAAGCAGCATTAGGAGATAAACACACAATTGAATTGAAAGTAAATGGGATGTTTAGGAAGTTGGACATGGCACACATACCATTACGTTGCCAGAAACAGTTGCTTTCATTGCTAGGAAAGTACAGGCTTGTATACTGGATAGTAAATTTACTATTGATAATAAAAATGGTAAGTGTTGCACCTCTTGCCGTTAAAGCATAGCCACATCAGTGTGCAAAAAATAAAGAGGGAGAGAGGTTTTGGAAGAACAAAGTTCTCTTTGGAGACCCCACATTAAAGAAGTATTGAACTAACTGGATGGATGATCAGCACACTGGAAGACACTCATCTTGCAATGGTAGTAAGGAAAGCATACTTTTACTAGCAGAAAATATGGGGGCTCTTTTTTCCTTCTCAGGAAGCTGTATTCCTTAAAATGAAGGAAGCAAAGCAGAGGTTGAAAAATATTCTCCAGGAGTAATAAACCTGCTAAACCACAGACATTTAGTAGCCTTGTAAAAGTTACATGGTGTCTGAGATGAGTCACAGATATGTCTGTGGTAGATATGTCATCACACCTATAGGAAACCTGTGCCTTTCTCCAGTGACAGCTGATGGGCAGACATTTCTCTGGTACTAAAATATCATAAACACCATCTCAGCTGGTAAGCATGGTTATAGCCTCCAGAGGAATCAAAAGAGATGATGAACACCAACCAATCTCCAATTCATGCATTTGGGTAAATATGCCTTATCCTAAGCACAGTTATTTGATTCAGTAAGAAAAAAAAAAAAAAGAAAGGAATGATGTTTCAGTGAAAATTTGTGCCAGGTGTTTTTATGAGCTTGATTCATCAGCAGATACCTTAGAAAAACAGTACATTTATGCTTTTTCCAACCCTGGAAGTTACTCTTTCCTTATATTGCTGTTTGAGTTGTGCTGACAACTCAAATCTTTCACTGAGAAGCACATCTGTGATATCCTCACAATGAGTAGGACCTAGAAAAGTTAGAAAGCCATGAGCAGATGCTCTCTGCAAAAAATAAAAGTGGACCACTGCATCAAAGCTGAACTGATTTCTGGTTTGCTTTTTGGGAGTATTGGTAGATCATGATATTGTTCCGTGTTGACACTTCTATCCTCAACACGCATGGTTTCTTTGAGGGGAGAGCAACACAGCAATGTTAATGTTTTAATCTTACTATAGAGTTTGGGAAGCTGAGAGAATTGGAGGATCTTATTTCATTTATGATCTTCATTAGTGAAATACTAAGTTTCTTTCAAGCCCCATATTCCACTCTGTGAAGCCTGGAAATAGCTTTGGCATTATAAATGGTAAAAACAGAACATTTTGCTCTAATACAGAAGAAGAATACTTAAGATTGTGAGTGCAAGTATGTTACGCCACTGTTCCTGAGAAATCAATCTAAGCTAATATTGACCACAAATCAATTGCCAAAAAGGCTTGGGAAATTCCCATTTTTCCACAGATAAACAACTTTTTTTGTTGTTATGAAAATGTAGGATTCATGAACTGAATATAAACCTGTAAGAGAGCTGCTGGTTGTAGACAAAGTTCCTCATGCATTTGACAAAGGTTTAGTAGAAAAAATTGTCCCAAGCCTAAATTTGTTTCCAAATAACTGGAATTTAATAACCAGTCTGGTCTCAGAGGAGATGTACACAGAGGCTGCCAGAGCAGATTCAAGGTAAGACCCTGGAAAATGACTACATTTGGCAGTGACATGTATTTAACCCTTATTACCAATTTGGGGGAGAACACCTGAGCACGTAGGAGCTGGGCATTAGAAAGATGATCTCTAAAATGTTGCAGAAAAAATACATTAAAATTAAGGTCATTTAGAGCGAACAACTCACAAGAGAAGGTGCAAAACATATTGAACTGGCTGCAGATGGAAAGCAGTATTGCTGATCTGAAGTCTTGCAGGATTTGCAAGCCTACATATTGCAAAACAGTCTCAAATTGGTTGTTAGAAAAGAGTGGCTTCCTGAAATAAAAGGCCTTTATTTTTTTACATCTATGGGGAGGGAGGGGGAGGAAGCCTGCAAACCTATGTATTTTTGCTTGACGATTAGCCTTACTTTATCAGAAGATGCTCCTATGAAAGAGGATATCATGCACATCAAATCCATTTTTGCTGTAGACAGTACAACTGGCTGAGTAATATCTGAGAATAGACCGCAGTTTACTGAGCATGTGTTTAAGTACTTTTCACTAAACGTTAGGCTTAATCATGTAATCTCTTATTGCCATAATTCCCTGTCTAAACGGCTGGTGAAAATAATGTAAAAACCTCCTTAAAACCACTACTGCAAAATCAGTCAGACTGTGATCCATATTCAGCACTTTCCGACTCCAGGATGACTCCATTGAAGTGAAGTTGACATCACTGATAAATCTGACAAATAGAAACCTAACAACAAGTATATTTGCATTGCTAGAAACCACCCCTAAAGTCATCAGAGACTTGCAAATGGAAAGAGACATGGCAAAGTAATTGATACAATTTGTAGTCTTGAATACTCCTACTTCAGGTAGTGGTATTGTACACCTCTGACAGGAGAAAGCATCTGTGTCTACACTGCTGAAGGTGTCTTTGCACATTCTAGCTCATGTCCACACTACTTAAGTCTGGCCCTTTCTAGAGCATTTTTGGCCTGGAAAGAGCTAGCTGGTGTGACCCAAGACAGCCTCTTTTTCTACAGCAGCAATGAAAAGTAGTAGGTTAGTAGCAGAGAAAGCATATACTTGGTAACCTACATGAAGGTCTGACATCTCTGGTCTTACCTGATACAGCTCTTTCACTTGGTTCTCACTTTTTTCACTTGTTTCCCTACTAATCCCTTTCCCTCCAGCTCATCCAAGATATTATTAAGCAGATTCTGCTATTATATCTAACTAGCCAGAATCATCTTTGATGCACCTACGCAGGCATATTAAAGTGTAGGTCGACACTGAACTCGAGACGTATTTGGACCCAGTGATGCTCTTTTCCACACAAACCTTTTGTTTTTACTGAAGCAATTGGCTTAACAGAAGGCAACAGCAATGATTTTTTCCTGAGTTTAAATCCCAATGTAGCTTTCTTTTCTCTGTCACTTGTACTCGTTTGGTTTTTTTTTTTTGGAACCGTTGTTTGTCTGTGCCTCTGTGCATTACTGCATGGCTTTATAAATTCCAGTTTTATTCATGTCACAAATATTTGTGTCAGTCAAATATAATGATACATGGTATAACAAGTGTAGAAACTTTAACTTAGTCATATCCACTTGGCAAAGCCATTTTCTGGTGGTTTTAAGTACAAACAGAAAAGTTGCTGCCTGTTTTCCTGTGCCTTTTGGGACTTTACTTCAAACCAACGGGGCATGAGACATGGAGGCAGTCATATTCTGACAGCAGAAATCCTAGATGCATTACACCATCCCAATTCCCACATCCAGATCAAGAATTAGAAAGGGAGGCAATTCATAACATGGTTATTGAGTAAAACATATGCACAAACTGAGGCATTGTGTACATTAGCGTAATTATCCACTGCAGACAATGGATATGCTGGTGCTGAATGTGATTAACCTGCAAGCACAGCCAAGAACTATTCTTGCCTCAGAAAGCCCATGTGAAACCTGCCTGCTTGTGAAACTGTGTTCAGTACTGCTTTAATTGCACCCATTGCTGACACACATTGTCAATAACAAGCATTTTTGCTGCTGTAGACAAGGGTAAAATGTAAGGATGTTGCAGTGAGCCAAAGCTTGAAAGCCTTCACTTCGCTTGTATGCACAGGATTTAAACTACTGGGGAAACTTTATGTCTCTGGCTGTTTATTATTGCATACAACGTGTTCTTGGAAGCCACTCCACATTGAACAGCAGTTAAACCCATCTGCTGCTCCTGAATTTTCATTTCATTCACAAGCCTGTTTTAAAAGTATTTTTGGACTTATCACCAATGTGCTATCAACTCTTTATTATTCTGTTGTAAGCTGGTAAGAAGAATGATTCAAATTTTTAAAAGGAAATTGTAGCCTCCTATATATTCTGGAGCTTTTCATTGAAACTTGCCTTCCCCTCATTGTCTGATGTAACTGAAATTTTTAGTTTAAAAGCAATTATTTGCCACAAAATTTCATCACCTCATGCTAAACGCCAATTTTAGTGACTAGTAATTGCATACGTGTAAATTCTGTAGAACTCATCTAGTAATTACATCATTGGCATAAGGAACAAACTTGAACTTAGCATTGCGATCACAGATACTGTTTGGTACATGGAAGTTCCTGTAAGTGCAACAATTTTTTCACTGCTTTATTTAAAAACACTATTGCAATTTTCTTTACACACCTCTTCTCCCTGTGTTCATGTTTTATTACTGTTACTTGGCATAGCAGTACTTCAATGCCCTCTACATAAGATTAACAGGAACTTTGCAGTTCCTTGAGATTTTCATGAGATCCTCTTCACCCTGTGAAGACTTCTTTTAAACAGAAACCTTTATTTTCCTCAGTTTTCTTTGTGTGGCTGACTTGTATGATACTGTATGATGTTCTTGTCTGAAGGTAATTTTTGTTGGACCAAGGGACTTCCCAGTATTTAATATCTGCTATTTTTTTTCCGAGGGCACTAAATTGATCTTTCCTTAATACACAGATTATCAAGGCTTTCCATATTATATGTGTATTTAAACCCTTCTAAAAGTGCAATACTTAGACACCAGAACTTGTTTGTCTCTAGGTCTTGTGTAAAACTTAGACTAGATTTTTAAAAGTGAGTACTCCCAAGACATCACAACTGTGATGGTAGTTCATAACATTTAATGTAGATTGAAACTTATTTCATTTTAATTTTTATTTAATTAAGAAGCAGGAGATTTTGATTTTCTATGCAATAAACTGCCCAAATATGTATTTATACTCAGTTATAACTAGTATCACTGCCAATGTCTCTTAACAAATAGAAGACCTCCTTAAAAAAGAGAAGACTCTGGGGTGAGATTCAGTGGTCTAAGATAGGCATCTAGTGCTATTTTAGATGTCCTGCAAGATCTGAGATGTGCATGTGGGTGTCAGAAATGACAGAAGGAAATCCATACCCTTCTGAAGCGGCAGCTGGTGACAATGTGATACCTTAGTGCAACTAATGACACAAGACAGCTTTATTTGGGAAACTCAATCACATTCAGGGTTGTCACATTAGTAACATACAATATGATGCCTAGGAAGAATGCTGTTTACAAATCTACCTCATTTGCATTTGAGTAGAGTTTATTCAAAAGCCTGGTTTTACAAAGAGGATTACATTTCTGCATTGTATATCCACTTAGTGCCATTCATAAAATCTTACTTTGACAACCAGTATATGTATATTTATATATTTAATTAGCAGAAAGGAATGTGCCTTTTCTGTTAGCTGTCTATTAATCATCTGGTTCCCAATTAAAATTGCTGAAATTACTAAGGAATAAATTTCTCATGTATGAAAGCTATGGAGTCATAGCACGTAGGACTCTAAAGGATTTGTTTCAATTCTTCAGCACCATAGCAGTTTCACTGGATTCTGATCTCAATGGAGACAACTGATCACTGTCCCCATTTAATTTCCTGTTTTCACTCTTTCCTACGTTGTGATTTCTGAATCTTTCATCACTCTTCTTCCTCTCTTGCAGATTTCCTTTCACTTTTTCAGTACCTATATTAAAACACTGTGCCCCAAAATGATACAGTTCTGTGGGTATCTCATCATCAATGATTACATCACAATAGTTATAACCCATGTCCTTATACACAGAAATCATTCATATTTTGAAAGAAGGCCAGCTTGCAACAGTTCCTCACTCCTGGCTCCTCCTTGGTGAATGATCTTCACATTCCTTACTCTGTATTTTTGTATTCGATGTTTCTCTGTCAGAGCAGTGCTTACTGCTCTGTAAGCATTTCTTCTATCTGTGTTTATGAACCTACACATTTCTTTTCAAAATTCTCCAGAACCAAATCCACAAACTAAACTACATATACACAGAAGCTTGCTGTGGTCAAAATGCATCAGCCCTGGTGGACTTGTCCATTACATGCCTCCCAATTAGCTTGGTCCTGGTGTATGGGAATCCATGCCTACTTATTACACTGTAAAAGAAGTTAATCTAGATTTTGTGGTGTTAAAAATCCTGTCTGTGTGAGCTTGACTGAATATTCAGACCTCAATTCATTCCAATTCACTGAGGTAGGAATGGATCCTCCAAAGAATGACTCAGTGCATTTAAGCCCTGAACCATTCTCATGAATTTCCCATGTCTCAAAGCTCTCATAGCTCCTAGCTAACACATCTAAATGCCTGAAGTTTGACAGCATCAGTATAAACCTCGGTTTTCAAGAATACTGTTGTATGACAGCAGTAATCCATTTAAGTAGAGCTAGAAGTCCCTTTTCCTTAGACTATACTTAAAACTAAAAAATGTTATACCCTGATTTTTTGACAATTATTAGTAGCCATTCTTTATACCACCAGTGTTTCAAGACTTCCCTGAATCACTTGTTAGCCTAGTGGTTTTATTCTTGCTGTTAAAAAAAACCAGACTTAATCTTGCAGATGAGAGTTAAAATTTGTTGGGGTTTTTTGCTCTTCTTGTTTTTAAAAAGTTGTATTCTTTAGTAATATAGAAACAAAAGGTCTCCTAAGTAATATGCTACAAGGTGGGGGTCAGGATTACAGAAGCATCATAATGAATATGGCTTTTGTAAAAATGCTTTTCAGTACCTTAGGTATTAAACATTCTGTAAAAAAAAAGCTACCAGATGCATAAGTACAGACATGGCAGTTTTGCTGTTAACAAAAACTGCAAGCCTTGCGACATAAGTCTCCCTTTTGCTGACAGGGCTCTTCCATATTGTTGCTGTTTGTTAAGAACTCATGTGTTTTGTACAGCAGCATTGACTAATGCCTAGGTGGGAGCCTGAATTCATTGCGCATTTTGCATTTCACAAAAAATAAATCATGTTCATTAAAAGCAAATGTATAGTCTCCTGCTGTTAAAACTTCACAAATTCATAGTGATAATTAGAGAGGGTTTTAAAATTTAGAAGCAACAGGGTTATTTCTAATTTTAGCTAGAAAGAGGTGGACTGTCAAGAGAATATTTATTTATTCCTTATAGCCTTTTTGCTTGATTTGCTAATAATTAGTATTAGTATTGAAACTGGTAGAAGCTGCAAACTAAAAATAAACTGAAATACAGTAATAGTGTTAATTCTTGTAAAATATATATCCCTTGCTTTTTCTTCCTTGAAGGATAAATAGCTATTCAATAGATACTTATAATCAATAATATGCACTCACATTTTTAATATTATATGATATAATGCCACTTCATTTCTGTTAAAAAGCCTCTGGGCAATTCAGCATGTATTAACACCAATTTACAGCTTGAAGGGAATAGATGGCATGCTAGATTATTTCCTAAAGCAGTTATAGCAAAAATGAGCTCCTAGCCCCAACAAAACAACCTGGGAAGCAAACCACACAACTAAGCACCATATGCAAACACAATGAAAAATCTGAGTTTGGAACGTATCCTGAGTAGATGTCTCTATGTACTTCCAGAAAGGCCAAGAGGAAGAAAATCCCACAGGTAGAGGCCTTCAGCTGGGACCCTTTCCTGAAATGGAATGGACTAATGCACAGGTGAGAGTAGTGAATTTAGCTGTCAGAAATAAGTGAGGAAAGGAAATAGTTGCTGGATTGATGCTTCATAGTTTTGTAATTTTTTTCCTCACCAATGCTTCCCTGGACCCCAAAGTGCCTGTTTCAAGTTAAAAAAGTATTTGTGTGAATGCTTCAATAATTGCCAAGATGCTGTTAAATATAAAAAGCCTCAGCTACATACTGATCAAACTGAAAACAATTTGAGTTATTAGGAAAACAATTTGGCATCATGTGACTTTTGAGGAAGTCCACCTTGCCATGGTAGTCAATGGAGAGACTTCCTGAGTGCAGTTTTTCCAACCTGTTTTGGATGTCTCCTATAGATGAAGGTGGATTTTGCCCTGAAAATAATTGTATCTCTCCATTGTCTAGACATTCTTAATGATCAAATAATTTAGATGTAAATGTCTAGAGTTTCGATATCTCATGTGGTTAGGAAAATTTCATTGTTATGCTTTCGAAATTTCTTTTTATTGTCTGTTGGCCTTGTAGAGATGCAATCAGTCTCTGAGGTGTAACAGGCAGGACCAGTCTGGGATACAGGACAGGAAGACTAGGTCTATTTATGTTGAATAGCGCTGCTATCATGGACCTGAAGAGCCTGACAGATAAGAGCGTTGTTGAAGCTGTTTGTTTGATTGTTGTTTTTTACTCAGAGAACTTTTTCAATACAGGAGTTGTCATTGAAACTAGTAGTACAAAAAAACCCCGAACCAAACCAAAGTGCCAGTGACTCTATTGCACCAGGATACTAACCTCCATAAACTTCTTTTATCAAAATGTTGTTTAGTTTATGTTGCATTTGTGTTCTCAGTTTTCAGTGTATGACCTCCTGCCATTATGATGATAGATGTGTGAGAAATTTGATATCTTGGTTGTTTGCCAGCTGAGTCCTTTGCAATCTCAGGAGGAAAAGAATGCAGTTTAAGATAGCAAGATAATGCACACTAATGGGATATTTCTGGTAAAAGTAGTCTAAAGTGATATATTGTTCATGTCCAAATTGATATCGTTTGATTTCAGAGTTAACAAGACACTGGGATAAATAGGGCAGATGGAGATTCTGAGTAACCCTTGCACAGCTTTCTGCCAGCTGAACATCCGTTTATAATGACTATGGATGTCTAGGTTATTTTCCTAAATATAAGGGCCGAAAATATGTGACACTTAAGGTAGTAACCTAGGATGAATTCAGTGACAAGTATAATGGAAAAGAACTCTTACAGTATGTATCTGGACACTCAAATTCTGCCTCCTAAGACTCTGAGTAAGGTTTAGTAAAGCTTATTTCTTGGTTTATTCTGGATGCACATAACTAATTTTTGCTGCTTTTTTTGTAACACCAAAAAGAAGAAATGAAGCTAGTCAATCACTGTCACAATTAATCATGTCTTTTATCCATGCAAAGACGAATAAAAACGCTGAAACCTCTTCACTACTGAGTGGCACACAGTAGGAGGGAAGTGCTGTTTGCTCCTTAACAAGCCCATATGGTGGTAGGAGATCCAGTGTCCCTACTATGCAAACAGCACTGAATCTTTAAAGCATGTTAAACAACATCTGCCACTGATAAAATAAGTAAAGCAGAAGGCTCATTACTTGATAACTTTCACCTTAGAGCCTTAGAAAGGAGGCTGAAAAGATCTGTTGCAATATTTTTTTAAGTTCTAGAGAGGTGGAGTGTGAGTATCAAGCTATTATTCTTACCTTTGTTTTTCAAATAATGCTGCACAGCATGTTAACTGTATGTCAGCCCTGGAAAAAATATCGGGAAGATTAATGAGGATTTACCTAAGAAAGTAAGCAGAAGAATAAATTCATGGTAGGAATAAATTCATAATAGTCAGCATAGTTCTAAAACAAAGCAATTATGTTAGATAAACTTCAGTTCAGAATGTGAATTTGCTTGATAAGTGGTCCTGTGTTGTTTAGGCTTTTGTAAGGCACTGATTTAATTTTACTTTGTATCTAGTATAAATAAATAACAGTATAATTTATCAAGATAATATTCCTTAGGGACCGACTTAAGTACTAGTCAATGAGAAATAACCCTTACATAGAATTTTTGAAGGATAGTCTTCCACAATTTAGAATTGGATGTGGACAACATATTTTAATACTTTCACAAATAATTTGGAAGTCAGCAGAGATTCCTGGATGGTAAAATTTGCAGATGATGCAAATATTGAAAAAGTAGGAAAAAAGAGGACACAGTAGTTGGACAGATCAATCCAGTTATAGTCTAGCCTGGTAAACAGAGGCCACTCAAACAATATTATTATTACCTAGTAGAGAAGTATTACACAGCCAGACAGAAGCAGTGCCAGCCATGCATACACAGAGGGGACCCCCACAGTGGAAATAAGCGACCCTAAGAATGTTCCAGAGGAAAGAATAGACAACTCAGCAGGGCTTGTACTGTGAACTTTGAATGTTAAAGAAAAAGACTAAAAGTTAAGCATAAGGAGGTGGTTTCGTTTGTATGTGCAGTGAGATTAAGGCAATATTGTACCAGGTTTGGGATTCTATGCTTTTAAAATGTATTAAATATATATCAAGAGAGAGAAAAGAGACTAGAGTGGAAAAAAAATTCTTCCATAGAGAGATACAACTTAATGATAGTGTATTCCTTTGGGGAGACTGGAAATAAGAGGATTCTTCAGAGGAGCAGAGAAAAGCAGAATAGGTACCTATGAGGGTGAAAGCAAACAAATGCTGGGCAGGCATTTTTAATGGTGAGAATATAGGACAAATTATCAAGGGCAGTGGTAGATCTCAATCTTGTTATGTTTTCCAGATTAGATGCTTTTCTGAAATAGATAGTACACTTTAGCTTAAGACAAGTTCTTGTTGTCAGTGTTAATGCGTTGCAGTACATTAGGCTAACCTTAATGATCTAATGATACTTTCTACCTGAAACCCTGAATCTTTTAGGTGCCTGTTCCCTGCTCCAGCAGAATCAGCAAAAACTGCTTCAGCACAGGAATGTGGAATTAGACGATATGGTTGAGGGAGATTCAACTCATATAAGTAATGCAGTTTATCACCTTCTTCCCCAGCCACTAGCTCAAACGAAGAAATGTGGAGCTGTATTACTTGGTATAATGAGAGCATTTACTTCCTTTTTACTTCCTTCCTATGGACGAATGGAAGCTAGCACTGCTTTTCTCATTTTATGTTTTCCTTAGCCTGAGATTTGCAGCTTGCATTTTAATGCAATTATGAATCAATCAGACTCTGTGCAGAAGCTAGAAGGCATGCTACATGCAGCTAACTTTTGAAATTCTGCTGTTGGGCTCTTGAAGAGTCTTCTCATAATAAATAAGTGACACTTGTACTCTTTGTCATCCACTCTTCTGTTATTAATGCTCCAGGGAAAAAAGACACAATATGTTATGAGCTCCTTAGGTTCACTTTGTTGTTCTTTTGTTGGAGATATGTCATTTTATTTTACTTTTTTTCTAACTCCATAATACACCCGATCATATAAAAAGCTCAGTACAGCCATCTCCTGGCATATGCGTGGAGGATGAAGTTTGAATCCTTCCGAGATCATTGATTTCTGAATTAATTTTCCTTCATTGATTTGTAATCTGGAGTAGCTGAATTTTGATTTAAAAAGCAAGGTTTGGTTGAGAGAGCTTTATGTTGTTTCAGTGCTGTGTGATTGCCATCTACATCTCAGTGGACCCAAAATCAACTACCTTTGCTTATTCCCATCCCACTTACCCTATCTCATTCACTGAGAGAAACTGACTTTCCTCTCCTGCTTGGCAAGGATGAACAGGTCCATTTTTCACTTGTGAAGTCTTCCAAAGAAACATTCACGTGCTTTTTAATTCAATTCACCAGCAAAGTCTGTCTTTGTCTTAATGTCAAAAAAAGAAAAAATAAAAATCAATGGCTAGGTAATTAGGGGTCTAAGACTTTTGCCAAGTCCCGAGGAGAACTATTAAGCAATGGTTTATTGTCTGTTGTCTTATTTTACACTCAAATTGGAAACTTTCTGAACTTAGAAACTCCTGGATTTACTGAAATCTTTCAACAGTGGAATTCCAGTCCTTAACACTGACACTGAGATCTTATAGCAATGGATACAGGACTAATCAGAAGTTAACATGCTTTGCATGATCTTAACTTTTCAACTGGGAAAAGGGAACTGAGCTCCTCTACTCCTTATTGTAATGAGAAAAACTCAGTAGAGGACATAGGTAGACTTTGATTCTCAAACCCTGATTGCATTAAAGTGGAATTTCTCTGATGTACAGATCCACATCCTTTGTGTACTCAGGGACATATTTATTAACACAACCATTTATCTTTATCCTCTGCAAAGATTTCAGAAATGAGTCTTTGCTTTTGCTTATGTACCCCATAGAACTATGAACTCACTCCTTTCTCTGTGAAGAATATTTGTTCTGAAAATATTTCATGGATATCAGGAAGTCTAATTTTGCCTGCAGCACCTTTTCATTATTTACGATTACTCATGAGTAGTAGAAGAGTTGAAGGTGCATTTTATAAATTTATTTTCCCTTTCCTTATGGTGTCAGTTGATGTTCCCTTGTGGTCTCTCTCATGGATTTTGTCAGATATTGCTCAGGCTGTCCAGTTTATCATTGCTATGTAGTTGACCTTCCAACCTCACAAGTTGAGCAGAAGAATTTGCTTCCCCTCCAATTCAAGCAAATGATAATCTTTCAAAAGACTTGAATGAATCCAAGATATTGCCCACTATTGCTAGATGAACAAACACTTACAAAGGTAGACAAAGTTTGAGAAGCTTTATTAACAAATACCTTTTTTCTGGCTTGAATGCTACTGAAAATTGTCTTTGTTGTTAAGAAATAGGAAATTATTAATATTAGAAAGGGACACTATTTGTGGGCAATCTTTCAAAGTAAAAGTCATTATTGATATTTCATATAATATTAGAGAAGTAATTATGTGAACTGTCTGTAGCAGCCCCTGCAGACACATTTTATCTGAAATGATTTATTTCTATATCCCACTTTTCTGCATAGAACAGTGTTCACTAGACCTTCCAGTTACCAAAACTGAACCCTGGAGTCTTAAACAATCTTACACCTTCTTTGCAGTCGGCAGCAAAGGTAATTGCAGGTTTTAATCCTCAATTAAGTAATTCTCAGATACTTTCCTGTGCAGAGGTCTAATACTTATATCCAGATAATGTAAAAGAAAATTGAATATACCGTAGTGGGTTTGCTTAATAAAGCTGAGGAAAATAGTGGTAACATCAGTATTCTGTACTGCTTGCCTATATTATATGGGGTAAAGTGAGTGCTGAGCTCGAAATTAGTTTTTAAACTAGTTATTCTTTACTTTTTTCACTCCTGCAATGTAATGCAGCATGCATTGTTTAATTTACAGCCACAGAATAGTTTGGGGTTAAATGTTACAGAGGCAGTGAAGAGGTTGTTCTGCTTTTAATTGATACTGTGACCTACATTGTTCCCCAAGGCACCACAGACATTTTTCAGAAGAGTCTCCTGTTAATTAGAATTGTACTCTGTGGTGCTGGGTCAGTTGTTATTTCCATAATATAAACTTTAAAAAGTAGAGGGGCTTAGTTCACATTAGGTAAAGATTTGCCATGGAGGCTGGTAGCTCATATATAACTGTTTTCTGAGATGACAGTGGCTTCAGTCTCCCAGTCCCTTCTGTATGAAACCCCGTAGTCTGAGGGCTCCAAGAGGTACCTGCATAGCTGTGCAGTTGCTGAAGGTACTTCCTGCGTTCTTGAGAAATGAAGCCAAAAAGACCTGATTATTTGTGTCAGTTTAAATTCCCATAGTCTCCTGTAGAGCAAATGTGTGGTCCTGATCATTCGCTAACCCTGGTTTCTGGAATAAACCCCAACCTCACTGCACTGATGAATATACTCGTATTTCCTCCCAGAAGAGACCACGCCCATTAATGTGTCCTGTGGTCCCTAGGCCATCTGTCTCATGGAAACAATGAGATGTATATTGGTAACTTGGATGAAAGATAGCTTACATTAGTGTAAAGAAGTCAGCTGTTTTTAAGGAAGAGGAAATTTATTTCGCATCCCTAGCCAATAAAACTAAAGAATTGTTAGATTTTAATTATAGACCCTCTGCACTCCCTTTCTTTCACAGAGAAGCTTATGTGATCAACTTGTAATATCAGACTGTTCTTAACTTCCTTGAGAGGTTTTTGGTTTCTTTTTCCCCCATGACAGACATGATATTTGTTTATTTTTATTTATTTTTTTTTAATATCAACTTACTCTGGTTGGAATTTCTTGATTATCTAGTTATAAAGTCAGTTGAGGTTGGATAAGCTGCTGGCTATCAAGAGCTGCAAGTACTTCTCAACTCTGAAAGACTGACCCAGAGCTTCCAAGGCTAAAAAATAAAAAAACCAGCAATCTTTCTAATCTTGCAAGTTATTAGACAATCTTTAAATTATTGCTTGAAGTCATCATTACACAGCAGTAAGAAGCTGAGAAACCCAGCTTTTGAAAATTTCAGGAGCCTGAAGTCATAATCTGAATTCACTACCTTTTCACATCTTTTCAAAGTTTTGCAGCTAAGGGTAGTTTTCCTGAAGAAACATAAGTAAAGTGCTTGTATTGCTTCTGGAGACAACATCCCAACTAAATACTTCAAAATGTTGTTATTTATTAAAGTTAGAAAGTTGGGATATCCCTGACCATTGGGAATGATTCAAGTAATTCTTTTAGCTCTGAGTGTAAATTCAGAAATTAGTGATTCAACATGTAGCTTAAGGTAAAATAGCTATTGCAATGGTAAAATCTTTCTGAAAAAGCAGCATGTTATATCTTAAAGTGTACTTCTATGTGCCTTTACTTTACATTGATGCCTGCTGCCTATTAAAAACTGTCCTATTTAATTGGGATTAAAAAGGATTGAAGTGATTTTTCTCATTGCTTCAAACTTGCAAATCTTCAATTCAGAAAAGCACAAAGAAATCGTGAAATATGAGCTATAGAAAAAGTGTCTTTAATTTTATTAGTAACTCATACTCTTTCTGTGGATAGCTCAAAGCCCTTTGATTGCTTATATAAACTATTTAAGGAGGTTTACAGCTACAAGTAGAGTTCTTCTCATATGTTGTTTGGAAAAGTATTTACTAGGGTAAAAGTGATCATGATAAAACTGTATCTTTACAGTACAGACTTGTGTTTCAAGGAATCTCATATCAAATTCTACTTTTTCTTTCTTGGTGCAAGAAAGAAATGTAGAACTTCCCATAGCATCAAGTGACTATGTCTCTGAAAACGAAATATTTGGTTTAAATTTTTTCTTTATACTGGAATTCAGTTTAAAATATATTTTTATTCCGACCCTTTATTCAGTGAAGTACTTAAAAGAGATATAGGAATTAGAAGATAATTTGGAGAATTTTAGAGAACAAAAAGAAACAGGTTAAAATAAAGAGCAAGCTGAATTGACTGATTAACTCACCTGACCTCAACTTCTACCATGAGAGTCTTTTTTCTACAATGCTTTTGCACCCACCATCAATAACAAAAAAGCAGCACTTTAGTTGGCAAAAAAATATTGTCCTTGTTTACAAAAAATGTTGTTACTGATTGCATTACTAATGAGGAATGACTGAGTTTAGTTTAATCTGTAGCTAAAGCCTGTAGAAATTTTAGACATCAAGAAGCAGTTGAATCCCATAAAGCATTAAAAATTATGATACCTTTGCATGTTCAGCATACTAGCATGAGCCAAACATGAGCCAAACAGGCCCTTTATTCCAATTCTATTTAATAAAAATAGTTACTCAACTGTCTCATTCAAACAGAGAAAGCCCAGAGAATTAAGAAAATTATACTTTTGCTATGGTTTGGTTTTCTACAAGTCAGAGTATATTGTTGGGACATAGAATATGTATAGCTTCTTTACTCTGTAAGCCTTCAGTACTGCTGCAGGTTTTAATTATCATTGAATGAGTTGGCTTAGATCTTCCCCCACACACACATATACTTGTAATGTATTCTACTTATCTAAGCACAGTTATGTCTCACTTTGTCCATAGGTATTTAAAAATTACATGTTTTGTTTTGACAGATAACATTTCTTACAGTTACATCTTTATAACCTTACAGATGGAAGCAATATATAGCTCACTCTTAATTTCTGTCCTATATTCAAAGTGTTTCTTCCTCTTCTACTGACCTCTGAAGGCCTCTATTCCATTAGAAATAAGCAATTCAGCTCATTGAACTATATTTCAAATGCCCAGATTCTTCCATTTTGCTTAGAAGTTCTGTCAAAAGAATTGACCTTTTCTTAGCTTAAATTGTTCATCTTAAATTCCACAGAACTTCTGGATCCCCAATTTTCAAAGCTCCCTTTGAAAGTTTCTAAAATAATAAGGGCCTGAAATTATTACTAAAATAATATAGGCCCTGAGCCACCTGCTTTAACTCTGAAATTCTACTTTGAGAGGGGGTTGGATTACATGACGCAGGTCACTTCCAGCTCAAATTGTAATTCTATAACTTTATGATACTGTGACTTGCACTGAAATTAATTAGGGATTGATTTTGAAGAGTGAAATTATAGACTAAGAACTAGACATTGTAGGCATCCAAAGTTAAGAATCCCATCCCCTGTTTTTTAGCCACACCTCTGTCACTCTTAATGTTTAGTTCAGCTTTTCCTGTTCTCTCCTTTTCACTCCTATAGTACTGAGCTATTTTTTTCTGCTAACTTTGAAGTATTTGGCCATCTCACTTTGGTTTTGCCTTCTCTTCCCCTGACCTTGCCAAGCCCCTGGCAAAATCAGACTACAACCTTTTTATATTGTGGTGATGTCACTGATGGTGCAACTTTCAGATATTATTTATGCAATGAAATACAAGAATTAGCATAATCTTTAGTGAAGTATCTTTTCTGATATAATCTGCATTTACAGTTCAGGTAAATGCATCTTTTTGTGAAATCTTAAAATCTAAGCCAGAACTTAAAAAAGCCCCAAACCATAAAATCTACTTTTTCAAGCGGTGAAGGAGCTTTTCATTAATGAGAGCAAACAAAGTGCAAAATCAACTGCTTCTTTCACAGATTTTTTCTTTCCTGCTCTCTTTATAGCTGTTGTGAAAATTTGGAACTAGAGTGTAAGGCAGTAGTGCTATAGGAACACAGAATAAAAAGGCAGAGCTTCTCCCAAATAGCTTCTAAATTAAGTAGAGGAAAAACTAAAAATAGGCAATGTAAGACCGAGGAGATACAAAACATGTTAAGAAAATAGCAACAAACCCTGATATTTTTAATTAATTATTACTAAAACACCTCAATGATAAAGGAGTAACTTTGTGGGTTTTGCTGTCAGATTTCAAGTGCTATTCCTGGGAAGCCAGTGGGAAACTGAACTTGCACAAGATCCAGTTTTACTCTCGTTTTGGGAGATCTCTGAGCTTTGTAACATGTGCAAAAAGAGTAGCTGTTCACTTACAGAAGGGGTCCAAAAATACATACTGGAAGTGGCCACAAGTACATTTTCACATGGTCTTAGTGTACCAGATGCTGTGTGACAAAAGGGATAAAACTGTCCATTCTGAAGAATGTCAACACCATTTTTACCTAAGTATCACAAGTTTATAGGGGAAAAAAAGTTGTTTCCACTGTGATGGATGTACGTTATGCTCCCTAGGCCAAGAGGTGGTAGACCAGCCTTAAAGTGTGCTAACCACACATGTTCTAGGTTCTCATAGTTCTGGCAATAACCGTTTTTCATTTCTTCTGCAGATGAATTAACAGGGCGTTCACAATGCCATTTCAAGCAATAAATGAGTAAAAAGCTAGATCTATAATAAATGGCTAAATCTTACTCACTCTTTCCCAGTGTAACAGAAGGAAAGAACTGTAATTTGGAGGCGGTCAGAGTCTGGTATCAGCGGGTAGAAATTTTACCTACATTTATGTTGTATAAAAACCTTCCTATGACTTTTGAAACAACTGGATGACTTCTTGTGTTCTGAGTCAAGATGTATCTTTAAAATCTTTTGAGAGTTTACTGTTTGCTGCCCTTCTTCCTAGTAATTCATCAGTTTAAATTAAGTAATTGCTGAGCAAATTCCAAACTTGTTCTGTGAATGTCAGCTTTTGCCTTCTTTAGCTGCTGAAAGACAGGTAGCTTTTGAACGAGTGGTTGATCTCAAAAAGTGAAACCTCTCTTCTTCAATTAGCTTTCTAATAGCACTAACTTTTTCTTCCAGGTGTATATATCTGTTGGTAATGAGGATGACTTGGGGTAAGAGAGAGAGTAATGGTGGGTCTATTGGGGCAGAAGAAAAGGAGAGCTTGATGGCAAATTAGAGAAACGTAAGTGAAAAGGCTCTGTAGAGAGGCACCATATGAGGAAGAGTGAGTCTGAACAGTTTGATAAAGGCATGGGAATGGAGGATAAGCAAGAAAAAAAGGTTTTAATAAATTGCCTATGGATTAAGTGTCTGCTGTTTGCTGAGTAGAGGATATATAAAATTAACTAGTTAAAGATCCTTTCCTCTTTCTTTCTTAGTTTTGTGTAGATTATATTTCATAGAAATGCAACAATAATCTGCGGCAAGGTTAAGACTGAACCACATCTAAATTGATAGAGTAGCTTTTATTGTTTAACATGGGAAAACCTCTGGAGAAAGAGAAGGACTGAGTTTTCTTACTGTTTTAGAGCAGTTGAAACCAGCAAATTCACAGAAGATTCAGGTTTGAAAAGTCAAGTATTATATTTTCTATTTTTAGAATCACAGAATAGTTTGGGTTGGAAAGAACTTTAAAGATCATCCAGTTCCAACCCCCTGCCATGGGCAGGGACACCTTCCACTAGACCAGGTTGCTCCAAGCCGCTGTGTCCAACCTGGCCTTGAACACTGCCAGGGATGGGGCAGCCACAGCTTCTCTGGGAAACCTGTGCCAGGGTCTCACCACCCTCACAGGGAAGAACTTCGGCCTAAAATCTCATCTCAGTCTCCCCTCTGGCAGGTTAAAGCCATTCCCCCTTGTCCTGACCCTACAGGCCCTTGTAAAAAGTCCTTCTCCAGATTTCTTGTCAGCCCCTTTAGGCACTGGAAGCTGCTCTATGGTCTCCTCAGAGCCTTCTCTTCTCCAGGCTGAACAAACCCAGCTCTCTCAGCCTGTCTCCATAGAAGAGGTGCTTCAGTCCTCTCATCATCTTCATGGCCTCCTCTGGACTTGCTCAAGCAGGTCCACATTCTTCTTGTTTTGGGGACACCAGAGCTGGACGCAGGACTCCAGGTGGGGTCTCACCAGAGCAGAGCAGAGGGGCAGAATCACCTCCCTCAACTGCTGGCCACGATCTTTTTCATACAGCCCAGGACACGGTTGGTTTATGGCCTGCAAACACACAGCTGCTGGGTCACGTTGAGCTTCTCAGCAACCAGCACCCCCAGGTCCTTCTCTTCAGGGCTGCTCTAAAGCAAGACCCTGGTCTATATTATTTTATTTATATTATCTATCAGGTTATCTGAAGATATAGTACTTTCGTTGGCAATTGTGCATAAAATCTTACAGTATTTTGCAGCTGTGGTGGTATTTGAGAATTGAGACTTCAGAATTTGTTAATATTAGAAAGACTGTGAAGATAAAACTTAAATCACCTCCAGCTGTTGTACATAAGCACACTGCTATTTTGGTACTAGAAATTAGTTGGTTGATATGGCACAAAGAGGCCCCACAAACAGCAGCAAAACATAGATATATATTTTTATCCTGGCTTAATTTTTAGGTTAATTGGCAAGCAGAAATTCTCTATGCCCTGGAGTTGTGTGTGTTGTGTAACTTGTCCTTCATAGAGATCTGTCTTCATAAGATGTAAGTCACTTTGTTGGTCTTTTTGAATACTCTTTGTTTGATGTTTTTTTGAATAATGAATTACTCAAGAAAAAAGTAGGCTTCACAAGTGAGGGCTCACCAGGTTCATGCAAAGGGACTGTTCCTGAAAAATCAATATATGGGATATTCTTACTGTTTCTGCTGTTCTATGAATTTTCAGATCTCATAAAACAGATTGCCTTCTAAAGACAAACATGACCAGGCATCTCATATTCTAGTTAAATAACCCAAAGAATTCATTATCCAAGCAACTGTCTGTGGTTCTTCAGTAACAATGGACTGAAAACTCAAAATTGACCTAGTCCCTATTTTTAAAAGTACATGAGAACTTATGCCCTTGACATCAACTTTTTTCTTTTCAATGGGATTGGTTTTGGTGCACAGGCTACACCAAAGTAAGGAAACAGGCTATTGCAATGTATTCTTAGATTGCTACAAATAAATATGTTTTCACTTTTTAAAGGTAATTCTAATCATTTGTCATTTGGTTTGTGAAGCAAATATTTAAAATAAAACACAGCTTTGGAATAGTGCTCCATATTACACTGTCCTGCAGGCATTTGTAGGAAGTTAAGAGGTGTCATATAAATAACACCAGAATTTCTTGCATTTGATGTTATTGAATGGGCTGAAATATTACTTATTAAAAACAGTGGGTTTCTAGCTGTAATTTATATTCAGAAATGAGCTAAATTATTTGCTCAGAATAATTTGATCAGCTGCTTTTTTTTTTTTTCCTTTTTTTTTTCTTAAATTAAAACATTTTAATACAAGTGCATGTGACTTTCCAAGTACAAGTTAGGGCAAAGTTCTTTAGGAGTGCAGAGAAATATGTATCCTTATAGCCTTGCAGGTGTGGTTCAGAGACACACCCTGAGTTAGGCTGTCTCTTTCTGTTGATTATGTAGAGATTGGCTGTTTCTATAAGACAAATCAGTATATAACCTTATACTGGTAGGGGAGTTGCTTAGTTCAGTATATTTACTCTGCTGGGAGAGGGCAACTTTGGGGTTCAGTCCTCTATTTACTTGAGACAGTCTTATAATGAAAGGAGAAATATTATAGAATAATCCTGAGCTTTTTACTGATGAATTTTCTGTCCAAAAAAAAAAAAAAAAGCAAGCAAAATTATCATTTTGAAAACTGTAACACTGTGACCTGAACTTTATCCAGTAACCAGGCTTCTTGCGTCTGAAACTGGCAACCTGTGTGATTAAAGGTTTGATCTTATTAGAACCTAACTAATGTAAATCATCGAATCTGATACCTAAAACATTTGTCTTGTGCTTGTCATACGTCCTTATTACAAGCTTATATTACAGAAATTTTCCACCACTGTATGCACTTCATTTACAACTCTCAGAATTTGAATTCAATGAACAGTTACATGGAAATGGAAATGATGGGTAAATATGTGATGGTCTAGATTTCTTGAGCTGCCATCTTAGGCTAAACAAAGCTCACAGTCTGCTTCCAGGTGGAAGAGAAAATGATCATTCACTTAACTAAATGTAGCTGTTGACCAACTGTCCTAATCATAGTGAAACCCCTTCTTTCCAGGCATTTTGTGAATTGCTGAGCACAAAATGACATTGTGTGTACACAAACCATCTGTTTATTTTGGCTGCGTACCATAAATATGTATGGTACTGTATATACCTAACAGGCCTAGGCTGTCTATAGATCTAATGGCATACGACAGTACATGATTCAGAGGAGGGAGCAACTTAAGAAAAAAATGGGTCAACTTTGTCATGAAGACATGGATTTTCTATTTGTTCATCCTTGTGCTTTTGTATTTCTTAGATATTTTTTTTAGGAAAGGAATGTAGATACTTTTCTTACCATAGTGAGAAATGTGAAGAGACAAAGTCAAGAGGGAGTTACCTATTGTGCTGTAATTTAAGGTTTTAAGTGCCTACAGCCTCTGTAGGCTGGGATACCAGGAATGTGAAATAAGATGTCTCCTGGGAATAAAGGGTGACAATGACTGATTAAATATGAAAGCCTGTTTGTAGGACACACATTGTGAAGACAGTGTCTCAATTCTTTTGCAATTCATCATGATGAAAAGCAGAGTCTAAGGATTTGGAGAAGTGTTGTCTCATTCTTTTAAAAGGGAATTCAGCTTTAGTCCCATTTAAGTTTTTCAACCTTTGTCTTTAAATCCAGATTTGCCAAGTGACAAATGTACTTTTACGTGTAGAGGGTCCCAGAGATTAAAAGCAATATTTTTATAGGTCCTTGAGTATTTAATGTGAAGGAAGTATAAACGGCTTTGTGGAGTAAGCACAAATTTTACAAGGTGTGCTAAACTAAGTTCAGTGGAGTGTTGCTGAATACTGCAGCTTTGCTAGTTTAGCTGTAAACTATTCACTAAAATTAATCATTGCTGTCACAAAGCTTAGGATTTTCATACTGCACTATGTAGAGAGAGATTAAGGCCTTCCAATTGATGTCTAATTCTAGTCTGGTCATTTGTTTTCATCTAGTTATCAATATGCTGACATTAGTTGTTCCAAAAAGTCAGCAGAGAATTGCACTGACTTCAGTATTTACTTAGTGAATGCTGCACCTCTGTTTCTGCACACATTGCCTTCTTACTAGGTAGGAAAAATATTTTATTTGTCTTTGAAAAGAATATTCAGAACATGGTACAGTGTTAAATATCACGTTCCCAGAAATTACCTCAAGGGAACCATGTGACCGTATCAGAGCCAAAGAGGAGGACAATGCCAAGTACAGCACAACATTGTAATAGATTTGTACTGTCACTGAGATAAGGGAGCCAGTTCCCCTTTTCTACCACTAACCTGGACAAATTGACTCTCCATGGCTTTTCCTTGCTCACTCATATATCTAATTTCATTTCCTGGAACACAACAAGATTCTTGAGTTATTTTATCTTTGCCACTGTTCAGTGCAGTAAACAAAATACATGTTTCACTCTGGTGAGGTGATGAAGCAAACCTGAGTGAAAGCATATTGTGAAAGGGAAAAGGTTAAAAAAAAAAAGTCAGTGCTAATTCTGACATCAAATTATATACTGACGCAGAAAATGAATCAGAGTAAACCATTTCTAGCACTCAAAAGCATGCTGATTGATATAGGGACTGCTAATGAAAATTGGTCTAATAATTTGAAATGCATGCATATCAAATACACATAACCCATGCACTAAGATATTTTGTGTAAAGTGAACTTTATTGGAAATTTTAATCAATGTCTTTTTAAACAAGTTACATTTTCAGTCAGATGCATAATTTTTAATCTATTCCACCCCTCCACTGGTGGACAACAATTGAGGTTTTCATGTTCCTTGCAAATTAAACTTTAGATTTTGATGAAAGTATCTTCCCAAATTAAGTATATTGGTTGCCCATCTATTTATTTCTCTGGAGAGCAAACTGCTTCTCATTTAATTGCATTTGGGCATTGTGACATATTTTGATTTCAAATACCATAGTTAAAATAACAATGGACATTGATTATGACACACTTATGACTAAAACTTATGACAAAATCTTACTAATCCCTTTTCTGCTTACTTAGGCAATTGGTGTCATTCTGCCTAAATCCTGATACTTACAAGTTTGTCCTCAGCTGAATAACACTTAATTTTTACATTGGTTATAGCTGTACAGATGCCCAGAATATTGAGTATTCTCTTACCAGCATATTCTTTTATTCTTAAACACCCCTGCATACACTATAAAATTTGGGGGGGTGGTGGTGGTGGTGGTGGGGATGGGGATGGTCTCCAAATTTATCACAGAATACACGTTAATATGCATTAAAATGTTCAAAGAGCAACATTCATCATAGTCTCTACATTTAGGAGATATCAAAGAAACTCAGCAGTGTATTATAAGCAGCTAATGGGAAATTTCTGCTTGCAGTTTGTGTCATTCTGTCCTTTGAGTGAGATTTTGATCAACTACAAAATGTCATCCAGACTTCCTATTTCTATTTAATCCTGGGAAGGAGCTCAGAATGCATCACTTCATTTTGTGAATGGTGTCTGCTCATAGTGAAGTAGTTCATAAAAACCACACAGTAGCAATTCCCCAAAGGAAAGTCAATGAAAGTATTTCCACTTTACTGCCGCTGTATGTATTGGGTAAACTGAAGAAGAGAAATGATTTAACATTCATATTAGCAAGGATTCAAGAATAAATTAAAAATACAGCTTCTAGTGGCTAGACCAATTTATATAATATACCCAAAACTACGTTTGGTTCCCTATTCCAAGACATGGGAATAAAGTGTTTAACCTTTCATCTTATTTTCATAAACAAGGCATTTTCTAACAGCAGCCTCCATCCAGCCTTCAGCCTGTCTAGGCCATTGGTCATCTCAGGATGAAATACTGGATTCTCCTTTCAGTGCCTCTGCCAGAAAAAATAGGACTGCTCAGGCACCTAATACTGAGAAACAACTGTGGCAATTAATAAAACCAAACTGTCTCATATTTTAGCATAGTTTATATACAATTATTCCATTGGCCAAAAGAAATCAAAATATTGATTCTGATACCCTGAAAATATTGGTGGAATTGGACAAAATGTCTTTTCATTTGGTGTGTCCTCTTTATTCCAGTGGTATTTCCGAAATAATCTTTCATCTGTGTGAAACACTTTCAGGAGATACCAGTGAGAGTAGCTTTCTTAATATACTAATCAGAGAGAAAGGGCTGCATCACGAGAAGTGTGATCGGCAGACTGAGGGAGGTGATTCTCCCACTCTACTCTGCTTTTGTGAGACCCCCCTTGCAGTCCTGAGTTCAACTCTGGGGTTCCCAACATAAGAAGGACTTGGACCTCTTGGTGTGAGTCCAGAGGAGGCCATGAAGATGCTCTGAGGTCTGGAGCAGCTCTGCTCTGGAGACAGGCTGAGAGAGCTAGGCTGGTTCAGCCTGGAGAAGAGAAGGCTCTGAGGAGACCATAGAGCAGCTTCCAGTGCCTAAAGGGGCTGACAAGAAATCTGGAGAAGGACTTTTTACAAGGGCCTGTAGGGTCAGGACAAGGGGGAATGGCTTTAACCTGCCAGAGGGTAGACTGAGATGAGATCTTAGGCCGAAGTTCTTCCCTGTGAGGGTGGTGAGACCCTGGCACAGGTTTCCCAGAGAAGCTGTGGCTGCCTCATCCCTGGCAGTGTTCAAGGCCAGGTTGGACACAGCGGCTTGGAGCAACCTGGTCTAGTGGAAGGTGTCCCTGCCCGTGGCAGGGGGTTATAACTGGATGATCTTTAAGGTTCCTTCCAACCCAAACCATTCTGTGATTCTATGAAAGGACATGATGCTACCAAAGGAAATTAAATGTTACAAATAACTGGAAAAGTGGGGAATAGAATGGAAATTAGAAACCAGCCTTAACTACAGAAGTCTTCATTATACTAGCTATGATATATTATGTATAATTATAATTGGGAACATGTATTCCTTCAGACTCTTGTTTGCTTTTGCTGATGTCAAACATTATCCAGATGGTATAGTGCATTTTCTGTAATCACCTCCTTTTTATCTCATGCTTTTCCTGATCTGTATTCCTCATAGTGCTTTTTTTTCTTTCCTTTTTTTTTTTTTCTCATAAAAGATATTATAATGTCCTTCATTCTTAGTCCTATCGCCATACTTTTCTTTCCATTGGAACCATTTATTTGTTCATAAACTTAATATGACCTTTTTTCTTAAACATGCTTTTTATCTCTCTTTGCGAATTTCAGATTTAGTGTGCTTTAGAAGCATATATTACTTGTAAAGAGTATTGCCTGTTATTGTTATCATTTTCAGATCCTGCAACAGTAAGGATTGTATGCAGAAGATAGACATATTTCCCGCATATAATTTTGAAGTTTGATACTATAAACCAACACATTCTTTATAGCAACCTGAGAAGCATTAAATTATCTATATGCAGTTTGAAGGAGTGATTTTTTGAGAATCAGTGGAAAAAAAACCCAAAACTCTTTGTAGTGAGACTTGATTATCTACAAAAGAAGAAGCTGTTTCCTGTCCTTGTAGTGTCTTAGGCAGTCAGTGCAGAGGAAAGTGTGTCTTGGGTAACAATGGGTATTGGCATAAGCCAGGGGAAAGGGTATTGAGTTTTTCTCCTGAAATGGCTTATCTTTGGAAGCACAGACTGGAGAGTCATGAACTCGGTCTTTGTTTTCAGCTTCTTGCCTTTGCAGTCTTTCGTTTTTGGTATCCACAAAATAGCAGAACTCTTTGTATTAACATTTCAGGATTCCCATTAGCCAATCCTTATAATGAATACACAACAGAAAAAAATCAACACAGAAAGACACAGAAGTGTGTGATTAATCTTAGGCATTAACTTCTGTTATCATTTCCATTAAAATGAAAAATACTAATATCCATGTGGAATTTAAATAACATCTCTTTGTGCCTATCTATCTCCTAGTACATAACAATGTAATTTAAATATCCCTCTGTCTCTGTAAGTTAATTCATACTAACAGGTAATGTCATCATAAGAACTTAGAAAGACATAAGTATATATAGAAAACTTTTCAGGCGCTGAAATGCATCTGACAGCTATCCGAGATAGAATCAATCAGCTATTTGAACAGTGCATGTAACTCATAGGAAGAAGTAAAATAAGTAAAAGTGCCAGGAAAATCAACTGATGAAATTTAAATTTTAAATCAGTATTACCCAGGGCCCTGGGATTAAAGTGACAAACCTTTCAGAAAATGCTATTCATTTTCTTTCAGCAATGCTAGTGTCCAGAATTATGATGCTGTCTTTAACATCACATCCAATGCCAGTGTAGTACTGATGGCGGGAGTGAAAGGCTCCCACTGTGTCTCCATGGCAGTTCATGAAAATCTTCCTGGTCTGATGATCTAACAAGTCTGCTCAGATGCAAACACAGGGGTTTTCCCACTTGTCACTGTTCCAGGTGATCCTTTGTGTAGAGAATCACATAACCTAATGCTTCTTGTATACCCATCTACATAATTCATTGCAGGTTTTTGCTCTGCTTTTGTTCTCTTCATGCTTTGGCACATGCTGCTAAAGCACCAGTTTGTCAGAGAGCCTGTTTAAATGTTTTTGGAAAGAAATGTGTAAAGGTAAATTCAGGGTCTTGGTGTCTGTAGATCTTGTGGCAGAAATGAAACACGAGCAGTACATACATACTTGCCTGATTCTTATTCTCCACTCATCGATCCACAGGAAACAAGACTCGGGGAGCTTAAGGCAAGGAGGTGCTATAAGAGCAGACTGCTCAGAGAAAGATTAGATTTAGTCACATTTCCTTAAGCTTTAACTTGCACTGGACTAAAGAACGTTTGTATTTCAAAGACTTATATCTCCCTTCAGGGCCTCCAGTCTTAAAAGGTATCACGTAACAGAGAAGCCATCACTTCCTTGGACAGTTTGTTTTGATGGTTGCTTTCCCCATTATTAGCCTGTACCACGTTTCCAGTATAACACTGTCTGGCAACACTTCACAGTCAGTGGTTCCTGTTATGGCGTTTTCTAGTATATTTAACACTTCATTCAAATAACTTTTCAGTCACCAGGTAGAAAGTTAAACAGCTTTTTAGCCTTTCACTGAAAGAAAATGTTTCCCCATCTTTTGAATAATTTCTTTCTTCTCTTTCTATATGTCTTGTTTTACAATTTCCTTATTAAAATGTGGACAATGTAATTTTATGCAGTATCCCTGTGTTGGAGTTATGGTGCACTATACTGAAATAAGATTAGTTCTGTGTTGCCCTTTGCTACTAATTGGATCAATTGCTCTTCAAGTGTATATCAGGGGATTAAGTTCTTTTTTTCCAAAATAAGCATAGAATCATAGAATGAGTTGGGTTCGAAGGGACCTTTAAAAATAATCTAGAGTCATCTCCTTGCTGTGGACAAGGACATGTTCCACTAGGCCAGGTTGCTCAAAACCCCATCCAACCTGGCCTTGAACCCTGCCAGGGATGGGGCAGCCACAGTTTCTCTGGGCAACCTGTTCCGGTGCCTCACCACCCTCACAGTAAAGAACTGCTTCCTTATATCTAACCTAAACTTCCCCTGTTTAAGTTTAAACCCATTACCCCTTGTCCTATCGCTACAGTCCCGGATGAAGAGTCCTTCTCAGGCATCCTTGTTGAAAGTTGAAAGGCATCCTTTCAACTAATTTGAAAAACTTACAATGTCATGAGTCAGTCTGTGTTTTCTTCAGGAGAGGAGATGAGGGTGTTACTAACCTGAACTAGCATGGGCATCTAAAAGCACCCATTTCTCTCCTTGGACTACAAAAAGTAGGTAGCTCTTTTAGCGAGGGGACTAGCTCAGATACCTGCCAAGCGGGCACGTTTATTTGGTCAGATGAATCCCATCCCTTCTGGTGGAATGGACTTCTATAGCTCTGTCTTCAGTATTCTCAACTATGCCAATCCTTATGTTATCCAAAATTTTCATCAGACGCACTTTTATATATTTCAAACCATTTGATGAAATGCTTCAGTAGTGCAAGACTTGCTGCTATAGCTACAATTCTACGTTAGAGACATCTTCATTCAAATTATGTTACTCCACTGTTGACTACTTTTTGTATTTATTGTCTAGCCAGTTCTTTGTTAAATCTAGGCTTTAACGCTGTTTAATAGTGCTAATTTTCTATGTGGTTCTCATGTAATGGCCTTTCAGAAGTCTGAATATTTTACATTTGACAGTTATCTTTGTCAGCCAAAGCAGTAAGCTCAGCAGAGGATGCAATCAGGTTTAGCAAGACGTGTTTTCCATAAAATCTAGGGCAAGCACTTAGCAAGATTTTTCTTTAATTATCATTGAACTGAAAATCTCTGTTTTCTATTGATGTGCTTTTTCTAAATTTCCAGATATAACAATATATTTCTTGGAATCCTTCAGATGGTTGCTCTGCATTTTTTTTTTATATTCCACTGTGAAGTTCCTGATACATTAACCTGAACATCAGCTGCAGCCATAATACTGTTGAATTTAAAATCAATATGAGAATATTTTATTAGTTGCTTGATATAAGAATAGATAAGAAACATTCAGTTTAGCTGGAAGGTGTGTATATATGGATTTTTTTAACAGCTATAACTATCCATATATTTTTAACAGTATTAATTAAAGTTTAGAGGTCAATCACCTTTTTTTTTTCACACATAATAATCCTCAATCATACTTCTCTATTAAAATCACAGACCAGTTCAGCAGTTCAGCTGTTCAGATAATCTTTTTGACCAAAAGGTGTACGAAATTTCTTTTGCTTACTTGAAAAAGTGATATTTGGAAAGAAAATACATCTCTTACTCACAATTATCAGGTCTTCCAGTAGAATTGATTATAATGCACAAAACATTGTGTGTGAACTGCATTAAGATGTACAACTGCTGCTGTAGCTAATAGTGTTCTTACTCTCAGAGTTCTCTACAAAAGGTTTTGAATGCCTGGTAGATAAAAGTGTACCTTGTCCTTTTCCTCAGAACTGCCAGGGACAATGAGGCATCTTTACTTTTTCTATTCTAATAGTCCAGGTGATATTGGACTCAAAGCAGTGACTGGTAATGACTGAATGATGCCATCCAGAATAGCCAACTCTCCACTTGATTCATCCAGTCTTCCGACTTACTCCATTATGTTTTGTGTTCTGAAAACACCAAACTGTAGTGATTCATTGCTTTCCATGGCTTGTGAGCAATACCCTTTATTTTTTGTGACATCAGCCTTTGTACTTCTGACATCCTCATGTAATTTTATGTTTAAGACAAAACTGGTGTTCCTTATTTGCCAGCACAAGTACATCCTGTTGCCTGAAATAGCTGCGCCATGTGCCAGAGACAGATTACTTAATATATGAAAGATGATTAAATATTCTTCCAAAGTTGCAGAAACAAGATTTTATGGACAATTTAATTTTGAATTTGTGAATAGGCTTTGAGTTGAAAGCTATCCACATCCAAATTCAGCTTTATTTTTTTCTTTAAAAAATAAAATGCATATTTAATCACTTACTATTCATTAACTTCATGTTTTCTCTCACTTTATAAGATTTTAGTGGCTATATGGATTTTTTAAAGTCAATAAACACAGTGCAGTTATATTATGAATATATGGGAATTAATTTGCCTAAACACCTACTCCTTGATCAGCTTCTTGGATATAAGCCTTTGTTTTTTATTCCTTCTTTCAGGCACAGAGCTCATTTACCATTTTGGAGAAGCGCTTTAGAGTTTGTGACTATAAATACTGCTAGTGCTCTGGTTTTCAGGCATGTAGTATACATTTACTTTCTTTCAATACTTAAATTTCAGAATGGTTTCTAGTTTTCACCATCACCGTATGTGTCACAGAAGTGCTAAACTGGAAAGAACCTTCTAAGTTCTCTGGCCCAACCTACTCTTCAAAGTAGAGTCAACACTGAAATCAGAGCAGGTTGCTCAGGGTTATCCAGTTGCATCCTGGAAACCTCCAAGGACTGACACAGCCTCTCTGTAACCCTGTTCCAGTTTTTCATTATTTTCATAGTAATTTTTTGTTGCTTATGTCCAGATGGAACCTCCCCCAACTCAATTTATAACTGTTGCATCTTCTCCCACCAAGCATCTGAGTAAAGAACTTGGCTCTGCTTTCTTTGCTACCTCCTTGCAAGTATTGCAAAGCTGCTCCGAAACATCTCCCCACTCCTTCCCTCACTGTTCAGAGGCAGGCAAAGATCAGTTTCTCCACTTCGTGGACCATTTTCTTCAAGCTTCTTTCATGCTAACTAGTTATGCTAGAGAATACAGTCATTTCTAATACTTCTGGTTTTATTAAGTCAAATTCTTTTTTCCCGGAACAGACAATATTCTAAACAAGCCAAGTTTTTCAGATCCTAAATTTTATTAGTCACCCTTTAATACAGTATCTAGTTATCATGTTCTGTTATTCAAATCTTAATTTTGCCTAAATAGCTTAATAGCTTTTGGCAGTAAGATGTTAATTATGCTTGCAATAATTGACCTTCACACCTATAAGTGCAAGTAGGTGCATATATGTAAATTAAGACTTATAAATATGATGGAATGCCAGCAGCATTTGACACCAACTATGCACCTCCTGTCTCCTTCTTTGTTTTCTGAGCTAATAAAGCATCAGTTTGACTTGGGCTCACATGAGTTACAACATTCAAAGTACAAGTCCCTTTTTGTGTTTTATTAGGATGAATATATTAAAGCACAAACACCAAAGAAGTCCCTTTTGCCACGTTACTGAATATTCTGCTTTGAATCTGGACCCTTCCCCTCTTATCCCATAGCAATGACAACTTTTGCACCTTTTATGTACATTCCAAATTATTTTCTGCTTTTTTATTCCTATTGCCCCAGCTAATGGAGATGTATGATGATTTAAGAATCTTTGTTTTCCTTTTAAAGGAGAGTTTCTACTCATCATGACTGCAAGAAAATGAAAGCATGAAACAAAACATCAGTAAATATGGTTTCCTTTTCATCACTGTTTTTTGATGTTTCTGACTTGTTACACTATTTTTAGATTAAGGGATTTTTTCTAATTTAACACATTTGAAATAAAAATATTTATTTTATGCATTACATTTTTCAATTTTTTTACTGCAACATTTAACCCTTAACCTAGATAAAATGGCTTATATTGGGTATTAAGATGGCAGTAGTTGTAAAAAAGGGATTCTGGGTATTAAGCTTTTTCCATGTTTACGTTTTTTGAAATAATGAATGGAACAGATACAGCTAATGTTCTTCCCTGTGGCATGGGAAATGCTGGCTTCTGGTGATATAAAAATGATTTTCACAGTGTAACGGGCTCCTCCTTCCCACATGGCAGAGCTCCAGGCTTTGCACTGGCAGCAGGCCGAGTGCATGGGAACTCAAGCTAAGAGCAGTGTGGCAGATGGAGCTAAATGTCGTCTCCTCAGGCATGGATTTGCCCAGTGTCGGGCAAGCATGAGGGGAGCCCTGGAATGGCAGGACCACCATCGCCCTCGTCCTCTCCCCCAGCCTGAGCTTTTGCAGAGGTCATTCCTGCATCACACAGTACAGTCATCTGCTGGATCATCTGGAGGTGCTCCATAAAACTGTCCAGCATTAGCGTCATGCCATGCTGAGTGTCCAGGGGTTCAGATAGCTCTTGATTTTCTTCCACCATCAGGCGCATTGGGACAGTGAAGAGACAAATGCACAAATTTGTTAAACCCTCTCTGCCAACAATGAGGCTGTGTCCTGTGCAGGTCTGGTAGTGTTTGGCAATAAAATGTCTGCACCAAGGAGAGAAGCCTTTGTAGTCTGGAAAAGAGAGGATTGGCTGTACTGCAGGAAATGTTCATTATTTGTACCACTGGTCACTAATAAGTCTTCTGTAGCTCAACTAAGCTTTCTAGCTCTAGGACAAAAAGAGGAGTCGCAGGGCTGACACTTTAGATTGCAACTCTGTGGATATGTATTAAGGCTCTTCTATTCTTCATTCCTTTTAGAACTTTTATTTTTGTTGTAGATGATTTCTACCTGTAGCTTAGTTTTACATAACCTAATAAGCGCTGATTGTAATGCTAGGGTCTGTACTGTTCATCAGTAGTGGTGGTAGACAAGCCAACGTGTATAGAAAAGACTCTCAGCATCTATAGACTGCATTGAACAGCCTTGAACATAGAAAGGAACATATAATGTGTACTGGCGAACAGATGAAAGAAGTTTCTATAGGTAATGGTAAGGCTCTTCCTTCTACTCCAATTCATGCATGGAAATTTGGGTTCAGGCCGTCTGGGAATTAAGGGAAGGGCCCCATCTGCATTACAAATATTTGACTTGCCACTGTTTCTCTGAGGAGATATTGCCTTGCTTGAAAAGCAGTGGTGCAAAACTTCAATGTTCATTAATTTGCTCTTGTGTTCAGAAATGGAATTCACTCGCTGTTAGAAGAATCTGCAAAACTTTATTCATACAAGCAACTCTTTCTGCAGGAGCCTCTTTCTTTGGTTTATATACCTCGCGGGATATAATTTATGCAAATAATCTTTCATTTTTTCCTGATTTTGGCAGGACTTGGAAAATTTGAATGCCACTATTTCCAGTGACTCAGAGACAGGCTCAAAGGGATGAGATTTCAATCCCCCCCCCCCCCCGTAATTTTCTTTCATTATAAAATTTTGCAGTCTTTATGAATATTTTGCTATGCTATGACGATATCACTACCAGTGATACTATTGTAGAAAGGACATAGTCTCAGTGAATGAAAGTTAGAGATATCTTCGGATTTTAGATTTCACTGACAGACAAATTTTTTTCTAGGCTGAATAGGTGATTTTATAACATTTCCTTGTAAAAGGAAAAAAAAACCCAAAACTAGTCTAATCTTTCAGGCTAAAAAGACAAATTATGATTCTTCAATCTGAAAATCATAGCATCATATAGTAGTTTAGGTTATAATGGAAGTTGTCTGGTCCAATGCCCAGTCAAAATAGAAAGAATGCTGAATTATGAACTTACATCCAGCTTCAAAGTTGGATCAGGTTGTCCAGAGCCTTGTCCAGTCAAGTGTTGTGAAGTCTCCATCCTTGGACATATTCAACACTTGACTTCTCTCAACCTCTCTGTGTCATGTGCTCCAAGCCCCTAATCATACTTTTGGCTTTCCACTGAACTTGTTCCAGTATCTTTCTTGTTGTGGGGCACACAAATCTGGGACACAGTATCCATTTGAGTCTCGTAATTAATGGATGGCAGAAATGGTCAGAAGATTGGTATAAAGTCTGCAGAAATGAACGTGAATACCTCTAGGTGCTGCTTCAGTTGAGAGATGCTTAATGACATTATTATCAAAAATACAATAACCTCTGTATATTTTAATTCTCTGTTAGTTAAATAGATACAGGAAATCCTACAGCTGTGGGAAACTTTTGGTTACTTATCTGATGATAATAGATAATGTTGATGTCAACTGTTATACCTGAATCTTGCAGATATTTTTCTTTAATTATCATATATGACTGTATAGGTACTTCACTGTTGTTTACAGACAGAAAGAAACTATTTATTTTCCATACGGGATTCCCTTCTCTCAAAGAGTTTACAAAGAGTTTTCAAATTAGTTTACAGGTTTGTCCAAAAAGGAAGTTTCCCAAAAAAATCAATGCTATTCTAGATGTTGTGTTTAGTTTAGTTCATCTTGCAAAATCCTAGGGAAAAATCATGAATGTCCTTGAACAGCTATTCATGTAACATCTCTCCTACTATTTGATATAATATCATCATCAGTTAATTAGTGCAACTAACTTAAAACCAATGAGATCTACAAATTCTGCTTTGAATTTATCCTAAGAATTATGACAGCAGGTACAGATTTGAGGAAGTAATATAATATGTTGATATATTTATAAAATATTGACAGTTGGGCACTAGTTTACAGAACTGTAGCAGAGTTTTAAATTGCATCCTAAGGAATCTGTGCAAAGGACTAGTAGACATCTTATAGCTTTTGCTTTCTACCCCTCATAATTGTTTTAATGTCAGTTATCCCAAATAAGCTCTGACTGCATTTATTCAATCTATAGAATTAGAGGGGCTGAATTAGCACTACAACAATCAAGCACTTCTAGAAAAGGAGAATCTATGTTCCACTTTGTACTGAAATTACCCTGAGTATAGGTTTCAGCTCTATATGAAAGCAATGAACGTTATTTCCAACTGCTAAGCTAACCAGAATGGCTTTGTGCAAATGGTGACTGTAATGAGTTTTCACCCTTTCACACTTCGCACTTTTCACACTGACTCACACAAAGATATGATCATACCTTCCTAGTTAAATATTCTTTTCCTCTAGAAACATTTTAGTGAATTTGTAATCTCATTAATACCTAATGTAGAATTCGTGTTAATGGCGAAGGAGACTTGAAAAGACTTCAACCTGAGAAATGAGGCTTTGGGGCAAATCTCAGAAGTAATCATACCATGCAGCATTCCTCTAATCTCAACACCAAGTGTATACTAAGGTGGCCTATGCAAGATGGTTTTGCCACCTTAGGTGTATGAGTACCAGATGTATCTATGTGCAGTCTCTCCTAAGTCTCCATCACACCATTTTCTTTTTAGCCTTTGGGTGAATTCTCCAATTAAGTTGAGGGTAGCTGACTTTCCCTTAAATATCCCAAGAACACAGTGACAGCTTTGTCTCAAGCATAATACTAGACACTATGAAAGGCAAAACATGAGTCAGGAACTCAGTGAATTATATCTTTTGACCTGGCTGCTGAGTCACCTCTCTCTCAATGCTGAGACTGAGACTGTTAGAGTTCCTGGAGCAATACATCTGTAACATCAGTATGATCACAGAGCCATTAACCTGTGAGAGTTGGAGTAATCAGTAGTCAATCTGCAACTAACTCTACTGCTAGAAGACTTTCTAAATTGGCGCATTTGTTAAAGCAGCAATAACAATGAAATTATCGTGACTGTAATTTCCAGGAATGACAACATCTGTTGGAAAGCACTTGAGAAAACCTGCATTAAGATAAGTTTGAGTACTGCATTATCCATTCAGAACAAGATAAGCTCAGAAGTCTCTTTCTCCATAAGTAAAGAATTTGTCTGCCCCAACCGCATCAACCTTTCTCAGTTACATAGGTCTGGTCATCTTCCTTCTAACACAAAAATGCTTTATCAATATTTTATTGTTAGAAGCCTTCTCTTTTTCTTTATTATATCTTTTTCTTTATTGTATAATGATTAATATTTATAAAAATAAAGCATCAACTTTCCCACACTAAGAAATCAAAGCAATATTTCTATCTATTGGAAAAAACACCTGACATGAGTACAACTTGCTGATATAGTTTATTTGCTGCATGTAAAGTTAGATTTGAAGTATTCCTTAACTTCAAGCTAATTCTTCTGCTATCTAGTCTAGTTGCCAGCAATCAGTAGTGTTCTTACTAAACTCAAAAAACCTCTAACTGATCATAACGTGCAATCATGCACCATTAGTTACTAATAAAATTAATAATAAAAAGCACATTATCTGTGCTTTTTATTATTATATTATCTGTGCACATTATCTGTATTATCTGATTTTGTTAAGATGGTGAAAATATAATTAGTAAAGTGACCAGTAACCATCCCCATGTTATTTCGTATATAAACTCATAATGAGGTTTGAACTTGAAATCCTTTGAATGTAGCTAATGAAAAAGGAAAAATTACTATTTTTTTTTTCTGGTTTTCTCACTTAGACAATGACAGTCATTGAAATTTGGGGTTATTCCTAGAGTCAAATTGTTTTAAATACTTGGTTTCCAACTATTTTCATCAGAAGAAGGTGCTTGTCTACAAATTCTCATACAAATTTCAGAAACAAAATCTGTTATATGTTTGGGTTTTGTTTTGTTGTTTGCTTTTTTTTTTTTCCTGGAAGTTATAAATATTTCATTCAACCTATTCCAACCTAAATTGGATATTTGGATATTTAATAATAATAATAATATTAGTAATAACAACAATAACTATAATCTGAACCAGACAGACCTGCAAACTTTTGGGGGCTTTTATTAAAAAATTAAAACAGTTAAACATTTTAGTTACCTCAGAAGTAGCCTAGCCAGTGTGCGGGGCTACATGCCTTGACAGACCAACTATCATGTACCAATTTCTTTTTCATATGAAATATTTTGCCTTCTTCCAATGTTACTGAGAAAAAAAAAAAGTGGGAAAGTGAGCGGGTTGTGAGCTGTCTGAGTCTTTATAATGGCCATGATGGCCTTGATTTGGAACATGGGTCATAGGCTGGTCATCCCTGAATTGGTTGGTCATCCTTGTCTATCTGTACTCTTTGTATAATTGTCATGTTCTGCTTGGCTTGCACTTAACAGGCCTGTAGGACATGTGAAAGTTTTTGTTATTTTAAAATCTGAAAAGCAACTCAAGATTCCTGAATCTTACCACACTTTTTGACTCACTAAATGTGCCTCAGCTTAATGGTAGGGTCTCATGCCACAGTAGTGCTGATTCATGTAAAGCATAACTGTCTGCTAATTCTATCAGCTCTTCTATTAATTCAAAAAGGAAAATTCTAAAAGTTTCCAGTGCTCTGAATAAAGGAGACTTTAAAATATGAGGTTTTAAATTAAAGTGATTGCTCATTTTTCTTTTCTGTATTTTTATATTGTGAAATATAGTCAGATAAAGGTTTGCTAAGCAAAATCCTCACTTTTATAATTCTAGAAAGTTTTTTTTATATACCTTGTACAGTTTTTATTATGAACAGTTAAAAAATTGTGATTCTTTAGCATACTCAGTTTTCCTGTCTCTCTCACTCGTTTTCCTGGAAGAAAATCACCAGTATTTTTCACATAAGGATGTATTCTTAGACATTTCATAGAGTGCTCCAGTACATTCGGAGAAAATGAATGAGCCTCATGGAATGAGAGTTATCACTATTAGTGACATCTCTCTAAGGAATTAGGGAGAGCATAGATACAAGGGAGATACCATCTCGCTTGCTTTTACATGTGTTTTGCTTTCTCTCTCCTCTTTGGAGATTGTGATTAAAAGTTAACATAAACTCCGTTGATTTATCTTTTCATATATTTGCTCTTCCTTTGGGATGTTTTGGGTTTCAGAACTACCAAAGCTCCAAAGCCTGAAAAAGATAGAAGGAAGAAAAAGCCCTCAGTGTACAGTTAACAGCTACAAGCAGTTACACACTGTGCTTGAGTATGAGGAGAGAAAATTTAAGCAGATTTACAGATGTTGAAGTTCAGTACGTGAGACATGGAGAGTCAATGACATTTCCTGGGATTTTAGCAAAGACAAGCTAAAGCGTATCCTCTCCAACAGAACCAGCATCTCTTTGGGCACCCAGCTATAATGTCAAGTAATTTGGCAGGAATGTGATGTTTCTCAGACAAAACGAAATGCAAGACAAGAGAAGCAACTGCAGCAGCGGGGCTCTGGAAACAGTGTCTGTGAGCAGTGAGAGGCAGATGGGGGAGCAAATTTCAGCCTGCAGAGGGGGAGAGAAACAGTGTCTGTTGCAATGAAGCTATCACAGAACATCAGTTACCATTAGCAAAACTGAACATGCATTAATGCAGATCACGTATTACTGGCTAATTCTGTGCTCATGTGTGGACATGTTCTTGGCCATTGCCTGGCTGACCCATTGCCTATTAATTCTGTATGCTACAGCTGAAATTCAATCCATGTTGCATTCAATAAGGGGGCTCCTCCAGACTAATCAGCCCAATCAGCCCCAGTGAGGGGCCCAGTGGTAGCCTGGTCAGAGTTGCTATGGACTTCCACAATAAAGCTGACAGGATAATTGTTTGTTTGGGGTTTTTTAGTGATCTTTGAAATATGAGATACAGTGGAGTTTTTTCTGTAACAGCCTTCTTAAAATGTCATATGCTTATTCAAACATTCAATAACTTATTGGCAAAGCATGATAATTTGATTTAATTGCTGATTTAATACAGACCATTTTAAGAAGTTGGATGACATTACCACTTTAATGGAGGTACTTCTATTTTCCTGCTTCTTTGTTAATAGTTAGCTAGACTACATACACTTTAAATGTATATATTAAAATGTAAAAGAAAAAAAAAGAAGAAAAGAAAAAATCACCTCTATAAACCATTTAAGGAACAAACTGCATTTGATCAAATGTGAATAGAAAGAAGTTGGGAATGTAATTTCAAGATGTATGTTTGAACATGCCATAGTCAATGTACAGTAGGGAACCTGAAATATCTGTAGAGTTATGATTTGTGTAACAGTCAACAGAGCTAAGTTTTTACCAGGACCTTTTTCATCACTGGTATTTTGGAATTGGTCATATTTGTGACTAGTCTGCATGACCATGCACTGCACGTCAAAATGTTATGTGATTGAGAGACATATGTCTACACTGTCCATAGGCAGCCAGTGGGCACAAGGGCTCAGGGAGACGGTGCAAGGCAGGAAGTGGCAACTGCGGGGTACATCTGGGGTAGGTGGACAGAGAGTGAAAAACCCCTGGTATCACCCTCAACTGGGGTTTAGGTCGACGATCAGTCCTGTGTCAGCACAGTTTCTTGGCTAATTGTGACACAGCCTCACCACATTTGCGAAGAAGGTGACCCAAAAAACATTGTACCTTAGACAACAGTCTGTCCTGTCCCTGTTTAAACTGTGCCCACAACAGTGCATAATTGTAGAGATAAAAGATCTCTAATATCCATATTCTTTGCCCACAATAATTTAATTTCACAAAAATTTATTTTCACCCCCTTGATGACATGGGGATGGACCTGGAACACTAGTTTTTCCATATGCATCTCTGTGCTTCCATGTGTGTAGACATACACACATATACACTTCAGAACTTTCACATTCCTCAGAAAATTATAATAAGCTCCACCAATTTTCCTTGCCTACAACTTCTAGTAATGCTGTAGCTTCTTCAATTCTTTCTTCAACCCACATAATAAGCTATTTTCATAGGATGCTCTGATGACTAGACAAATAAGAAAGAATTGTAGACAAACCATCTTTATCTTTTCAGACTTCATATATACTTAATAAAATAATTCATGGCAGTCCTTTTTTTCTAGGAAGTCTGATCAGGACATAATTAATTCCACTATTAGCAATCATATTAGTTAATAGTCTTATAGCATCTTAAAGCATGTTTTAGATAGGAAATTAGTTGCCTTTCTTTATGTATGGCTTGGGATAAATAATTGATCTCTCCACTGAAAATTTCTTATTTTATTTCATGACTTACTGTTACATTCTTTCTCCCTGTGTGACCTTTTTCTTAGTTCTTTACAACAGTGCAATCAAATACTAGTTTTCATTCTATTCTATTTCATTCTATAGATATAAAGTCTAAATAATGCACCATAGTTTTCCCTGTTAAAAAAAAAGAAAAATGGCAAAATCAGGGTAACAATTGAAAGAAAAATTGCAACAATTCCTTGTTATATGCTGCGGAATAATTTCCGTATCACACATGTCTCTATAGATTGAACATCAACATGATGGAAGGTGCAGTTATTCTTTCCTATCTCAGCATGTTTACAATGGAGTTCTTTTTATAGTTAAATCACTACGTTCTATAAAAATTCTTTTTTCAAGGCCAAGCTGTACACGGTAAATAATGGCCTTTGCCTCTCGGTATTGGATAAATGCCTTTGACTCTATTTTTCTTGATTTTCCCCAATCTTTTTCATCTTTCCAACACTCCAGTTTTATTTTTTAAAATCTAAAATTATGCCTCTCATGTACAACTTTCATAAGAGCACTTGAGCTTATGACTTTTCAATACTCAGAGGATAAGATATCGAAGCAGAATCATGAATTTCATGACAATCAGACCTGTCCTTTAACTCATTTAGACTGACAGTAGTGAAAGAACCGAACTAATGGTACTGTCACTTCATGTCCAATTCAGACCATAGATTGCAATAAGCCTTTGGAGTACTTAACTACAGTTGCTGGAAAGCTGAGATGTTGCAGTAGCAAATCAACAACAGTGTTTGCCCTCGTTAAATTAATACTCATGACTCTTTAAGAGTGACTACCCTCAACTGACTCATACAGGATAAAGTTAATACAACTGAAATCAGAGACTCCAGGAATGGTGCCAGTACCATTAGGAATTGACAGCCTGTCACCACCCCTGTTAACAGTTTTGCACTGTTAAGATAAGCCACTACCATGCTCCTATAAAATTCAGAACTGGTACAAATAAAGTGCAAAGGAATACCGTGAATTTTAAAGAGTGATTTGCTGAAAGGATTTTTGAAGATCCATTCATGTAAGGATTACATACTGCAAACCTCGAAGAGCACAGATAAAAGGAAATCTGGTATACTTGATTTAAACATTTCTGAGTCAACAAAATTCCATGTTCTTCAAGAAACCCTAAATGTGTTTCTTGGTATATTCCATCAACAATGGAAAAAGCTTGTGCTAATTTTATCTATCCAGTGCATTTTTTAACACATACATTATCTGTCAAAGCTTCATCTTAATTTGATTTCTGATATTTACAGGTTTACAGAGGTTGCCCAGAGAAGCTGTGGCTACCCCATCCCTTCCAGTGTTCAAGGCCAGGTTGGACAGGGCTGTGAGCAACTTGGATTAGTGGAAGATGACCTTGCCCATGGCAGACGGTTGTAACTGGATAAGCTTTAAGGTCCCTTCCAACCCAATCCATTCTATGATTCTATGATTCTATCTTTTCTGGAAGATAAAATGGAAATATTTTTACCAGGGGATGCCTGGTTTTGCTTGGTTCATAAAGCCATTTACCTGAGATTTTTCTAACTGAACTCTGTTGTGATTTTAGAAGTAACTTGATGCTAACATATTTTTGGACACTTCTCTGGGGTCTGCAAAACCTTTCACTTGCCTTTAACTCTGTCTGTGTATGTGTTCCATTTAGGATTAATGATTCTGGAGGAGATATCTGTTTCCAAAAGTAAAACTTAAATATGGCTGCATTTTCATTGTTCTCCAACTTTGAATAATTTTGCATTTTATTCTTTTCCTTAGCTTATTACTATAATTGAAGAAGGGATAACAAGTATACAATTGCCACTTACATAGTATTGACATACCCTTCCAAAAGGAAAAGTACAAAAAGCCTGTTAAGCAGTTACATTCTGACTCTACTTAAGTAATATGTAAGTACAATGTAATTTACTGTGGAGCTTCTCTATTGAAATAAAATTATCCTTAGGCTAGCAAACTGGTTGCCTAAATTTTTCTTTTTTAGGGTTTAAATAAACAATACGAGAAACCAAAGAACCATCAATAAAATCATATACTATAAGAATTTGGAGACAATATTTGAATCTACTAGGTAGTTTGGACTTCCAATCTATTTTTTTTATTCTGCTGACTCTATGAACCTGTACATCAGAATGCAGTTTAGAGTTGAGTCCCAGTGATTCCTAGTCTCATGTTTTATGCATTAGTTTTATCAGTGGATGTTTATGCACTTGATTTAAAACCTAATCTACTATGACATAACGATTCAGCCTTCTCGCTGAGCTTTAAAGATTGGCAAGTAAAGAGCGATTAGAAACAAATTTTATGTTATGCATTCTATTCCTAAAAATTCCTATTGTATAAACATTATGCTCACATCAAATTTCCATTTTAGCTGACTTGCCTTGTATAACCTTGAAAGAAATGGAATACTATTTGTCTACTTTAGTATATTAAAATATGGTCTTCCCAGGATCAGACTTTATAAAAAATAACACTTAACAAGATTTTATCTGCTTACATACCTAAAATTTTGCCCTGGACAATCTTGTATCTTGTATGAATAAATTATTTTAGACTATTTTATTTGCGTTGTAGACTACGCGTCTTCCCTTCTTAATAGAGAGGAGTGTAGATACCTTTCACTGTAATTTATGTATTTTAAGTCTGCAATTTATGATGTGCTTGATTGGTTTTGTTAGGTTTTAAACTCAATCACCATGTTTTCTATTTTAGGTCTTTAATTGAGATGATTTTAAAAATAGCATTCAGTGCGTGTGTTGTTGCCTGTTTAAAAAGCAGAATTTCTTAGCATTTTGCTGCCATGGTAGAGACAGAGAATTCAAAGATTCCAGGACAGGCTGCTGCCTGTGGGAGATGCACAGGCAGACCTGTGCATCTCAGACCTGTTTCTCTTTGACAGCATGTGATACAGTACCCAGGGCAGACCTGAGCTGGTGAGGGAGTGGAAAAAGCCTTTTTAAAGCTCTTCCAACAGGCACAGCTTCTTTCATAGTTTCAGACTCCAATATAGCACCATGATATGATAACAAGCGTTTCATGCTGAGCCACTTTCTCTTCTAGTTTGCACTCTTTGTCTTTCACTTCTTAGGCACAACATACGCATTGTGCTTATGGTGTTGGGTGAATGTGCTATGAACATCAGTTATAATTTCAGGAAAACAACCTTCTTTTGATTCCAAGATTTATCATTGATAATCATGTATTCCACTTCAGCGTAACACATTTATTACTTCTCTTACAAGTTCGTATATACACTTACATCTTCAATTACTATTAGTTTGATTTGGGAAGTGTTAGAAGGTGATCGGCAGAGCTCAAAAGTGTGTGAGCATCTGTCGATAAGTGGCTGTAGGCAAACGAAAATTGTTTATCAGCTCTCTGCTGAGAGGAGTTTTATTAGCAAGAAATAAGAGCCCAAGCTAAAGCAGATGGACACTTAATTTCATTTTACTGCCAACAAATTGTGGCTCATAGGTACATCATTTCACACAGATCTGAACAGAACCAAAACATAACAGTCTGAATCAAGCTAAAAGAAAGAGTTTAACCTTGGGTAACTTTGGATCTTCTAACTTTTTTGTTAGAAGAAAACTTTAGATTTCATGGAAAGAGTTGGTAGATAGCTTATTCTTATACAACTTTGCTAAGGTCTTTTTGTCATTCTCTCTGGGTATACCATATGAGTATCTGTCCTTATTGGTTTCAGTTTACTAGAGGAGTGAACCCAAGTAGTCTTCTGGAGACAGAGATGAGTAAGCCTATAACTATACAGCCAGTACGTAGAGTCATGTCACATATCCAGGAAAAGGGAGATGATAGATGATAGATGAGAGCAGGCATCCCCAAATAACCTTGAAAAGCTTCACATTTACTAGATGAATAGCCTTGTTAAGCTAATCAACTTACTAATCATTGAGCAATCACAAATTGTTTTGCTATAAAGCTGTGCATTTTCAAATTCTAGTTGGCAATTTATCCTCATAAATTGCCATTTATTATTTGTACTGGCCATAGTGCCTCAATACCCTGAATTATGCCAGACTCCAAGCTACATGCAGACATCTGCATTCAGTCCACGATGCTACTGTTGTCTAGGGAGCAAATCTGGCCCATCCACCATAAATCTGTGTTACAGCTTTCCCACCTGAATATCTCTTTTGTTCTAGCCAATTATTGTGTATATATAATTCAATTATTGTCTGACTTTTTCATCACTACTGATTTTTTTTGCATACTCTTCCAGTCTTGATACAATGATAATGATGTAGGAAGGCTTCCAGTCCTTGTCCAATTATGTCACTCATAAATTATGCTCCTTTATAACCTTTCTAGTCTTCCTAATTCCGTAGCAAATGGTCTTTATATACTCATCACACCTGAATTTCATGAGTCAGTGCTTCGACAGATCAAGTGTGTGTGGTGAACCAGAACAAATGTAGCAGCTTCAAGTTATGACTTTCAAGGTCACAAATATATAACATGAAAAATATTCTTGAATTTTCAATCATTGAATCAGTAAGAAATCTATACTTATCATTGCTATTACCCTTCCATTTCCTTCTGAAGTCATAGATGTTTATTTTAGATCCAAACCCCTTGAAAATCAATCAAATAAAACTCATTTACTATTAGAGTAGGGTCAGTTTCTGCACCTAGTCCTGCACCTCAAAGCTAGTGGAAAGTTTAGGATGTTTAATGAGAACAATAGTTTATAAATAAAACTGTAATCAGCAGAAAATTATTATATAGTGTTGGGTCATGAAAGAAAATGAAGCAACTTACACTAAAAGTATGTAATACCTAAAGTACAAGTTTTTTACTTTTTTTTGTGGGCTTATGTTTGTGATGATCATATAATGCAAACTAAATTGTGACCCTTCCTTGTTAGAATCTCTGTGCACTAAAGTCATAACTGTCTTAGAAATTATGAATAAATGTCTATAAATAGCACTTTGCTAAAATGAAGAAACGAGAAAGCATCCCATTAAATGAAAATGCTTACAGTCTTGGATCACAGAACAGGCCAATATTAATAAAAAATTTTATTTTAAGAAAAAAAAAGCAATGTAAGAATTTTATAAATATATGCCAAAATGAGATACATACTAACATGTTTTACAAAAGATCTTACTCTTTAATAACATGAACACGTGGTTTTCCTAAACAAGAAGTATTTGAAAGATTTAGGCAAGATTCTTCATTTCAGTTACATCGAAAATTTAACAGGTTTTAAAAATAATCCATACATTTTATAAATACTTATGGCTAGCTTTAGCCTTGAACATGAACAATGTTCATAAGATCCACATCCATGTAAACTTTTCAACTGTTATAATCCATACAACAGATACAACTGTTGCAATCTATTTCTGTAAAAAGAAAAAATCTTACCTGCCACTGTTAGATACTTTTATTTCAAGAGCAATACTTCTGCTTTCAGAAATAATTTTAGAAGGAAAACTAAAAATATTACCCTTTTTATTATTTTATTATACTATTGTATTAAATTGTCTTAATATGGCATTGCATTCAGAACCCTAAACACATATAGTTAGTCTGTAACAAATTATAAAAAGAGGAACAATGAGAAAAAAAATCAACCCAGAGATTAAAGAATAGAATATATCCTCATTTACTCTTTTTTGAAGCATGTCAGCGTTATTTCAAGTGAGGAGAATCTTATGTGATAAAGCAGCTGGGGCCCGGAGACCTGGCCATGCAGGTGTCTGCAGGAGGAGGAGCACAACAGAATTGTGACTAACCCAGAAGTATTATTCTGCTCCTGCACACAGTAGGGCCAACAATGCCTTCCTTAATGCTTCCATTCTCACAAGAGCAAATAGTGATTTGTTAACCCGCAGTGACAGATGGTATAAGGGTGGTAAAGAACAGAGAACCCAATTTCAGCACCAAGAAATCATAGAATAGTAGAATCACAATACGGTTTGGGTTGCAAAGGACCTTAAAGCTTATCCAGTTCCAACCCCTGCCACAGGCAGGGACACTTTCCACTAGACAAGGTTGCTCCAAACCCTGTCCGACTTGGCCTTGAACACTGCCAGGGATGGGGCAGTCACAGCTTCTCTGGGCACCCTGTGCCAGTGTCTCACCACCCTCATAGGGAAGAATTTTTTGTCTTGAGAGAGACAGTGTAAGCAGTTCTGCACAATACTGCTTATACTGTCTGCTAAGTACTGGAAAAACTAAGACTACTTCGATATGTGACGATAGCTTCAGGAGGTTAGGATATCGATGTGAGTTATTAAACTAGGTTATAATAGGTTTTGAAGTCACTGCCTGTTCTGGGGACTCCGATGTGCTAGGGTAAACATTCACAGTGAAAAGTGATCAAATTCTGAAAGTTATAGTTTCAGGACACAAAGCACGGGAAGGTCCGACAGCAAGGTGTGATAACTGTCACATTCTTTTCTAGCCTGACCCACCTGCAAGCTGCTGAATGTTTCCATTTGACTGATAGTCAGTTTTCATCCTAAAATATGAGTGCAGTCATGTTTTGCAGGGGAAGTGCCTAAAACTCATGCAGATATGAGATCCCTACATATTTTGTAAACTGCTGACTAGGGATTTGATTTTTTCAGCTCTAGAAACCTTCCAACAGACTCTCAAGGCACACCCAATACCCCAAAATAATGCATTTCTAACACGTCCTGCTCACCTTAAGTGGAAACAGCTAATTAGAAGAAAATCCATTTAATATAATATTGTGGTTTTTATCATGATGCACTTTACTATTTACCAATTTAATAGATTCTAAGTCATTGCCTGGTAAACTGAAAGCATTTAATGTATGCATGTTAATGCACATGGATGTCAGGAAAATAATAATCTTGGATACATTTAAGTACTGGATGTATTAAAAACATCTTGCACTGGTAAGAGGATAGAATACCAGATCTGTGAGGTCTTCCTCATTGGCATTTTCCAGTTATTTCTTATATAACTTTAAAACAATGCAATATATCACAATAAATTAGGGGTGAGATTCATCCTTTAATTACTGGCTGCTGTTAACTGGTGTCGAACTCACATACCATGTTTAATTTCCAACTAATTGCTTATCTGTGAAAACTGTCACTACCTAACAGAAACAAGTTTGCACTGCAGAAAAACTGAGTGAAGAAACGCTGTATAAATTAGGGTTGATGCAGTACCTGTTAGCATGATGTCAGCATGTAGTGCAACATTTCTGACAGGTTTCTGCCTTCCAAACTTTCCAAATGAAGGCAAAACATGAAGTAGAACTACTTCCATCCTCGGGCAGATAAATATTTGTTATAAATCTTTGTCTCTAGGAAGGTAAAAAAGTACTAAATCATCTACATATATACAAGCCCAATGCTGGCTGCATAGGATATGGACATTTGCTTTACTGAGGTTAAAATTTATGCACCAAAATTTGCCCTATACTCATGCTGATTCATGACAACTGTGCATGCACTGATAGAGGGACTTTCACGTAAATTTGCTGCGTGGAGACCTCATAGCAGCCTTCTAGTATCTGATGGGGGCCTACAAGGATGCTGGGGAGGGACTCTTCATTAGGGATTGTAGTGATACGACAAGGAGTAATGGGTTCAAACTTAAGCAGGAGGAGTTTAGGTTAGATGTAAGGAAGAAGTTCCTCCCTGTGAGGGTGGTGAGGCGCTGGCATAGGTTGCCCAAGGAAGTTGTAAATGCTCCATCCCTGGCAGTGTTCAAGGCCAGGTTGGACAGAGTCTTGGGTGACATTTAGTGTGAAGTGCCCCTACCTGTGGCAGGGGTGTTAGAACTGGATGATCTTAAGGTCCTTTCCAACCCTAACTATTCTATGATTCTATGAAATTACTCATTAAAGTAAAAACATGGTGGCTCAAAAATATGTTTGCAGTGTTGCTTAAGCCTCCAAATTGAGGAAACATTTGCCTAAATACAATAGACTTCTGTGACATGACTTGGCCACTAGAAAGAATTGTAACTAATCTGGGATCTCTTTTGTGTATATTTGTAGAAAAATATAGAGCCTTGGGAAATTCTTGGCAATTTCCTCCCCATTCATATGAAACACGGTGTAACTAAAACACACTGCTGAAGCTCCCCAGTATCACTCGACAACAGAAAACAGTCATAATTATCTTTCAAAATAATGCATTCTGATTACCTATGTGCAGCAATTATAGAAAATAACAGAGCTGTTAGTGTGATATCACTGAGCCACAGAATTCATGTGAATAATTTATGTAGAATGAAGTAGAAAAAGGCCCTCTTTTAATTAAAGGTAATTTCTAGAACATCCTCGGAATATAACTCCAAGGATTAAAAAAAAACCCTAGTGATTTCTTCTTTTAAATATACACATAACTATGTCTTCTCCCTTTTTTTAGGGGCTACTGAACATGTGGTTCTTGCTTTTCTCTCTTTGAAGAAAATCATGCATATGGCTTTTTATGCAATGTAAAATATTTGTTTTGTTTTGCTGCATTATGTGTTTTTATTGGGAAAAATAACACATAGGCTAGTTTGAAATAGATTCCAGATTTTACAGGAATTAGTCAAATGTCTTACCAGCCTGCTTCGTTTGAGAAAGGTATTGGACAAATTTATTTTCCTCTTGTGAGGGACAAATCCATTGTGCTAGAAGTGCACTGAGCTTTTTTTTGTCTATCATCACCTCTGTCTTAGCAGTTTAAGCTGTTTTCTCATTGTAACAGATCCAGATCAATAAAGGCTTTAAAGATAAAGACCAAGTTGTCGAGATGCTTGCCTGTAGGGAGTAGTGTTGAATAATTGTGATGTGTTCTCAAAGCTTTTATTATCTGAATCCAGGTGTATTCAAGTACAGATTTTACAAGGCATTTCCGAAGAATACTGTTTTTAAGCCCCTGTCAACTGCATTTCTCACGTATCATTACTGAAAAGGCAAAAGGTACTTTATGTACTTCTGCCTCCTGTTTTAACATTTCAGTACAGCCAGTCCACTAGCCCTGGTTGTTTTCTGCTTACAATTCAGGGGCCGAGTCTTTCAAACTAAGTGTGAAGTTTGGATGAAAGCCCAAAGAAATGAAAGTCCTTCCACTGACTTGAATATCTTTTAGGTCATTTCAGAAGTGCTTGATATTCTTTTGATTTGAAAGAGGACTAGTACTTCCAGCAGTACAACATTACAAAAATTAGGTCCCAGGTTTTCTAGTGATCATAGGCTAAGTTAAAAGGGTCAGATTTGCCAGAGTTTAGAAAACTAGCTTGTTAAGAACAAGTAGCTCTTTCTTACAAGTGATAATGCAAATGTAAATATGTTTTTCTAAATATCGTATCAATGCTGAATAGCAAAAGCTTTGCTATTCAAATACAGTCTTAGATCTGGCTGACTATTCCCTTTTCTTTTTAAATGTAATTTCATTGAGACTACATCATTTTATAAAAACATACCCATTTTAATTACCTTTTTCCTCAGGACATGATCACATTAAGTTTTTAACTTTAGTTTCTTATTGTGATTTACTTGGTTGTACTAACAATTTTAACCTGTTAATGTATTTTCTATTTAACAGTTTGCGTTCTAATATTTCAATATTGTAAAATATGCTTCTGGATAATTTTTTTTCAAGCTTTATTCAGTGAAAAACTTTTCATTTTCTTCTTTCTTTCCATTCTGAAACACAGAGTATTGTGAAGAGAATTTCTGCCTTTAAGCATTGAGAATCATTTGTTAAATCTAAAGAAAATAATTAAAAAAAACCCCTAGATCTTGGAGGGGGGTGGGGGGGGAAGTAGCATCATCTTCTGAGCATTTTAAATTCACGTTTTGAAGCTTAACTCACTATAATAAAGGGGATATTAGTGAAGACTGATATTTATGTAGTGGCACTGTAGGCACCTGAGTTAAGCTTTGCCACTTTGAGAAAACAGTCTTTTTTTAACTTGCTTTTACCTTGTAGGTGAACATGAGCCACTTAGTTTACCATATGTTTATTATCCCTCAGAATATAGGTTTGTACAACTGACCTCTAAAATTAAGTCCTTAGCTAGATTAGTGAAACATCTACATAAGAGGTTTAAAAATATTTGAATCTCTGTCTATTTTATTGTTTAATTCATTGATTCAGATCTTATTACTAAGAACGCATATCCTTTAGGTCCTTTCCAACCCTAACTATTCTATAATTCTATGATTCTGTTTTCAGTAACAAAAGCAAAGTTCATAGGACCTGACATAACTGGGTTCACCCTGCAGTAGCTGCTAGCCTGAAGCAGACTCGTTAGAGCCACAAAAGTTCATAGGAATTTCATCAAAATCAGAACCAAAGAGTTGTCCACTATTGTCTCAGCATTGCATTTCTAAACATCGTGGGTGCTCCAGTGGTTAAAACCCACATTATTACTGACAATTTGAGAGAGAATATTTCAGGTTTTGTTGAAATTCTTTAAATAGCAGTGAGAAGAGGCAGGTTATAAAATTCAGTTATATGCAGATGCTTTCCAAAATGGCTTTTATGAAACAAGCCTTAGTGAAAGCTCATTAGCAGTGTAATTCTTCCTGTACCTTGCAGAACTGTCTGTGAGAAAAAAAGAAGGAAAAAAGGAACGTGCTCCTTGCAGGAAATGTGTTAGGAAGCCTTCACAGACAACAAAGCTTCCATCCTTATTTATTTTATACTTGACCTCATTCTTGTTTGCATTAAGACTGTTAAAACTACCTTTGCCACCCACAAAGGGTTGCTAAGTTAGGTGAAATCTACATATTTGCTCCCAGTGAAAAACCTCCTTACACAGATATGTAGAGTATGCAGCCTTCACATAAATGGGAATCAACTTAATGAAAATTTTGCTATCACTATCTTCTTTTATCCTCCTTTCTTTCAACATACAGTTAATAAGACCATTAGGTTTCACCTGCTAGGAATTCATTTCAAGCCAATAACGTCCAGAAAATAGCTTAGCTTTTTGAAAACTCATGAGTGAAACCTACTTCAAACAATCCTTCCTTCCACATATTTAAATGCAGTCAAAATACATTGCTTTCACAGAGTTGATAATAGCATTTGAAATTGTAAGACGATTGCAGTCCTGCAGGAGGCAGCAAATAGTTGGTTACTTGTATACTGTTTTTAAAGAACAATCTTGGGAACGTCCAGCAACACAATTTTCTATCATTAGCCCTGTGGCTGACTTGTGGAGAACCTCTGTTCCCACCTACACATATCTAAGATTGCTACTAATATCCCAGTGGCATGCTTGAGTGCCAAATTTACAGTTAGGTTTTCAGATCTTGAAACAACTGGTAGATGTTTTCTTGTCACTTTGTGCTTTCTGGAGAGTGCAGCAAGATGGCAAAACTTGTGGTCTGTAGGAGCGAGAACATCACACCAACGACAAAAGTATCTGCTCATAATGCTCAGCAAGATGCTTGGCTGCATACACCACCTCCAAGGAAATCTTCCTTCTCCCCACAGTTAGCATGTCTTAGGAATCCCATTTGACTATGCAAAATGCTCCTTCACCCTCCTCATTTCTCTATTTTTATTGGCTCCACAGGCCTCTGTGGTCCTAAAACGTCACAGCCCAAGACTACAAGTGAATTTTAAGGCCCTTCTCTGCACACAGATTTCCTTTTAAATAAGGAAATTGTTGTGCAAAAAGTTGTGCTGCTTATTTCTTCAAGTGTTCTTTTACCTGGTGATTTTTAATAATGAAGCTGTTTTCTGCTTCGAATAGCAAAATATTAGGTATTTCCATGAAAAATATTTCATTGTGGAGTTGAATTATTTCTTCAGGCTTTAAATACAGTTTCTTAGAGTCCTTTTTTTACAATTTTATTTTAAGTAAACTGCAACTCACCCATGTTCCCTTTACTAATAATGTCCTTGTTCCCATTCTAAATTGTAGCATACTGCCAGTGATTATATCCCCAGTAAGAGTCCTGTCAAACTCAAGTGTAAATAGACCTTGAAGAAAAGGAAATGCATTGATAAGAACTTTAAATGTCAGCTTCACTTTGTGTGCAGATGGCGATGGATTTCTTTTGTAATATCACATTGCCAATCCCCTGTTGTGCAGTGGACGGACTCCGTTTTGCATGCAGACACTATTCTGTTGTATCTATGGGTGTAGACAGACATTAAAACAATCTAAGATTTTAAGAACTTTTCATCATAGTACCTTCGATTGCTTTTATTGCTTTCTCTTACCTCCTTGAAAAGGCCTGTGACTACATTTGTATTTTCAACAAGTTGGGTCTGAAACACGTGCATGTCATTGGGGTTTTCACTACCAGAGGCTTTATTTCTCTCCTTCCAAGAACTTGGGAGAATTTTTGTGTGATTGTGCATTAGTGTAAGATTTGGAGACTTGGTTTCAAATCTTTGCATTGCCATAGATTTTTCAGATAATGATTGCAGTAACATGAGGTGTTACAGATAGCCTAGTAATGCCTGGCATGTGGCTGTAGGAACTTAGTGGGAATTTCTAGGGACTGCAGTTTTAGACCTTTCATTTTAATTTGCTGAGCAGAAGCAAGATTTTTCAACCTTCATAAGATGCTGGAAAATAGCTTGTTATCTAGAGATAACGAGAACTGATGGATGTTAGAGAACAGTGGAGTGTCGTAGTAATCTTGTTCTGGGACTTGCTGCCTCCAAAAGCTTTACATTTGGATTGAAAGGTTCTGTTTTTCTTCTCTTTCATATTTTGGAATTTGGTTAGCTTAGGATATAAGTAAAGTTAACATATAGAAAACAAGATCATAAGTTAAACTTCGTTATATGTTCCAGGGATTGAAGGATTCCAGGTGGAGAAGGACGTAAGCCACGCACACACACACACCAAACTGCTAGAAAGTTTATTACAAGATCCAGAATAGATATAAAATCCAGAGATATAACCAGCTAGAAAGAGAGATAACTAAAGGCTGCCAAAAACTAGGTTAGGCACAGATTCTTACCGACTCACACACTTATACAATGACCAAGAGGCCAGCTCTGAGGTGCATTGTGAAGAGATGAGGTGTCAGGCACTAATTTAACCGGCATCCCCGCAGAGGTAGTGTTGACCGTAAAAGGTAGTTGGATCTGCCTCCTTCTCGATCTCTCTCGAACCCCGGGCTTTTTATATGTCAAAAGTGCAGACTCATCCTGACGCAGGGGGCCAGCCTGTGTCAGGAGGAGTGGCCTTGTTGGCTCTTTGCCATACATGCTCATTCTAGATAATTGGGGTGGTCTGCCACGGACCAATTCCGCAGTGTTAGACCCATCTAACACATACCACCACGTGATCCGTGTGTGGACCATCTCTGAGCCAAACTAATCATCTCCATGTGTGGAGATTTTCCTCCTCCCCTGCCTTCTTCATCATCACCTCAGTAACCGCTCCAGCAAATAGAGGAAGTTAGCGGAGTATTGGGAGTGGGCCGCCACGGACCAATTCCACAGTGTTAGACCCATCTAATACATTATGGAAAGCAAGTGCTCATATATACCCCGTGTTTGTTCCCAGGTTTGCAACCATTAATGGTCTTGCAACTAGGAGATGGAAAGTGCATGAATACTGTTGATTAATCCAGACTGACCCCTAAATAATATCTATTCTTGCCATACTGGAAATCATAAACAGATGATCCAAGATAATGGACAGAAGAAAGATGCTAGTTTGTAATCTCTTATTTCATGTTAAGAAATTTGTTTACAAAATCATTGGTGCATATACTCTTGGCAATTCATCACCATCAAACTGATAAGGGAGCTTGTCATTGTGAAGTGAAATATTTTTCTATATGCATAAAGTTACTGCATTTGGTCGTTACTATCCCACACAGCTAGTTGGAATCTTTGAATAAACCAGATATTCTGTGCTTTCAGTTTTGCAATAACAACATTCTTCTTCCCCCTAAAGAGCACTTTAAAAGTTTTTGATATGACAGTGTAGTCTTCTCTCTGCCTGAGAAAATATAAAGCATCAAAAAAGACAGAAAAATTGCCCCTGACATTCCCAATGACTTTTCATTTCAAATTCAGTAAGATAAATTTACTAACACCCTTTTAAAGCCTTTTTTATGCTGTTTAGCGCTGATGTCTATACAGGTGTTCCAGTGCAAGCTGAGACTGACAGCTTTGCTTACATTATATAATATTGTGCACATATATTTGCCCATATGCACCTTCTAACAACAGTTCTGTTGTAAATCTTGTTCTCTATGTCAGAGCCATAGCATTTCCTTAAAAAGAGGTAGTCTCTTCCTATTTTGGCAATATTATGTACACTGATCATGGACCTCTCTGACTATGTCTATCAATGATTATTTTTTGTGTCTATCATCTCCCCACTCCTTACAGTTGACAAAGGAACTTTTAGCATTGCTAGTTTCATTTCCTTCTGTTCCTATGTCTACACACAGTGTTGACATATTTCAGTTCTTCAAGCCCTTGCTTTCCTTCTACAGCTCTCCAGCCTCCTCTGAGTTTGTTACTACAATTATATATGTTGGCATTCCCAAGAGTTGCAAATTCCTCCATCTAGACACCAAATCATGAGTTGTTTAGGAAAGACTGTATTGAATAAAAGGGATTTTAGTGTTAGCTAATTTTTTCCCACTTCTGAACTCTTCTTTAGCCATTCATGTCTTTGTGAAACTTCTGGCTGTTTTTGCTAGCTATCTGATGACTTTCTTACCTAACTCTTCAGGTAGTTTGTGCTGTTGATGCAGAACATAAAAATGTTCAACCTCCCCTCTTCCTCCTTTATTTGTTGGGGGGAAATCTTTTATCCCCACTCCCTTTCTAGGTCTGCTTCTTCCTAATGATCTTTGCACCTCTTGGAGGCATCTCAGACAGTGCTGCAGGGCTGGAGCAGGGCAGAAAACAGCATAGCTCATCTGTGAATATAAGAGGGCTGAGAGCACAGGAAACCTCTCTCCATTATCAGGGATCGTTCATTCAAATGACGTTGATCGTAAACGGGCATACTTGCTGGACACAGCACTATCTGGGGATTTTTTTAACAAACCTCAGGAAATTAAGAACATATTTTACACAGAAGAAGAAAGTTCTGCATTCAATTTTCTGCATATGTGGAGGAGAAGATCCACCTTCAGTATTCACCTCACCACGTGTTATTAGTGCTCATCTAAAATGGCCATTTATGCAGTGAGAGAGAATTGCGTTCACTAAATATTTCATGTTATTCAGATGAATTGTCACTATGACGGCTTTTGCAAAGCATCTCACACAAAGGGATGAACGCAAACCCTTAACTGTTAAGCCTGTGCATCTCACCTTAGAATTGTCAAATTGTGAAGCGAGTTTCACTGAAGGTGATAAGGCTAAAGAAATAGAGTGATTCTTAAGACCAGATGTGTATGTTGAATTTCTCCACTTAATGAGTTGTAGGTCGCTCAACTAACTTAGGAATAATTTAGCCCCTCTTTAAAATTCTTTTGAAACTTGGAAATATAAAGGATTGCAGAAGAGATCAGAGAAACTCTGCAATAGGCAATAGGCAATCGCACTTTTGGTTACATGTGAATTAATTCATTCGTCCTTGAGGGAAATGGAAGTTTTAACATAATTCCTCAACTCCTTTTTTTGTCTTGTTTTGTTTTATTTCTAATTCTCTTTTTGGAACTTAATTGGCAGACAGATTAGGAATGTCTAAAGATAGAAACAAATTTAATTTAATAGTAGAGACTGTGTGCCCAAATGTTTGCCCATTTTTTTCAGCTATATAAAAGCTCTAATAAACTATGTTGTCATCCCTTCTTGACCTTCAAGTCTAATGAATAGTGTTATTCTCTCTTCTAAGCCTTCTTTTTCTATGATTTCAATATACAGAAATCTAAAATAAGTACATTAAAGGGATTGCAGGTGAAAATATTCATAAAACAAGCTCTTTTTTGGTGGCAGGGAATAAATAAACATAAAATGAAACGTGGAAAACCAAAACAAAATATTATATTTCAAATCTTTGTTTTAGTTTTGTTTTGCATTATGTGTTAGCTTGTAATATCATTTTTAAAACTGGCACTCCAATTGAAGTAAAGCAGTTGACTGATATGTTGATTTTCCTTTGCCTGTTTTATTCAAGGAACTTCCTGATTTGATTCACTATGAAAGCAGATTAAGCTGTTTGAAATAGTAGAATTTAATGTTAAACCCCTGTGTAGTGAGATATATATATGTATATAGTGATATAAATAAATAGCAATAATTCCACTTGGGATATCTTTTGGGATTTTGTCCTTTTCATGTTCTTTTGGGACTTTTCTGACTACATTTTCTTATTAACAAGTAATTTAAATTGCAAATCCTATTAATGAGGACCAAATACCGACTCCTGATACATCATAAAAGAACAGAAAACATAAAAAAAACCTAGTACGTGACAGGATAGAAATGTCAGATATAAACTCACTTTAAGTATACATATTCTGAAGGAAATGGCTACCTTTTTTCCTTTGATTTATTTTAAAATAAATTTAAAGATGAAATCTGCCAATGGCACCTTTTGCAACTTAGATTTATTAGGACACAAAAAAGGGTCTCCATGTTTTTTGGTATATAACTGCAAATATGTTCCATATATAGACTTTTCAAAGCCAGCACTTTTTACATAAAAGTACTTCTGAGAAATAGGGAGCATTCAGAAGCCACAACAAGGAACAGAATGGGTCCAGAATACCTGATTAACCACTTATGCATATGACGCTAGCTAGTACAGCTTGTCAATACATATCTAAAGTGCAGGTGTTCAAATTATTTCACAGGCAGGTCAACTCTGATAGCATGCAGAGAGTTGTCAGAAGGTTTGCAAGGGTGTTGGAAAATGCAGATATCTGACCTATTTCCAGGTGAGTGCTGAACACTTGCAAATGAGCAGCACTGATGTGCGAAAGTTAGTGAGGTGGGAGGAACTGGAGACTTGAAGGCATTCACGCAATCAGCATAATAACTAAAACGCTTCAGAAACTTTGGCACAACAACTGAATGCACTTCACTTGGAAAATACTGTCTCCAACAAAGTACTTCAGAAGCTTTGGGAATAGATGTCCTCTTAATGTTATGTATTTTGGGGTCTGATTCATCAAGCTTTTTGGGACATAAATTTGTATTGAATATTGTTGTAAATACAGTGAAATAAAAAATTAATGAAACATTTTTTCAGTGGTTCCATGACACCTTATTTGTTGGAAAGTTCAAGAACAGGAAGTGTTAAGATCCTACGTTTCACTTTTGTAATAATATTAAAGAAGAAAAAATGAGGACAGGCAGTACAAAAATGAGATATCATCCTACATTTGTTCAGACAACTAGACCGCATCTCATAATACTAGCTAATCATCTGTAAAAGAAACTCTTCAAAACATTTTCTGCTGTACCATTTAATCATCATTTTGGTGGTTTAAAAAGTTAATAAGGCCACAGTTTTAATAAGCTAATAAAACTGAAAAGTATCTATGAGAACATTGATGTATAGGGCCAAAATATTATTGGCAATTGGGATTTGACTAATGCTACGTTCAACATTGAGTGTAATAGTTTGCATGGTAGCAAGGGAAATTAAATGACACAGTCCTTCCCAAGGGAGCTGAGGAAGAACCAGCCTAATTTAACACCACCTGGAGATTATCAGCTTTCCAAAATACAGATGTATGTTCACAGGTTGTGGAAATTCTGACATAGGCAGTTTTCACTCCTATTTAGTGAGGTTGCAATTAGGACAAATTGCCAAGTAACCATGCCCAAAAATAAACACGCTTCCCAATGCGAAGCACTCATTCACTGTTTATCTCAAGGCCTAAGAGCCAGAGGAGCTTCTGAGTGAGGTTCACCAGTGTCAATATCTCAGGTTTTGGGTAGTTAGTATCAAGCATATGACACCATTAAAGGGCAGTCCACCCTTTCCTGAGCAGCAGAGATGAGATGAATCACTCACAAAAGAGTATTTTCCTTGGTGTCAATAATCATTCACACAGTTGTGATTAATGTTTGCAGAACTTTGCTCATGCAGAGATGTTTTATAAATAGTAAAATGTGTTTTTCCCACACTATGCATGATAGTTTGATGTGAATAATGTTATATATATAGCCGCTGACTTTTAGATCAGTGATCCAACTGCAACAAAGGTCAATGACAAGTTAAAATCATTCTCACTTTCTCATTGTCAACATAAAAATGAGCTGTAGCTCTCAGTTTGGTTCCCAGGAAGCATTTCTTTTCCTCAGCAGAAAATCACAGCTCCAGACTCAATAAATTGTTTTCCTTGTTGGTATTATCAGCTGAGTAGCAGAGGGTTGAGAGAAAATGCAGCACTAGTGACTAGTCTGCTCTTGTAAAGGTGGTTTACGCAGGGATGAAGATGTGTTTTTTATAAAAGAACCTTTATTTTGGGGAGTTTACATTGCTACTTCATCAGGAAACTTACAGCAATGTAAGTCTTTGGCTATCTATCTAGCACTTAATCAAGTACTAAAAAAGATGGAAAATGAATAATCAAATGGTTCTAAATAGGCCATATCCCCAGCTGGATGTTGCTGAGCTGAGGATTTGGCCTACTACACATAAAAAACTCTGGAAAATATTTATTTATATAGTCAATCAATCCATTTGTTGGGTCAGGACTTAAAAAACCCTCACCGCCTAATAATAAAACTGCTGTGTCTAGACCAAGCTATTTGCTTGGGATTGTCTGTGAGTTTTGTTCTGTGTATCATTTCATAATAATGTCTTTCATTTCAAAGTTAACAGTGGCTCATGATTGCCTTATGATCTGGGCTGCATCTAATTTTAACCAGGATGGGTTTTGCTTTGTCCTCATTTTCTAATAATTAAGAACAACAGAAAATGTACCATGACATTGTTATTCAGCTGACAGTCATCTATGCAGCCCTCCTGAAGGCTAGTTGTTAAGACCAAAGGAATTTAGATTTTATTTTCTTCATGTTATTTTGTACAAGACATGAACTTCCCTCAGTTGAAAATATAAAGAAATTGAAAAAAAGTTGTTACAATATCTAGACTTTTTCAAATAGGGATTCTCAGTGACCACAGTAGGGATTTAACCTTTTAATCAAGCTTACATTATTGCAAGAAGGGTGGCTTTGAGCATTGGTATTTCAGTCTGCAAGAAATTTGTTATTGCTTCAGAGAGAACTTTACTAGCTTCTAAAGATTCAAACTTCCCCTTTGTCTTCCCCTGCTTTCTACAACTATAATAACTACCAAAAAACCTCACTAAGAAGAAAGGAACAAAATGCTGTAGAATTCAGCACAAAGATAGGCAGACACAGCCATGAGACACAACAGATGTATCCAGCAGAACAGACAAGCAATAACTTTCAAAAGCAATAAAGTTTGAGGTATTCAGGTTAAGACACGTAGAATCTTGATTTTCAAGAAAATCAAATGGACTGGTATTAAATTTCCATCTAAATCACTGTCTGGTGCCCAGAGAGTCTTCTCTGCCATATAATATAAATTTGAATTTTTATAGCACTTTTCAGCTCCTAAGAACTTTTCAGACATTACTAACCCTGCCAGATATACACTATAACATGACAGAAAACAAATGCCTGATAGTTTAGGCATGGACTCTAGCTTCTATTTGCAGAGACTGAGAGCCCAGTTAGCTTATTTAAAAACTGAGTGCTCAGATCACTTCAAAATTAAAAATATGCATATTCTTTCAACATGACTGCGGAAGGAGACCCCAAAATTACAATAGCGCCAACAGAGAATCATTCTCTCCATCCAACAGAGTAAGTACTGGCTGATTTCCACATTTAAGTTCAAATGTGACATTTTCTTACCTGTCCGAATTAGAAATAAGCAATTTTTGGGTGCCTGGGTCTAAAAGTAGTTCTACAGATAATAGAAAACTGTGCATATACCCCTTTGTTTCCTGCAATTTTGCTAATTACCTGCAGTTCTATTCACCATGACCCACTCATTGCCTTGGTTTGGGCTAAGCCCTATGAGACTTGAACTAAGAAAGGCTGTGCTGGCAGGCTTGCTTGGCTCTTCAGAAAATGCAGGTGTTCAATTTCTGTTAGTTTATTTTTAAATAGAATAAATGGAGATGATGACAAGCTGTTCCCTCTTCATTTCAGGTAAGATATGGCCTAAGGAGCGGTGGATTTGCTCCCTCAGTGTACCTGCAGATAGTGCACTTTAATGGGATATTCTCTTCCTTCCCAGCTCCTGGCCTGAAAGTCATTTTACCTTGATGTGTTGCCATCAGATCAGAGAGCTGAAGGAGCTTCCCTTGGAACCATAAACTCCTTGGTTCAGAACTAGGCTGATTGTGGAGAGGTGAAAAGGAGGAAATACTGATTTTAATGATAGCGTCAGTAAAGCAATTCATATAACAGCTTGATGCTTCTCTGTACACTGTTTATAATGACAGCTACTCTGTCTGCTTGCACCAAAACCAGGGCTTTATTAAAGTATCTGAAAACACAGATTACTTTGCTACAATTATGCTGTACAGAAAGGCTGTAGAAGGATTAAGACCCAAAGGTCCAGAGCTGCTTTTTTGGTAAGTGCCCTGCTTTAGAAATTTTGAACTCAACTCTCAAAGGATGTCAAGCATGTGCAAATTCACCTAATACAAATGTGTTTCACTGACCTGTTGAACACCTAGTTGTACTAAATTCATCTTTTTGTTAGTAAAACTTCATAGCTTTGGAAAGAGGGGACTGATAAAAATAGTAGATATTTGAGACTTGAAATAACTTTTCCACCACCAGCAAAAATTGGTTTGGTACAAAAAGAACGTTATCTTCAGAGCTAATGGTCTGGGTTCTTCAGCATGTCAACAGCAAGATTATTTTTCAGGTTTATGCACACAGAACATTTGTATTTTCATTTAAGACGAGCCATTTTTCCACAAATGCTGAAAATTCAATACCTATCTCTATACCTTCTTCACAGTAAAAGAAGCAGGAATGCTATTAAAGTTTATGAAGCTTTTTTATATGTGTATAGATTGTGTTCAGAGAACAGTTATGGGATGGCAGGGTTATAAAGTTAACCACTCAGATTTAGGAAATGCAAGAATTAAAATGGTCTAAGCAATTTTATTGCAGGCCCTCTGTAGCCATATATTGTAATGTAGTGTAATATAACTCAAATACATTGGTAATTACAGTTATTTTTGTTTTCACAGGCCCTCTGTTTCTTTCAGTCACGTGGAGTGGTACTTCATATGGCATTTTACATTCAGCATATGTCTCCATGCATTATTTAATGCATGCAGTGCAAACTGTGCTCCATTTGCAGAATTATTAATTGTTTAATTGAATTTACTGTTATACTGAGCCTGATCACAATATCCAAGCATAATACCATTAATATGAATGAATTTCTTTTCACAATAATTTTCACTTGTGTGATTAGACCTTTTGCTCATTTAACAAAGGAATTAAGGTCAAATGAATCAACTAGTTTCTGTGTCCAGTTTGCAATGTCAAGAATGAACTTCATCAAAGGCTTACATTCAAACACTTAAACCCTAAGCTGTCTTCTGTCCCACTTAGAAAAAAAGGAGAGAAAATCTGCCTTCAGTGAGCAGTTCTCTGATAATTTTTTATATATACATATAAAATAAATTATATTGTGATGTTCAAGGTATGAGCAAGGGAACCTCGTTGACCTGCTTATACCAGAAGTTTTGGTTTTAGGTAGCCAATGTCATCTGATGCCAATTCCATCTTAGACTGACTTCTTGGAGGGCACAGGATTCCATTGCGTTTTTTCTGTGCAAAGCCCAGCTCCCTCTGTTTTCAGCTGAAGCTGGTGATGTTTAGCACTTCTGCAAAAACTGGCCACCTGTGTCCACCAAGACCTTACAAAGTGAAGAATATCTCAGTTCTACACCTGTGGAAAGTAAGGTTTTGTGAAATGCATAGCTTTGCATGAGATTTCTGTGGCAAAAACAAGAACAGAAGGTTATCTTCAATAGCATTCATCAATCTTAGCCTGAGGGCATCCTTTTGCCTCATGTAGCCTTTGTCCAGAAATCTCCAATTTCTGTAAGAAATTATACTGGAATCCAACAGACATAATTCTTGTGTCCTTCAATACACAATTCCCAAAGGACTGCCCTGTCTGCACAGTGAATGTGATAGGGTTCATGAGGAAATCATGCTTCCTTGACTGCTGAGCACTTTACTAAGAGGATTTATCTTTCAAACTATGAATTGAGTCTAAATTTAAGAACTAGAGAATCTAGTTCTCCTCCTAGATTTCATTTAAATGTGAGATTGCAGGAAAAGCAACGGTGTCAATAGGAACGCTCATGGGAAATAGGACTGTGTGACCCCTGAGTAACACCACTTATCACTGGTTTTAAGACAAATGCTTTCCCCGGGGGTTTCACAAGTGGTTTTGTGCACCACAGCAGCACAGATGTTGAAGTTCTTTGCCTTTTCTGTTTTTACCACCTGAGCTTTGGTCTTTATCCACATTTGCTCTGATTCCTGCTTTGATGATTTTTCTATTCCTTCTCCTTCCTGGAGAAATCTCAAGTCAGCCTTCCATGCATTTGACATTACACATTAGAGATCCCTTGGCTTAATTTAGCATTGGCTGGGAAAGATCCCTGTAGTGGATTATGTATGTGTCCAAGGAAGGAGAGAACTCAGGGGAACATTTTAATCTTTTTCTTATTGGTAATGCTGCCTCAAGGAATTACTCTACTGAGTAGGTGCTAATGCACCTATTTGTGAAGGCTGGGAGCTCTATAAGGGCATAATTTACCTTCAGACACACCTGTAAAAAAACCCTAATCTTGGTCAGTGAAGGATCAGTACAAGCAAAGGAGCAGGATGGAGACCAGGAATGCACAGGGGAGATAGCTGGACATAAGATGAACTCATGTGCATCGTGGAAAAGGCTTCAGCTCTAGAGAATATACCCAGAGGCTAACCTTCCATAGAGACTCCCTTCAGTGGGACCTTTTGGCGAAGCATAATGAACAGTGGAATTAGCACAATCTCATAGCACCCCTTCAGTCTGTGGGCTCTACAGGGTGACCATGACAGGGTGCTAACTGGGCAGGCTGGAGGGGACAAAAACCCCACCACAACTACATCTACTCAAGAGCCATGAGGGCTACGATTTAGAGGACAATTTTGGTTATCCTCTGGAGTAACTCAGTAGGTGCTATCCTATTGACTGATTCTCAGAAGGGCATTGGGAAATAGAGTAATGAAAATACAAGGTTAAAGCTTTAAATCAGTAGTTAGATGCAAAACAAACAGATACAAATCACTTACATTTTTTGTTTATTGTAGTTAGATAACTATGAGGAAGTCACTAGTACTGTAAACTAGGAAGAGGAGTCCTACTTTTTGTGTAAATTCAATGAAATAGGGCACCCAAAAGTGAAGACTGGTTAGACGGTTTCAGGTACAAAACACAACTGGCCTGCTGTGTTGTGTGCTGAGCAAAGCTGAACTAAAGTCTGTATTTTGGGTACAGATAACAGTGGTTTGTGTTTGTTTCTCTGTATTGTTTGTTTCTCCGTATCATCTGTCTCAGGCAAGAATAATATTTATTTATTACATTACATGATTACTTTTCAATCTTCTGGTGTAAAACCAGGGTGTTTGTTTTGCTGTGCTGCTTTCCCACCGCAGGCTTATTGGCAGGGAAACTGAGACGCAGCAATTGGCATTTGCCAGCTCTGTCTCACCAAATGCTCAGTAGTAACCTCAGCACAGCCGCCTCGTGCCAGAAGCTGTTTTCACTCCTTCAAGCAAGGGGTGGAAAAGGAGAATTTGTGAGGCTCAGTACTTCTGTGCTGAGGGACAGCAGGAGCAGGATTGGAGGGATCAGGGAATGGGAGTGGTGGGGACTTGGGGCATCAAGGGCTGCGTGGGGAGCTGCAGGGGGAAAGGAGGTGTGAAGGAGGGAGCTAATGAGGCATGGAAACTTCTAAAGTGGTTGTGGAAACATGGACATATCTGAAAAAAACCCATATTTTGAATGGAAGAGTTGAAAACTATAAAAAAGAATGTGCAGCTGATATTGCAGGATGAAAGGTAGAGAGGTGGCTGCAGCCTGATGCTCATAAGTTGTATGGTTTCACCCACATCTTTCCTTTGCTCCTCTTAGATAAACAATCAGTATTAGCTGGACTTGGGGTTTTTTTTTGAAGCTACTGATTTTTACAGTCTGCAGCCACATTCACCATTTAATGCAAGCAAAGCCGCCCTCTCAGAGTGTCTTTTTTTACACTGGTACTTCGAGTTGAAAATCTATTTTAAATTATTGGATAGCAAGCAGCAACCTCCAGAGGGCTAAACCAATGCTGTTAACAGGCCCAAAATGTGATGCAGCATATGGAGCTGAATACCTCATGGTACAGATTTGCATGCAGGCGGTTTTAATTAGGATTTAGAATTCCTTGTGGAATGCAGCATTCTGGGCTAGTCTCAATCTTGTCAATACATAATGTTTTTGTTCATGCCGAAGCCTGCAAAAACCAATAGGTTCCTACTTTCTTGTAATTTTTGATGCTTGTATGAACTGTTAAAAGTTTTCTCTAGCTGCCAGCTTTGTATATGATCATCACCTGTTTATATGTACTTAATGTAAAAGATTCCCGTCTTTTTTTTCATAATGTGGTACCAGGTCAGTTAGAAGCAAAAATCGTTTGAAGTTTTGTGACATTGCATAGCTACTTCTTTTTTCCTGCGACACTACATAGTTCAGTGAGAATATGCCTTAACTCGATGGTTTTTGTGCCATCTTGTGAGCGAAAGGTGTAATTACGTCCAGCTAATACAGGGGAGAGGTACTTTGGCTAATGTCCATTTCACTACTTCTTCATCATGAAAAGTAAATTATTTAGGGTTTCCAAAACGAGATGAGGATAATAATGTAAAACATACTTGTTCCACTGTATTGTACTAGGATTTCTTTTTAAATGGGCATACATGCCCTACCTGTGGGCAAAAACCTGCTGATTTCAGTAAACTGAGAGAAGAAATCACAGATTTGCCTCTTTTTTTTTTTTTTACCTTCCGAAAAAAGGGAACTTCTTGTTGTATGGAATGGAAAAGCAAATTCTCAGTATTCAGCTCTGATACTGTTCCTTCTGTGAAACAATTTGGTTCTTACAGGGTACCTCTTGTTTCCTGAAAGTCACTGCGTGTTTCTCAGAGATAGCACAATATAAATTATACAAAGCACTGCTAGCTATTGCAGCGACACAAAGAAAAGCCTAATTCTTGCCCTTAGAAAGTCTGCTGTGTCCTGGAACATTTCGGGGGGTGGGGGGGTGGAAAATTACAAAAGCAGCAGCTAACCTACAAACTTACATTTAAATAATAATTATTATTATTACTGTTAAAGTCAGTGTAGTTGCACTACAGGCTGAGAAAAGCAGGCTGAAAAGTCTCCCAAAGTTCTGCCACTGCTTAATTAATTGATTCTCTTTGTGACCTTGAGCAAGTTGTTGTATTTCTGTGCCTAATTTTAGCCACATTTAGATGATGCAAATACATTTTTTCAACAGGATGTTATCAGGCTTGACTACCACTTGTAAAGCTTTTTGGGCTTCTTGGATGAAAGGTATTGCTGTGATATAGTGACAAGCTTGTTAGAAATCTACTTGATAAGCAAAAGAGCAAGTCATTCACAATAAGTATAATTATTCAATGATTTAAGCTTCCTAATCTACTTCCACAGCCTTGGCAAGCAGATTGTGATTTCTTCCATTTTATATAATGAGAAGAGGGTTGTTTTTTTTTTCTCTTTTTACTCTATGCATTGATTGCAAATATTCAGAATTCAAGCTGTGTTGCTCATTTGCAATCAGTTGGATGAGTAACATTATTTCTACTCATGTTTGGATGAATGCCCAATGACTTGTGTGTGCAAATTGTAAAGTTTGTTTTCTCAAGATACTCATCTGTATGACATTGAAATTTGCTGCCTTTGGAGAGCAGCGCCAGTAAAATTCAACACATTGAAGACCACTGAAAAAACTGAGCACAAAAATAAGACAAGAGGACACTAACGTTTTTAATGACACTTTGCAGATTAAACTTTTGTCCAAGTCTATTAGGGTTTTAGTTTTTGCGTGTTGTTAATACCATGAACAAATCCAGTGTATTGAATTCTGGACCTAATACCATGCAAAAGGGGGATGATGTTCAGAGGCAGCTCCAATGTCAAGGTTGCAAAAGATGACTAGCAGTGGGGCTAATCTGCATGGGAGTTGCAAAGCACCTCAAATCCTGGGTCAAGGGGAAAGACGGCCAAGCAAAATAAGGTGATCAAAGGCAAATGATGAGAAGCAGATAGCGCTGGACCCAGTTGCACACATTGTCTATCCCCAGATTGCAATGGGTCAGCTGGATCTGTTAGAGATTGTTGCTCATGGGGGAAATTTTCTGCAGTAATTCCTTTCCCCATAGTCTCTAAGTTATATGGGTTATATGAAGCTTCTAAGGTACAGAAGTCTGGCCCCTCCTGAGAAGGACCATAAAACAGACAGTATTTCATACTTGAAATGCTCATGTGTAACAGCTAAGTATTGGTTTTGTTTCCTTTAAGAAACGTATTATGCTAGCCAGAGTATTTTCAACAGTCTGGCTTTGAAGAGACGCTGGGAGCAGGATCCACTCATGAATGGATTATCATCTCATAGCATGTTGTGGTACCTTTTTTTCCCCACCATTAATATCTATCACCTGTATCTACTATAAAGCTTGAACTGAGTGAAAACCAACATCACTTTTTCGCCTGTGTCGTTCGCACATGTCAGGGTGTCTTCTTGTATGTTAAGATCCTTTTTAGAACCAGGAGTCACTATCTGCTCTTACTACACATGTTGTTGTAGAGCCTTGTGACTCCTCTAACACACTTTGCTCCACCCTTTTGCAGTAGTCCTATTGTAAGCAGAAATAATGTGTGACGTATTGCAGCGTGGTCCAGCCAAAAAGCCATGTAGAGAACAGGGATATGTGCTTTTGAATGGCAACTCTAGCAGGACCACCTTCAGCAGCTTAGGGCACAGGTCAGCTTGAGTTGATCTAAAATGTTCCATTTGCATTTTCTGCAAAACAAACCGATGGTAACAGCAAAAGAATACTGAGGATTTTTACAAAAAGTAGTTCTTTTTGGCCCAAAATCAAATGACAAATGCCCAACTAGCTTAATTCACTGACAAGCTGTCAAAAGCAGGTTGTAAGAACATCCATATTTCCATGCAGGCACAGCAGTCTGGCTATTGTAACTTGTACTGTAACTTTGTTTAATTTATTTTCTTTTAAATTTTTCTTTTTTTCTTTTTCTTGAGAGCTGGCTTTGTGGAAATTTAAGGCTTTTGACCATTACCTTCTGATTGATTCATATCTTCAGTCCTGTTTATCTGACAACTCTTTGGCAAACACAGCCTTAGAAATGCTCCTTTAGACAGTATGATGCAAGGAGCAGTGATGCTGCAATGATCTCACATTGTAGGGAGAATGATCTCTTATAAAAAGGCATGTTCATATTAAAAATTCACAGCAGCACACTCCACTCCCCCATTATAGGTAATTACAGAGGATTTTAAATATCTGATGCTAGTTGGCAACGTACAATACCCTGTCAGCAGCAGGCACTGATTTGTAATTTAATTATCATAAGAGATCCACCTGTTCTTTTGTCAAATGAAGAGTAACATTTCCGTGCAATCATGCTTTTCCCTCCTGAAATTTGAATTAACCCTTAGAGAAAACTCTGGTTTCTAGGGAATGGGGTAATTGCAAAGACACTTGCAGGACTCTATCATAACATAGCAATAGAAACAAATGAGGCATTTTTGCAGGAGAGTCTTGATTCTGGTTTGGTATTTTCAGTCTTACCATTAGCTTTTTACTAATGTCAAGCTGTTTTGGTTCACAGCTGAGAGCATTTCAGTGAAGAGGTGCTGTGGGAAGAAAGATGCTTGAAAATCAATGAGTTTGGTGCTGAGAACATGAGGCAGACACATAACAGGATTGACCCATACTTTGTGAAGGCTCATACTTTGTGAAGAACAAGGAGGCTGGGCTTGGGATAGGAGGGGAGATGAAGGCAAACAGCAAAGAGGAAATCTGTTCTGTAAACTTCCCAGTTTACGGCACATGAACATGGATATTATTGAATTTGTCATGGGAATGTGCAGTTATTGGATGAAGTGATCGATGTTAATTATAAAGCATAGGTTTTCATGGGAAAGTCTACCAGTGGAGTTCCATGCAAGTGTTCTGCTTTTGGGGAGCAAAGGGCTCGGGGTGAAACAATATCCTCTGGGCCTTGGTTCTCATGCAACAGCAACATTGCAGTGCTATGATGGGGAAAGGCCTTACTGATGGTCAAAGAGATGTCCTCTTTTCAGTGCCACCTTACACAGCTTGTGCTGTCAAGCTGCACAAATGATCTAGACAGAATAGTGTAAATATATATATATGATGATATATATTGATGATCGGAGACCTGAAGCACGTCTCCTATAAAGACAGGCTGAGAAATTTGGGGTTGTTCAGCCTGGAGAAGAGAAGGGTCAGGGGAGACCTTAAAGCAGCTCCAGTGTCTAAAGGGGCCTGCATTAGATCTTAGAAGCTCTTCCCTGTAAGGGTGCTGAGGCGCTGGCACAGGGTGCCCAGAGAAGCTGTGGCTGCCCCATCCCTGGCATTGTTCAAGGCCAGGTTGGACACAGGGGCTTGGAGCAACCTGCTCTAGTGGAAGGTGTCCCTGCCCGTGGCAGGGGGTTGGAACTGGGTAATCTTAAGGTCTTTTCCAACCCAAACCATTCTGTGACTGTATGATATGTAGCATAATATTTGTATCGGAAATGTGGCCGGAAGGACTAGGGCAGTGATTGTCCCCCCGTACTGGGCACCGGTGAGGCTGCACCTTGAATCCTGTGTTCAGTTCTGGGCCCCTCACTACAAGAGAGACATTGAGGTGCTGGAGCAGGGCCAGAGAAGGGCAAGGGAGCTGGTGAAGGGCCTGGAGCACAAGTGTGATGAGGGACGGCTGAGGGACCTAAGAGGATTTAGTCTGGAGAAGAGAAGGCTCGGGGGAACCTTATTGCTCTCTACAGCTACCTGAAAGGAGACTGTAGTGAGGTGGTGCTCAGTCTCTTCTCCCAAGCAACAAGTGATAGGATGAGAGGAAATGGCCTCAGGTTGCACCAGCGGAGGTTAAGATTGGATATTAGTACATATTTCTTCACTGCAAGGGTTGTCAAGCATTGGAACAGGCTGCCCAGGGAAGTGGTGGAGTCACCATCTCTGGAGGTATATAAGAGACGTGTAGACGTGGTGTCTGGGGACATGGTTTAGTGGTGGACTTGGCAGTGCTGGGTTAATGATTGGACTCAATCTTAAAGGTCTTTTCCAGCTGAAATAATTCCAGTTCTATGACAAAGCTTCTTATGGTTTCTGCCACTGCTGTCTTGTCTCTTTAAAAAAACGTTGCTGGACATTTTCACTTTACCAGTTCCCTGGGAGATGAGCTGACTCTGGTAGTCTGTGCTTATTTCTCCTTTTTTATTATTACTTCTTATTATAATATTTATTATTTCTCTCTTTTTTTTTTTTTTTTTTGAAAGAATATTCAGTGGCTTCATAAAATAATTGATTGCTTGGGACTTAAATGACCTGTGTGCCAAGCCTTAAATGCGGCATTGGTTGGAGTACCATCTATTAGACTGATGGCTTCTTGCGCATATATTATTTGTCTGCTGCCAGTCATTTTATATATTCATTAATTATCTGAAAAGTGAGTACGTGAAGGGTTGCAGGCATATCCCAGAAAAGAAGAGAATAAATCATGTCATATGGGTATTCTGAAAATAATTGGCGACTGCTGAAACATTTCCATACATGAGAGTGAAGGCAGGAATAAACAGGGATGATTTCCTTTGGAGTGATGAGTAAATGAAGTAACACTCCAGAGCTGAGTGGTCAAAGTGAAATGCAGAGATCTGCTTCACAATGTCCTTGTGAGCATAACTGAATTTAAGACTTCTCATTTTTCTTATATGGCTATCCAAATAAGTCTTAATCTTTTGTCTTTTAATATTTGATTTTCCTTATTCCAATATTTTGGCACATACCTGTCAGCTGAAAACAGTATTTACAATGACACTGTCCCTCCCTCTCATAGCCAAAGACCTATGTCTCCTGGTTTACACTCTGCTCTTGTCCTTCTGCTCTCTCCTGTAATGCCTCAACATTGCCCACAAATGTGTTAGGTCATGTGAATTCATTTGGTAGCCTTCTCCTTCAAAACAGCAGTGTCTGTATGTGTTGAGTGCAAAAAACAAGGCTTTGGCAATGGGGATGCAGGCACCTCTATGAGGAGAGGTCAGGCCTGGCCCTACCAGGCACAGCTGATTCCAGTTGGTTCTAATGGCCCCACTACAAGACACAGCTGGGCCTATCAGCCGTGTGGATGGTGCCATTTTAAAATGGGTCTAAGCTGAAGGACAGATCTGGTAATTTCATTTTTAGGGTTATATTCCTTGTTTTTATGAAGTTTGTTTTGGATCTGAGACAAGCTGCTTGCTTCTTGTTTCTCATGTTGTCTCTCCGTGGAGCACAGAGCTATAACACCTCACACGCTGATTAGTGTTCAGGGTAAGGAGAAAAGTTTACTGAAGAGTAATTTTCTGCTTGAATATGGCTCTGTTGAAGTGCATGTGTGCTCTCCAGCATCAGAATACGTGGTGCTAAATGGAAAATGACTCAAATATTTTGTGTAGAAAGGCTGTAGAAGTGCAGTTATTAATATGGGGGTGTGAAATGTGAGCTGATGCTACAGCTCAGCTGATCAATGTGTGGTTTTTTTCACTGTCAACCCTTTCCAGTATGTTGTTTCAGATGTCTATTTGATGGTGAAAGTTTTGTGTGTCAGTATGATATACCCTATTTTCTCTCTTTGATGAAATGTTAAGAAAAGGATGAGGTATTCTTTCCAGACCAGATTAGAAAATCCAAGGATTATATTGATTAATGTCTTATCCTTCACCTGTTATCCCATCTTTACTTGAATACATGTGCATTGCCTCCTTAAAGCTAATTTGTTCTTCCTTGCTATCTTTCTTCTCTAGAAATATCGTTATCAAGATGAGGATGCTCCACATGATCATACTTTGCCTCGATTAACCCATGAAGTGAGAGGCCCAGAGCTGGTTCACGTGTCAGAGAAGAACTTGTCTCAAATAGAGAATGTCCATGGATATGTCTTACAGTCGCACATTTCTCCTTTGAAGGTAGGATCATATTCACTGTGGCTTTAGTCCTCAAATATGAGAAAACAGGTAGTATGAAATGCTTGGAGAAACTTCTTGTATGAACAGACAAGCTGCTTTGTGAAAGGTCTTATTGAAGACTGATTGTCCTGTGATGGGTTTTTAAGGCTTGCTGTAGTGTAACAGGTGATGGTTTAGTTGGTAAAGCTTTGTTTTGAGATGTGAGCTTTTTGCTTTGAGTGAGATTTTTGCTTGACCAAAAAATTGAGCAGTTCCTGGCAAATGAGCCTGTCTTTCTGTATGTTGAGAAAGGAATAATGCAGGTTCTCGGCCTCAATATCATGGTGATTTTGGAATGGCAAACTTCCTGTCCTGATTGTCCTTCAGAAATTGAAAAAAATTAAATGTAACCACCTGATTGAATCCTAATTTTTTCATTTCTCAAAAAGCTATATTAAAGTGATAAGTTATGCTTAAAAAGGGAGCTCATTTGCCACTATTCAGACCCTTATTACTGAAGTACTTGTTGTTTTCTGTGGGTTTTATTGCAATTTGGTGCGATGTAGAGGCATCTCTCTGTTACCTAAGGCAGCTATTTATAAAATACAGAAGGTTTTCTGCATATGTGGCTGGTGTCCTCTGATATATCTTGCTGGTTAAAAAATGCTTATCTTCATGGTGAACCTGCATATTAACCAAAAGGAAATCCATTCCTGAAAATTACATTTGCTCTTTAATAAGACTGCAATAGCTTGAAGATGTTCTTAAAACTTCTCTAACGAAAGAAGCATAGATGGAGTAGTAAGCATGATGGTTTTCCTAATTTATTTTCTATTAGGTCTGGGAAGGGGGGGGAAAATTAATATTATTACTAGAAGTGGTGATATTCAGGGTAATGGTTTTATTCTGGCAATTAAATAAGTAGCAAGCAAGGTTTTGCTCCTTCTGGTGCTCAAAGCCTATGAAATAGGCATCACTTGCCTAGCAGAGTGATTACAGTGTGGTTAAAAGTGAAAGGAAATATTTATTATTAGAGATTGATGTGAATGCATCTGGTGTTCATTGAGCCTTCATGGGATAGCCATGCAAATTAATCTTTGCTCTCTGCACTTGTTGTTCCTGTGTATAGTTTGTGTGTTGTTTGTATTTTCACATTTTAGCAGCTTTCTGGGTTGCTTACCTAACTTATACTGCAGAAGCCAATGGTATCAAGCAGTGATGTATCTTGTTACACTGAAGTAGATCAATTTAGTTATTTGGATGGGATTATCTCTGTGGCCTCTGTGGAACCTCAGGGGACAATCGCAGACAAAACAATCCCTTGCCTGGAACAGAAACATCCCTGTTCCTCTAGAGATTCTTGAGTATTAAGATTGTAGTGGTGCTTCTTATTCATGAAAGTCAAAAATAGGTAATTTTCTTCACATTTGGAGACTTTCAAATAAGGCTGCATGATCCAAGCTGTTAATGTAATGATGATAATAAAAAGCTTATTGTGAAGTGATATGAAGGGTATCCCCAGACATCTACAGCTGCCTTAAAACAGCTCCCATTCTAAATTGCTCTTGTCACTGGAGAGAGTTGTTGTCATCTGCTGTTTCCTGAAGTGAAGGGAGGAGAGGAGCTATACAGTGGAAATCTGTGGAAACCTGTGTCTTCTGCAAGTTCTATCCTTAGCCTGAGGATTTCTGTCTTCTACTTGGTCTCTTTGAAGTTCCTGCTTTCTTTCTCCTACAGACTATGTCTTCTCTTTTGACCTCTGGTAGAGAATTGTCTTAGGAGGCTGGAATAAACCTTCTGCTAATGCTCACGGCACTGTGATACCCTTCCTGTATAAAATACTGGCTTTGAATTTACTTGTTTCTGGGAAATGACGGAAATACCTGTTTGGAAGGTTTTTGTCATGGAGATTTCTACATAGTTGAGGAATAGTACTCCAAACTCTCCAAAACCCAGTCAGAATTGGTTGTTGTCTTGAATTATAGGCTTCCTGTCCTATAGTCTGATATCGTTAACCATTCTGCCCTCGTCTCAGCAGTATTGTGTAACCATGGCTGCACTGAATAATGGCTAAATCTGAGGCATACTGCCTCTCAACCCATAGCATGCCTTCCTAGGGAAACATAAAATACTGGTTTTTAAAGATTGGCTGGATAAGTATGCCTGCTACTTAAATATTCCGTTGCCTTGCATGAGAGGTGAAACTGCTGGAATCCTGCTTTGAGGATATATAACAAATGCCAGGGTACAAATACAGCCTGTCAACTTCTTAGGCGTGAGGAGAAACTGGCAATTGCAGTGGGATAAAGCTGTCAGGAAACTCCACTGAGAGCTGTTTGCATTGGAAAGGTTGACTTGTTCTGCCCCAGTTTTCTGAATACAGGTCAGAGAATTTGGTGTAAATGGAAAATGTCTGTAAATGAAAGTAACAAGTTTGCTTGTACCAAGAGAGGGACCACATCACCTTCTGTGTGTCACTAGGACTGTCTGTCTGACCAGCTACCCAGCTGGCAACATGCTCCATGAGCAGGGGGTGGCTACCTGGCTAAGCGGGATTAAGTTGCTGCCTGACCGTGTTTTGCTGCCTGAAGTTACCTGTGGGGTCTGCAGCACCAGGGTGCACTTCTCAAAGAGCTTTTGAGGCAGTCTTTTGTGTTTAGTGGCTGCACAATGATCTGATGAGAGGATCACTTTGCCCAGTATTTTTATGTTTGAAATAGTATCATAAAAGAAAAATGCTTGAGCATAAAAATCTGGTGGTTTTGGAACGGAAGTGTTATCCCAAGGCCAAGCCACATATCTATCTTAATCACATCACTTTTCCAAAGTAACTTGAGTTTGGCAGAGAAAAGTGTTTCTTGTTTCCATACATTTGTGTTCATCTAGAAAGAAACCTGCAAAGATCCTAAAACTAATCTTTAGGGTGTCTGGTTCCAGCCCCCACAACTGACTGGTACCCACAGCTATCTTTGGAAGTCATAGGTGTGTTATACCTTGTCTGTACAGGTAAAAATGCTTGGTGCCATCACCCTGCCTCTGCTCCCAAGTTTCCAGTGAGCATCTCAGTTTGCATCATAAGCCAGCTCAATAGCTTGAGCTCAGCCTTGCATCATTACAGTTAAAGGGTTTGTGGATGGTTGAAGTTCATGCAGAGAGACCACAGGCCTGTCTGTACCACTGTGTACATCTCCAAGTAAAACGTTCCAGGGATTCTTGAAAGATTTTCTAACAGGATGGAAGAGTTCAGCCCATCTTTTTTTAACATGTGTAGTTCAAAATGCCTGATATGGTCCATGTTGTAAAGAACAGAAGAATCTTCAATTTGATATCAAGTTGCTGTGTACAAATTGTTCAAGAACTTGGTGGTAATTTCATGTTTCAGTTTGTGGTTTGATGTAGTCCAGAAATATCCTAGTGGAGCTCATCATTATCAGTTACTTCAGAAGGTTGTTTTTTTTAGATACCAAAATATAAAAAGAATTCTTTAATAGCCTTACACTAGTTTTGTGTGCTGAGTAATCAGAAATCTGGTCTTTAGGCATTCTGAAAGTCTCTGTGAGATACTTGGATACTGATTAGGATAAATACTGATTGGGAATGTGAATAAGATTTGACATTGACATTAGACATGCCTTGTTATATTTCAAGTACCTAAAATCTAGTGTGCACTAGCCAAATTACTACTTTTCAGAAGGCAATAATAAGCAAAAACAGTTGAGCTGAAAACTAGATCCTTTTCTCACTGTGGTTTTTACTTTTGTAACTTGGTTTTGTTGCATTAACTTTACTTTTCTATTGTCCTGTAGCATTTCCCATACACTCAACTCAGTCTGGAAAATGTTTGATTTAACTTCTGTTAAAGCTTTTTCTACTTACTAGTTTGAAAAAGATAAAATTTACAGCAGCTTCAGCACCTTTGAGTGCTAAAGTTATAAATGAAGCTTTCAATTACATAGCTCTAAGATTTGGGAAACAAGCTAACTTTCGAGCAGCTTTGTGAAAGAGAGTTTCCATAGTAAGACGATAGATGTTCTTTGTAACTTGTGGAGGTGTCGAAATTGCGTTTTGTTAATCTGTTAAAGCGAAACGTATGTCACGTAATGAAAAGATCGTTTAAAATGTTCTTGCACTTCCCCCCATTTGACACTAGATGGTGCGGTAAGCTCAGAATCCTTTGGTCTGCACCTATAAAGCTTCGGTGACATGCTATGGAGATTATTCGTATCTGTCCTAGAAAGCGCTAATTCAGTAAAAATGCCTTTTTAGAATCCCTGGTGTGTTGAGAAGTCTGGATACAACACCACTGTGCCTAAAATTCTGACATGCAAGTTCTGTCACTAAATTGAATGCTTCTCTCTTTCCCTTCCTCCTGAAATAGAGCTAATCAGTGTTCATTAAATAAAAAACTGGCTTCTAAACGAACCTTATTAGTATTTTTGTGGTATTAGATTTATTTTTAAATGTATTCTGCTTCCTTTAGATAAACTTAAAAGTAAAAATCCACATAACGGTCTTGCATCTCCTTGGTTGCCTGAACACTTGAAATGTCAGGCTATTCCAACTATCTTCATTTCCTAATTTAATGCAAGACTTGAATGTAAGCATCAACGGCAGCTGTGCAAAAACAAGTAGCCAGGTAAGTTACTGTTATCTTAGCCTAAGATATTTTCAAACAAGGAAGCTCAAACTTTTTCAGTTACCTCCTCTTTGATGGTCTCACTTTCTAGGAGGGAAGGAGCTGCTCTGGATTTTCCTCCTTTCCTTTCTGTCCCAGGGTGCTGTCCTGCATCTCAGCAGGGTTGCTGAAAGCTTACAGAAAGTCAGGATTGATGGAATGACTTTTGAGTGGGGGAAAAAACCATCTCCACATGGAGCACATGGGAATTTCATTTGTGAATTTCCAAAGTTAAGGTTATACATGAATTGCCATTTGTGCAAATTGCTTTTCAGAAGATTTGCTTCTGCCATCGCCAGAGCACATTGATTCTATTTGTTATTTTAGCTTTATGATGGCAAAAGCCCCTGTCTTACCCATTACTTGAGATTCTCTGTATCTAGAGGGGAAAAGGTGTTTTGTTTCTGCTTCAAGCTGGATCTTTCTTTCCCAACTCCTATCTTCTTGTGAGTGTGTAAGGTGTGTGAAGGACACCCATCAGTTGTCTTTTTATCCACCTACGTGCAGGAAGGTCATTCCTGTGAAGGCTCCTGGAGTCTGGCACACCCTCTCTTCAGTCTTTAATGAAACAGCCTTTTTGTCATCTCTCAAGCCTTCCGTGTCCAAGCATGAGTCAGACCTCACGACAGTGGCTGCCGTGCTTATGTGGCAAATTAACAGAGACAAGGAAAGAGGCTCTGAGGCTGAGCCTGGATGATTAATTAATCCATGAAAAATGTCTTAGCCTGAGCTTCCTGGAAGCTGTCACAAAGAGTAATTCTTTGTTTCTAAAAACATAGATTAGGTAAGATCTATTTATTTCATTAACATTGACATCAATAAAAATTGAGTTCTAAAGAGAATTTGGACAAATAAGGTCAAAACACTCTATACTAGTTTGGGGTTTTTTTGTTTGCTTGGTTGGTTGGTTTTTGTTTTTTTTTTTTCACTTACAACAGTTCCCTTTCTTAATTAGACAAATTTTTGGACTGGATTTTTACTACTGAACACTCTATTTAGAATAGAATCATATAATCCCAGAATGGTTTGGGTTGGAAAGGACCTTAAGATCATGCAGTTACAACCCCCTGCCATGGGCACGATGCCTCATCCTAGACCTTGTCGCCCAAGGCTCTGTCCAACCTGGCCTTGAATGCTGCCAGGGATGGAGCATTTACCACTTCTTTGGGCAACCTGTTCCAGCACCTCACCACCCTCACAGTAAAGAACTTCTTCCTTATATCTAACCTTAACTTCCCCTGTTGAAGTTTAAACCTATTCCTACTTGTCCTATCACTACTGTCCCTGTTGAAGAGTCCCTCTCCAGCAACCTTGTAGGCCCCCTTCAGACACTAGAAGCTGCTCTGAGGTCTCCACGCAGCTTCTCTTCTCCAGGCTGAACAGCCCCAACTTTCTCAGTCTGTCTTCATATGGGAGGTGTTTCAGCCCCATTATCATCCTTGTGGCCTCCTTCGGACTTACCCTTGCTCCGCTTATACAAAGTCATGCGCTAGTCACAGACACTGCGAAAATGGCAAACTCCGAGGCTCTCATGATGTTGCAGTGGATCACTCAAGGCGTTGCTGCACAGAGCTGCAAAACATCATTAGGAAATACATTCAGTAGGCCTGTTTTACATGAGCAATTGCAGGGATGTCCTCTGCTCCTGCTATTGTAAATACCTCTAGCTACCAGGGAACCAGATTTACAGGAAAAGCAGGTTGCTGCAGCTTTAGCCTTACCATGCCTGATACTCATGTGTAAATATAGTTTCTAGTGCTTATAGGGGAATCATCTGTGACAAGAAGGCCCATTTATTTTTCCAGAACTGCTGAACATCATTAATTCCTATTACTGGGGGAGAACCCTATGCTAATGGTGAAGTTCAGATAGGGAAGAGAAGAAGATAAGCCTGAATTTGCTTTAATTTCTGTCATTCAATTGTAACAAACGGTTGAGGCTGTACCATAGCACAGGCTGTTCCTCCAGAGCAAAGATGCTGCATTTCAGAGCCGTGAAGGACTGAGGGGCTGATGTTTTGTTATGTGGCAGTAACAAAAGTCTGAAGTCTTCTCTTATAGTTACAAAATTAATTGGGGTTATGTAGAGGACATATTAATGTATGCATGGATATATTGGCAAGCCATCTAAAACTTAATCTTGCATCCTTTTCTTTGCTTACACTGACTACACTTCATAAGTATAGCTAATCTGCGTGAAGCATTTTTTATCCCCAGGGTGGCTCAGCTCAGTAGCAACGATCTTATAACACTTTTGATCTCTGCCCTGGTAGCTTCCTATCCTTTGTGTTTTGGGGTTGTTGTCTGCCTATTTTGTCTTCCCTCACCCCACCTTTTTGATATGCAGTTATTGGCAAAGCCCCATACTGCAGTCGGTCTGTTAGTGAATTCCACTGCATATTCAGTAGGTTGCTTCATTAAGAAACAACACTTGTTCCATGTTTAATCATGTGCTGCTTTTCTCTTATCTCTTACTGTAACAGCAGATAAGCATATATCATAGATCTGTATCTGTGATCTGTGTGTTTTAATATAAAAATGCAATTGGATTAGGAGACAAAGGAAACACAAATATGACTATGCTTGTTCTTACTCTTACAGAAGTGGCAAAAGTAGCTCTGAATTCTTATTTCATTATGTTTCAGGGCAAAATAAGCTGCTTATGAATTAGTATTCTGAAGAATATTGTGTCTCAGCTTCATGTGGCAGGAATGTCTTTCATTTTTGCAGTCTCTATCTTACTCTAAAGACAACCTAAAATGGTGCAAAATTCAACTGTTACAGGGAAGAATAGTTACTAATGAAGACTAGATTTTTGTGTTCTGTCATCATAGCTAAGTCCATTGTATTGTGTGTTTGATTTTTGTCTTGGATTCCTGACTGATGGCTTTTTGCATGATTTATGTTGTTGCATACAGTATCTTGTTATCTTTCTGGCTTCTGACAGAATTAAAAAGAAACCAAATAAAATTACTTCTGTCAGGGGGTGATTTAATTGGAAAAATCTCGGCAACTAAGTTAAACCTGAGGCATTGCAATGCTGTGTGTTTTTTTGTTTGGTTTTTTTTTTTTGGCAAAATAAGTGATGGCCTCTGATGGACACAAGCAAAGCAATTTCTGTCAGTATCTACTGGCCCATTATATGTTGTTAGATTTGCCTGAAGAATACAGAAAGGAATTTTCAAAGGAATTTGAAAATATTTTCAGGCTATGGACCCTATTTACTCTGTGGGGGCCTCCTAGGTATTGAAGGTCCTTTCAAATGTTAATCTGAGTTGCAGTTTTGGGAGACGTGTTCTTGATCTCCTGGATACTTTATCAATTATTATTAATTAACTGCTTTATCTTTTTTCTTTTTAGATAGTAAATTTCTCCTTAAAGAATGTTGTTCCTGAGTCTTATTTTCTGATCAAAAAAAAAAAAAAAAGTGTGATATATTGCAATTATTTCTGGCCATGTCTCTGCATCACTCTCCCACCAAAAAACCAGGAGAACCCAGGAATCCCTTTTTCTCCCTTTCTGTCATGGTTTGTATAGTACTAGTTACTCCTTACATCCCTGGAATTCATTGACCTGTGTTTTTCTTGTTGTATTTGGCATATGAAATACTTATAGAATATAAAATAGGGATATGCACTTTTATAGAGGTACTTTTTTTTTTTTTTTTTTTCCTTCCCCACCTAAAATTAATGAAATATATCCAATAAATCCATGGAATCACTACTAGATGCTACAAACATAAGATTTGTATGTTCTCTTGGTTCCTTTCTTCTAGTCTAGGAGTACAGGACTATCAGTATATTTGTAAAGGATCTGTAATGATATTTGCCACCTTTCCAAAGTGTTTTGTGACCCACTGATGAAAAGTGCAATAAAGCATCTTGGCGTTATTAGTCAGATTGCAACAGGAAGGATTTTTCTCAGAGTTGTCAGACAGGTTTAGCACCAGTTGTTCCCCTCAGCTCAGCAGCCGAAATGCCCTTATGTCAGACTTCAGCTACTACTGACACTTGGGAATGTACGCTACATTTTAAATGAAGCATTAAACTGCTGTAATACATTTTCACTGAGGAATATCCTGATAATTCACTCACTCAGTAGAAGATATACAGGTTTATACCTCCAGTGACATGACATCAAAAATGTTCTGGCTTTTGTCAATATCTGATGTAAAAGAAAGTACAAAGCTGAAGTTTGCAGCTCCAGAAGCTGTGGATGGGTGCAGCCTCCAGGACAAAAAGGACAGAATCTGTTTAGTCAGACCTTTTGGAAGAAGATCTTGGCATCCTGAGTAAGAAGCGTTTAAGCTAATACACATTTTGTTTCCAAGTGCTTCCTTTTTAAACTCCTGTTTCTTGTGGCTCTTACTTAATCTTGCTGTAATGTAGTTTTGTGGACTGTGGAGCTGTAAGAAACCCAACAGAACTTTGGCATTTAAAAGAAAGATCTTTATGAACTGGCTATTATTTTCCAATTCTTCAAGAATCTAGTCTAAAAAAGAGTTTTAAAGACTATTATTGTGTGACATCTTGGTATCAGTAGCTAATTGAGGCTTCCCAGATTGTTAAATGGGAAATGCTTTTTGCTGTTTGCTTCCCTTCAACATTTCTACTTCAGCAGATCAAGTTACTTGCTTTCAAATAACATTTTAAAGACAATATTGCTACTGAATCTGATGCAATTGGGGAAAATGTCAAAAAATAGTCAGCAGGCGTGATGACTCAGGTGACTTTTCTAAGATCTGCACTGTTTACTAACTTGTTTTCCCATTTTTGCTCTCTTTTCCATTCCCATGTTCTTGTCTTCCTTTTCCATAGTTAAACAGTGTACCTTTTTCTGAATTCCAAATTACCCCCAGGATCCATTCCTTATTTCTTTCTTACTTTTCTGTGATATTTATTCCTACACTTACACATGCATCTTCTCAATACTATGAGCCACCTGTGAAGTACAATTTTGCACCATGTAGCTGTTAACATGTAATGATTGATGACCTTCTTATTCAAGCCAATTGCACTCCTCTTCTCTCAAAGCAGCCAGAAAGCAAAATGATGAATAGGAGTCATGGTTCTCCCTGTGTCCCCTTTGTCATACCTGGTGTTCATGAGCAGTTTATGTTATTTTTCTTGCTGCTGGAAGGTGGAGGTTTTCTTCCCCCCAAGCAAAAGCAATGCGAAATACAGTTGAAAGTTATCAAGTCTAGTGGATCGCAGTTGTCCACTGAAATGGAAGCACTCTGGGCACCTTCTATTCTACTAAGACTTATATAAACCCTGCACGGATGCAGGTGCAACTGATTTTTTTTCAACCAACAGACTCAAGCACACTGAATTACAACTCTTTTCTGCCAAATGTGAACAGAATGTTCCTTAGGAGCTAGAAGTTAGCTTTTTAGGTTCAAGCGTGTTTAGGTTCAAGCGTGTTATACAGAATATGACCACATTATCAAAGAAAATGTACATTGCTTATTTTCTCAAAGCATTCCTTCCACTACAGTTATAATAAACATCTGCCTGGATTGCTGCACTGGATTTAGTTAACCCTTAGTGGTTGAAGTTTGTGCTTCCAAATAAAAAATTATTACTAATTTAATAATTAAAATAAACCCAGTAATTGGCTTAATAAAATTATAATAATTGGTAACATGACATTGGAAAGGCTGAAAAGAGACCTGTGTTTTCAACAAATAAAGAAATTTTTACTTTGAAGTCAGTGTCACAAATTGTGTCTTTGATCAAGAAGATGAGCAAATGCCAAGCAGGGAAATAGAATTTTCAGTGATAGTACGTAGCAAGTGAGTATAAAGGCTTATATTAATTGCTGGGAATTGGCCAAAATAGCACAAAGTTAACAACCTAACACTCTAGGAGTGTGAATGTCATCAACCAACTTCTGAAGACCACACTTGCATCTGATTTCACAATCAAATTGCTGCTGTTTCCTCCTTAGTGGTCATTAGGCAGTTGGTTTCCTTTACTGGTTTACAACAAATCTGCACACTGAGGAGATCTGAAGGAAGTTAGAGGTTTCATACAAAAGTGGGTTATTTTCCTAACTATTATGTTCATAATTCTATTTCCATTTTGAAAAGCCATGATTTTTTTCAGTATCCTGAGATGCTGATATTTACTTAAGGCAAATGGGAATGAGTACACTGGAGTGCAGATGGGGTGTTTCTGCATTGCTTATGCTTTACTGTAGTAGCTGTAATGCAAGAGAATGTCTGAAAAACTGGCTCAAGCAATCTCAGTTAAAATACCCAAGATGGGTTTCCATTTCTGAAAGTGCTATTTACATACTCTTTCCTAAAGATACTGGTATTAATGAATTTTAATCCTGTCTCTATTTTGAAGTATAAACTAGGCCATAAAGACTACTAAATACTTGTTTCTTAAAGATTAATAAAGTAGAGCTGCATATATAAAGGCAACAATCAGCCAGGCAGAGCATTGCATTGGTATTTACGTTTATAAACAGAAGAAAAAAAAAAAACCACCCTGTTGAGTAAAGTGGTAGAGCATCAGTGTGTCAGACTGTTATTGCTACAAAAAAAAGCGAAGTGTGGGGATTCCTTTGGGAAAATTTAGTTTGCTTCCCCTATTCTCCTTCAGAATCAGAGAATACCAGGCTGGAAGGGATCATCTGGTCCAACCTTTCTAGGCAAAGCATGACCCAGCACCCTGTTCAGCCCAATCTTAAAGAGTGTCCAACACTGGGGAATCTACCACTTCCCTGGGGAGATTATTCCAACAGCTGATTATTCTCAGTGTGGAAAATTTCCCCTCTAGTGTCCAGTCAGAATCTCCCCAGGAGTAACTTGTGCCCATAACCCCTCGTCTTTTCCATGGGACAACTTGTGAAAGGGGAGTCTCCATCTTCTTTATAGCCACTCTTCAACTTGGAACATGGTGATAAGGTCTTCCCCGAGCCTTCTTTTCACTAGGCTGAACAAGCCCAGCTCTTTCTGCCTTTTCTTCACATGGCTTCCTGGTCCTTGGATCATCTTTGGCCCTTCTCTGGAACCTCTCCAGCCTGTCCACATCTTTTTTTGCGTAGTGGGGACCAAAACTGAACACAATATTCCAAGGATGGCCTCACAAATGCTAAGTAGGATAACGACGTCTTTATCTGTGTTGGTGGTGCTTTTGTTGATGTAACCCAGCATTCTATTGGCTTTCTTTGCTGCAGCAGCACATTGTTCACTCCTATTGAGCTGGTTGTCCACCAGGACCCCTAGGTCCTTTTCTCTTCCAAGCTTCTTCACAGCTGGGTAGATCCCAGCCTATGCTGCATTCCTGGATTGTTTACCAAGGTGCAAGACCTTGCAAGTCCTTGTTAAACTCTTAAGATTCTTGTTAGCCCATTCTTCCCTTCTAACTCTAACCATTCTATGATTCTATCCAGGTCTTCCTGCAGGGGTGTCTGTCCCTTCCAAAGCGTTCGCTTCCCTATTCAGTTTGGTATCATTGGCAAACTTCACCAGGGTACACTTGATCCCATCATGCAGATCATTTATGAAGACAGTGAAAAGCATTGGGCCAATATCAGTCCCTGGGGGTTCCCACTGGTGATGGGTTGCCAGTTTGAAAAGGAACCATTTACCACCATTCTGCGGGTGCAGCCGGTCAGCCAGTTCCTCCACCACCACCCCCCCACTCCCCCCTGCACACACCACTAGGAAGTGGCTCTAGGAGGAGGCAGAGGGAAACTGTATCTAAAACCTTGGAGAAATCCAGGTAGACAATGTTCACTGTTCAGCACTTCACGTATTGGGAGTTTCCACATTTATGTGTTTGGAGGACTGTGTGCATCTCTGCTTAGGGGCCATATCTTTCTCATTTGGGGAGCTATATAGTCTTTTTACAGTGTAGCTGCAGAGAAGCAGGATAGATATGTTTCCCAGTACAGATTTATCTTTCACACCAAAATGACTTAGAAACTCTATGTACTCAACTGGACTACAGAGCCATTGGAAACATATCTATGGCTTTCCATAACTTTTCATATACAGACTTTATCACCACATCTTTTCTCATGCTTTCTCGCTGAAGTGGAATGACTCAGCAGTTGAGTTCCTATGCCAGGTCATTATCTCAAACCAAGGGGGATCTGAGCCAGTTTGGAGCTACATGAAATGCAGCAGGATAGGGAAACAGCCTGAGGAAAATGCAATCTGGGTTTTGTCCCATTGCTCTCTTCCTATCTCACTCACCTGGTCTCGGCAATTCTTTTCCTTTCTTGCTTCTGGTACAAGCTTTTTGTAGGAAAAGTTATTTTACAAATAGCCAACTGTGAGGAATGATGAGAATGGAAGTTGGCTGTCAGTGGCTGAAGTGCACGTATGTATATGCAGCTGGGGGAAAGAGGCACAAACTGTTAAAATGGTAAGGGTTATATTTGAAAATATTTTAAAGCCTACCTTTTGCTGCCTGACAGCCTGATTTGACTTTGTAATTCTTCAACTGCTCACACCACACCATTTGTATATCAGTAGTGTTATTCCTTTTGACAGTATGGTAGTGTTAGGGGTGAATTAACTAGAGTATCTGCCATAAACCTGGTATCACAGCATGTGTAGAGATCATCTCACCTTTTCTGGGTTTTAACTCAGTTATATCTATCTTAATACAGATAATTCCAGCAATTGGAACCTAGGTTTTACTCAAGTTATTCAATTAAGCTGAAATTGCCTGTAATGTAGTACCATAATTGTAGCAGAGGCATAGTTGGAAGATGGTAAGTAGGTGAGATACTAATTAAATTCTTCTGAACTTCAGTAATTTAATATTCAAAGCAAGCTGAGCCCATACAGTAGCTGCTCATTGCATTGCCACTGGGGGTTACTGAGGAAGAAACCTTAACAAAAATAGCAGTCTCCAAATGATTTTTGCTGTATTTGTCTGACTGAAATTTGGGGTTTGTTAGTATTGTTCCACTGTTGTAGATACAAACATGGTGGGTTGCATCAGTCTGTACGTGAACTCTCTGCAGACTTCAGTAAGATCATATGTGGGTGGATAAGTACAAGATTTTCCCAAACACTGCTGAACCTGGGGATGACGGTTGTGTATATATATAATCTTGAAAAGCTGGATTCTTTTATATTCAGGCTTTTGGGAAAAGTAGGTTTCAGCCTAATTTAAGCAGGAATACAGCTTCCTTTGATTTTCAAAGGGCTGTAAGCTACAAACTCTTTTAAATTCTTTTTGAGAATCTCATCTGATAATAAAATGAGCGGTGTGGGTGAGGATGAAATTCATCCAATCTTGCAGTCGTACTTCTGTAGCACAGCTCAGATTGCCTTATCTTTGCTACATCAAGATTATTGACCAGGTTATTAGCATGGCCTTCCAGGCCCCTGAATACATCAAAGCAAATATTCCACTGCCCTTCTTATTATAGCTATCAGTAATGATCTAAGCAAGACTGGCCCAGAGATTCCTCCCCAGATGCATGTTCTTTCCGAGCCTCTTAATTCAATCTGAATGATGATGATGATAATTTAGGTTATAGTATTACCCAGAGGCTATGATTGTAGTGCAGGGTTCCATTGTCCTAAGCACTGTACAGACAAGGAAAAGCTTAAATGTTGTGATACCCTCGAGTTGCCCGGGCTGAAGCCAATAAAAGTGAGCAGAAATTAATAGGAATCCCTGTGTATATTCAAATTGTATCTACTAATCTATCTGCTATAATCAAATTATATCTACTTTTTAACTATCATATAATTCCTTGGTAATTTCTTTAGCTAGAAATGTTCATATCTCGAGGCTAAATTATAGACCAGTGCTACCTTTTTACATTTATTGGCTTTTTTCCGTTAGCACTGCATTGATGCTTTGCATCTCACTGAATGAGAAACACACATACAAATATACATATTTTGGAACAAAAACAAACCGAAAACCAAAACCCTTGGTGCTAATTGAAAATAGTTCTGGTAATAGAGTCCCTTTTTAACTAGAGAGACCTAAACAGGAAGAAACTGCTTTGATTGCCCCATGTAGAAATTAACCCCTTAACTAACATACCACCACTAACCTAATGTTTTAATAAATGTCCTTGATTTAATCTCCACAAATGTTGAACTGAGTTGATGAGTGTTACTATACTTTCAATTAGATGGTTTTTTCAATATAATTTTCATCATAATGGTTAGTATAAATGAGTTTTCTTAATTGTGGTGGGGTGAATGCTTCATTAGGAGGCTTGAGACATAGTATAGCAATGTTTGCACATCCTTGTGGCGACCCTTTGTTCACAGGGACACCCACCTCCACCTCTCACAAACTCTGCTAATGTTTCTTGGCCTGCTAGGTGTGATATTGAAGACCTATGATAGGTAGACAGTCTAATCCAAATTCTTCATGATTTTATTTATTATAGTTAAGCTACAGAGTATTACAGTTTTTTAGTAATGAATTTAGTGTTCTGATGCTGCCTTCTGGGAGCGCTGGTGGGGAGCATCAGGATATACTGTAATTCTGTTTTCTGGCAATGTCCTGGAGGCTGCAGTGGCATTTCTGGAATGTTTTCTGTTTCCCCAGAATTACCTGTTTTCTGGCGTCGGCAGCATCTTTCCCTGGTTCCTTTTTCCTGTGATATGTGAGGTCTCCTGAATGACTGCTTTGACATCTATTTGGCTGTGGGGAAGGAGAAGATTGACTTGTTGAGGGGCACGGTGGCTACCTGAGTAGCTGAGTCTTGTGGCTGAGTCTGAGGCAAGAATAAACAATAAAGGAAACATTATAAAGATGGAGAAGACAGGAAAGAATATTCTTAATATTTTTAATCCCACACCCATTCCCAATTTAGCCTTTCTATGCCTTGCATCTACCACACAGCTCACACTTCACACTCTTTTTGCAACTATCACACACCCAGTAAAGATAGGGAAAGTGCTGAGGGCATTGGACAACTGTATTTTGCATTGCAAAGGGACTGATTAGTGTAGATGCAGTGCCAGACCATGTTAACCCTATGTATTCATGCTGTATTTCATCCAGTCTCATCTATTTTTCTGAAGCATTAAGGTCATAGAGTAGATATCTACCACCCACTTGTCCTCATTGTCTTTGCTTAGCCTTGGGCTATCAGCATCAGCTGCTCTTTTGCAGAGTTGGGAGGGTTGCAGAGGTCCAAAACGCTCTCCTCACGGTTCCCAGAACTATGGATGAGCATCAGGGAAAAACCCGGTCCTTGAAGCAAAGCACTTTATCTAGGGCTGTTTTCCAGAGGTATAAGTAAACTTGAAATTGGGGTAATTAACTTGAGATTTTTTTTAAGTTAGTGGTATTATATATTTTCCAAAGAGAAAAGGTAGATAAAAATCTTTCTCTCCTGCAAGTAGCATTAATTATATAGAATAAGATGGCTGATGGGTATTTAATAAAATTGTGCAGTATCACAGCTATTCCATTCAGAGAACTGGATGGCAGCAAATGTTTATCTGTCTTTCAAGAAACACTAGGGATGATCTTGGGAATTACACATCAGAAAATCTTTTCCAAATACATTTAATGAGATAAATGCAATGGAATTGGAGCAAACAGGAAGAGCTTCTGTAAAGGCAAAACAGATTTATTCTAACTTAACGGAATCTCTGATAGTGTCAGTAAATTAGTAATCAATAGAAAAGAGGCTGTAGTAATTTATTTGTACTTAATAAATAACTTCGATAAAGTCCCATCACTCTAAGCTACTAAGGAAAGAAAATATTTCTGAAAATTAAATATTAGGGAATATTAGAATATAAGTGATAAAAACAGCTGAGAGAAATGAATGGACTATTTGCAGTATGGCAAAGGGAGTCTAATGTTATTCTAAGACAACCTGGACCAGGGAAAGTCTATACATTTTGAAATCTGTCCTAGACTGTGCAATAGCAATAAAAATATAGTAATTATTTATGAGGGAAATAGCTGGACAAGCACAGGGCAATTTGCAGATGGCATACAATTACTCTGGATAGTGAAAACAAGACAAAGCTGTAACGCATTTCAGATGAATTAAACAGATCTGGAAGAATAGGCAGATGATAAAATGTAATTTTGAAAAATATACATATCTACAATGGAAAGGGAAATATAAATTACTCATGATACTCCAATCAGCTGAATGTTTTAGAGATGGCTCATCTCTTTGTGGATGAATCTTTTAAGTACAGAAGTGACTGAATTCATTGACCAGAATGTGTACAAATGAATGGCAAAAATAGCCAGAAGAACTGAAATATTGAGAACTTTCTCATTCCTTAAGAAGTTCTACAATATAAAGCTTTTAGAAATGGGGAAAGAAGAAAGGAAATGCATGGGTTGCAATGGGAAAAGAAACTTAAAAAATAGTGTTTAAAAAAAAAAATACTCCATTAGGCCATGATAATTTTTGCCCTTTCTCTGATTTTTCAATCAAACTTGAAAGAGGTCACTGGTTGAAAACAAATTATTATGACATCTGTAAAATGAGAAAACTAAGTAGAGGAAAGATATAGCATCAACTTATCTGATATTAGATACCAGTGAATCAATACAGCTAAGTATGAGAGGTGGCAGAGTGAGAAAGAGAAAATATGACATTTCCACTGCAGCAGAAGCCTCTATTGGAGCTAACACATTATTAGACATCAGAATTTAACAACACAACCCAAAGCCATAAGACGGGATGCATTTTTATTTTGCTGCCCATGGGTCGATTCATTTGAAATCTGAAAATATTTAGCGAGAAAACAAGAAAAACTGGGACCTTTTAGATAGGAGATCAAAAAGTCAGAACATGAATCATATGCAACTATGCAGATGGCTAGGATATTATAATTTAGTAAGGTTTTCAGATGAGCTGTAGAGTACAATGTGTGTTGCTGTCCCATAGATCTCCCACAGATCACCATTTAATAGGACATAATAAACTGTTATATATAACCTTTCCCATGTTGTGCAGATTGGAAAATCCAGAAATCTGCTAATCCAGTGGCAATTTCTGGAAGCTGCAGAAGCAAAAAAAACCCACCTGCAGTGTTCAAAATACCTTCTTAAGAGGTGAATTAGGCACACTAAACACTGAGATGGACTTAAATGTTTCAAGTTCCTCACTGAAGTTTTCCTTTTATTTTTTTTTACTTCTTATTTTTCATTCCTGGACTCAAAGGCCTGTTGTGACTGAAACTAGGAGAATATGTTACTCTGTAAAAAGACAGATTTTCTTTTTTTCCCCCCACAATTTCGTGCCTCTACTTTACCAGACTGACAAAAAAAAAAATGCATATTGACATCAGTGACAGGATAGTCTTAAATGCTTCATAGAAGAGAAATACGCTGTATTGTTTAGTTCTTGACAATTCACACATACATAAGAACTTCCACTCCTATTTTACAGTATGTTTTTTTGCCAGACATATATTGCTCATTGTACATATAATCAAAATAGTGCTATGCGTATCACTTGAAACATTAATCGTGAATTTTATTATGGACTTTTATCATGCTCTTAACAAAACTTTTTTCTAACAAATAGATCATTGAAAAGAAATTGCATTTGGAATATTCATGTTACCTTTCTGCATCATTGACTGAGAAGATCATACAGGGATTAAGAGAAACAGAGCATACTTTAGAGAAAGTAGTCTGGTTTTATACTAATTTCATTTAGTAAAAGCTGGCGATAATCAATTTGTTAAGTTCAGTGTGGACTTCAAAGCCCTAAATAAATGGAAGGAGTAACTTTCTGATGTCACCTTAGGGGTTGCACAAGTTAATGTACAACTTCGCTCGCTCCAGAGTTACTGCTATAGTGTAAATAAAATTGTAAGGTTTTTTTTCCAACCCATTTACTCATCTCAAGAAAGCCAACACCCCCACCCCCCCAGAAAAGCTGATCCTACAAGATCTTGATACCTTCTTGTGGGTTTTGTTGTGCAATTTGCAAATTATCTTGTTCTAGAAGCAGTCTGCTGAAATTAATAAACATTTTGTGATCTTTCTGAAATATTTGAGGAGATATATCATGTTCAAATACAGAGAAAAACAGATTTCTTTTGGTTTTAAGTGAAATGGCTGCAATAAAACTACACGATTTGATGCAAAAAAAAATCCAGACATGCATATTTATTGTTAGAAATGATACCTTAAAGCTAAGAATCCAACTACATGGAGTGTTTACCATGCATACAGATGGTGATATTTTTAATAGTAAATTTGCCACAAAAAGTTATTTAAGTCTTACCTTAAAAAATTCAAGTCAAATTCAACGAATAACTTCATCTGAAAAAAGAAGGAAAAAATCAGTGATAACAGGGGTTTGTATTGACATTTTTAATGTAAGGTTTGTTTTGGAAAAGTCAAAATATCTTATTTCAAAGCTGTAAAATAATTTTCGACTTTTTTTTTTAATCTGGCATTCAAAAATGGAAAAAAAGATCTGTAAGTAAATGTAATGAAAGAAATAATGTTCACCCTTCCAGATAAAAACTTTTGTGTTGGACTGAATAATATATTTCAGGTCTACCTGACATGATGTTTATCTTTGATTATTGAATGAAAAATCTATTATAAACATAAGTTTATGGGGAATAAGTGACAAAATATGTACAGACTTTCTGAGAACACATGCAGCAAACCTTTTATTTTGGAATCTTTATTTTGATTTATGAAGATAAAGAATAAAAGTTACCTTCACACCTTAACTACAGACAATTTCTGCACTGAGTACTGTGAGCTCTGGAATAGCAAACTCTTTCAGTGTGTGCAATGAACCATCTATGGCTGACTTTGGCAAAACATGCAGTTTTGCTTCAGAAATACTGTGTTCCCATTTTGCTCTTGGCAGGATATGTTGGGTTATTTGCTAAATGCTTGAGACATCCTGTTACCCCCCAAAAAAGAATAAACAGACTCATTTATCAAAATCTCACTGAGGTTTAAACCTTGTTTTGGAAATGTCCATCTGTTTGATGTTGGATATCTATGAGGCTTTTTAAGGGTAAGCCATTATGTGTCTTTCCAATACCATGGTCCAAATGATAAGGAGAATATGGCTTGGAAGGGATAAATGAGAGGTGATATTTCTTTAAATTCAGGATAAGTGGAATAAGTCTCTTGACTTTGATATCAACATACATAATAAGGCAATATGATTAACTACTGTATTTGGGATTGGACTTGAATATGTAGTTTTAAATTGTTATGGCTCAGGTTTTCCTTCTTTAAGTTTTCCAGCTGAGGTAGCTTTGAGGTCAGGGTGACACGTGTTCAGGCAGTGGGAAGGCTGGGTAAAAAAGTCCTTAACGAGTATCACATAGGGTGTACTCCACTGTAGCTTGAATCCAAATCTAGGAATTACCAATTCATAGTTCCGTGCTCCTCTGCTATGCCACAGTCTTTGGTCACAGTCCTTCCCTCTCTTCCTTCACCAGCAAAAAGCAAGAAAAAAGAAAGACAGGATTTAAATTAGCTCAGAAAGGTTTTCTAAGATCCAATCTTCTGTGAATAATACTTGGGTTCTACATACAGTAGTATATTAAAACTTCTTATATTTAGAGTCAAAGGAAATTACAATCTTTATTTTTACATTTATAACATACCTTGTAATTAATTACAGAGGATGTAGAGATTATACTCTGACAAGTACTTTAAAAAAAAAGTCATTCATAAACTGTTTGCCTGAGTCATCTTTTCTAGATTTTACCTTTCTAAATAATTGTAGGGGTTTTTAAAAAGAATTATTAAAAAAAATAATCTTTATATGGTGATACATGCCTGATTTGTCACGGCATGTTGAATTAACCACAGTAGGGAAAATAATGAGAATCAGCCAGGCAAAATATAACTCTTGTTAAGTATGAGCATGTCTTTTTGGAATGAGTAGAAAAAGGTCAAATAACAAGTGATGAAAGCATCAAACCCTAAAGTGTTTAATATTATACTTTGTTGTAACTGTGTGCATGTGTAATTGTTACTGGGCATATCTATATTTTGGCAGAAGTCCTGATTAAAGTCGATGGGGACTTCAGCCTAAATGCCATATTATTGTCCATTACTTGGACTATAAGCAAAATTGCATAAACAATGTCCCTTTTTAATTAGGCACCTGGTGCAAAAGACTGGCAAAGTGCATTTTACTGATGTGTTTTAGATGAATAAACATTTATGTCACAAGAGACTAAACTGCATGTGTAGTATATTTTGTTTAGTTACCTTTTATATATATAAGAGGGGAAAAAGGGTTCAAACTGAGATGTGCTGTTGGAAAAGCTTTGGAAGATTCCAGTTAAGGGTATTTTTAAGATTTATATGAATTATTTGGAAAAAGGATGAAGCTCTTTCTACTGTTTCAGCTGTGATTTCTTAAGCATTCTGCTCAAGTAGCATCCTGTGTTATGTTCTTATTGCATGTAACTTATTAAGAATTCCTAATGTATTATAATTTTTGATTTCCATCGTTGGCAAAGATCCCTTAATTTGTTCAAAGTTTTCTATCTTATTTAGCTTCCTTAGGAAGACAGAAAAACAGTTGACAGTCATATTTATATATGTGTGAATGTATAAGTATTACATAATATGTTTGCAAAGAAGCCTAAAATTCTTGCGTTTTTTAAAAAATGAATCATAAAAACATTTAGGTTAGAAAAGACCATTAAGATAAAGTCCAACCATAAATCTAACACTGGGGCTATATATGTTTCTTCAGTCTTTTAAAATAATCCAAAATTTCTCCTCATTACAGTGCAGCATGTACTCCTTTTAGCTAAAACAGTTAGGTAAGTAACTACTGTAAGGTAGAAAGGAAGGTGATGGGTAGCACAAGGTGCAGAGGGAGCTAAAAGTCTTCTAAAAACCTGAACAAACAGTACATAAAATGAAAGGAGACTAAGACTGGAACAAATGAGGAATTGTGATAAACACTGGCGAGAGGATGAATAAATTATTATGAAAATGAAGATATGAGGAAGACAAATGAGAAAAACAGAATAAAGGAACAAAAAAAGATGTTTTGTAACAATTCTGGGCTACCAGTTTTACTTCCATTCTTTTTTACTCTCCTTCAAAAACCTTTATCTAATATAGTTTTGAATTCCAGTAACTGTATCTTTTGGTTCAACATATTAAATAGTGTGAAACAAAAAGGAAATTAGTTGTACAATTTCAATTGAAACACGTCTTCATAATTCTCTTTTCCTTTCTTTTGGGGCATAATTTCATTTCGTATTTAATGCAGCATGATCATGAGGGCTACTCACAGTTCACCAGTGAGTTACACTCAAGTACGCCTTTGCAGTTCTAGGGCTTCTAGTTTCAGGTGGAACAGGGGAGCAATACATTGGTGTTGCTACAAACAATATTAATTGATTATTAAATATCAAAAAGGTTAATGATCATTCCTATCCCTGAATGTTGTGATAGGTAAGTTTACCATCGAAAAGCTTCATAAATTCCAAGACATGGTGAAAGACCATGTAATTTTCTTTGTGCATCAGCTGTCAAGGAAAATTCTTCCTCGGTTGTATAACCTGCAATCTTCTTATTCAATTAGGGGAGTCCAAATCGTCTTGTGCAGGCTTTTATTGGAAACTTATGCTGGTCCTTTGACTCCTTCACCTAGGATGCTATTTTGTGGTAACTTGTTCAAAGGTAGCACTCCCTGTTTTGTTTTTTTTCAGATTGGGTATTTTAGGTTAAATTTGTTGAGGAAAGCAAAATGGGCAAGAGATACTCTGGATTACAAGAGCAAAAGAATGTGAAGAACAGTCACTGAATGAGAAATATCAGTTCAAGAAATAAGTAAATATATTGAATAACTACATTGATTTGTTTTGCAAAAAATCCCTCTGCCTTAGTGTACTACAACTAAGGTTTTTCTAAGAAATACATGAGGAATAAGACACCAGCTGGGTATTTTCAGAAGAGTTTAGTTACTCTCTTTAAAAGTGAAATAGATTACACCAGAATGAAAGCACTCTCATAAATGCTAAGTTAGCTACATCTGGATGCATAAATTTACAGACTCTTAATGGGACAATATAACAGAAAATATATTTTTCTGTCTAACTACTGATAGCCATTAAAATTAATATGCTATATATCAACTAATCATAACACTTGATGTTAAGAATATATTAAAACCACAAATTTTCAAACTTAGTGGATCTCACAACATCCCTTTAAGTCTAATTACATCCTTCTACTAGTGAAATGGGAACCCGGAACAGGCATAGAGATATTAAGTGATTGGTTAATGCTCATGGTAGAATAGGATAAAGATAGGATAGGATAAACAGGATAAAGAACAGAGTTGCAAAAGTTCTTGACCACACCTTGGCTGGTCATTACACTTTATACAGTGGGCCAGGCATAGAGTACACGGACTTGAAAATAGCACCATACAAAGGTTACTCTCTAACACAGTGGTAGGATAATGACTGCAACCTTCAATTAGGGTAAATCCATTCTTCCCCTTTCAGAGCAGAGGGAGAGTTGAGCACACTAAAAAACTCATTGATTGATTGTCTCTGAAGTACACACTGCTGAGGGACCTAGGAACCTGAGAAGTATTTCTCTCTGGTTTTAAAAAATGATGTTTCTAGTATAAATGTTTAGTAAGAAAAGCATATTTGTAATTCTGGTGTCATCGTATGTTGTAATTTAAGGATTAAACCCAGGGGTTTTTTTTTCCTAGCGTTGTCTCTTACCCCTGTGAAAGAACTACTGATGCAGCATATCCAGATTAAGATTGATTAACAATTCTGTGAATTTTGCCCAGCAGCTATAATCATTGGTTGCCTTAGCAACTTGTGTAGATTAAATCTTAAGCTAAAATCCGGGGGGTTCAATTAAAAATTCTTGTTGAAATTCAGATTTTTTTGAGGCTGAAATGACCAGTGATTCAATATGCACTCGAGAATTCTCAGGGCTGGTTCCTTTTTCCTTCAGTGTCATTTATTAGAAATGAAACATTAATATAACATTCAAGAAGTATTTACCTATTGCAATTTACTAGTGGTGCTGATGCATTAGGAATAATGAAGCTTTATGGGTTTGTTACGTATCAAGGCACAGGCTAAACTTTATCTTGCTGAGACCAGAATCTGATTTATCACATTCAGTAAGCTATTTTTCCTGTGTTTAATACTGACCAGAGTAATTTACACTAGCATTGGTCCTAGCATTATTTGTTGACGCATTTTTTATTTATTATGCTACAGCTTTAATTCTGAAATGTGCTCCTAAGGGACTTTGGTTTATTGAATGCTGAAACTACCCACTGTCCAGTTTGTGACTGCAAAGCAGAGACAAGGTTGTCTGTTCTGTTCCTCCAGCTCCAGTATGGATGTTTCCAATAATAACTGGGTAAATACCGGGGTCTATTCACCTCCTTTTGGCCATACTGATCCTTCTGCTACTGATTTCCTTGCAACTATGTTGGCTTTCAGCTCTTCTAGCTCTCCTTTGTTTGTGTGGTTGTGGTTTTTTTTTTTGTTTTTTTTTTTTTTTTTTTTTTCCCCTTAGCATCCTGATGACCATTTCTATGTGTAGACATGCTTTTCCTGTAATGCTGTTGAGAGAAGTCTCATTTATTGCCCATCAGCCTTTCTCAGAAATGTCTTTGCCTCACAAAATGACCTTCAGGTATTCTGATATGGTGCCAAAAAGTAGCAATGCCAAACCATTAACATGTTGACGTTAACCTTGCACAACCCTTGCCTTTTTCTCTCTCCCTTGCACTAAAGGAGAGATTAGCACATTAGTGCTTTCAACCTTCACTTGCCCTAATGAAAAGTTTTCTTCTCTTCTTATCTTCTATTACTGTGTCCCAGGTCCCACCAAAGACAGACTACCTGTTCATACACTAAGTGTATTCTACCCCACAGAAGGGAATTCAGAACCCATTTTAAGCAACATTTTGTGCTTTCTTACTTTAATCTTCCTTAAAGGGTTAGCACCCCTTTTTCCTCAATATATGATGGTTATCTCCTTTGTAGACAAGATGAAACAACGAAGATGTGAGGAAATAAGGTGCTTCTTTTGAAAGCATTAAATAAAAAGAAATAGAAAGATTAAATACCGCTGTATCCTTCCAGACACCGAGACAAAAGCAGTATCTCCTGCTTACAGTGGTAATGGAGGAAACCACCCCTTGTATTTTCTGTTTAAGTTGCTCTCTTTCATTTTTGGGTTTTGGTGCATATCCTACATGTTAGCAAATCTAAAGACAAGATTCTGAACAGCTGTTCTGAAATTATATCTCGATTGCACTGAATACTGGTGGATTTGCTAGATAAAAATTATAGTAATCAAAGAAAGGAAAATTGATATAAATATATTGTAAAGATAAAATGCCATCAATTGGCAGCTGAATATAAAGACAAACTTAAACTCCTTTGGGCCCCCTGTCAGCAAGAAATCTATGTAGCTATATTTTAGTCCAAAAATTATCCCTTGAAACCTTTTTAATAATTCCAGCAGTTATAACAAATTATGTTGAATTACACAGTAGGCCGAAAGCATGATCCTAGAAGCCTGAAAATTCTGAATCTAGTTTAGGACATAAAAGTGTAGCTCTGGGAGGAAAAACGTATAGAATAAAGTATAGGAATTAAAGTGTAGTATGATAAAAAAGAAGCCTAGCTATTTCACATGGTCTAAGTAGTCTTCTTTTGAGCATGCTAAAACCTTTGTGTATGTTTTGGCTGGGTGAGAGGAACTTTTTCATCACTAAAAACTAATTAATGAAGTTTAATGAAAATGAAAGTTTTGCTACCAATTTTCCTGGAAAGTACTTCCTGGCTCTTCAATGTCAGTTTGATAATCAACATGTATTTGCAATTTGAGAAACTCAATGTGTTTGTTTTATTTAATATTTATGATGGGTTTTGCAGTTCCAACACAGAAATAGTGTGCAGAAGTGTCTCCAATAACTGCACTGAAATGTAGCTTTGCTAAACTTTGCTGCTGGTGTTGGTGAGAAATCTGTTCTGTTGCTGTGTTAGTTACAGAGCTACTCCGCAGCTCTACACCGTTCTCAGATGAGTTTCTTTCATTTGAAACTCTTCATTCTGAAATCACAAGTAGAAAGCTCATGCTAGCTTCATCTGTGCTCTACATTCCTTTCTTTTGCAGTAAATTTAGTAATTTCAGTTACTAATTTATAATGAATCAACTGGGACTAGGCCAGAGGGAAACTTCTGTGATGAATGAACAGCTCTCTCCTGGTTTCCTTATCTTAAAATAAAAAAAACTAAAGGGGTAAGGTGGAGGAGGTTTACAAGAACATACACAAAGCTATTTGTAAATTGAAACAAATTTCTATGCGGTTATGCATTATGTCTTTTAGATGTAATGAATAGTAGAGAATCTTACATTTCCTTAATTATATAGACCCATAAAGCAGTTTCAATCTGCCTACTTTGAAAGGCTCTATAGAGATCAGTATTACCATTGTCTTCCATTTGGTGAAACAAAGGCCCAGAGTGGCCCAGGGTTGCACAACAATTTCATGGCTGAGCCAGCAGCTCAGCCCAGTTTCCTAGGTCCCTTCTAGTGCTCTAGCAATTCTGTCCCATCACTAATATTCACTGTTGTGCATAACAAAAGGATTGTTTTGCTCTATAGTAAAATGTTTGCGACAAGTCGGAGATTCTTTAACAGGACAGCAGGACTTCAGACATGATGGGTGAGTGCTGAATGACTCATATCGCCAGATGCTGATGGAAACTCATCTATCTTAGCAATAGGAATTACATATTGTCAAAGTGTCTGGTTTAGAAGTTTGTGTAATTTTCAAGGCAGACATTTTTGAAATAACGCCTACAAAATGCATTTATTCTTTTAATGCAGCTGTGGTGTGAGTGACTGTAACACTGAATATTTTCCACTGTGCACGAGGATTTAAATGAGGGTTATGTTAGCAGACTGATGAATTGCCCAGCTCTTCAGAAGTAGCTGAGTAATGGTCATCCAAATTATAACAGAATATATGACTAGCAGAGGTAGAACCAAGTAGTTTTTCATCTGTGTTCTATTCTGCAAAACCATAAGAAAACCCCTTGTAATCCAAGAAAGCATAATTTAAAAACTTCCATGTAGACCGTAAGATCTATTGGTCAGGCCCTAGTAAGGAGATGTGCTGATGGAGAGACATTGCTCTTTAAGACAGCTTTCAATGAGAAAGGTGTTAGGAGGAGAGGAAAATGGGTTTGAGTCATGCTGTGGACTTTAACAAATTTCTTTCCAGCTGCCTAGCACTAGCAGACCAAATGCTGTCATGTAGCATGTAGTGAAGATGGACATGTACCACACTGCCTGGCAAGTGTACAAGCAAATAATTGTTATCAGCAAGCCAGGAACATGATTTTGATCTCTAAAGCAAGGAGGTAAATGAGGAATTAACTTTAGTTTTTACCTAGGCTGACCTAAAAGATTAGTTCAGTGAATTTTCTCCATTTTCTGTATCCTGTCTAGCTACAGGTTTTGTAGATATATAGTAAAGACTCAAACTCTTTTATTAAAATTACTTATTCAGAGAAAAATATTTGGGGTTGGACGCTTACTTTCAATTCTGTTCACAGAATTGGGATCAGACTGACACCTTTTTTTTTTCCTGTCAAATCTTTCTCTGATTTCTGCAATTAATACATAACTTCTAGCATTAATGCATAATAAATTCCTGCCTCTTGCATCTTTCAGATCAAGTTTGCATTTTAATACTAAAATCAGGGTGTGAGTCAAAGTGCAGTGGCATCCAACTTAGCTATTTCATTGCTTTCTGTAGATACTTCTATTGAAATATTTCAGGCATTAAAATAACATAAATCAATGCTAATAACCTTCACTAAGATATCCTTAATATATCCCTTAAGGTAATGTATAGCATCATGAAGTCTGACATGGCAGAAGAATGTAGTCTGAAGGCTTGATGCTGCAGTAAATTTACTTATTCAAATTGTATGTGTGAAATGAATGTTAATATCGGAAATATGTTTAGCATTGGCAAGTTTTACTTTTTACTTCCGTGCAGCATACAAGAGGAAGCTCTGTGGGCATTATTCAGCTTAGTGGGGGGAAAAAAAAGCGTTATGAAACTTTAAAATGATACATTTAGGAATGGTAGAGTAGTCTGGCAGCACATTAATCTTTACAAGGGTTATCTGTCCCTGGTGGAAAACGCATGATAAGGTGCCATCCTTTTAAATCTCCTGGAACTGTATGGACAAGAAGGATAGTGAATGTCTAAACCACAAAGCTTATGTAGAACTTTAATTCCTAAATATTGTGACCAGCAACTAACTTTAAATGAGTCTATCCCTGGGTATTGTCAAGCATTCAATAATGTGATTACACTTGCAGCCAGAGACTCTGGCTAAGAAATCAAATATACTGTCTGAAATAAACTGTAGGCATGACTTGCCTTAGGAATAAGGAAGAGTTGTGTTGATGGCCATGTATAAGAAAAGCTGGCCCTGCTATAATATGAATAATTGTCCCCCATCATTAACTCTATTAATTCAGAGCATCCCTATGAGGGCACCCATGTTCATCTGCTGCATTTCTCTCTTCCTTAGTCCTCTTTCATTAGGGTCACAGCTAGCATATTAGCTGTATGAAACACAATTTGTAGCTTTCTGCACCGATAAGTTGAGGTGTATTAATTCTCTGACAAGCCCATCCATGCAAAACAAACTTGTTACAAATGTGCAGACTGGGCTCTCTTAGATTACCTATCTGAAACTGTCAAGTGTCCCTCCACACTTTCTTATTTACTTTTCATTCATAATGTCTTTCTGCTTGGTACAAACTGGACACAGTGTCATTCCTTTCAGCCTGCTCTCATTGCCTTTATTCTCCAACTCACTCAAGCACAGATCCCTCACAACAGCTGGCAGAAGATTATACAGCACTTTTTTTTCCCCAAACTCCTTTGCCTGTACTTCCACCCTATAAGGTTTAACCAATAATTTGTTTTGTGAAGTAGAAATTCAGCAACTTTCTGAAATGCCACAAAGCATCTACCAGCTAAGATTTTAAGAAAAATAAAATCAATACCACATCCATAGTTCATTAGAAATCTGTCATTCTTCATGCATTTTTTAAGCATCTCATTCGACCTCAGAGGTTTTCAGTTTATGAGAGAAACTTTTATGCCTATGATGCAGGAACCAGAGAGAGTCTTGCTTCACAATGACATAAAGGATTAACCCAAAAAGAACAGGTGAAGGGACATTCCTTTGTTTTGATAGTACGTTTTTATTATTGACTGCATGGAATATATTCTCCTCTCAAAAAGAAATACTCTAAATAAAGTAAATATGTGAAATTACAGCAATTCAAACACAACTGACCTATATTGTAATACCTGAGACAAAGCAAAAAAGCTGACAGAAAAAAACACCACTCCAAAAAGCCTCATCACCCCACCAAATCAGCCACAAATAAGTTAAAAACTTAAATTTTGTACCTGCTAAATACATATTAATATTTAAAAATGTTTTGATTATAGAGGTTCTTCCAGTAATATGCCTGGTCAACTGCTAAATCCCACACACATAGATACAGCACCATGTAAGAAAACAAACTGGTTTTGTCAACACTTTGGCACCACTTCCAAACAAAGCAATGTCAGTTCAGTATGTTATACTGGCCTTGTTGTAGGCACATTTCCTGATGTCTCCCTCCTGTAAAAACTCTTAATTATTTGGGAAGGTCAGTACCTCCTGCTCTGCAGTGCTGTTCAAACACTATGGTAGAGCTGCCACTCAGAGATGAGACTGGGAAAATTGCCATGGCCAGAGAGCTGCTGCTTGTTTTCTGTTGTTGTCCATTTTGTTTTTGAAAGGAAAAGCCAGAATAGCTCATATTTGGCTCGAATTAGTCTGTGCCTGGGTATTGTTACATGACCTCAGTATTAAAATTATTTCAGTTTTACATAGTATAGATGGAGGTCTTAAGCTGTAGCTGCAATGTTCGTAAATGTTTGCAAAGCTGTTAGTTATCCTAAATTACAATTTACCCCTAGACCAAGATTCTTTGAGGTGCTGTTGCTCCCTGAATAACCAAACCCTGTTCTGCTTCAAAGCAGTTAACTCCTTCCAGATGCTATGCTGCGGAGTACATCCTTCCTAATTGCCAGTGTGAGCTGCATCATCCCTAAAAATCCATCGACACCTATGAGCTTCACTCCAAAGCCCTGCCTCCTGCCAATACAAACCTCCCAGGGTTTCTGAGAGTGATTCATCACTTCTCACATAATCTCAGACTAACCATCACACAAAACCAGCAACTCAACATGCTTAATTTTTGCCACAGACTACCGTGGGACCTGTGATGTCAAGCTTGGACTTAGATACCCAACTTTAAGATGTCTAAAAACCAGTCAAATCATGACTTGATATAGCATTTTTAAACATCCTATACTACTGAACAGACAATGTTCATTTGTATTTTTTTCTTGAGTTGACAGACAGGAATATGTAATTATATCCCTGCTGTATAATTAATTATGATAGTTAAGAATAACACTCAGAAGAACATTTGATTTAATAAGATTGGTGACATTCAAAGACATCTTAGTCTCAGTATACTTTTTTGACTCTTATTTCCAGTGGCTTTCTAAAAGGTTAGATTGAAAATATTTGGGTTTGTGTTCCACAGATGCAGGTGCTCAGTTAAGTCAAGAGAGACATAAGGTCATCCCAGTGTACTTTAAATATATGCAAAGTATATATTAATGCTATGGGGCTGTGCATCCCCACACGCAAGTCCTCTTCCAGCAACTTTATTTGGAATTCTGCTGGAAGCAGCTAGGACCGGTTAGCAGAATAATGACCTGGCATGAAACATAGAACAAAATAGTAACAATCTACAATATTAATTGGAAGGTTAAAAAAAGAGCAGTGAGATGGAGAAGGAGATAAAGTCACAGTAGCTTGAGACTGTCTACAGTCTGATTTTTTGCACAGCGTGGGTACACAGAAAATATTTTGGGTTTCACTATTAAGCATATAAGAGATTTCCTTTAAAATAAAATTAGAAAATCCAGTTTATGGATCACGCTACGAAGCACTGCCACTGTGCCCAGAATACAGAACCAGTGGCCTCCAGAAAGAAGCTCCTCTTGGAAAACTTCAAGTATTCTTGAGCTTTAATAAAAGGATTCCACTTATTGTCCAGACTGACACCTTGTATTGCTAACACTTTATTCAGCAATGCTGTGTGAAGGGTCATGACATCCATCTTGTGCAGTAACTTAGAAAATAAAGTGACTCACAATTACATATCTGACACACCCCAGTCTTTGGCCTTCTCTCTTTCCACTCCCATTGCCCTAGTTATCTTCCCAGACTGTGTGTAACTGTGTCCTGGAGACAGATGGCTGTTACATGTTGGCTCAGCTATTTTATCCTCAATTTCTTTGAATCTTTTTGTTTGAAGATGGATATATTCACTTCTGGATGTTGCCAAAGATCAGCATTTAAGAAGTTGATAAAAGATGTGGCCTAAGTATGTATGAGGCTATTTATCGAATATGACATTTTTAGTCACTTAAATGACACGCACGTAAACAAGCATAAATCCGCAAAATGCCTAGGCATCTTGGACAGGCAAGACACTTACATTTCTGATTCCCAAAGCAAAATTGATATTTATTAATCAACCTGCCTGCCTCTATAATAAATTCCTGTAGCTCTCAGTGTGTGGTCTCATAAAATGCTTTGTAAAAATATGCTCCTCCCTATGAGATTTAGACCAGCTGTTAAGCCAGCTAGCTGAACAGCTCTGCTCAGTTGCCATCTAATTAGAGTTGTGCGCATTACTGAATCCTTGCTTTTCAAGTCTTGTAGATGTAATGCTGTAGTTCGCATTTAAAAATGCGATATGGAATCTGTGGTGTCTCTCCAGAAATGTTCTATCAGATGCGTGAATTCAAATTTGGGTTTTTAAAAATAATACTAACGTACATCATAACACAGATGTGGAGAATTATTTAATCACAAAAAAATATGTGAGTGCTCATGGGAAAAGCAGTGTCATTCAGATTATTTAATACCATGGGGTATGATCACAGCTGAAGAAAGGATAAATTGCTCGTTGTTGCATAGCTTTTCCTCTTCATGTAGGATAAATTACACCAGAGTTATGTGCCAGAATCAGTATTTATTTATAAATGAATTCAGGGCTTTTATGGTTGTCGATTTTTCTTTTTAATTTTCATTGACCTGTGGGTATGCTTCTAAAGTACTTTTGCATGTATTGAGAAGCCTAATTAAGTAAAAGATATTACTTTTTTGTAGCTTTCCAAAGTCTTTTAGGCTTTCTGCTTTTTAAAGGAATGCGGTTGGATGGAATCAAAGGTGTGAGACTTTTGCAGCCTGTGGTTTGACTTTTCGTCCCAACTGAAGAATTACTTGTAGATTATTTTGCTCATGATAATAACAGCTAGATATGTTGTAAATGCCTAAACCATTTGGGCAACCTTTAGTTTTTTACCAGTGTATGCAATACTGTCTGGAACATGGAAATAACCAGGTTCCCTGTTCCAGGTGAATATGCAATCTTTTTATAAGTTCTTATATAGTGCCTAAAACTCTGAAATACATTGAAGCAGAAGAAAGGTTCTGACACAGTCACGTGAGAGGAAAAATGTCATTCATTAGTCAAAACTCCCATTTAAATCAGTTGAAGAAGAGAATTTAATGCTTGGGAAACTATGAAGGGGGTGGGTCGTTTGGTGTTTGTTTGAACTAAAACATCCTACAGACCGTCCTAGATATAACTGTATCCATCCAACTGTATATCTCTGTCTACTTCATGGAATTATTACTGGGAAAATTTTGGTGCATAACATGAATCAACTACAACTTATACAGTAGCAAAAGCCCCATTAGGAACCTACTGAATGTAAGACAATATTATATAATATGATGGTGGTTTAGAGTCATGTTTTACTTAAAATCCTGATTTTAAAACCTGCCAAGAAGGACACATAAGTAAAACAGGTATTAAAAGTGATATTCAATAACATTTTAAGACTGTATTTGTTGCTCTGACTAGGCCTTATCAATACGCATAAAGAAGAGAGACCAGATGTTTAAATGTAGCTCAGCTGAAATCGTGACTTGTACTGTCCGGCATTCCGTATATCTTTGCATGGGTAAAGAAATACAAGACTTAACATGTAACATATATCCATTATATATAGCTTGGGATGTGCATTGAGCATGCAATGAAAGCCAAAGGATTAGTGTGTGTTGTGGTTTAAGCCCAGCTGGTAACTCAGAACCATATGGCCGCTCGCTCACTTCCCCCTTCTTCCTCCCCCTGCTCCCAGAGGGATGGGGAGGAGAATCAAAAGAATGTAACTCCCACGGGTTGAGATAAGAGTGGTCCAGTAACTAAGGTATAATACAAAACCACTGCTGCTACCACCAATAATAATAATGATAAGAGAAATGAGAATGCAGTTGCTCACCACCCGCTGACTGATACCCAGCCCCACCCGAGTAGTGATGTGGGCCTTCTGGGTAACTCCCCCCAGTTTATATACTGGGCATGATGTGCTGTGGTATGAAATGCCCCTTTGGCCGGTTTGGATCAGGTGTCCCGTCTCTGCTTTCTCCCGGCTTCCCCTCCTCCCTGGCAGAGCATGAGACTAAGAAAGTCTTTGATGGAAGTAAACACCACTTAGCAACAACCAAAAACATTGGTGTTATAAGCGTTGTTCCTAGACTAAAAGTCAAAAACACAGCACTGCACCAGCTACTAAGGAGAAAAATGACTGCTATAGCTGAACCCAGGACAGTATGCTGCTTTATATGCTTGTTCTGATGGAAATCACATAGGTAGGAACATCACTGAGGTGTACTGAGTTGTTGCCTTGAAGTATACTGAGGTCTTGCATTCATATAGTGCATTTGTGTTGTCATGTTATGTCCTAAGTTTTAATGGTGATTTATTACTCATAACAAACGAGGTATTCAAAAGGTATATTCCTTTAGTCCACTTCAGGCTGAAACCATCTGAGGCTGGCAGATTATGTTGCCTGTTTATCTCATTGTTAAATCACAACAAATTGCCAACACTTGTGTAATGCATTTGCAATCTACTGTCTTTTTGTTGTCTTCCTACAGCATAACTATAGGCAGAGTATCTTTTCAGGTAAATAGGTATTACTTAATCCGTTACTTTTAAAGAGCAAAAAGAAACCCCATAGACGCCTATTACGTACTTGATAGGGAAAGCTTGAAAGCAGGAAAGAGACATGTCAGAGGGCATTTTAAAAAAACACTTTTGGTGGTGGGAGGTGCTTAGCCTTCAGATAATGACTGTGGAAGTGTTAGGCAGGTTAGCATGAGGCGGACTGGAAGTACTCCCTTTATTATCCATTGACTGTAGGGCTTGCTATAACAAGGATCTAATCCACAGCAGAGCTGAGAGTCACCATAACCCAGACTAACTGCTATCACTAACTACAAGACTGGTAGGTTGTGACAACCAGCAGTATCCAGGAGCCTGACCTTGCTAGGATAAGGCGCTGTAGAAGTCTGGGCCCTTTTATCATTTTTACCTTCACTGAACCTTTCAAGACTTCTAAATGGCAAAGAGGACAAAAGTGGAGAGACTAGAATGTTTCTCTTAAGATTGGAGTTCCTCTCCAATGCTGGGAATGGGCTTTTGGCACATTTCTCATTATTTAATTATCTTGGCTGGAAGCAGAAAGCAATTTTGAGCTTTTGGTTCAGTTCACTATCTAGCTGGCTCCCCTAGAGCCATACAACAAATAGCTAGAGTCCTTGGAGATGCTTGGTCTGGTGCATCACCATGTGGAAGGCAAATATGAGTTGTGAAAATCTGGGTATATTAAATCTTTTATGTGGTTAGCTGTGGGGAGTGGTAAAGAAACAGTCCTTTGTTCAACTTTCATTCTGCTTCTGGGAGGTCTAGGCATGAAATATGGTGCTTACCAGTATATATGAAAAATAAGAAGCAGATAATTTCTTTTGTGGTGGTACTTCTCCTTAAGATGCTTTTCTGAAAGTTCACATAAGTTCATTCTAGCATCTTCATGGTGTCTGGGTGACATGTGAGAAGATAACTGATGTGCCCAGCTTGGCAGAAATCAATTTGCAGAAAAGTGTGGGAGAATCTTTCAGGCTGCTAGATGCGTGAATCAAAAGGAAATATTTCCAGTGAGATGTGCAGAACAGAGATTTTAAAAATACCTGTTGACTGGGATCCCAAGGGAAAGCTAAATGTAAATTTAATTTAGACAGCAGAATTGACAGCTCTGGAGAAGGCTGAAATGTTCTCATTTTTGATGGAAAAAGAAAGATAAATATTTTGACAATTTCAAGGAACACTTTCTAAATATTCTGCTGGTTAGAGAGCTCAAAAAGTTTCTGTTTTCTTGAAACACTCAGATTAAATCTAAAAACTTCAAAGTGTTTGAAAAGATGCTATTTTTTATTGTTGTCCAAAAAAGCTATAACAATTTTTGCGGACTTTTTTTATCAGCTCTACTCTGTCTGTTATCAAAGTATATCCCACTAGCCATATGCTGCTTCAATTCTTCCTCTGGTTTTCAAAGTGCCAAAATAGTTTGCAATGAAAAATTTCCCTCCACAACTGTTTCTTATGCTTGTCCTAAGGAATGGGAGTAAAATGGGCTGGGGTTGCACTCAAATAATATTAAGAAAACACGGTGTGACAAATTTTCTCTGATTCTCTGTTAGCATATAATGAATTAACTGAAATGTGTTTTAGACAGGTAAACCTACTTTTTATATTTTAATATTTGCTATATATTTTTCTACTTCTGAAGATCTTCTCATAGATTTAAGAATAACTTTTTGTCCTTTACCTCGTATTCCTTTACAGTTCTTTTCCTTTTCCAGTCAAAATGGGTATAACACCACCTTTTATTACTGCTATTGCCAAAATGGACCTTTTCATGTGTCACATTACAATTAAGCATTTGAGTAATCAGTTTTGTTATGGACTCACACAGACCTTTCAGCAGAGTTCTGCGAGGTTCTGTATCCAACCAGTGTGGGGGTAGATGCTCTCTTTTTCTGTAATACTTTCTATCACATTTCTTCACATTCATTAATACTTTTATCTTTAGACTGTCCCAGTGTGGTAGAACATTATTCTTTTCATTTTAAGAGTGAGCAGCTGGCTTGAAAAGAATAATTAAGCTTATGCAGAAGAGTTTTAGCAGAATCAGGAGAGAAAACCTGGTGTCTGGTCTGCTGTGGTTTGGGCTGTCCTCTCTCTTCTTTGTTGAGCAACAGAAATGTGGTGAGTTAGTTCAGAAGCATGGAGACCTCTTCTTGTTTCTGCCTGTAGGAAACAAGAACTGCAGCCAGTCCTGGGTAAAGACTGGTCGTTTAGCTCTCATATTTAGTAGTAGACCATCTTAACGCCTCCAAATATAAGTAGAACACCTTTACCTCCATATTTCTTCTCTTTTGCATTTTGGCAAGAACACATTGCTTTTATTAAACCTGTGTTCAGCAACTAAAGTGTTCAGCTATATTCTCAATGATTTGTGTCTGAAATGATGTAACTTCCCAACTGATATTGAACTGTTGAACTCTTCCCATGAGCTGTGAGAATCACAGCCTAGGAAAGCTGAGGACAGAGGTAAAGAGGAAGAACTGAAATGGAAAGTGGCAGAAGTAATCATGTTGTGTGTGTTTATTCTGCACATGTGGGTTATGTTTTTAACACACAATAAAAAGCCAGGTAGAAGCCCCTGGAGGGTAGGGGGTGTCAGGGGCTTCTCAGGTGGAGTATGGCCCAGCCAACAGCAGAATAGGACTGAAGATAGTTACAGCTGGTAGTGGGGAACTGCTGTTTTGGCAGAGGCTTGGAAGAGTGACCAAGGGCAGCCCAGCTTCTTGAGGTGACGCTGTTGTGTGCATGTGCTGCAGGGACTCTGCTGCTGCTTGGAAATGTGCTGAATGAGCTCAGCCCACCCAAGTACATATACATGTGTCTGCCTACAAGGATGTGGTGGCATGCAGCTGGTTTATAGCTATCCCACTTGATGTCATCACTTGTAATTCCTGAAGGTTTCATATGAAACCTGATTTCTTGTGCACAAGGGTTTTCTGGAGAGATTGGATAAGGATAAGGGCTAAGCATATTCACCTCAAACTATTAAATGACCTTAGGTCAAAGGAATCCATTTGTTTCACTGATACAGTGGCTATAACTTGTGGTGATTCTGCTTAAACTGACTTAAATTTTGCTCTTGAGGCTGATAAAGTGAAAGTGAGATTTAAGGAGGTCTTGGAAAGAAAAGGCAGCTTGTAATCAGCCAGGAATAAAATAATGTTTATGATAGGATGATATTCCCATGCTTGTGCCTGCAGTGGTTTTTTGGGGGTTCTTTGTGAGATGAACAGCTCATTAAAGGCTGCCTCATTTGCTGTTGCTAAAAAAAGATCATACGGAAAGGATATCTCTGTGGTCTTTGTGGGTAGGTAAATGCATGTACATGGAGATATCCATTTACCCACATGTAAATGGATATCTCCTCACTTGCTGTGGACAGATTGGCACAGAACTGAGTTATAGAGAGGGCTTGCCACCTCTGCTTGGCTTTGGCCATGGCATAGCCTGTGACCGCACAGCTGGGAGGGAGGAGATTTTGGGCTCCCAGGCAGCATGCAGATTCTCTCATTTCCTTTATGGCCGTTATTAAATCACTTTGTGCCTTACTTCATCCCTTTCTGAAAAAGAGATGATACTCCATCATCACACAGACTTATTTGTAAGTACAAAGAAATAAAGGTACTTGAACACTGCAAGATGGGAGTCATATACACAGTGCTGTAATATAAGTGTTTCTACATTGGATTCAGTTTTGTTCAGGATTATATTTGGCAAGTTCCTTGCAAAATGCATTGGTGACACACATAAGCACTGCTTGCAATGTGTGGTTCCTTCTTTCTTTTTCCCTCCCGAAAGATAAATTTTGTAGTTTATATTATTTCCTGTGGGAGTACTTGCCATGCAAATACATAACTGTACTACATACACTGCGCTTTGATTTGATACAAGAATCTGAGCAGTATAATGGCACATCTGAGTGTTTTATGCACCATTTTAGTTGTGATTTCTTAACGTAGCATGAAGAGACTTAAAAATTTCAAACAGAAAGGTAAAGCAGGATCCAGTCTGTGCTGAACTAGGGACAAAGACAAGAATAAAGTGGCATTTTTCAAGTTTATTTATTTCTAAGGCTGCTAGTGGTTGTTATATTACTTGTGTGACTCACTGGAGTTTCCTATGCACCAGCAGAAACGAGAGTGGAAAATCAATTTCTAAAATCAAAAGTAAGTACCATAATTAGGTTTGTCTCCATTCCAAGGCTTAACAAATAAAAGCGGGAAAAGAACTGACTAAATCTAAACCATTCTCTCATGCCATTATATTGTCAAGTGCCACAATACATCCCCATGCCTTAGTGTTTAGCACAGGACTTCTTTCATTCCAATTTCTTGCGCTTCCACAGTTAAAGCTTTATTTCATGCAGTTATGTAGCGAAGCACGTCATCCTATCTTGTCTTGACCTGTTGCACCACAAGTAGCAAGTTGAGTGCCATCTACCACATCAAATAATAGCAAAGTAGAAAAGTAGAAGTGATAATTGCATGGAAGAGGGCACAATGGGGGGTGGGAGGGGAAGGGCCTCAGGCTGAAAGGTGATGCATGAGAGCAAATGCTTGCATTTTATTTTTTTACTGCTCTGAAGTCCTGTGACATTGTGTATGAAATTCTTCATGCCCTCTGCTAAAAGACAGTTCTGCCATACATCAGAGAAAGTGACAGAGGAGATGCCTGCATGCAGTATCTTGTATTTTAAAAGGGAAGTGAGACCTGGGGCAAACGTGCAATGTCACGGTTATATTTCTGAAAGCATAATTTCTAAAGAGAAAAGATTTGGCACAAGAAATGTTAAGGGAGTATAAAAACTTAAATTGGAAGAGGACAGCATGAACCTCTGCCATCCTTAACACACAGCATTTCGGTTTCACTTTTTTTTCCATTTTTTTCCCCTCCATTTTCCTTCATCTTCTGCCTCTTTTTAGTTTTTTGTTGTTTGTTTCCCCCCCCCCCCCCCCCCCCCCCTTCTCTGAAACATTTCCTTGTCAGGGTATGTGACTGTTCTCAGAACCACAATGTTCTATTCTGGCCATTATCTTAGATGTTCCATTGAAGCATTTAGGTTTTAAGCAACTGGAATTTCCTCATCTTAAAAATCCAGACAAAAGTGATCGAATTAAAAAAAAAAAAAATACTAGAGAAAAGAAAATCTGTTATGAAACATCAAAACTGGTAGAAAATGTCATGAGCAGAAACTTAAATGTTTGGCCCTGGTGAGGCTGCACCTTGAATCCTGTGTTCAGTGCTGGGCCCCTCACTACAAGAGAGACATTGAGGTGCTGGAGCGGGGCCAGAGAAGGGCAATGGAGCTGGTGCAGGGCCTGGAGCACAAGTATGATGAGGAATGGCTGAGGGACCTGGGGGGGTTTAGTCTGGAGAAGAGAAGGCTCAGGGGGACCTTATCACTCTCTACAACTGCCTGAAAGGAGGATGGAGAGAGGTGGGGTCGGTCTCTTCTCCCAAGTTACAAGCGAATAGGACAAGAGGAAATGGCCTCAAGCTGCACCAGGAGAGGTTTAGGCTGTATGTCAGGGAAAGTGTTTTCCTCAGAAGGGTTTTCAAGCATTGGAACAGGCTGCCCAGGGAAGTGGTGGAGTCACCATCCCTGGAGGTATTTAAAAGATGTGTATATGTGGTGCTTGGGACATGGTTTTGTGGCAGACTTGGCAGTGCCTCTGTTTATAACAAAGAATGAAAAATCAGGTCTTTAAACCTTGGGACTTCCACCTACTTTAATTGCTGTAAGGTCTGAATGCCTAAAATTTATATCTTCTGGATGGAATAGCAGACATTGAGGTTCCTGCCTTTTCTAGTATTCTGGTTGTTAAACAATATGTCTTGGCATCATGCAGCTGTGTAAGATAATTAGTTGTGCTGGGGATGGGAAATGATTGCTTGTACAGTCAGCCAGATCAATATCTGTGGTTGCCTAGTACTAAAAAAAAAAAGCTAGCTGCCTTAGTTTCACATCATCAGCTCTGTTCCTGTATCCACAGCGTGCCAAGTGCTAACATCTAAACCTTGAAGCGAAGAGATTGTTTTAAATCTTTGCAATTTCATTTTTAACTTGTCCCATCCCCTGTCCATTTCACTGGAAACAGAGTTCTGCAAACCCTGGATGACTAATCTTTTCATCTGTCTACCTATTCTTACAAGAAAGGCATTATTGATGGCTGAACTGTATTTGTATTTTAAATGGCCCTGTCATCACGTTTTATGACTACTGTGTGTATATATTCAGAGAGAGGTAGGAGAGAGAAACAGAATCTACAACTAACATCTATCTTCACCACAGGTGTGCGAGGGGGAGGTTGACACCCCACGTGTGCACTGTGAAAAGTTATCCCTTAAGAGAAGATTAATGCCCTGTCTAAAGCAAAGCTGCACTTCCTCCCATGAGCAGCTTAAGTAAAACAGCGGTGTTAAAGCTGAAAGAGGAGGTTAACCATCAGAAATACTGGTGATGCTCAGTGCACACAAACAGTTGGCAAGGTGTTTGAAATGACCATCTATTTCAGTACTGAGCATCAATTGCTGTTGCTTGCAATGTTGGGGATCCATGTTATAAAAATCATAGGATTCGACACTGTAGTCACTTTATGCTTATCCCATGCATCTACCTGGGGTAAGACCAATTCTTCTTATAGAGGCATAAAAATGCAATGTAATGTATAGTGTAGATGTGGTTTGGTTTACTGAAAACCATGGACTTCTCTGCAGCAAGAAACCCCTTGTAAAATTTGCTCCTAACTGATTATCTGCTGTCTGTGACAGTATTGCTCTTCAATTGCATGCATCTCTCTGCCCTTGTAACATAGCACTTCAGTGAGCAAGTTAAAAGTACATATTACTCCTCAGAGCAGACAGCAGCTAGGAGCTTCAGTTCTTCTAAAGCAGTTTGGCTTGTAGCACTTCTGTAAAATGCAGGCTCTGTTAGGGTTACAGCAACATTTAATAATAATAAATGCCCTGGGTACCAGTACAGGTCTAATAAACATACTATTGACAATATATGGCAGACTACTGCATGATGGAGCTGTAAAGAAAATGGCTTATAGCCTGGCCATTTCTATGTTGTAGGGTTTGAATATATCTGCAATTGCATGCAAATAGTTAAAACGCACTTCTGATTAGAATCAGAATTAGGTATTTGGTGAGATTTATTCTTCCTGATCTAACGTTTTCAGTGGGTGGAGAAAATTACCTCCCTACTGCTTTGTCATTATTCCTTAAGTGAACAATGTATTCCTTTTTTTTTTTTTTCCTTTAAGTGGGATGAATTGTGGCTTTTTATTGCTCTCTATTTTTCCTGAATAAATAGTTCAGTAAAGCTGCTAATGTTGATGATGGAAGTCATAAAAAGGAGGGTTTATTGTTTAATGAGTGTTTCCTTTGATTTTTCTCAGCAGCCTAACATACATAAGACTATATAAATAGTTGCTTGAGAGAATGTACTCTTCTTTTTGTTGTAGTGCAATGATGTCAAATTATACTTATTCTCTTCATGAAAGCATGGGAGCAGAGTGGGAGAGGTGTTCTACTGTTTGTGCAGATAAAACATGAGGGTTTTTTTTTTTCCTGTTCTTTTTACTTTAACATTTACAGTGTTGATTAAGCTGTGTAATGATGTTGCTGCTTCTTGTTTCTCTTTTTTTACCATCCATGTTTCCTTACAGTGATATCCCAGCTAGAAACAAGATCTCTGATTTCTTCCTAAGTTTTTCAGGCCATCTTTCTTCCTTCTCTTCCCTTCCCTCCATTATGGGGCACTCTGTCATCCCATAAATGTGGAGAGTGGTGCAAGTCTGCTACATGGCATAATAAGGGGGTTTGTACCTTGGAGAATCCATCTTGCTATCAGCCCAGAGTTCAGTGTTGGAGTGGTGTTACAGACAGATAGCTCTTATATATCAATTGTAGTCCAGATAAGACAAGATTTTACTGTCTGGTGATCTTACAACTTTCTGATCACCAGGTATAACTAAATGTCCAAATTGGAAGTAATTAGAAAGCATTGTCTTCCCAGAAATATTACTAGTTACCAAATACTTTGTCAGAAGATTTTAGATGTCAAGCAAAACCTAAACCTACACCTTGGAGTTTCCTTGACAAAAAAAGTCGCTCTCTAGGAATTTCAATTTAACACCAACTTGCCATTTTAAAATGTGTTGAAGGAATTCTTTGAACTCTTTATAATCTTAGTGGAATTGAGCAGTATATGCCTTCAGGCTCACAGCTTGGGCAGTGCCATCCAGCTCCAGCAATTTAGATGTTCTGTGTAAGTTTTAAGTGGGAGTAGAAGATTTTGCCTTCTGAATTCATGCACCCTGGAGAAGACAGTTTCAGCCATTCTCTGAAAACATTGGGGCAGAAGAAGTGTTTTCTTGGCCCCAAGAGTCCTATACTAGATTGCTATGACTATTTCTTTTGCTGTGGATCTATTTGTTTTGATTTGCTCTTTACCAAAGAATAGCAGAGCAGAAATTATTCTTGTTGTGTGCATCCTGAATGCAGTCCTGCACACAGGACAGCAGTGGTTCTCCCATATGCTGGTATATCCATAATTGTAGGTGGAAGGGCAATGGGCAGGATTTGTCCTATAATAGAAGGTATTATCAAATACAATACCTAGCTATGAACCCTGTAAGTTTGCAGCTTTGATACTGCCTCTGGCTGGGAGGAACATCTGGTTAGTCATATGTCTGGAGCCAAAAGGGATATGTTTCTGCTTATTGTTTAGAGATTATAACTGAAGAGAAGTGCAGGGGTTAAAGCTGATATGTGTGACAAAAGGAAAATAGTACATTGCTGTTTCACTGCAAAAATAGGCATTCATAAGCTCTTCTAACTTCTATTGTAAAATAACTTGCAATAAGAGGAAAAGCAAGCTTTGGTAGGGCAGAAGTTACAGATTAATTTAAAAACAAACAGAAAAAAAAGGATGTTTTTCCTTTTTCTGGAGCCATTATCAAAGGAAAAGATAAGTCCTTGCATGAGTCTTACATCCTTTGGCAAAGCACGTATGACATCAGCAAATGAACTGAACAGCTATGATGTCTTTCTGTTGTGAACCGAGGCTAGGTAACAAAAATACCTCTGGATAGATCCCAAACCACTAGAACAAAGTAAAATCCATTTTTCTTTCATATCTTAATTGCACTGAAACACATAAAACACCTGTTCCTTCACCTTAATAGTTAATATACAAATCTATTTTTGGCACTTCTGTACCCCTTTCCTTTTCTGCAGTGCTGTATATCTCAGATTTGAACTGCTGCTGTTTCTGTTGCATGCTAGCAAATCAGAGAGAGAACCAAGGAGTTAAATTTCAGAACAGGAGGAGAGGAGGTGAGCTGTCTGCTACAGTAGTTTACTGCAGCTTCCTTTCATACTGACACATATGTAGTTTGTGGTGACAGTGCTAAAGAACTGCAGACAAGCACTTAGCAGACTGGATGTGAGCTGGATGCAAAGATGCCTCACCCTGGACTTCCTGCTGGCAGTATGTAAATACACCTGCAGACTGGCCACACTGGGTGGTTTGTTTTTGTGTGGAAGACAGCATGAGAGGACCTGACAGAGCAACAGCATAGTTGAGAGACCTTAACCAGCATTAGATTTGTATCTCAGCTGTGGGGGAAGTTTTTTTGGCTTTTTCTTGTGCGCTGCATATTCAGGCTGAAATCTTCATCACCACAATGTTTGCTTCTATCTGGTATGCCAAGAAGCTGGGACGCAGGTTTGTGCATAACGCCAGGAAAGCAAAAACAGAGAAGGTATGTTCCTAGTGGGAATATAAAGCCTTATGTCTCATGCAAGCTGCCTACTGGCATCCTGTTGTGTGTCTGGTTAGCTTTTTTTTTTTTTTAATACCCTGAAAAACGACCTATTGCTATTCATGATTTCACGCAAGAATCCTTGTATACTTTGCATACTGTTAAATACCGGGAGAAGATCCTTTCAAAAGTCTTTATGCCCTCTTTTATTAATTTTTTTCTTTCAAGATAAACGGCTGTACATGTGGTATATTGTGTGTTAAGGGAGCACTCCAGTGAACTTGTTGCTGTGCTGCATTATTTTTACTAGTACAGTATAAGGCTCTTAAATAACCATTGACTATTTGCTGCTTGTATATTCTATTCTAGTGTGGGACCAGTGAGAATGTAATAGCATGTTAAGCATTTATAATGTTTGAGAATTTTGTGTCACGATACTTGTTGAAACTGTGCTGCAGCAGGGATCCCTCTTATTTAAAAAGATATGTAAAAATGGTCAGTACTGTCTTTCAGTATTTTTCTTCTCATAAATTTTAACTATGTCTAACCATCTGTTTTTTGGGAGTCCCTGTAGGTTAAGATTCTTCTGTCTTTTTTTCTCTATGAGCAAAACTTAAATTGGTTTAGAATTTGCAGTAGTGATAACTGGGGGTTATCAAGACAATTGCCTTTTGTGCTAAATATAGAAAGCATTTAGTTAGTAGACCTGCATTCCAGTAAGGTCTAAATTAACCATTTTGAAAATGGAACTAATACCTCTTTTATAAGCTCAACATTAGATTGGGGGAAAAAACTTCAATGTAATGTTATAAAGTTACTTCATTAGCCTGGTAATGATGGCTTCTTCTTTTTCTTGCTGTCTTTAATGTAGTCAAAGAATTTATAAATGGGTTGCTTTATTATATCTTTGATATGTCTTATGCTATGTAATACAGCCACCAATTCATTAAATGATTATCTATTGCCTGAATTCCTCTCTACCTAGAAAAGCTCTTCACCTAGAGAAAATTATTAGCAAAAATACATTATATTTATGGTCAGTGAGGGAAGAATGGGCAGAGATTTCCTTTTTCTGCAAAATATTCCCAGGGACTAAAAAGGTGCTGTGTGATAACTCTGAAATTTAAACATCCAAGCCATTGGGAAGTTATCCAAATAATAGTGATTCATATATTTCGCATCATATGAATAAGGGAAAATAGAAATTCAGATACAGGGGACTGTAAAACTTTTCTTGCTGCTAAAAACAGAGGGCATCATATAAACTCTCCCGCTGTTTGCATCTTGCTATGGGAGGAAAAAAAGTTGCAGTCTGGATCTTCGCTAGTCCTGAGGGGCTCCCTCCAGAGGAACATTCGCTTTCAGGCTTCCTCCAAGATGACAGAGGCAGGATGAGTGGACACATTCCACTGCTGGCACAGTGGGGCTCACTCAGCAGCTTTATAAATAGATTTAGTCTGGGTTGTTTAAAGCATGTATGTTTATAGATTGTTCCAAAAACCTTGTAAATTCTCATAAAACTGTGCCAGAGTATTCACTAAGAGAATATATCTAGTCTTGTAACAGAGACTAAAGGGATGCTTTAAAAATGTTGGCTTTTTTTACCTCTTTGTCTTAAGGTATTTGAAATATTTCTGTATAAATCTATTATAATGCTACTTATTCAGCTTATAAGACTATCAAAATAATCAAGATAACTGAGGTCCATTCTGTTCAAGCTTTCAAGCCTCATCATTTTTATAGAAAAGCTGCTTTTTCAACATTGCTTGAGCATGCTGCTAGCATGTTTGCAAGGGAATTTTATTTTTGCCAGAAGTCAATAAGTATGCAAGACAACATAGTGTAAAATGTTTACTTATTGGCTTATATCAGAAAGAAGACTTCTTTCTTGGAGGTTAATTCCATAATCAGGGCTTGGTTTTAATTTTGTTTTATTTTTCCATAAATCAATGGTGTACTCCAATAAAGGCAGAAAATTCAAATTCCTAGCAGGATGCTGTTTCAATAAGTGCTATTGATGATTGGAAGCTGATCAACACTGACATCTTCAGTGCAGTACCTTGGTAACAGGAGAATGCAGATATGCAAATAGGTCTATTAAAAAGTACACTTAAAATATTATTTAATTGCATGACTTGTTTTGGTTTTGTCTTTTTTTTATATAATGGTTGAATAATCAAATTATTATGCAGTTTTACCTTTTTTTCTGGGAGAATAATTAGCTTTTTCTCCATGTGCATGATTTGAATTAAACATTGTTTTCCTAATGTGCTTTTGGAGGTAATAACATACAGCAATAATTCCTAATAGCCTACGCATGCACAAAGACTTTCTTGCAGTTAAAATCTGGATAGGGGGGAAGAATATAGCTTCACACCAGGTTTTTCTGTGTTGTGTAGCTGCTTTGGATGAGTACAAGTCAAGAATTTTTTTAAGGAGTATTTCCAAGAAGCAAATTTTGTATGAGCCTATTTGTTTTCTTAGGATCAGGAAGAAAATTGGGGGGTGAAATGGCAGAAGGGGGTTATGGCATGGACTCATGTGCGCACACACACATATGCACATCCTGACAGTGCAGTTCTTTAAAATGCTTTGGGCCAGGATTGTGCAGGGAGAGGACTTGAATTTGGATCTCTCAGGTGGTTATTTAGGGAAGTAGACCTTCCAAGGTACAAAACAGACCATGCAGTGTCAGGGGGTGCAGACAAAGACAAGAGAAGGGATGATGATTTGGGCAGTCCTTTGTAGGACTTGCTAAGAGGGCATTAATGTGACAGGGTGGTGCTCCTCTATGTGTGCTCCCATACCTGCATGAGGGTGTCTAGTTGTGGTGATGTGAATGGGCTTGGCCCTCACTGTCTCCAGAGCTCCCATCTTTTCCAAAGCTGCAGCTCCCATCTCCATACCCTCATCTCTCTGTACCCCACCAAGTGCTCATCTCCCCATATCCAAATATGTCAGTCCTTGCTTCTGGGAGACCTGGCACACAAATTCCTTTGAAATAAGTGGGACATGCTTGATCTTGATACTCTCTGCCCTGCAGAATTTCTGCCTCAGGACTAGGGGCTCTCAGGAGCCAGAACTTGGCCTGTGCTGCAGAAGCTGTTTTGGGACCTGGTGAAAGGGGAAGGGTAAAGGATACCAGTAAGCGTCAAGGAGTTGGGAGATCAAAGGGAGGAGGTGAATTTCTTCTCATTAAGACCTGTGGTAGCTCCTGGGCTGTTTTTCTTATCTCCCTAACCAGTACAGTGGAGTCAAGTGCCAGCACTGCTGCTCCTGGCTTGCATTTCCAGTCCTTGCTTCCTGCCCAGCCTGGCATCTCCTTAGAGGCTGTGGTCAGATGAGTTGGACACTCTGGTAGGACACTGTCTCATTGACTCCCACATACGACTTAAGGACTTCCTGGTAGATGTTAGGCTTCTAAAACCCAGACATGTACTCTTACTGTTAAAGTTTCATCTGGAGAGTAGAGAAGACATATGGGAAGAACTGGATGCATGGCAGCCTTAGGTGTCCTAACCATTATGTTAACCCTTCTTTCAAGTTAAGTAGTGTGCACCAGTATTTTTGAGCCATATTTTTAGAATCATATTATTATAATATATTGAAAAATCTTATTGTAATTCAGAAATGGAACAAAATATTTTGGGGGGAAAAAACCAAACCAAAATAACAAAAACTTTGAGAAGTTAAACCCCTTTTTTCCCAACCAGTCCAGGCTAAAATTTCTTATCTCTAGAAGTAAAATGGGAGAACGCCTATTAATTTCTCTTAATGGTCTCATTTTACCATGGAAAACTCAAGCATGTCCAAGTTTCTTACACGTTACCATTTTTATTAGGCTGGATTAAAGAGTTTACTTTTTCTGGTATATATTGCTGTTGTTACCTATGAATTCTATTGCAATATGGTTGTCTTGGCTTGGTTGCTAGTGTTACTCCTGCCTTCAAGTAGCGAAATATTTAGTGTCCAGGGAATGCTGCTACTAATATTGCCTGAGATTAACTGAACTCCTTTCAAGGCAGCTTTGCTCTTACCTATTTTATTAAAGTTATTAAAATGCCTTGAGTTTGTTACATGAGAAGATTATTGTTATGAGAGTAAACGTGATCACTTGAACATTGGAACTAGAATAACTTAAAGCAAAGATTGATGTCTTGAATTTTTCTCATTAAACCACAATCAAGCAGAAATCAAGAGATGGTAACTGCATGTGGTTATGCTGTAAAAATCAGTACTCTAAATGATTGGAAGAGGTACAGAAAAGTAACTGAGCAATTAATCATGTTGATCTGAGAGGGTGAACTAAAGCAGCGTGAAAAAGCTTCTGATAATGCTTCACTATATTAATAGAATTTGGGTTTAAGGATTCAATATCAACAGGGGGAAAGACTTGCCAAAGTCATCCTATCATTTATTTTCAATGAGAAAGTTGAATACAACTTTTTCTACCGGTTCAGATGTGGAACACGTTTGAACCGTTAGACCCAAATTACAATGGCTGCTAGAATTAGTCATGTTGTTGAGATTTTACATCTGAAGACAACACTCACTTTAAGAGGAGGTTTCTCCTTGTACATTATTTTTGGGAGCAAAACAACAGGGCCCATGTAAAGCATTTAAATAAGTTGACTTTCACCATCCTTTTACAGTATAAGATTTTCAGTATTCTTTCGAGTTTTTTAGATGCCTAAGTGCTCTCACGGTGTTATCAGGTTGAAGAACTAATGTCCTATATTTGAGAATATATATATTACCCTTGAAGAGTTAGTTTATCATTCCAGTTTAACTCATTTATTAATTTCATAATTCAAGACAAGCAATTTAACTTTTAAAAATAGGTCTATGGTGTATATATAATGATACAAAAAGCATGCACTTTCTGGACTATCAGTTGTAAATAAAAATAAAGATTACCCATAAGCAACATTCATAAATTGAACAGTATCATTTTAAGTGACTAGATTTAAATGTAATGTAGTGCAGGCTAGATAAGACTAGATAAGATAGTCCAGCAGTTTTCCATTCAGTGTGCCTGGGTTTAGAGTTGTTTTGGACAAACCTTGGTAGTCTGTCAGCCTACAACGAAATATTTGCAAAAAGAGGAAGAACTGCCTGAAGAGGTTAAAAAAACCTGTGGTGTGTAACAAAAAAATTGTCAGTAAATGCAGGCATATTTAATGCCTTTTCTGACTGTCCTGGCAACAGCGACAATTAACTCCTCAATTCAAGATGACACTTGATATCTAGATCATTCTCATATCTGTATTTTAGTATAGCTAATTGCAGAGTAGGCTGTTCTAGGCTATGTATTCTTGTTTCATTTTTACTTTGTTTACAAGTAGCAGCCCCGCAATCTAATTTGAAAGAGATAAGTTCACTTGAAACAGTAATTACTTGCAACATAGAATAGAAACTGTGATTAAGAAATCATAAAGCATACCAGTTAAACACATTTGTCCTTACAGTATTTTTAGATATATATATTTAGTTCCAAACAAGATAAACTCTCTAACTCTCTTTCCTTCAATATTTGCATGTATACCTGAGATTTCTTAACAAGTTCTCTCTTTCAAACCAGAGCTTACCAAATTATTTCCAGTCCACTGGGGTTGAGATGAAGTGATAAAACTTGCAGGTCTATTTATTGCCTTGGCTAAAGGTGATATGACTGCTTCTCTAAGGGATTTCTCATGTAGCTGCCACATGCTGTAAGGGCAGGTGGAAAGTTTTATTTGTATTTGGGCAAAAGAGGACCCACGTTGACCAGATTCAATGGGATGACAAAAGCACATGACTTATTTGTAGAACTACCTGTTTGAAAAGATACTGGAGCTATCTCAAATCCCTGGGGGAATCTTTTCAAATGGACTTTGTAAGTGCTCTATTTTACAGTTTTATGGAGAGATCTTGTCTTTTCACACATAACTGTGCAGAGAAAAATATGCAAGTGTTCCTGTATCCAGAGCTCATTGTGCCTTTTTGATTTTTTACTTTTTTAGCACAGCACAGTTGGAATTCTAAGACATTTTCTTACACTGTGATTTAATCCAGAAACACACATATCTACTCAACCCTTCCCCCCTCCCTTTTATTTTGCAGTTAGTTATAATTCCATATGTGCCATGATTAATATATAACAGTAAGGATAAGCTGCTTAAGTAGAGATTTATTGTGCTCATAACTCACATCCATGTCACAATCACCATAACAATAATAATAAACAAATTCAATTAATCATGAAAAATGCAAGAGTGATGTTTTAAAGTAAGATACTGATCAACAGTAAAGTACTGAAATTAATCCTTTGCAATCCTTTACTTCAGAGTAACTTTTGGGGGTTTTGTCATCTGTGAGGGATTTGAAACTTTTTTGCTTGCCCATTCCATCTGCCCAGGCCCAGCACCTACCTGTAGTGATTACTGAGCAATAAGGGGAACTCCTGTTTAAATTAGCTTTTGTTCATTAAAGAAGTACCTGTTAATCAGCTATACGTGAGCTCTTTATAAAGAACAGAATATATTCTCTCTTTTGCTTCGATTTAACCTAAGAAGACTCTGAATTAAACTTAGCTGGCTGCCATATATTGGTGATGCCTCTTCTCTCCCCCACGCATTGTCATCCTGGCACACACACTGCTTTATGCATTTGCCTGTCAGGTACAACAAAATCATGATCCATAGGTGTCTGTAGCATGACACTTAAAACTCTTTCTCCTTTGCTGATTTAGTCAGTGTTGAGATCATCTTAAAAACAGGTTAAGTAACTCTTTTACAGTGAAATTTCATCTTGTTTGCTTAAAAATGAAATCAAGACGGACAGAAAACAACTGCCACATGGATGGTCACGCTAATTGCTACTTTGAATGCTCATGCTGTGACTCAAATGGAATCAGTTTGGATCTGCTTCTAATGAATAAGTAGGTTTATTATCATTGGCTACAAGCTACTGTGTTTGGTTTGGGTTTTTGGTTTTTTTTTCCCAAAGGAAAAAAAGAAATCTCCATTTCTTTCTCCTGTTTTAATTCAATAATTAATTTGTCATTTTCTCCTTGGTTTGTTTTATTTTCTTAAAAAGTAATTTATCTACTGTATTTGTATTTTGGTCTACACTGTATATCATGTTCTGTTAAATCCCAGTGTGTAGCCTTGTGAATATAATATTTAATTCATAAGGTGCTTATTATTTTATTGGAATTGGTTTATTTCTTTGCATTTTTATGCAGTGTTCAAGTATATTATGAAAATGGCTCCGTGTGATGTGCAAGTATGGGGGTTTTGCATTACTTGCCTCTCTGTCCTGAATATGCAATTGAAAACAGTGCATAATAAAATAGCTGTTTGATTTGTGTTCAGAACTGCATTTGGCATCACTCACTATGTTTGCAAATAGAGATCAGTTTGAAACACTGACAAGAAACAATCTGTCCTTTGGCATTAAGAGTCTCTGGAGAAAAACAGATGAAAATTCTCGCATTAGTTCCTAGGGTAGATTATCAAATTGTACTTTACATGTTTTTAATATACTATATGGACCACTATAGCTGGTATGTAACTTGCTCCCACTAGAAGGCATCCTGCCAAAGACCTGTGTGTAAACAGCTTTAGTAAAACTTAAAATTATTGTCATGTCATGATTCTCAAGACAGATTATTTTAAAGGAGGCACTTTTTTTTTTATGATGCAAAAAAATTTCTCAGCCATACACTACTTAAAATGTTGATGCATGTCAGGGAAAGCTTGGTTATAGTTATATTATATGCTAGCAGTTTCAGATGAGCAATTTGAAAGAATCAAGGGATTAGTTAGTGCATGCAATATGAGGGGTTTTGCCACCAGGAAGGAGGCCCAAATGTCATGTGAAGCTTTGACAAACTGTTCTGAAGACGGAAGCTCTCTTTTTCACAGCAGCTTCCATATACCTCAGAAAACAGAAAAAACAAGGGTCCTCACATTTCCAACTCCTCACATTGCAAGCCTATTTGGAAATGACTGCCTTTAGATACAGAGAAAGTATGTGAAGCTTATGTACCTTTTGCAAATCTTAGCTCTTCTGAGATGACCAGTGATGATACCAGCACTATGCTGAGTGACTCATGATGTTCAGCTATTATTAGTTAACCAATTAATAAATCTTAGCCAGTATTAACTAGTCGGAGTTTATCAGGTACCTTTCATGAAGCTCAGCAGTGCAGTAACTTTGTCAGTATTAAACTGGAAATGGTTTTGAAGAGCAAACTGCATGAAAACTCTGTATTCAGTCCTACACTAAGATTTTCTTTCAATTTATTTCAGTCTGCCTTCCATGAAACTCTTCTTCCACATGCCATGCAGGTAAACAGTTTATCTCACACTTTACCTTGAAAAGCAAGGTCATATCATTAGTAATGAGAGGCATGCTACCAAGTGTATACTTCTTTATTCTGCTTAGAGTCTGGAATAGCTATAGCATGCAGTTTTGTAAATCTATGAAATATTCTTTAATCTTGAGACATAAGGAAGATGTAGAAGATTGTGGTTTTCTCATTCTTTAATTATCATACTGTTTTCAGTTAACTGTTTTCCAGTCCAGCTAACTATGTATACATACGTAGTTTTATGTATGTATGTGTATATAGTTATGGTTTTCTTAGCTGGCAGCTTTTCTGAAGATTTTAGGTAAATTATTTTTGACAAGAGTGTTGCGTACTTTTATAAGGTAGAAAAAGGTCAGGATATCCTATATTATTAATAAAAAGAGCTTGATAGATAAGAAGCATCAATTTGCTGTTCTGAAATAGATGTTCAAGATTGGAAGCGATCCTGTTGCGAACTCTTTATTTTCAGGTCTATGTTTATAGTCTGGTCATTGTTTTGCTCAGTGTAATATTCTATTGAATGAGCTTTCCTCTTGAAATGGGACATGCTGTTATTGTTCTTAACCTTCTTCTGCCTGTCTTGCTTTGCTCTCTCCATTCTTCACGTTCCTTGTTGTTCATAAGGGTAAAAAATGTCCCTGCCTTCCTCTTCTGAGAGCCATGTTATTTGAGTCAGTGAGACAATAGGAAGGAATAGAAGGGGTTTTGGTGGGTTTTTTTGTGTTTGGTTTTTTGCTGTTGTTTTAAAAACTAACCAAACAGAACTCCTCACAGAACCATAGAATTATAGAATGGTTGGGTTGGAGGTGACCTCAGATCTCATCTAGTTCCAACCTCCCTTCCATGGGCAGATACTTCCACTGAACCAGGTTGCTCACAGCCCCATTGTCCATCTTGCTATACACTTAACAATTTGTGACACATTCAGCTACATGTATTGACCTTAAAAAATCTGTTTTAAAAGCTCACCTTAAATAACTATACTGAATATCATAATTTGTTGTTCAGTTTCCATACTGGGAAGGATACATCCATGTTGAGACGGCTTTACAAAAGGTCTGTGTGCAATTTCCTAAATTGCTCATGTGCCAAACCCTTTTAATATAGATCTGGATGTATAAATGCAAATGCATGTAAAAAAATTGAATCTGCAAAGTCTTGAAAACTGAATATGAAACAAAGAATGATGTAGATATGCACAAGAAAGATAAATACTATTACTGTAACTAAAGATGGTCCTGTTAGCAAGGAAGGCATTGAATCAAGACGATTACATTGCAAATGCACAAAATAAGCTGCTGTAAAGAATATAATACTTTTTCCACCAAATTCTATTTATTTTAACTGGCTTATGAAGTCTGTGTTTTCAATTAATTTAAAATGCCATTTTAAGGTTACTTCTGTTGAAAGTACTTTGGGAAACAGACCTATAAGTAAATAGTAAATTGGGTAGCCAAGTATGTGATTCTTCACTTAATTGGTAAGGGCAAACCCCACAAAAAAGAGCATATTTCCTATTCTTGTTTTAGAAATGTACCATTGCCTCCCACAACACAGTTAAGATTTTTAGCGTTTAAAAGATTGTTTAATTTCAACAGAGCACCTTCAGCTTTGCTACCATTTGCAATTAAATATTTAGTTGTGTAGTAAATTAAGCATGTCGTGATCTCTGCAAAGTGGTGCTTCGTTTACTGCTGCATGAATATTTTACAAGCTTCTGTATTGTTTCTAGTAAATTAATAATGAAGATTTAGATTTTAACTGATTAATAACCTAATTTAGTATTTAGAAGGAATCTAATTGAGGACTGGAAACAAAATTGAGGTAAATATCTTTGGCAGTGATCCCAATTCTCTTACAAAGTCACCAAGCGATAAGGGAAAAATGAATCGGGGTAAAAGAAATTAAGAGGTTGGAACTTCTAGGAGAAGACATGCTTCCCTATGAGGACTGAAAATGCTTTCTATACTGCAGTGTACTTGCACTTGACTTCTCTTGTCATATCACAAATTGTCAGTGCAAATTTTATATGGCAAATTGCCAGGAATTTGCAAGGTAAAGTAGTATGATTTTGGCATAAGTGAAGTATTACCCAAATAAGCTGGCTTAAAGCAAGTTTATGGTGCATTGCAGAAATATTGCAACACTCCCTAGAATATTACTTCTATTTCTGATGCCCATAGAACAACAATTAGAATGTTAGGAAACGTTCAAAAGTAGAATGGTCTAAATAAATAGTTGTGAGGTGGGGTGGAAAAAGCTCAACACAGCAAAATGAGGGTTGTGAATAGCTGGGCTATCACAATTGGAGATCATGAAAATATGGGAATGAGCAGGCTATTGAAAACTGCATGCCTTCTAAAACTGGTGAAGTGGCTGAGGCTGATCAGTTTTCATGTCAAAGTAAGGTACAGTATGCAGAGGAACGTTAACTATTAGAAACAGCTAAGAAGGAGAGATGCTTCACATCTTGGTCTTCCTTCTATGACCTAAGGGCTTGAAGGTTGGGCTTGTGCAGTTACAGGATCTGAGAGCATCCTGTTTGATACCTTCACTAATGCTGTTGGAGTTGACGACTTTGGTTTAGCTGTATGCACCAGTATCTTTGACACTTAAAGCTCTGACTTGAGTAACTGTAATTTAAGTCAGCACTACATAGCTTCATCTGGTTGCCTCCTGATGTTGACATGAAGGTCTTTACCAAGAACAACTGGCAGTAACCATGCAGATTTTACTTCTTTTATCCACCATTTTTAATTTCTTACTTTTTCAGGACTCTGTTAATAGTAGTCTTGTGTCAGTTCTTTTCTGCTTTTAGGATGTAGAAGTTTAATACAAGAACTGAAATACTTAGGTTTAATTTTGGGTCTGTATGTGAAATGTTATGGTTTGTGTTTTAGAGGATTCCCCTGGGTTCATCCAATAGTCCTTTATGGCCATTCTTCTATTACAATTTCATTTAAATTCAAAATTTGGCTCTATCGCCAATTTCCTATGAAGAATGTCTGGAGTTAGAAATACCATGGTTTATCAAGGATTAGAACCTGTCCTGCTGCATTTCTCTGTACAAGAGGTCATATTTGTTGAGTGGAGAGATTATTTTAATTGACATAATTAACTTTTCTCGTGATTATCTTAGGCTTGAAAATGCATTTTGCTCTTTCCCAATTACAGCCTTTTCTCTGATAGAGCTAAACATGCTGTGTATAATAATGAAGTTGGTTTTGGAAGGACTTAATGTATATAATTGGAAACTAAGATGAGGTAGTCTTCTATCAGCAGGAGGGTAGGAGAGCTGGGATGTATAATTGAAGTACAGTGTAATGGGATTACCTACAAATTTTAAACATTGCTTTCATTATGGAAAATAATAAGCATATTTATTAAATATGGTCTCTGCTTGGGACAATATTTGTTGTTATGAAAAAGCTTTTGTAATTAAGCTTGGGTATAAAACTGTATTGAACATACTACATCAGTCTCTGGAAAATGCTTTTGTTCATATAATTTTACTAAAATAGAAAGAGCTTTCACAGCAGAGGCAGTTAGCCAGATATTAGTATAGCTCACATCTAGCATTCACTGTAAATTTTTCTGTGTGCTTTCAGTTTAGTCAAGGTCAAATCAAAAGAAAAGTCATAGTCAAATACACTTATATACTTCTTATGAAACTTTTTAATGATTCTACTGTTTTTCATGGTTATACTCAGTGGAAATAAAGGCTAAATTTATTTCTAAAGAGTATTTTCTTGCTAAAGCTGCAGAAGTACGATATTTTAGGGATTATGGGATGTGTGTCTATGACCTAAATTTTGCAGGCGGCCACATAAAATTCTCTTAGGAGTCATCGTCGTCCTTAAATATGCATCTGTGAAAATTTCCATAATTGTAGAAAGTATTTTCAAATTGTTTAAAGCATTTCAAATGTGATTGCTATGTTGGTACTTGGGATATAATATGGTGTCCCCTAAGGACATTCTTTTATTTCTTTTCATTATCACTTTCGAGGATTTCTCTTCAGAAAAGCACTAAATTCAAATGTGTAGCTACATTCCTTCATCAAAGCTTGTAATGAAAAGAGCTGCCTTCAACAAGTGTTGGCAACACTCCTAGATTGCTTTGAGGAGTTCTGTTATGGCAGTGCTTAGGACATATCCTTTAGGTCATAAGGTATATCTTTATCTAAAGGACACATGTGGATTGGAATTTGCCTATAATGTGAGCATACATCTTAGATCAAAAATTTCTTCTATTATACTGTGTATATATATAAAAATGGTGTTTCTTTTAATTTACAGAGAGGAAGTTGACAAGGGTATATTAAAGCTAAGTGAATAACGAAATGCTGAAACAGAAAGAGAAGAAAGTTCGTAAAGTTCTGAGATACTGCTGTTATAATTTCATTCTTTTTCCTTTGGACAAGGTGAATGTATACAGGAAAGGACAATAAAAAAAGAAACTGCAGAATAACAGTATGGATGAGGTTGGAAGGGATCCCTGGAGATCATCTAGTTCAACCATGTACTCAATGCAGGTTGCTGAGGACTGTGTCCAGCCAAGTTTTTAATACCTCCAAGATGGAGACTCCACAAGCTCTCTGGGTAACCTGCTTCAGTATTTGACCACCATCCCAGTAAAAAAAAATCTTTCCTATGTTCAAGGGGAATTTCCCGTGTTTGTTCCCATTGCCTCTTGTCCTGTCAGTGAGAACTAAATGAGAAGACTCTGGCTCTCCTTTTCCACTGGAGGTGTCTTCCTTGCTCTAGACCTTCCTGTTGTTCTCAGGAACCTTTTAACAGTAAAGAGCAAGGTGTAAAAGGCATTGAATACCTCAGCCATTTCCATGTCCTGTATCACCAGCTCCCCTGCCCCATTCAGCAATGGGCCTACATTTTCCCTTGTCTACCTTTTGCTGCTCAAGTAGCCATAGAAACCTTTCTTGTTGCCTTTCATGTCCCTTGCTAGGTTTAGATCTGAATGGCCTTCGGCTTTCTTACCCCCATCCTTGCTTGCTCAGGCACTGCTCTCCATATTCTTCCGTGTCCCTGCTTTCACCTCTTGGATGCTTCTTTTTATATCCGAGTTTTGTTGGGAGCTCGTCTTTCAACCGTGCAAGTCTCCTACTACTCTTGCTTAACCTTCTCTCACTTGGATAAATCATTCTTGAGATTGGGTAGATGATCTTTGAAAAATAATCAACCTTCTTTCCAGGTCTGTATCCCACGGGATTCTTCTAAGCAGATCCCAAAAATAGCCTTAGCTTTGGCTTATGTGTGGTGCTCATTTTCGAGTATTTTATTGCTAGAGGAGAATTCAGGTCCAGTTTCCAGAATCATTTGCCACATCAAGAACTGACAGAATGATGCCAACTCATGTAAATCTGTACAAGTTGTTCCTGAGGGAATGTATAAAAATGGAAAAATCTAATCTTGCATACTAGGTAAAAATGTCAGCCTTTAATCACAGTTCTACCTGGCTGCTTCTGAGATGCAGATTTTTTCTTTTTCTTTCTCATTATTGCTTAAGGATGATTCTATCTCCTGCAAGGAGAAATCTTCTGGAAGCAGGAGGTGAAACATTTCAAGAAAAAAGTTCATGTCATTTATACATAAAAGAAAGAGAAATTAAAAGCCATCATGAAAGAGAGAAATACAACATCTGGAATATGTTGTTAAACATGAACTCAGTTTTAACTGTCCTAGCTGCCTTTGCCTCAGGATTGCCTCTTTGCCAAGGCCTCTCACAAAGAGCCTTGCCTTTATGTCGGTATATTTGTAACTTAAGAGCAATTTGCAAAAATTTGCAACCCTATATTCCCTTCCCTTTTCCCAGGTGGAAGGTTGTTTAATATTTTCCATCCCAGCTTTCAGCAAGTTCTCCATTATCTTGTGCTTGCCAGTGACATTCCCATGCATCTTTTAAACTTTCTTTTACTCCCCTGATACCTTCTTTCCTTTCATTATCCTCACACAAAATTGGCCAGTTGGACCACATAGTAAAAGTTTCCTATTCTTTTCTTTTAACTATAGCATGCTGAAGTAACTTCAGGCTCCAATACTGACAACAGAGTGAAGGAGCTTTTTCCTCTGTTGAAGATTGTGGGGATGTTCAAACCCATAATTTAATGAAGAAAATTGCTATATTATTTATGACAAAAAATAATAGTCTATTTATTTTACTTTTTTTTTTTTTTGAGATAGGTTAAGAAAAGAAAATGCAGTGTTGGTGATTCTGGGTTGCAGCAGAGTTAATGAGAGCAAAAGTTCCATAGTTATTTATCTTTTCTGCTTGTCAATGTTGAAGGCCCAATGATTTTTCATTAGATACAGTGTCTCAGAAGACAGACCATGAAGATGCCTTGCAGATATCTGGCTGCAGTTTGTTCACCCAGTTCACCCCTCCTTCTTCCCACTACTGCTAATGAAACTCTTCATTCTGATACTTCATTGGCTCTGATTAAAACACTTCCCGTCCCTCAAAAACAGAGACATGATAACCTTTTTCAATCATTTAATCAATTAGTCCAATTTCTAGGGTCAGATTCTGACTTGACCAGGAATTTTAAAGACCACTTATTACAGTTGTTTTACTTGTTTCCAACTTGAAGATGTTGTTTCATGTAACAGGCTGAATTAAATGACTTTTGTCCTTGTAGTGTAGGCACCAGTTTCCAACAGGCTGCTGATTCAGAAGAGTTTGAGTGGCTGGTGTTAAGAAAGATGAGATTTTATCAGTTATCAGGGTGAGAAAATCAAGTCACTGACAAAGTTGTTGGGTTTGGGGTTGGTTTTTCGGGTTTGATTTGGTTTTTTTTCTAAAAATCTTGTATATTAAAGTTGATGAAGAGCTGGAATTGAATGAGAAGTTGACGAGAGGGAAGAAGAGAACGCAGAATTAAGCTCGCTTGATTGCTACTTTGGATGCAGGGTGTGGCTTTTAAATTTTCTTTCTTCAGTACAAGAGGGCATTATATTCAGGGATGTAAAGTATGACTGCCAATTGGCCAGATAGTCTCCCTTGCTTTAGAAGTGTGTTGAAACAGTGCAAAGTGGGCTGCATGGTGAAATGCTTTGTTTACAGATAGCACTTGTGACTTCTGCGAGTGCTGAATTAAAATGAGAAGTAAAAGGCAAGAGTTAGGAACAGGAATACTGAGTTCAACTTTGGAATCATGCCAGCTAAATGCAGTTAAATAGATTAGAACCTAAGAAGAAGACACAAAAAGTTCACTATAGGTGCCAGCTGAAAGAACATGAAAGGGCAAAATATAACCGGGAGGGAAAGAGCAACGATGTTGTAGTATGAACAAACCACAGAACTGGCAATGGCAGGCAGTCACTAAGGGAAAGTGTAAATCTGTAAGCTAAGAGAGAAATTTGTGAAAACATTTCTGAAAATAGAGATACTGTGTAAATGCTCTTATATTTATAAGGTAGGCAGTTGTTAGCAACTTGAGCAAAAGTAAGATCAGCAAAATGAAGGGGTCAGAACTCCCAGTCTGGGCAGAGCCAAATTGCACGTGTCAGAGAGAAAAGTGAGATGTTGAGAATGCACAGCAGGATGCTGGGGTTTTGAATTGCCATATGCAATTTCAAATAAAGAACCTGTGAATACTTGTCTTAAAATGGTTTCTTCATTTCTTTAAATTATGGCACTAATTATATCTCTTTCATTATGTATTAATATTTTTTCCCAAATATTTAAAATATGTCTCAAGAAAAACTTGTACTTCTGAGGAGGAAAAATACACACGTTAGTAAGATTATAAGTAACAAGTCATTTTCATGAGGTATGGATAATAAAATTACGTTATTAAATAGTACTTCATCATATATGACACAATCAGAAACCCCAGTGAGAGAAAGTAATTTATAGTAGTTATATGACTTTCTTGATTGTTCCTCTTTCCCCTTGATTTTCTGAGAAGATTTAAGTGCTTTGGACTATTTTTGCTCATCATTTAATGGAACAAGTGTGGTAGAGAGGCTAAGTGACCTTGTAATGTATCCAGAATATGAGCCTTGAGCTGAGCCTATGCCAAAAGCTGCACCCAGTTTGCATTTTTACCCAAATGCTGATGGGTAACTATTCACTTAGGCTGGGATGTTAAAGGACAAAGCAGACCATTGCATAGATATACCCATGAGTGCATCTGGCAATAAATGCTGGCCTTCATTAGTAACATGATGTTGATGGTTTGGGAAACATCTTTGATGGTTACTTATTTTACAGCTTATTTGTCACTAGAGACTGTGATTAAAAAAACAGGTATAGTTTCAATACGACTGTTGTGCAGATTCGCAAGGTGCTTGGTAAGCAAAGTTATAATGACTGTAAATTGCCATGTGTTTCGACTAGTTCCATACTCTGATTTGCAGCATCTTCAACAAATCACTTATCTATTAGAAAATATCTCCTGGTAATAGTTTTGATTAATTTTTTTTAATTGATTTTTTTTCTCTAATATGAAAAAATAATTTATTCAGGCTACTGCTCCACTGGAAGCATTGTCAAGTGACATTATGCTGTAGTTGCCGTGAGAATCTCCCTGCTTTTCACAAAACTTGTGTTTCATTTTGTCTTGGAACAAACCCACACTTGTGAAAAAATGTATTTTGACAGATTGGATTGCTCTGGAGCCAGCTGTATGGAGTAGCAGGTTGCCACGCAAGTAAATAGATGGATAGTGCACACTTAGGCAGGTCTGCAAGCGGAGTTAATTGATGAGGACAAATTAGTCTGACCAAATCTGGTATGCTGCTAGCTTGAGACTCCCAGGCTCCAACAGCATCTGTTTGCTGACAAGGCTTCGTCTTCTGTGCGCAACATGAGTAATAAGTTATTTCTAAAGTAAAACTTTGGCAGTTAGGTAATATTTATGCCTTTATATATGCTAAAAAATGAAGTCTGGGGAATTTCATTACTCTTCAGTTGCATTCCGGCACTGATAAACCACATTTCTGAGATGTCATCCAGAACATACAGGATATTAACTGCCTACTGATATTTTCTTCTAGAATAATTTAGCACCATTCAAGAGTAGAATTAGAATAGTTCCAATTGGAAGGAACCTACAGGGATCATCTATCCCCACTGCCTGACTAATCCAGGGCTGTTCAAATGAAAGCATGTTATTAAGGGCATTGTCCAAATGCCTCTTAAACACTGACAGGCTTGGGGCATCTACCACCTCTCTAGGAAGCCTGCTCCAGCGTTTGACCACCCTCTCAATCAAGAAATGCTTCCTAAAGTCCAGGCTAAATCTCCCCAGCTGTAGCTTTGAACCATTCACATACACCCTCTCACTGGATACCAGGGAGAAGAGATTGGTAATAAGAGTTTGATGATCCCTTGTCATCACGCATTTCTGTCTTTATGGGACTGGGGCAGTAACAGTGTAAAATTCTTTTAATAGCCTTAGCTGTTATTTTCAAAACTGAGTAAAAGTCCTGACTGTCTGCTTTTTAGGATATTATCCTGAAACACTGAAGTATCGACTTTTCAGAAAGACAGATCCTTTGATGTCTTTTACAAGACATTTTCATTACAAAACATAAAAGCCCAAAGATTTAATCCCTGTTGGAGCAGGTCAGGCTAAGTAAGGCTTATAAGCTGTACTCTGATGCAAAAAGGAAGTGGAATGAGTGGTTGCAGCTTTTCTTTTGAGTTCTTGTATGATGACAATCTGCGTTATAAACACTGTTTGGAGAATATTTTTCGAGTAGTACTTTGCGAACCTGTGAACCTTTGAACCTTAATGCATCTTTCTCTCTCATGGTTGTTGTGCGATTTCCACCATGGTTCATTTTTCACTGAATTACCATAGAATTTTCTGAGGCTGTCCCAAGCTTCCATTTTTGGATCTTAAAACCATGTTTCATATTACACATAGCAGGAATTTTGGTTTTGCAGGTAATAGAATGATCTTTATGAAGTGTTGAAACACACTAAAAGTATGGCAAGATGAATTCTGCTGTCTTATTGTGATTAATCAAAATCCAATCAGGAAGACTTGGCATCAAGCTGTTTTCCATAATTGCTAATAAAAGGAACATTATCACCAGTATCAAATCATGCATATATAGATTAACATTCTTATACTGTTAAGTTGTGAGCAAAACCTAAGTTTGTTTAATTGACGTTATAATAGTTCATATCTGTTAAAAATAGTTACTATTGGATGACTCTCTATAATGTAGAGGCATATTTTTCATATATTATTATACAGAGGTAAAAGTAAATCTGTGACATGGATCATTCATTACTCATCATTGTATTCTTACTGTAACCATTTAAACTTTCACTTCACAGAGCAGATAATAGGCAATCAGTCAGTAATTTAGGATTGCTTCTGTCCCGAATGATCAAAATTTCACATAGATGTTTAAGACTTTTTTCTTTAAAAAAATTCAAAACCTTGTGAAATATGAACTTTCACATCTCTTAGATAACAAGAACTATGTGGAACTTGGAATAAATCTTAATTAAAAAATCCAAATCTGAAGTAATTTGATAAAGTATTATTATTAACTAGGCAAATATACCATGGATTGAAAGAAAACTCACAATTGAAAAGAGTATATATATATTAAAATATGCAAATCCCATTCAGGTTCTTTTTTCATCTAAGTTTATTGTTAAATTTAATGTCCCCGTAAAGATCTCATTTAAAAAAAAAAAAAAAAAAAAAACGAAAAAAATCCCCTTAACATGAGCTTTGCCATATTTAATGAGTTCAGCAAACAGACTTCACTGAATTTAATCTGGGAAATACTTGCCAGCATACAATGTATATGTGCTCATAGATGTGAAATGACAAATCCCAAAATGTGCTAAAAGACTTAACCTGTTATTTGTACAAAGTGAGAGAAAGGCACTAAGGATATTTGACTATATTAGCCTCACTAAATTATTCTATATGTAGGCATCATATATAATCTGCATAACGAAAAATTTGAGATACGCAGTTCTGTGTGTGATTTTGGTACAGAACACAAGGAGCTCCCATTTTGTATTTGTGAACTTGATGTATGCTGAAGAGGCAATTGGTGAATGAGGACATATTTTTGTTTCAACCTCCTCTCCAGGTTCTTCACCATTTCCTCTTTCACTTCTGAGTTGCCATCGAGGCTGCCAGCTCTTCATGACTGAAAGTTGTCTCTTTGTACACACTTTTTGTACTGTGGGGCCTCATGATCTGTTGGATGACTCTACAGCTGCAGCTCTGAGTGGTTACAGATGGAATATGTATTGGGGTAAAAACACTTCCATGTCATGAACAGTTATACTTGTTTAACTAGTTAGGTTTAAATATTCTATGGTCACAGGAGGAAAAATCTCACACATGCACACTGGTTTGGTAAGATCTGCATAGTTCAATTTTTAGCCATAGACAGCAGCATATTCTTAGGTCTGGGTTCACCTCCCTCAGCCTTAAGGTAGGAGCACAGTCACATTGCACCAACCAGTGGGGAAGGTCACATTCAGATGTGATTTGTATTTACTTATGCTGAATTGCTCCTTGCTTTTTCACCATATGGGGAGACAAAGGTGACATGGCTTCTAACACAGGCAATTAAAATTAGCTGAAATCTCTCCAGGCCCTACTGTACACATCTACTCCTCTTTCTTTTTCTCTTCCTTCCCCACAAAGATGAGACTGCTATAGGGAACACTGTGCTCCTCTGTAGTATTTGGCATAATACTTGCTGACCAAATTTCCACCTTTCATAAGAGTTTCCCTTCCGAAGCCTTCTATAAAATCACACAGTGCTTTTAAGTCCCTGTATGACTAGTCCTAGCGTAGGCGTGGTAGATCATCTTTGTGTTGAACAATGAGAACCATCTTGCAAACTCTGGATTTCCTGGGGAACAAACCTTACATCAGTAGTTTTCTCACTGCCTTTTCCTAAAATTAGGCAAGGAAAACCCAGGAACTGGTTGGCAGAAAGTCAAAATGCCAGTAGAAAGTAATTTAACACTAGTAGAAAGTGCATAGGGACATCCTGAATATGATGCTGCATTTCCTATAGTATCTACAGAAAAAAAAAGTTTTGAATTTCAGATTAAGATCATAAACCTCAGGCATTGCATTCAGTGCTTCATCAGCAGTTCAGAAATAGGAATCATTAGTTGTAAGCCAAGAGTCTGTGTTTAATGCAAAATTTATTCCACATCTTGGATGGTGATATATGACTGAACTATCGATTTCTAATTGTATCTGTCAGAATTTAGCTGCTCACTCACACATGTGGTATACCTTAATCATTTGTAGGCAGGCATATGCCTCTTTAAGACTTGTTTCCTGTGTAGATAATAAACTGCAGTTCCCTGGAGACCTTATAAGCATATCACAAAAGCCAGCACAAACAGCAGGCTTGCTAATACCAAAACAAGTGATTAATATTAATTCCTATACTCCACTTCTGTCAAAGGCTTTGGAATCAGCATTTTTTTTTTTTTGTCTTGGGAGAACATAAAATAGGAATACAAATTCTCTGATGCCTATGTAGCAGTCTGCTTTTATGTCAGAGGTTGCTATTTTTTAACTTGCATAATAAAAATGGTACGTCAACAGGGTTTCTTTACCCTTGTTTTATTCTAAACAGGTTTTTCCCCCCATGTTCCTGCTTTAAGAAGGAAAAAAAAAATGGCATTACATAGTCACTACAAATAAGTTATAACAGCTATTCCAGTACTTTTTAAACAATATATATTACAGGTAATCAACAAAAATATGTTCCTGACCATACTTTTATATTAAAACTAATCGGGTTCCAAGACCCCCTCATGCCTCATCTCCTTTATTGTATATTGTTTCCTTTTTCCTTTTTTGGAAGTGTTATCAGCATTTGAATGAGATGAAGAAAGATAATATATACTTGGTACATGATAATAAAGGGTTTGTACTACTGTAGAAACTTTTCAAGAGCTAACTAGAACAAAGAAGCTGATCTTTAATAAAAAGAATGTCTTTAAATGTTCCGGTGAAAAGTTAGGTTATGCTTACTAAATGACCATCTGGAAGACTTCCTGAGCAGCACAAATACAGTATTATGATAAGGATTTCTTGTTCTTATGATTTTTAAAACAAATAAGCTATTCTCTCCCATCTCAAAAAAGCTACTATCTATTTTCCAGCCTGTCAATGGGCTATCTTGTAAGCTCAGTATAAATGGCAGAATCAACAATAGTGGAAACTAGAATTTGGTCCAGCGAAGATCTGTTTATTCTAAATATTTGACTCTTTCTAGCAATTTTTAATTTTTTAAGTAAATTTAGTGGTTTGGAATTTCCTTTTTATAAACTCCTACTGACACAGTTTTATATCCATTTATGATCATGGTTAGCTTTTGAGGTTTGGAAAAAGCACTGCTATACTCCTCAGACTTCTCCTAGTTCTGTATTTAAATGTGATTTTTCCAGGACATTTTCACTAATAGAATTGTTCAGATACATTTCTGTTTCTATAAAATGGTATCTTTTAGCAATTAATTCAAAGTAAAAAAAAAATCAAGCATATGCGGAATTACGTTTATCTTATGCGAATAAAGCCACCTCTGACTTTGAGTTGAAAAACTTAGTCCCCAGTTCACATAGAATCATAGAATAGTTAGGGTTGGAAATGATCTTAAGATCACCTAGTTCCAACCCCCCTGCCATGGGCAGGGATACCTCACTCTTCTTTTAGATGCTATTCTAGCAATGACTGAGTTGCCTGATATATCTACTTATACTGTTTTTCTCATTAATCTTTGTTAAAAAGGTCAAGTGGTATGTGTTCCATGATCACGGAGTACTTTTCATAAAGATGATAAAGATGACTTCCATAAGGTATCTGATACAAAGTACTTCAAAACACTATGTGACATTGAATTCACTCATTTAAAAAAATGTATAAATTTTAAGTAAGGTCATGTGTTCATTAATTTAAAGCAATGCTTTAGTGCATACAGAGTTTAAGTCAATATTGGATCCTGAATTCTTCAAGGCTTAGTTGTACAAGTAGCTGTAATATTAAAAGGAAAACCCTTAATTCTACTCTGTCTCAGTTGTGAATTAGTCCCATTGTAAGCCACTTTCTTATTTCAAGACTTCTGTATTGGTATTAGGTGACAAGATAGCTCAAAGTACACACTGCTGACTTTAAGATAACAAAGGCTTTCCTGAGAATTATATGGGCATAGAGAATGGAGATTAAACTTTTAGCATAATAAGACTGGACTTGTTAACAGTTAAAACAAACTTTTTATATATGGTGATGGAATAAACATGGAAATTGAAAAGGGAGGGTGAATGCTGAATAAGAAGAAATGTAATTTTTAGTGGGTTTTTTTCCTAAAGTATAAACATACTAAATTATTCAGACTATAATAAGGGGAGGTAGCATATGAAATTGTATCTCTAAATCCATCCATACTGTAGTTGTGTGGAAGATATAAAAGCTTAAAGCAAAACCCATTAGAAGTGTATACTGAATATATTATATTTGTTAATCTATGGTTTGTTTTACTTCACATTCTTTTGTTCTTTTTCCTTCTCACTCTTAGGGAAAAAAAGGCATTACAAATATTTTTATAAAGTACTTGCATTACAGCATCTAGACACAGCTTAATTTTGCATGGTTCAAAATAGATTCAGTCAACTGACAAAGTGTATTTTCCAGATTTTTCTTATATTTGGGCTAATGAATATGTGGTAAAACTGTTCAGGTAATGAAATGTCAACTTGTTGACTGGGATACTCTGTAGTCTACTGCTCTGTTGCCAGACTTCTTGTCCCAGCCATGGGGCCTGAAGGGAAACTTTTGGCTACAATTAGAAATTTTGTGTCCTAATGACACAGTGCAGGACTGTATGTAGTATGGAAGTCTCCTTCCTGGCCTGACACAGAGGATGGTAACTGCCATGTTTGTGAACCCTTGTCTTACAAAATCTCTTCTGAGCACTGCATGGTTTCAAATTATCTATGAAGTTTCATTGTAATATAGCTGCGTTTCAGCTTTTCCTTATTTCCACATTCCTTTTAGAATGTCATTTGGAAGCATTGTTATCGTCCTTGGTTTCTAACTTAAAAGACAAGTTAAGTGCAATCCCCCTTACACATGGTAAATTGGTTGTCAGAATTCAATGATGAAATTGATGTCCTACAGCTGGGTGACACAACTGGCAATAGTTGGTGAGGGCAGCTTATTTTGGTTTTGCTATCAGAACAGAACTTGAGAAAAAATATGCCTGACACTTTATTACAATTATTAGAGGAATACAACTTTCTGACAGCGCACCACCTACATGAGTACGAATTTGCCTTATATCCACTTACTGTATTTTTCTGTTGATTCTTGATTGTACCTGATCTCATAAGAACTCCCCAAATCATTACAGTATCATTCTCTGAGCATGGATACATAGGTTTGGTTTGAAAATGTATTTATCATGGTTCAAAACTATGGACAGTGATTCTTAAGTTGGTACAACATAACATTTCTATGGTGCTGAAGCTTACTTTCCTGACCGTAGCCATCACTTGTTTGTCAGAGTCCTGTGATGTCTCTCTCTGTCTCCTCTGAGAGAACCAGAATATTTTTAGAAGTTATACTTTTTGGCTACTTCTGTTACTCTTTTGTTAAAAGTTCTGAAAGTATTCTTTTTCAGAACTTACTGTCAATATCTGAAATTTCACTGAATTGTTAAACCAGGGTTTTAGAATGTGGCTCTTGTCCTAATCACTTGGTGAAATATCAGGAAGAGGAGTCAGAATACTAGTCTTAAATTACAATTTATTGGTTTTTTTCCGTAAATGGATAGCAAGCTGTTGAGGCTGCTTGTTTTACCTGAGGAATCCTGTGCTTTTATTAAAAATATATTGAATGGAAAGCATAGGAGACAGTCAAAAAGTATTCAGTACTCTCTCAGATGAAGCTTAAAATATAAATGAATCGTGGGAGTAGTTTTCAGGTGTTCTTATTCACCTTTAATTCAGAAACTTTTATATGCAAAGGTTTGATAAAAAAAGGGATACTTAAAGTAGCTTAGGATTCTTTTTCTAACAAATTAGTTACTTTAGTATGTAAAAGAGCATTATCTAATCTAGAAGAGGTTATCTCATCTAGAACATATCAACTTGGTTCTGATGCTTACAAGAGCTCAGACAGTCTTTGCTCAGACTGATTTTACAAATACTTGCCAAATGTAGGTTTTCATATTGAAAACAAGTGAGGAGGTAAACAATTTGCATGAATAGGACAGATGCCTCAAATACAGCAGATGAGATCAAAGTTGAACCCAGGGAGATGTATGAACTGGACATATTTTCACCAGGCATATGTGTGTCTAAGAGAATTTTTCCTTTTTTACTCGTGATCTCTCCCTAACATCCTGTAATACATAGCTGGAAAAGAAAACGTGGACTGACTTTGTTAGGGTTTAGTGCTTGTATGTGTTAGTGGTGAAATGTGTGAAGACTGGTAAGTAGAAAATACTATTACACCAAGCTGTGTGGTTCGGTTGATATGCTGGAAGGAAGGGATGCCATCCAGAGGGACTTGGACATGCTCGTGAGGTGGGCTGATGCCAACCTTATGAAGTTTGACCAAGCCAAGTGCAAGATCCTACACCTGGGTCAGGGCAATGCCAGGAACAGCTACAAGTTGGGTGGAGGAGAGATTCAGAGCAGCCCTGTGGAGAAGGACTTGGGGGTGTTGGTTGATGAGAAACTGAACATGAGCCGGCTTCAGTGTGTGCTCACAGTCCAGAAAGCCAATGTATCCTGGGCTGCATCAAAAGAAGCGTGACCAGCAGGTCAAAGGAGCTGATCCTACCCCTCTACTCTGCTCATGTGAGACCTCACTTGGAGTACTGTGTACAGTTCTGGTGTCCTCAACATAAAAAGGACATGGAGCTGTCGGAGCAAGTCCAGAGGAGGGCCACGAGGATGATAAGGGGGCTGGAGCACCTCCTGTATGAAGACAGGCTGAGAAAGTTGGGGCTGTTCAGCCTGAAGAAGAGAAGGCTGCAGGGAGACCTCATGGCAGCCTTCCAGTATCTGAAGGGGGCCTATAAGGATGCTGGGGAGGGACTCTTCCTTAGGGACTGTAGCGGTAGGACAAGGGGTAAAGGATTCAACCTTAAACAGGGGAAGTTTAGGTTAGATATAAGGAAGAAGTTCTTTACAGTGAGGGTGGTGAGGCACTGGCACAGGTTACCCAAGGAAATTGTGAATGCTCCACCCCTGGTAGCGTTCAAGGCCAGGTTGGACAGAACCTTGGGCGACATGGTTTAGTGCGACGTGTCCCTGCCCATGGCAGGGGGGTTGGAACTAGATGATCTTAAGGTCCTTTCCAACCATAACTATTCTATGATTCTATGATTATTTTTTTTCCTTCCACGCTATTGAACATACCTAAATCCTTTCTGCACAGAAATGTTACTTTCTACAATGCCTTACGTACTTGCCTTTGCAGCAAATAACCTGTTTCCAAAGAGAATTGTCATAAATTGCAATTTATGTTGTAATTCTAATATTCACTGTTAGATATCTCTAGATAACAGAGAGGAGACATGCGAAATTTCCTAATAACCTTGTGAAGAAAGCTCAGCTCATCTCCCTCTGAAGGCTGCCTTGCTACAGTTGTCTTTTTGAGCTGAGCCTATTTCTCCACCTTGCCTTTTTACTCTATTCTTGTTTGTTTCTAAGGACTTGTATTAAGTGCTACTAAAATAAATTTATTAAAGTGATATTCTACTTCACTAATGGTGAAAGTTAACTTTCACTGCTCCCTGAAGGGGAAAGCATGTCAGTAATTGAGGCGTTCCCTCTGCTGTTCCGCGAACCTTGTGGTGGTGTATGAAAGACGTCTTGAATTATTCAGTGTTCCTTGTTAGTTATGTTTCTCCTTGGTTTCTCTGTGTAGCTGATGTCATTTGTAGAGGTGAGATTTTTCTTATGGTGTAGCTAGAGACCAGATTTGTGAAAAATAAGTCCCTTTTTTATTTTTCTTATGTCGAAGAGGTAACATTTAGTTGCTGATGTTTTCTATTTGTCCAGCTTTTAGGATATGAAATGTTTGGAAAACCCTAAAAAATGAAAATTACTTTGTTAAACTTCCAAACTGACAGAAGAAAAAACCTTCAGAACATTGCAATAATGCTGATGCTTGCAGTCCTTAAGGGTAATTTAGTGCTGAGATCACAGAGAATGCTTAACAGGATAAGCATTCCCATTCTGCCATTCTGATTTATTTATAATGACCTCTATGTATAGGCACACCTATTTCTGAAATTCTGCTTGTTTACGTTTCACACTGGCATGCACATCCATAAAGACAGCCTTTCATAAAAGCAAAATGCATGTACATAAGAACCTGTAATTTTTATTTAAAGCTCTTTTCTAGAGTTACCAGGTTTTTGTTTAGTTAATTTGAAATTGCTACAAAATTAAAAAGAAAAAAAATAAGAAAGAAAAAGAGAGGTTTTATAATAGTTACTTAATCCCTCAGCTATCTACTATCAGGAGCATCAATTCCACCAACACAGATGTGCTGTCTGTAAGTGCTGTAGGACAAGCTGTAAGAACAGCCCATTCTGGCATAAGAGCATTTCATTATATAAATGTCATGAAAAAGCCTGTCATTTCTGTGAATATGATCTAGTTAGATTTTTATTAGTCCTTCAGCTTTGAATTCCCCATCCTACAGGTTAACGAATCTTCTTTCTAACTTTAGACAGCTATGTAGTGTTTATATCAGAGACTACATTTAAAATGCTGTTATTTTCTATTATTGCTGGTCAGTACAAGTCCCACTAAGGTGAGCAGCAATATGGCCTCAAGTTGATACCAAGCAACCAGGGATGTACAATTACTTTTGAGTTATCGGTTGCCTTGTTTGTGACTGATCTCGTCACAGGTAGAGTGAATGTATTTTCTTGTTTTGTCAAGGAAGGAAGATGTGATCATCTTCTTACAGACCTAAAAGAACCATGAAGGAACACTTTGTTCATCTTTCAGAGGTGTCCCTCTGTATACTGAGGGTTTCACTTCTGTGTAGTTTTCAGAGCACCTGGAAGACAAGGGCAGCTGCACTAGGCTGGCTGAACCACTAGAATGCATGGCAGAGAAGGCCAAATTTTACCCATAGACCGACCCTGGTATGTCCTTAGAAGACAAGAAATGATGCTGATCTGAAAGCTGAATGTTTCCCAGATGAGGAGGAAAAAAAACCCTTTTGCCTCTTGGTAGACAAAAATATTTCTTGCAGTATAATTGAACATATTCATCAATTCATACAAGATTGTTATAATTGAAAGTCTTAATTCTTTCTTTGCAAGGTCACCTTGGTTCCTAATGGAGAATTGCAGTGAAAGCCAAGAGACTGAAATACTATTCCCAGATTCTGCCACTGACCTGCTTTTGCAAATTATTTCACATTTTTCTTTATTTCCCTTTTTCATATGTGTGTGGAAATTTTTACTGTACACTTTCTAAGAAGGTAGGAATTGCTTGTTTCATCGCACTAACTTCAGGCTTCGTTTGAACTCGTATCCTCTCTGAAGCATCAGATCAGAATAAAAGGGAGAAGAGCTGTATGCATTTCATATTAATGTTTAATAGGAAAACTTTAATGAAAGAGCAAAATGCATAAAATACATCAATCTGGTTAAAAATCTCAGCTGTGGTTTAAAGATAAATTCTACTTAGGTAAATGGTGTAAAATAACTCCTCTGTTTCAGTATTAATGCTTTGTAATAGCTCACGTGAGCAGCCTGATTTTATTTTTTTAACCTAAAATAACACTTTTTTTAACATGGTGCCTCTTGTTATCACAGGCTTTATTGCATTCCTAGTGAACTTTCTGCCCAGTTCAAGCTCCAACTAGAGTGGTAATTTAGCTTTATTGACATGGTAATCATAGTAAGTTGACGCAGAGAGCTGTAGGTGTGCCACACATACTGGTACTAGTGTAAATTGCTTAACTAATGCCCTATATTCAAGGTTGAGAGTGTCCCTCCAGACTTTGGGATACAAGAGATGTGCAGTAATTCAAAGCTTGAAGAAATTCTTTTATATTTTTTCTAATCAACAAGAAAAGGAACAGAGCTTTTGGGGCAAAGGCTAATAGAAAACCCAAAACATACATATGTATTTTTTAACGTAAGAAAATATAAGAAGAAGCTGTAGCTTTTATCCAGAGAGATGTAAATGAAGTTCTGAACAAAAAAAAAGCAGCTGTACCATTATATATGTCTCTACAATTCTGTCATACTAACACGGTTTTATTGTGCAATCCTTGTAAGAAAATAAGAGACAAATTTAGTACGGCTCATTCCATGTGGGATGGTTGCATGGACCTCATTCAGTCATTCAGAACCTCTCCAATACATGCTGTTTTTATTTACCAGGAAACTATTATGCCTGCTTTTCCCTTTGGCAGTAGGGTTACACCTCCTGGTACCTGCCTGACACTGGCATTTTAGGTGTTTATCCTAGAGAAAAGATGTATCCCAAAATGTTCCAGTATTGTAACTGCAACTAAATTCTGCTGGGCACCTTTACAGGAGCCAGGTGCTACTGCAAAAAGAAAAAGGACTCTGTAAATTACAGGCTATTTTTATGAAAGTAGAAACCTAGCTTTCCAATATTTCTGTTTCTCAAAGTCCTGGGGCTGCAGAAAGGGCTCCCATTCTATAATGGAAATACAGGAAAATAATTTTTGAGAAATTATGGCATACTGTTCTAGTCTTTCCATTTATTCTTTTCTGGTTTCAAGATAAAATAAACTTTTAGGGATAAAATATCATTATGTAATCTGCTAACACAGGTTGGTAAGTTTATAATTATTTTAGAGCAAGCATGCTTGATTATGGGTATTATTTTTTTATTCATTCTGCATGCCTAAGAATAACTTGAAATCAGAAAGCAGGTTTTGATTATTGTTTGTAGTCTTTTATAAACCCCTTGGTTTGAAGATCCCCATTGTGATAATTAGCATCCTCTCGTTTTGTAAAGCAACTGTGTTAACTGCAGACTTCCTGCACTTTCCATTTTACTCTTACTCTTGCGACTGTGGGAAATAGAGGAACACCAGCATTCCTCTCCAACTCTTACTTTTCCTGTCTGGATTTATACTTGTGAACCTACTCAAACCCATATGTATGTGACTATTTCCACATAGGTAGATCAATACAGAAAATTAGCAAAAAGCTTGCAATTTTAATAATGTTCCCATTTGAATCACAGTTGCTTGTAAACAGATGAAGGAAGTAAGGCAGAAGATGTAGGATTTGAATATGAGTTGGCATTTCAGTTCAAATTAGAATTTCTATGTAAGATTGCTTTGTTAGGAGACTGATTTACTTAGTAAATCAAAGGAACTTTTGAAGCATGATTTGACAGGAAGAGCAATGTGTTAATATTCTGATTTCACAAAGGACGGAAATGTCAGTTATCAGAATGGTGTTGATTATATTTCACAGCTGTTTATGCTGATTCCAATGAAAAGAGTTGTGGAAAATTATTCCAAAGGATAAAACTGGCTGCTTTAGTACCTTTTTAATATTTTAAACCATTACAGACAAAGGGGTTGTCAAGAATAAAAACACTCAGATTTTGAATAATTTGTGGATTGAATATAGATGGATTATTTAAGTTATACTGTGATGCAGATGCTTAATTATGACAGTGATGAGTGCTATAAAAATTTCTGAAAACTAATATAATGCACTTGACATAATAATGTAATTAAAAATCTTGTGGAGATGAGGCTATCAATCATGTTCTAGAGATAAAATTTGTGCATTTGAAATCCTACATTCTTTCCTGAGGTCTTCATTTAGATTGTAGTGAAATATTCAGGGGGTCTTGAAACACTCGTTCGGCTACTGATAATATGAGAATAATTTCTGTCTGCTTTCCAGAGCATTATAAGGATGACTCAAGGTTTGAATAGTCTTCTCAGTGCTATATCTACTAAGTATTTTCATTTCATTACCATGGTGATATATAAATTTCGATGTGAAACAGTAAGTGTATCAGCCAGCAAGCAGCTTACAGCGCATATACTTTTGGGAAGGAAGAAAATAAAAGAGCAAAAACGTTCTCCATCATGAAAGTATAAGAATGTAACTATTATAAAAAGCATGGTCTTAATTTTAGGTTGCTGTGATAGTGTTCTTTAAAATAACAGTTGAGAAAGACCACTCACTCCTTTTAAGTGGTTCTTAAGACTCTTTGAATACTCAATATCTGGTTGTTTAAAAAGCATCTATAGGATAAACTCTGGTTTATAGCATCCATGGCACAATTTGTAATGTCATAGATCAAATTCTTCAATGGAATTATTAACAGATGCAAAGAATTATTCATTCTGTACTCTTTAAATGTTGGAGGAACCTGCTGATGTGTTGTTTGCTTCTGCCAGGTGTAACTGTATGCATGTAACGTGGCCCAAAATTAAAAAGTCATTTAATCAGCAAACTAGTTGATCTTTTGGCTTTTTTTTTTTTTTTTCCCCCTCCATTAACCAGAAAATCTCTACTGACAGAGAATAATGGAAACTCTGTAATTATGAACTGAAACTGATAACAGCTTCAGTCACTTATTCAGGTAATGATCTTGCCTAGAGGTTATCAATAATTTATGTGTTAAGGGAGAGGTAGTTAGTAGATATGAATATATTTTAGGAATAATTAAGATATTATCATATCTTCTCTTAAAGGTATATAGATGAAGCCTGAAAAAAGGATGTTCATGCTGGCAGGGTCAGGAAGAAAACACCACATTCAAATTGTAACAACGTTAAAGGGAGATAGATTGTGAGGCAGGTGGAAAGGAAGGGAAATAGCTCTTATTTTCCTCTTGGCTGTGATCACTGACAAGATGAAATAGTGGGTAACATTGTGATGAAAGTCTACATGTGGGATATGAAAAAGCTCCGAAACAACTCTGAAAAAGAAGATAAACATTCTAAAAATGTTATTTACTTTGGAAAATTTTCTCTTTAATCTCCTGAAAGCAAAGAGTAGAGTCTGAAAAGTGAAAAAAGGAATTCCTGTCTGTGTTCTGAAGAAAGGAGAGTTGATGGACAAACTGAAAGAGCAGTTATGTAACCTACCCTATTACATGAGGCTCTTCTGGCTTATTTTTTTTTTTGTGTCCATTTTCTTCTTCGCAAAGTAGGGAAAGATGATGTTGGTTACCCCAGAATTTGTTACTCCTATTTGAATTAATTAGAAGAATAACTATGCTGGGACTGCCCAAGGGGTCCATCTTATTCAGTGTCCTACCAAGAAAATGGGAGTTGCACCAGAACTGGGAACACATATGTGATAGTATTGCCCCAGTCTCCAGTTTTTCTACTAGGAGAATTACTCTGGTTAAAAGCAATTATTCTATTCATTTTATTTAATTCTATTTCACTTTTACATCTTTTTTTAATGATTTACATACTACCACCTCTGTATTACGATTTCCTAGAATGGTGCTTTTAGTCAGCTCTCCAATGGCATTTTCCACTTTATGCCTCTTTCTTTTTCCTATCTCTGCTTCCTTTATATTGATTACTTTTCTTCTAAATTAGGCAGACATTAGCATACTTACCGTAGCTGGATTTTATTTACATTTCTTTGATCTTCAGGCTTTCTTGAAAAACTGGTAGGAACTGGTTTCCAGTTAGTGTTGGAAGGTGAATTTATCACTTTGCTCATTAGACTCGAGGAGTTTCTCTTTTATCCTTTTATTTCCCCCTCTCTTTTCTTTTCTTTCCCTTGCTTATTTTCATTTCATTAGGCATTTGAAATTTCTGGTGACATTAACCTCCATAAAAGTGATTTCTGTTACTAATATTTCAGCTCATTCTGCTTTCCCAGGGACTCAGAAGCTCACTAAGGAATATGTCAGTTCTTTTTGCTCATTGCAAAGGCTTCTGGGCAAGTTAATGAGTTTAACACAATTATGGGGCTGTAATACACAAGCAGACACAAACTGCTCAAGGGGTCTCAGAATGTAATTGGCACGATTTAGGTGGCTAGGCATGAGTCTCTCATGCTTTTTAGGTACCTTAGAGAATCTGAGACATCTGCATGAAGTGGCAGATATGACACAGGACCTTTTAGAAATGTGACCTTTTCTGTAGTGGCAGCTCTGGGCTTGGCAGGATGCCCTGGGGCATTGAAAATGCTACTAGTCTCATATCCATAGCCAGCTGAATTCCACCCGAGAGCTTTTATTTCATGTTCTTAACATGCTGTAACACTTTGATGTACAGTTGTGCTTATCTGCAGTGTTTGCAGTGTTGTGCACCAAACCTTAGATTTTTGGGAAATACTCTCTTGCGTTTTGCCAGTATCTCCCAACACCTCAGAACTGGGGTTATGTTGAAAGGTCCTGTTTGCTTTAGGTATGATTTTTGTGGCTTCCGTGGTATATATACATTGTCTCAACCATTTCCAGGGAAGAGACATGATACTGCAAGAGATCTTAAAAAAAAAATATTAATAGTAATTTGTTTTCAAATTCCTACTGTGTATACAGTGTTAGGCACATTGAACATCCATGTCTTTCTGGCTTTCCAGCTAACTAGTGAAGTAGATAGTGACACGTATTTTGGAAAATAAGTGAGCTTTTAGTATCTGCATTGCTTTTATAAACTGAAGTCTGTTGTTAATTTCTTGTTGAAGGAGTGGGGAAACAAGCTTTTAGTTATTTCCTATTAAGAAAATAGAAATGTGAATATTTTTTTTAAGTAAAAAATTTCCTGATCTTGGAGGATGGGGAGTATATGTTCATATTTGTATTGCATTTTTAAGGTCTGGGAATTTATATGCAATATTTTAAATACTCATTCCAAATAACTAGCATCAGTGTTTCGCTTTGGTTTGGGTTTTTCAGTGTTAAAGGAGATTCTTTAAAGCTTTTCTAACCTGCTCAGTGTTAAAACTAGAGGCTAAATATGCTTGATTTCCTATATTCACTATATAGACATGAGTAAGTCACTAATAAAGAGAAATTAAAGGAAATAAGATGGGAATAAGAAAAAAAAAAAGGTCACTTTAACCATCCCCCTTATTCAAGAATAGACCTGCTCTTTCCTTCTGGTAAGTATGCTCCCCACTTTCTTTTCCTTATGTTGTCCCCAGCCACCAGACCTACAAAAGTATGACACTGAATGTTGTGTAAATGCCTAGAGAAAGGCATTTACACATTCTTTACATTTGCACATCCATACACAGTCTTTATAAGACTTCTTTTTCATTGTATTTGCTGATATTGCTGGGAAAGGAAAAAAGGAAGGAGAGGCAACCCCTTCAAGTCTGATTCTGACTGAAGTGGTCCTCTGGTGATTTCATCCATAACCTTCTTTTGTGCTCTAGAATGAAAATGTGATATTTTATCCTAAAGCTGGAGAAATGATAGAATTTTCTCAGTGACACAAGATTTGACAAGTAGCATGCAAATTTATTGCTGAAACTCAGCAGAAAATGATTTTAGAGATTTTAACAAAAAATCAATTATACAAGTTTTGAAAATAATGAAGATGATAAAACACTTTAATCGAGCCCAGTACTGTGCAAGTCATGACGAAAATCAGCTAAGCCGCAAAATTAGTTTTCCCTTGGACTGTTTTACTTCCCTTCTGATAATAATGATAAAGTCAGTTTGTGCTACTTGACAGTAATTTCTTTTTATCTGTCTAAATGCAACAGAGGGCTTCCCACTGAAAGTTGTGTGTTGCTTTGAGCGATGAGTAGAATCTTTGTGGCTTGCTTGAAATTTCATTTCTAATAGTTTGGTGGGAGGATGTTACTGGTGTTGCTCTAGAGCAAATGGTACTCAGACTTGACAGTCACATATGGGGTGTGTATCCTTCCCACCCCTCCACTCCCCCCATGCTCTTTGGTGCTTCAGTCATGTACATTAAATATTTACTAGTGGTACTGCTGAATTGGTTTCCTTTCTGGTATTCCTAATAATAGAAAATAAGTACAAGCAATTGCTTCTATCTCTTCATTTGATTCTTAAATGTATTGAGTACATTCTGTCATCGTAATTTTTACTCCCAGTTTTCTTACTTCCCAATGGATTATCTATTGTTTGAAAATGTAAAATTGCTGCAGCCTTTTCTTCACTGGAAGCAATATCATGTTCTCTTCCTTTCAACTTTCTTACTGTTCCCATGAAAATTCCCAGGAACTTTGAGAGTTGTCCAGATTTGCTCAGAAATGTCCCAGTAATTATTGAATTCATTGCTCAATAACACCAGCAGACAGCTAGATGTCTGGACACTGAGTCTTTTAAGTCATGCCTGCAAAAAAGAAAGGTGAGGGCAGCAAAAAAGTTCTTCTGTACATTGATTTTCTATTTAGTGTTAATTCTTGTAGAAAACTTGTTTCTCAAATGTTACCTGAAATGAAGACAACTGTGGGATAGTAGCAAGAACATCTTCTGGTCAATGGCAAATATGTAGATTTGGCTGCTAGAAAATTAAGTCAGAGGCTACAAAATTTGTAGACAATTCTTTTTATTTCCAGTGTGTTTGAGGAGGGTGAAGAGGGGGAGGAAAAGGTCAGACAGCTTTTTCACAATTGCAACTTTGCTAGCTATAGCTTCTGCTTTAGGCATTATTTTCCTATTATTGTTTTGGTGTAGAGAGATGTGTGTGTCCTTACATCAGCTCAGGCTTCCATGATTGATTTAATAAAAAAGGTAAAAAGAAGAAGAACCAGTTCAGCTCATCCAGCAGAATTCACAGCCCTCTGGCATTTAATTATGTGGCTCTGCAAATTATATTCAGGAAGCTTTTTATTTTTCCTGGGTTGTTTTGTTTTTTTTTCCACAGGCTTTTCATAAGGCTACTACATTTTTAGTGGCTACATTGAATATGTGTCAATAGAGATGTTTTTCATGCTGCATGAGTGCACTGATGCTGTGATCTGCTTTTGGCAACTATAAAATAGAAAACAGTAACACTGGTACAATAGAGGAGGAACAGCACAGGACACACAAGTGAGAGAGAACAGCTACCACATAGCCTGGCTCATGTAAGAGTTGTTAATAATGGCTTAGGATCCTCTCTGAGGCTCTGAGATTGGTCAGGTTAAAATTATAACCAGTTTTGTGGCACATGCATGACAAACTCAGTTTGGGATTGCACAATTAGTAGCATCACATACTGTAAATTACAGCAGAATTTATGGGTTTATAATCTAGGGTTCGGAAGACTGTTGTATACAGAAAGCAAAAACTGTTTCATGAGTCTTTGGGAACAGATGTATAAGGGAAACATATAGTGGATGAGTTTTGAGTGAGAAAACAGTTATCAGAAGACTGGGGTGAAAAATGAACTATCTAGCGGTAAATAACTCAGCCTTGACAAATCACAGAGGAAGTGTACCTAGTGTAAAAGCAGCATCTCATGAGGTTTTATGCCCACATTACCAAAAAAGGTGTTCTTTCGATGGGCAGAAAGGAAAAACCCAAGAGTCAAGCCAGCTGAAGTGGCCATCTCTTCTTACTATTTTTAAATGGAGACAAAGTTTGGAAGAGCGCCTACTGAAGAAGCACAAAACTAAGCTGAATTGTTTTCAGGTAATGTGTCAGTCACAGAATATCTTGGCTGTTGTAAGTAATATGATTAAACATAACTGGCTACTGCATGTGGTTGTGTCTTGGAGATTAATGGTAGATATGTATGTTTTATTAGTGCACATCTAAGCAATGATGTATAAAAAGGCTAAGTCAGTTCTTACTGACGCTTTCTGAAGCATCAGCAAATATCATTTAGGAGGTTTTGCTGAAAATCATGGAGTCTTTTTTGCAATATTTTAGATGAGAGTTCTGAAGTAAGGAATAATTCATTTTGAATATAAATATGGGTATATTTTTCAGTGCATATAATGAGTGTTTATGTTTCAGAGATTACAAATGCAGTCTTATTTGCTCTGCATTAATTTCTTTTCCTTATGTGATTAAAAGCAAATTGAAAATAAAAATGTTTATAATAAATATAGCAATTCTGAAAGAAAAATGTTGACAGTAACTGTAAAGTTTGCAAGAGTGTGCAAGTTCTCACCACACTTCAACTGCACAGTTTGAAGTCCCCCATTAAACTGCATGCCATAAGTATACATTTGGAAAAGATAAAAATACAATAGAAATGATATCTCAATATGACTTGGTAAGAACTTGGTTAAGTTCAAAGTGTTGTGCTGACTTCAGTGCAAGCAGAATTTCAATAATAATTTAAATGCAAAATGCAACACTGGAATATTTATTACCAATAGTGTTCGATTAATATATAGATTGTATATAATGCCATGTATATCTGTTTTCAGGATGTTTGTGTAGTTTCTCCTATTATGTTACTACTTTGATTTAACAAATTTATACTCATAAATGATGGTACTTATAAATGGACAGTTAAAATTCATGGATATAATGATATCTTGTTCTAAGTTAACCTTCAAGCAGAAATCCCTTTCAACTTCAGAAGACAAAACTTAACTGTGCAAAAGAGTATAAAGCATTTTTTTAATGAAGAATGGATTATATTATAGTTCTAGAAGAAGAATTATCATTTGAGTGATTATAGTGAGTGGGTCATAACAATCATTTACAATTCCATTCTTTTCAGAAGCTCCTCTTTTTAAAATTAAATGTATTGTAGGCTCTTTAATACAGGATTATTTTAAAGAATTCTTGTCTTTTTCGTATTCAGAATAATCATTTACAGACAACTGCTTTGTACTCATTTGACACTGTTATGCAGCAACAAACAACCCAGAAAAAGCTTTTTTTACTACCTTTTCTTGCACCTCTTTTTAACAAAAAATGCGAAAATCAACAAATTCGAGAAATTATATATTTCAAAATGTACTTCTTACATTCTCATGAAATAAAACAGAATTCTGTTTATTCCATAACACACAGGACTTTGGTTAAAACAAATATGTATTTTTTATCTTTCCATCATGAGTGTGTACAAGTAGAGGCAAAAATTGTTGAAGGCAGCTTTGTGTAAATCTAAAATATCATCATGCTTAACATAGAAAAATCTATAGATACTAGAATACAGGTAAATTTGTCATTACAATCTAACCAAGACAAACTTCATGATGCTATGTGAATTTTCATATTATAATATGTATAAAATGATTTGCAGAATCTCTATATCAGCTTGGTATTGACTTTGAACATAGGTGATGGAGGAGGAAAAAAGAGCAAATTAGGTCTGGTTCACATATTCCCTAATTCGAGTTTTGGATGAGTGGTCAAGAATTGTATTTATTAGGTGATGATAAATTGCAAGTTTAGGTAGCAAAGACAGTCTGGATGATGAATTGCAAAAGATCTTAAAAGACCATGAGATAAAATGGCTGGTTTGGTATGAATGATTGTAAAGCAGCGCACATGGTGTTGGAAACTGTGTGAACAGTTTTAATACTCTGGGTACCTAGGACAGAGACCTTATAGTCATGATAGTTGCCAGATATGGTCACTTCAGTAATGCTAAAAAAACATAAAAAACCCCTCAAACCCAACCCCTAAACCCATCTCTTATACTAGAAATTATTAGAAAAAGAATACAGCACAGGAAAAGGACAATATGACCAGAATGCAGAAAACCTTCATCCACTCTCATTTCTGCTACTACAGGAGAGTGGGAAATGAGCTCCTAGAGCAGGAGTCAGCACATCCAGCTACAGAAACTGGGTGGGAACTGCCCTTTTTCCTAGTAGCTGGTATAGGGCTGTTTTGCATTTGTGCTGGAAACAGCGTTAGTAATTCAAGGGTGTTTTAGTTACTGCTGAGCAGTGCTTACACAGAGTCAAGGCCTTTCCTGCTCCTGACACCACCCCACTAGCGAGTGGGCTGGGGGTGCACAAGGAGTTTGTGAGGGGACACAGCCGGGACAGCTGACCCCAACTGACCCAAGGGATATCCCAGACCATATGGTGTCCTGCTCAGCATATAAAGCTGGGCAAAGGAGAAGGAAGTGGGAGCTGTTCAGAGTGATGGCTTTTGTCTTCCTAAGCTCTGCTTTCGTGGAGATGGCTGAACACCGATAGGAAGTGGTGAATGAATTCCTTGTTTTGTTCTGCTCACACAAGCAGCTTTTGCTTTACTTATTAAACTGTCTTTATCTCGACCCACGAGTTTTGTCACTTTTACTTTTCTGATCACACTGTGGAGGGAGGGAGTGAGCAGCTGTGTGGTGCTTAGCTGCCGACCGGCGTTAAACCGCAAGTGTTTCTCTAGCAGATCATGGATTTTATCATGACTTCTAATACCTGAGGATGGAAATTAAGTTTATTGTGGCCTAAGTAAATTTTTATTAAAAATCATATTATTCAGTTTGCGGTACAGCCTGAAGAGTTTGAGAAGCAAAGGAGAAAATAATTGTAAAATGTAAACTGTAAAACGCCAGGTGAAAAAAGAAACTGTCAGACAAAAGCAGGCTCATCATGCCTTAGAGAAGGTAGGCACACAGTCAGACTAGCCTTTCTTAAGGATTTCTAGTTAAGATTTGTTTGGGAATGGCAAGTGATTGGATTTATTGCTTTGGGAAGTTTGTTTAAAGAGTGATGAATCAAATTGTCTTCGCGCAGTGAAGTTCAGTCTACTGAGATTGGGAAGTGTACTTTCTGCTGCTTGTCATGCCTTGCAAACTTGGATTAGCACCAGGGCCTCATGAAATAGCACAAGTGGTTTCTGTAATCTCTTACTAATCTCAGCAGGTATTTTACCTGTCATACTGCATGCTTTAATGGATGGAAGTTCAGCCTGAAAACAGCCTTTTAGGTGCCCTCATCCTTTGACATTTAGTTTGCCTCTGAGCAAGAGAAATTGCTATCTTGCTGACAGTTAAATGAGACTGCTTTTAATTGTGCTTCATAATGAGCTTGGAGCCCTTTCAACCTTATCGCCATAGGCCTTTATCACTGCATATGTTGAAAATCTGATGTTTAAAGTTACTTGAAGTCTGAGAATTCACTGGTGAACACAGGTTCTTCTTTCACAGATGCTAACATAGCAGCAATTTTGACTTAGACTTGGAAATGACATATGCCATGTACATGTCGTATTTTATGTTCACTTTTCTAATCTTTAGCTCCCCTGAGAAGTCAGCATTCACCATGGAAAGTGCCATGTACTCAGCTTCAACTTAAGCCAAGTGCCTGCCATAAAAATTGTGTAGGGTATAATTTCAACAGGGCGGGGGGAGGAAATTAAGCATTTTCCTTTTTGTAACTTGCAATTGGTTGCATGCAGCATGCTGTGCCACCAGTTGTGTGCGAAAGATCTGTGTTGTTTTGAGGCTAGTCCATATGAGCTGCGTTCGAAAGTAGCCTGATATAGTAGGTTTTTCCTTCTAGCTATTGCAATTTGTTGAACGCTAGTACCTCTTATTACAGAATTGAATGGAATAAAAAATGTATTCAATTTCTTAATGTAATTTTACTCTAATTAGATAGGGAAAGGAAACCACTATCTATAATTGTTTTACTGCAAAAATCTTTTAAGGCCATAACAAATCTTTGTGGGAAGAAATATAGTCTTCCCCTGCTGTCATCGTCTTCATCTTGCCTTCTGGTTTTGTTTTTTTGAAGTGCTAAAGCAGAGAATTTCAAAAGCAAAAAATGAGAGACAATAAAAGCATGTTTCTTTTGTTTCAGACACACAAAGCAGTTGCCTTCTGGAGGGAGAAACAGCAAGTCCCTTAATAACTGGTCTTAATTTATTATATTGAGGTGATTAGTCATATAGATATTTCTGGACTACTTCTACACTAAATACATATTGGTCAGTATTACAAAAGAACTGGGATGGCACCATTAACAATGATGTGAAACATTTGGTAATTATAAACAAATTAGTTTCTAAATACTTATGTTCCTGTACCACTTCATCACTGTTGAACTGTAAGAATTGATTCGAGAAAGCAATATAGTAAAGGTCAGAACTTGTAGCTGTGCCGTGTCCTTTTAAGGTGCAAGATTTCCACTGAAGAGATCAGAAGGGGTAGGGCTGAAGAACAGCATCTCATCTCATGAAGCTCTTCTCTAGTGTTTGACTGCAGTCTGACTGGTATAAAACAAATTTAGCTTTTTAGATTACTAGGTTTAATAAAATTCAAAACAGAGAAATATTCCCAGACTGGAAAGAAAACACGATATATTTTTACACAAGCTTAGGAACATCAATAAGGAGTAGATGGTACTGCTGTGGATTGAATTGGAAACTGTCTTTTAGAATGCTGTCACTGCGGTAGGTAATAGCCACATAAAATGTAGCTTTAATATTTGAAACCTAGAAACATTACAGCTCAAAGACTTTTTATTAAGGGAGCTGGAGTATGGCTTTGCTAGCTCATTTGAAAGGGGTTTATAGATACATTTCATAATTATATTCTTTGTGTTACAAGAGAAATTAGTCTGCAAAACACTCAGAGACATTTGATATTTTATAGTCAATGTTTGTTTGTCTATAAGTGTCTTGCTGGGCATCCTGGTCTAGTGTGAACTATGGCAGAAGAGAAGCTGGTATTTACTTTCAGGTGTTTCCTATCTGTCTTCTTCAGGACATAGTTTTCAGTGTGTGAAACTTGTCCAACTGCAATACCAAACCACTATGTGATGCCTTAAAGCATGTCTAGAAAAGCTGAAGGAGGAGTTCATACAAGTATGGCAAAAATGATCATAGAGATATACTAAAGTAGGAAGCAGTCACTGTCCTGCTTCCACCCCAGCCCTGGTTCAGAGATGTCCATTTCATTCCAATACAGAATAAAACTCTGCATCAAACCCTGAAAACTGTTATGGAGTATAATTATTTGTGGTCATCTCAAATGCTGAATGAGATTTGGGAATGAGGTCATACGAATGAACATGACTGTTCATTTTATGAATATATAGGACTTCCATGGAGTTCTTTGTGTCACTTTTTATATTTCAGGTAATTTCCACGGAGAAGAAAACACGTTCACAAAACAGGGTGGACATCAATGGTGCTGTAATAATGGTGCAGGTGTGTAGGATTGCCTAAGTGGTGAATGGATTTGACAGTAGAATCTGAGGAATTGGAAGCAAATTATATTCTAAATTCACTGGTATTTGTATGTTAAGCTAGTGTTTTGATCATTCACATAGCCTTACAAATATGTTTTGTTTAATGTAGTCAGATTATACTAACCAAAACACATCTGTGAACACACTTCAGCAGGCTTTTAGATAAAAGCAGTAATATTTTGCTACCATGGTATGTGTATACTTTCTGGAGGTGGGATTGCCTTTGAATTACTTTTTTTTTCCTGAAACTTCAATACTTGCTGCAGTTAAAATAGACATTGCACTCAGAGGAAAGTGTTTGTTGTTAGAAAGATAATGGAGCTAATAAAGCTGCAGCAATTCATCCTTCTGATTCCTCGCTCAATCTTTTGTTTATACTGAGAAACAGGGAACAAACAATGTGCCATCTTGTGGCTTCTGTAGCCACTGCACTTAGTTTAATAGGGAATGGTCAGGTGTTAGCTGAAATATATTTCATGCTCTTTCTTTTTAACTGTTGGATTGCATAAAAGCTCTAGTTGAGAGAAGTGGGAAATGGGACTGTTTTTGGCGAGGAAGAACATTGTAGGCCACTGGAAATGTATTCAGGTGAAACACAGGAATTGGGATGTTTTCTGGTTTTCCCTTGCCCCTGTTTTTCCACCAGATAATGTCATCACTAAAACAATTTGCTGTAATTGTTCTTCACTCATCTAAATGTAATGCTCTTTGCAGTGGTGATGTCGGCTTCTGTTTGCGTGTTCTACTTGTACTTTATAATTAAAACAATTAACATTCAGGCTGCTGCGTCTTCTAGATGGAAGCTTTTAGCAGTGTATAAACAGAAGGTCACAGCTTAACTGGGTGCATTGTTTTACATGGCTAGCTTCAACATAGGCAATCAAATATTTTATTTCTCTATTGCAAACAACATGGCAACGTTCAGGTTTTACTTGGGTTATAGAGAAAGGCAGTGTAGTAACACCCTGAAAAACATAATCAATTATTATGCAGCCCCAGGTCTTATTTTCAAGAAAACCTTTGTCCTACTGGTGATTCATTTTGTGACAGTTTACCTATAGCAAGCTGTGAAACAGAATCTTTCATGAAGAATTAAATGTCTCTTTAAACAGAGACATCAAGTTATAGCTAGTAAGGCTCTACTGCAGCATCAGGAAGGATACCTCTGAGCCACAGCAGCAGAAAATGTGGCAAATAATGGGGTATTGGTGTGGCAGGATTTAACTGACAGATCAATTCATGTATTAGAAACATGCCAGACCATTTTCTGCAGTGACCTGCTGCTTCCAGGAGAAGATACGAGACAAGAGGGCTCCCTTTGCTGTGATACCATCTGCAGTGGGAGTGAGTATTGTAAAGGGCACAGAAGTAACAGTCTACAAAAGCAAAAGAGGGTGGTAGATCTATGGAAGGAAGCAAAACATGCTTTTCCAGGGGTTTTGTTCCATACAACTGGTGTATCTGAGACTGGTATTTATTTTACTTTTTGAGCTCAGTAAAACCAGTATGCATCAGGTATCTGCAGGATAATGGTGCCAAAGTCACAGACCACACTGATAACTGTGGCTTGGTAATATTTTTTATGTATTTTATACAGCACCTGCAAATTTCCTGTATGCACAATCTTACTTCAGGTTTCACCTGTACACATTAGCTTTATTCACAGATGACCAATGTAAATCAGCTTTGACCAGGTTTGTTCAGTACCTGCATCCATTCTTCAGTGTAAAAATTAACAGATAACATAGGGGGAAGTAAAATAACTGCATTATGAACAGGCACTGGGACTTCAGAATTCCAGCATAACCTATAGATCTGTTAACTCTTGTAATGTCTGCAACTGGCAGTGACTTATTTTCCTATCAAGGTTTATTTGCATCTTACTTCATCTGCAGAGCACATTAATGGCAACTTTTCTTTTGCATTAAAATATCAGATTTGTCCAGATTTAACAGTATGATAAAACCTTGTGAAAAGGGGGTAGGGTTTGATCTCTTTAAATTTCATCCAGGTAAAGTCACTGGTAAAGCAAGTTTCCTGTTCCCTAAAGTTACTTCCCATCTTGTTCTAGTTTTTGGGAAACTTTGAATTTTAGTTTAACTACCCTTCTTGAGAAAATCCTATTGGAACACAAACTTCCACTGCCTTGCTAAATATTTACCTACTTCTGAATTTCTGTTTATGAAGAGGTTGTCTGACAGGTTTATGATGGAACATCTGTGGCAGGATATGGAGAATTCATACTCCCAAGTTTAAAGTCTCATTGCTTGAAATATATACAAAATGTGGAATAAGAAATGAATATTTAAATATATTCATACTTCTGAGAATGATCCTGTTGTCAGTTCAGAAGTATGAAAGAGCAGAATAAAGAAATGTTTTCCTCTCTGTTTGCACAAATACTTTTCAGAACTGTCTCATATTTGAAGATAAAGCATGTTGCACATTTCCAGTCATTCAGAATATTGTGTAAGTACTGGCCAAGTCAGAACACAGTTGGATCTATCTTCATTTTAGCCAGAATTTGGCACTGAAATTATTTGACTCTGTCTGATGCTTTGACACCTTTGCGTGACTCATTCCTTCAACTAGATTATTTTTGCACGTGTTTCTAATCAGATCACTTTATTATTGCTGAAAAAGAAGGTTGTGAGCCCTTAGATATTAACCTTAGAAAACCAGCAGCATGATTTGGCTTTTATGAGTAAACGTAACTTTTCTTTAATCTCTGTATAGAAATGAAACAGATTATTTGCAACACATGCTTCAGTGTGATAATCCGATACTTAATATTTGGAAAAATATTCTGTCCCAGTGGTCATAACTGCATCTTTGAAACTTTAAAAAGGGGTCACACAACTACTGGGCAAACTTTCTCATACCAAAATCTAGTTAGAAAGTATTTGAGATTGAGTTCAGGAATTTGTAGTCCAGATCAGCCTCATAAAATGGAAAGAAAGCAGAAGGACAAATACCTCTGAGGGTGCACAATATTGGATGAAAAAAGGGTAAGGGAAAAGAAAAATAAAGAAAAGCAGCAAGCTGAGTGGAGGGTATTTGAATAGACATATAATATATATGCATGTATACTACAGAAAAACATCTTTGATATCTTAAATAGTATTCTATATAGATAAATGTATAAAGGTTTCAATCTCATGTATTGGTATTTAATATTCATTGCATGTATACCCTGTTGTTTAGATTTTAGAGGCCTCCTGTCCACACTCCTGCTCAAAGCTGGATCAATACTGATTTCATATGGTGGTTGTTGTGGGATTTGTCCAACCTGTTCTTGGAAATCTCCAGGGGTGGAGACTGCACGACCTCTCTAGACAATCTATTCCAATGCTTAAATGCTTGTAGCAATTGTCAGGATGTCAGCTGTGTTTTTTTCCCTCTGATTCTTAACTTTACAAATTTGAGTCTCTAATTTGGTTCAGTTGGCCTTAGTTGAGGCCAGGAAAGGAGAAAACTGTTGTGAGATTGATAGTGAAAAAATGTCTCCAAAAAGACATAATTGCTCTTTCATTTAACATATCCTATTTATTTTATTCAGTTTATCTAGCAATTTTTAGGCCATTTATTGTCATTATTATCTTTTTTAATTTATCTGGTATTACTTTTTTTTCTGTGGTTAATAGATAGGAACTGATTACATCCTTCCTTGTCCTCATCCACAGGATAATATATATTAAGCAAAGCTTACTTTGTGCCAGGATTTTTCCCTTTTTTCTGAAGATACTCTGAAATTGCAAGTTACATTTACCTCTTTTGTACACTTCCTTTTTTCAAAGCACATACCTGATCTCAAAACTAATTTCCAGAAACTTCCATTCTCAGTTTAATTCTTGCGGTCTGTGGAGGAATAGGAAGTGAATATCCTAAGGTATAGAAAACAAGACAAGAGAGGAGACGTAGGAAACAAATTAACTATTACCTTGCTTATTTTATGTGATATGGATTTCTATATTTCTTAAGTTCTCGAAAATATTTCTCTTATTACAGCAGGAATAGCAGCTTTGCAGTCAAATGTAATCCAAGGCCAAGTGTGCTGTATTGAAAAAGACAAGTTGGTTTTACTTACTTTTTTGAATGGGGTTTGTTTTCTTTTTTTTTTTGTGATTCTTATAGTGCTTCGTAGTCTGTACAGAGACTTTTTCACGTATGCAGTCACTTGAAAATGTATTTTAATGTATCTGGTTTGGTCTGGGTTGAGCATCTGTACAATCCCTGAACACTAACTAAGAAGACACAAACTGGCATATGCAGGTAGTTATATGCAAAATTAAATAGATAAAATGCTATTTTTAAAACCTGTGAATTTTCTATTAGTTTGTTCATAGAAACTGTTTCAGGATGCTGATAGACTAGTATGAACCTTAAATATTCATGTATTGTTTTGGCGCTTAGGAGCAACTCTTAACTCTTCAGAAGGCGGTGGGGGAAGATGGTTATCATTAAAGTAACTTTTAAAATAAATTTATAACAAGATAATATTATTTACTAAGACTATCTTAGAAACTGCCAGGTTCTATATTTTTAATTGTTTGAAAGTGTTTTTAATGACTCATTATTTTTTATTAGTACTTTTGCAAAATATACACAGATATTTTTTTGTATCTATTATTTCGAGAACTTCTTCAAGGCTGCCTTTTTACAATGCATTTGCTCAAAAAAGAAATTAATAAGGAATTTTAAAATTAGGTATATTAACATTAAAAATAATCAAAGTTGCATTTAAATCTGGTTAATTTAAATGTAAATGCACTTTGTGTAAATAGAACTGTTAATCTGACATAATTTATTGACTGGGATCAAGAAAATTTAAAAATGGCTTTCACATCAGGTGTTAACTATTAGTAAGGAAAAAATCTTGATTTGAGAATTCTGGGCTTCAAAGTGTTCTTAAATTTCCCTTTGTGAAAAAAGCTTGCTTGATATAATGGGGAAACTAAGTTTTTGTACTACAAGTGCAGTAGATGAGATTTTCCATTTGGATTTTATATCTCCTGACTCTGGGTTACTGGCAAGTAACTCTTAGAACTTTAAAAATAAAGTAGAACTGATAAAATGAAGTAGAACTGATAACATCTACTATTATTAGAATTGCTTGATTCTACCTATACAAAACTCCACATCACTTGTGGAGGGGACAGGCTTCCACTGAGCTAGGAAGTCTGTGAAATTCTAGTGTTGGGGATGCTTGCAAATGCTGGCATAAGGAATCTTGCTGCAAGCAGGGCTGCTGGAGAGACTGGTGTGATAAAGAATGTTCTCATACACATGGCATAGCTGTGGGGTTCATGTGTTACGTGCGGTGTCACTGTCCAAAGGCAGGCAGGGATATTACTGCAAGTGGCACAGATTTATCCTGTAGCAAGGGCTCTGGTATGAGAGTGATTAAATTTGTCTGAAGCTACACCTCAGGCTTATGGACTGTATCTCACAGAACTGGGAAATGGCCCAAGGTAGCTCCTGCAGACTGCTTGGCTCCTTCATGAACAACGTCATGCTGCCTTCCCAGTGGCTTTCTTCAGCTTCCCTTAGGCAGCAGAGTTTAACCTGGATGCACAGAGGCATTTGGGACAGAATAACACAGGGAACCAGTGCCGGGCAATTATCATGCTTCGGATTTAGACCAGTAGCTCCTCTTAATGATGCCTGCGCTATGCAGACAATCTCTCCTATGAAAAGCAGACTTTCACTCTTGTTTTGTTCAGTATTTGCTGAAGTTCAGCTTTTAATGCCTACTACAGCAGCGACTTTTCCAGTACAGACTCACTAAATGAAACAGCTTTTTGTTTGGTAACTCATATTCCCTTGTTTATTGTTTTTATTAGTTACTAACAGAACAATAAAACAAAATCTGATGTTGTCATTATGAATATTCAGTAGGGGGAAAATTATCATCAGCCAAGTGTACCAGTTACCATAACATAGACTCATACGTTTATCTTAGAATAAGGAATGAGTTATATCATCACCATTCTGCTCAATGTCAGTAATCAGCTATGGAGTGCACAAAGCTCTGCCTGGGGATGGATGAGGAGCTGACCAGGAGTTTATGGATCAGGTTTAAGGGGAGGGTAGGGACAGGTGACATTATAGCAGGGGTCTGCTACAGGCCACCCAACCAGGAAGACTGAGCAGATGAGGCCCTCTATAGACACAGAGGAGCAGCCTCACGTTCACAAGCCCTGGTCCTCATAGGGGACTTCACCCACCCCAATATCTGTTGGAGAGACAACACAGCAGGGCATAAGCAATCCAGCAGGTTTCTGAAATGTGCTGATGATAACTTCCTTCTCCAAGTGATAGAGAAGCCAATAAGGAGAGGTGCTGTGCTGGACCTTGTTCTCACCAACAGGGAGAGGAGTGTGAAGCTTGAGGGCAACCTTGGCTGCAGTGAACATGAAATGGTGGAGTACAAGATCCTTAGGGCAGTGAGAAAGTCACACAGCAAGCTCACTACCCTGGATTTCAGGAGAGCAGACCTTAGCCTCTTCAGGGATCTTGGTAGAGCACCCTGGGATAAAGAACTGGAGGGAAGAGGAGTGCAAGGAGACTGGTTAATATTCAAGGATCACCTCCGCCAAGTTCAGGAGTGATCCATCCCAGCAAAGAGGAAGTCAGGCAAAACCACCAGGAGGCCTGCATGGATGAACAAGGAGCAGCTGGGCAAACTCCAACACAAAAAGGAAGCCTACAGAGGGTAGAAGCAAGGACATGTAACCTGGGAGGAACACAGGGAAAAATTGTCCAAGCAGCCAGGGGTCGGGTTAGGAAAGCTAAAGCCCTGGTGGAATTAAATCTGGCCAGGGAAATTCAAGGGCAACAAGAAAAGCTTATACAGGTATATAGGTGGTAAGAGGAAGACTAGGGAAAATGTGGGCCCTCTCCAGAAAGAAACAGGAAACTTGTTACCCAGGATATAGAGAAGGCTGAAGTACTCAACAATGTTTTTGCCTCAGTCTTCCCCAGCATGAGCTCCAGCCAAACCATGCAAGTCTCAGAAGGTGAAGGCAGGGACTGGACATTGAAGAAGCACACACTGTAGGAGAAGGTCAGCTTTGAGACCACGTAAGGAATCTGAAGGTGCACAAGTCCATGGGACTTGATGAGATGGTGGGGCCTGAGGGAACTGGTGGATGAAGTTGCCAAGCCATTGTCTATCGTATTTGAGAAGTCATGGCAGTTTGGTAAAGTTCCCATTGACTGGAAAGAAGATCAACATGACCCAGCAGTGTGCGCTCACAGCCCAGAAAGCCCACCATACTCTCAGCTGCACCTGGCAGTGTTCAAGGCCAGGTTGGGCAGAGCCTTGGACCACGTGGTTTAGGGCAAGGTGTCCCTGCTCATGGCAGGGGGGTTGGAACTAGATGATGTTAAGGTCCTTTCCAACCCTTACTGTTCTATAGTTCTATTCTATGATTCTATAAAAGTGTGTCCACCAGGTCAAGGGAGGTGATTCTCCACCTCTACTCTGTTCTTGTGAGACCTCACATGCAGTCCTGCATCCAGCTCTGGGGCTCCCAACATAAGAAGGATGTGGACCTGCTCAGGGAAGTCCAAAGGAAGCCACAAAGATTAGATGGCTGGAGCAGCTTTGCTATGAAGACAGGCTGAGAGAGTTGGGCTTGTTCAGCTTGGAGAAGAGAAGGCTCAGGGAAGACCTCAAAGCACCCTTCCACTGTCTAAAGGAGCTAAAAAGAAATCTGGAGAGGGGCTTTTGGCAAGGGCATGTAGTGATGGGAAACGGGGGAATGGCTTTAAACTGAAAGAGGAGAGATTTAGATTAGATATTAGGAAGAAGTTCTTCCCTGTGAAGGTAGTGAGGCACTGGTAGAGGCTACTCAGAGAAGCTGTGGCTGCCCCATCCCTGGCAGTGTTCAAGGCCAGGCTGGACACAGGGGCTTGGAGCAACCTGCTCTAGTGGAAGGTGTCCCTGCCCATGGCAGGGGGTTGGAGCTAAATGGTGCTGAAGGTTCCTTCCAATCCAAAGCAGTCTATGTTTCTAAGGGTGATCGATAATATGTATTTAATGGTAATCATTCTTTGTCCATATTCTGTTTTCCTTCAAGAAAGTTATAAAATATTTTAAAGGCTCTGAAAGAAGTAATGTCTTTTACATCTAACCCATGTTTATTTGCTGTTTTCATTATTATGCGCTTTATCTCTTTTAATATCAACATGAGTATAATAAATGAAAGTGTGCATACTATATCATTAAGATACTTAGACTCTGGACTGCCACAGGACAAGGATGGGAAGTAAAATCCGAGGTCTATTAACTTGCAAATCGTAGATTCTTTAATGAAGTACAGAAATTCATTAACTTGAATTTGCTAGATCCAGTCATAGATACACTGGTGACTGGTGTCTGGTTTCCCCTTTACAGCACCTTCCAGGCGAAGCATCTTGTTACAGAAGTGCTAATTTAGTTTTCATTAGGGAATCTCTTGTTGAAGGTGTGATAATATATTTATTATCTTTAATATTATCTAAATGTGAGCAAGAAGGAGGCTTGGGAAATGCCTTTCCCTTCAGACAGAAATAGGTATAATAGCAGAAACACAATAAAATGCGAGTGTCAAGATGTCTGAGCAAGGGGAGTGGGAGTGTAATCAGACACTTGAGGAATGGAGGCTGGAATGAGTTGATGTGCAGAGTGAAGGAGGGAAAGGTGGAGGTGAAGGAGAGAAGTATCCAAATCAAGTGGATTTAGAAAAAAGTCAACACTTCCTTTTATATTACTGGTGCTATAACAAACAAATTATGTATTTTATATTGGAAACATTTGTTATAAATGTATGTCAAGGAAAAAGCTTGATTAAGGTAAATGATAGAGTCAGTCCAAAGCAAAGCTACTTAAGTAGAGAAAGTCATTATCATTACTCTAGCATAGCTATCACAACTGAGCATGATATTGTCATGGTTTAACACCAGTGGCAAATAACCCCCACACAGCAGTGTATTCATCTCCTCCCCCCAGTGCTATGGGGATAGAATCAGAGGGGTAAAAGTGAGAAAACTCATGGGTTGAGATAGAGACAGTTTAATAGGGAAAGCAAAAGCCAAATGCCAGGAGCAAAGCAAAACAAGGGATTCATTCACAACTTCCCATGTCAGGCAGGCATTCAGCCGTCTCTAGGACAGCAGGGCTCCATCACATTGAACAGTGACTTGGGAAAGCAAACTCTATCACTCCAAACATCCCCCCTTCCTTCTTCTTCCCCCAGCTTTATGTGCTGATCATGACATTATAGGGTCTGGAATATTTCTTGAGCCAGTTGGGGTTGGCTGTGTTCCCTCCTTGGCTACTTTTGCACCCCCAGCCCGCTCACTGGTTGGGTGGTGCAAGGAGCAGAAAAGGCCTTGACTCTGTGTAAGTGCTGCTCAGCAATAACAAAAAATATCACAAATCCAAAATATACCTCCATCATAGCTTCTATGAAGAAAATTAACTCTATCCCCACCAAAACTAGCACAGGTATGCAGGTATGATAACACCTACTGCTATTAGAATTGCTTGATTCTACGTATACAATCACTTTTCAGTCTGTAACTTTGACAAAGTTTACATCTTAAGCTAAAATTTTCCATGCAGTGTTTCTGTGTCTCAGGCTAATTGCTCTGGTCGTTTGTTTCTGTTTTTTCACAATTTTAGCTGGAATGATTTAGCCATTTATGGACTGACATCAGGAGTGAAAATCTGTTTTCAAAAATAACTAAGTTTGAAATTCTTTTCTGTATTCCTGATATTCCAGCATTTCTAGAAGAGCCAGATGACTTCCATTAAGGGTAGTCCTTCTGAAAATGGAAACAAATTTGGCTGAATTACATTCCAGAGTTCATACAGGCTCTCTATATATTTGCTAGAGATAATAATTAAGTCTTCAAAGAGCTATTTTTTCTTTCACATGCTGACTAACGCACATGGGTACTGTTTTCCCAGTGATTAAGCATTATTAGCTCAAGATGAAGTGTAACAGCAAGAAGTTGACATACTCCATCCTTGGATGTCTTTGTGCACTGGAACTGAAACCACAAAGTCTTTCTTTTTTATGTCCCAGAATATTAAGGCAAACTGAGAAACAGACTGTATTAGCTTGGGAACAGCACTGTGTTAACACAGATACATTTTGAGTCTGAGCAGCTTAGAAACTGGGCGTTAGTGGTTATATGAATCTATCTGTCTAGATGGATTCTGGGAAAGAAAGGGTAGGTAGAGAGCAGCTGGGAACTAGTATGGGAGAGGGGAAATATGACCACTTGGATAACCAACTCTAGGGCAAACTAGAGCACAGAGAAATAACAACAAACCAACAAAAAAAGCCCCAAACCTAAAATCTAAACCCACCTGCATGCTAGTCTTGGATGCTTGGTTTATCCACACTTGATAATTCAGGATTTGCTCAGCTTTATAAAGCACATGACGTATATAAGAAAATTCAAATTGACATCGGCTACATATCTTGATACTTTTTTCATCTTGCTGCAAATTAGACCCAATGCTGTCAAATCAAATAGTGAGAAAATTAAGCATATGCAATGACCACATGTAATAATGTTGTTTTAAATGGCTTCCCCAGAGGAGCATAACAACACTTTGGCAGAAGAGGGGGTTGAAGCCAGCAAAAAAGGGAATTTAGTTAAATGTAAGATCTTGATTATCTGCACGCATTCTGTATTCTGGTGCAGATGAGGCAGAGGTCTTAAACGGTTTCATTCAGATAACCCTAATTTATTTCAAGAGAAGAGCGGAGAAAATAAACCTCAGCTTTCCAGTATTTCCATAGCTATCACAGATAATATATATTCAAAGCAAGGAATGTATTTTGCCCAGTTAAACAGTAGGTACATATGATGTTCCATATGAGTAAGTGACTTTAATGATCATTCTGGAAAGCTTAATCAGATGGTAAATATAACATCTGTTTACATATCTCCATTAGAGATAACTAACATTCTTTTCAAAGTCACCCTCCGGGTCTGGGGAGATAATATCATGGGATAACTCAGTGGTTCATTACTGGAGGAATTGAGGATTATTCTTTTTGTAGTTAACATCAATAACTACAGAATTGCAAAAGGTCTTGTAAAATATGGAAATTACCATAATCAGAATGATTTAGAATCTGATGAGATCTGGCTCTAGAAGCAGAAAAGTGGCTGTAATGAAGATGGAAATACTAAGGACCACATTCTGAACTGCTTTTGGCTGTTTAAATATGGTGTTTATTTGCACATGGGGAGAGACAGACCTTTAATTCCCTGTACCTTTTTATTAGTTATACCCAGTGCAGTGCATATATGCTAAAGTATAATGCAGTGCATTGATTAGTGCCCAGCCCAGCTTTGTTCTGGTTATGGTGTCATTCAGCCATTTGTAAGGTAGAGTTATAAGAATGGGGGAAATCAATGTGAAGTGTGCTCAAGTTTAGTTTAGAAGTGACCAGGACCATTAAGTCTGTGTTTGAGGATTTTTATTTATTTATTTCTTTTTAGAAAGGTCTGGTATCATCATTTATCTGCTCTCTTCCACACTGTGTTTCATTTTAGAGTCATATACAATTCAATCTGCACTGAATAATTACTTCTTATCAGACAGAATGAAGCTAGATCAAGTTCAGGAAATAAATACCTGATTGCTAGGCAATTGCTATAGCTCCTGAACTATCTAAAACCATCTTAGGCTGAGATGAGCTCAGGCAAGATGTCCTGCACTGTCAGGTTTTTCCTACTAATGGTGAGATCATATTTTTTTCTAGCTGTGCTCTATCCACTACACTTTGAAAACAGGCATCCCAGCACAGAGGGTCTCATCACTGTTGGCTGGGATTATCTGTTTTTGCTGGACAACTTGAGCAGGATCCTGAACTGAGATATTCTCAAGAGTGCAAAGACTTGGTTTTAGGTCAACATAAATCTGTTGAGTCACACCTAGAGTAAGTTCAAGACTCTCTGTTAGATTCCATGGCAACCTTGTCTTGGGTGAGTGTCTCAGTACATGAGCTCTTGGGGAAAATGAAGTCATACTTCCAGTGATTTTCTAAATACAGTTTTTATTTTGCTTTCCTTTTTTGCACAGGTAAATACTATCTGAGTCATAGTGTGTGTGTGTTTTGTGTTAGTTGAAGCAGAAAGCTGCTTATTTAAGAGCAAAATATCAGCTTCTAATATTGATTTAGTATGAACCTCTGTTTTAATTGAGTAGGTAGATTGCTCTTGGATTGGCAAATACAGATACATTGGCAAAACACTGCTTACAGATCTTTACAAAAGCCTGCTGTCCAGACAAATGTGTTAGAAGAGAAAAATAATGAAGATGAGTGAAGGTCATAGAAGACATTCAGTAGAGAAGTTATTTGTATGGTTTTATGTAGATAATTGGGGTTTGAATTTTGCTGCCAAAATTCCAGCTATACAGAAATGATTTTACGCCTGTAAAAGTTTTGTAAATTATTTGGCTGTGAGGAGATGGAAGTCTCCAAATATTTTTTAAGTCTTCACTTCTGACTTTCAACTCATAACACAAACAAAATTTATAACACAAAAGTATGTGTGTACATCCTCAAATACCTCAGAATACATGGGAGCAGGTTCTGTAGGTTCCCCAGGGACTGTATGCATTTTATTCCCCCGATTCTTCAAATTAGTGGATCTTGATCATGGACACGCAAAAAAATTCCATATTAATACAACTGTTGTTGGGGCATTGTGAGGACCAGAAGTTCTCTGGAGGATGGGAGCTGCAGGGGCTTCCCCAGGGGCAGCAGATCCTAGCCATGTCCATGAAGCAAAGCTGTGGTGGAGCTGGAGACCCCATCCTACAGGGCAGTCCCTGGGGCTGGGACTGATGGCCTCACACTGGGCTGAAATGGGGTCCTGGGCAGTGGCCAGAGTGGGGGGAGACCATGGGGGGCAGGTGGGCAGGGGCAGTCAGGCCTTAAACTGCCCTCAGGGCCCTGCCATAGCTGTCTTCAGGTTGTTGGTTATAGCTACATTGTCCTGCAAACCACTCTGCGAAGAATAAATGATCCAGAAGACAAAAGGTATGTAATTAAGCTTTCATACACGATTCTGTGAAACACTTCATCAACAAACTTCAAAAATCTAATCCCCAACAATCTGCGAACAGCTGTCACGAGATATTTAGGAAAAAATACTATAGTATTTCTTCCCTAAAAGAGAGCAGACTATTAGTATTTAACGCAGACTAGCGTCCTCTTTTTGCCGTGTTGAATGTCCTTGGCTAATTAAGAAGGCTGATATATTTTGGAGGGTTTTAATAGTTTCTTCAGTTTTCTGACATTCTTTCAGCCTGTTGGCAGTTCCACAGTAATAGTTTTCCAGACTGAAACAGTTTGTCTTCACCTGCCAAGATCCACAATCAGTATTAAAAAAAATAGTGGGGAGGAAAGAATGAGGTAAATGAGGCTGAGCTGACTCTTGCCAACTAGTTGTTATTGGAAATATGAAACAATTGTCACTTCTATCAAACAATAAGCTTAATTTACATTAAGGTAACTTTTTAACGTGTTTTATGCTAGCTGCGTGTCTTAAGCACTGGAGACTGACTCACCAGTCAGTGACATCAAAAGATGTGCCTTATCCTAGGGGGCATTTGTTGAGTAAACTCTGCATTTGCAACACTCATATAAGCGTTAGTGGGTTTTATGTTCTGGGCAACCTGTTCCTGTGCTTGATCACATTAATCTTTTTTTTTCTTTTTTTTTTCTTTTTTCCCTCCTGACATCTAATCACTATTTTTTCTTTTTTTTTTTTTTTTTTCCCTGAAACTTGTGTGAATTTTCAGAGTTGCCTTTTTCTGTGTGCAACTCTGAAAAGAATCTGGCTGTGGCTTTTATGTAACCATCTATTTAAGATATGAGGGTCACCTAGGTTTGCCCCTTAGCACCTTGCCTTCTTTGAACTGCATTCATTTTCTTAAGGTGTGTTTCTCCATTCTGTTGATTCCTGTGAATCACAACCGTGCCTATTGGTGAATCTCTCCAATTTTTTAACTGTGAACTTTATTTTGTGTTTTATTTGTTGTATAAACTATCCATGCACTGGCGTTAGGAAGACTACCCTGACGTTCCCCAGATCTGACTCTTGCCCTTCTTAGAGATGGGTGTGATGTTTTTCTTTTCTCAGTTACCAAGATTTCTCCTGACACCACAACCTCTCAAAGATGAGAAAGGTCTCACGACAATGGTAAGCTTCCTAGGTGCTTTTGGATGCATCCAATCCAGTTCCATGAACTTGTGTGCATTCAATTTAGTGAAGTGGTCTCTAGCTTTATATTCCTGTGTTGTAGGTAGCAGTTCCACCCCTGGACTCTACTACTCATTCCAGAAACTGGAGAGGCCACAGAGCAGACCTTGCTTATAAACATTGAGAAAGCAAAGTCACTTTACAGCAAAGACTTTTCCATGTCTTTGTCACTATGTCCCTGCATTTTCCTTCATCTTCCTTGTGTTGCTGGTATACCTATAGAAACCTTTCTTGTTACCCTTCATGTTCATCTCAAATTTTAATTTCAGCCAAACACTAGTAGCTCTCTTTCTGAAGAATTTAAGTAACAAACAAAACAAAGCTGCAGAAATATCTTTGCAAATAACACTATCTGCTCAGTTTTACTATTCCAAAATATTTTGAGAAGCACTAAATATTAGAGATTTAAATTAATTATTTCTCTTTCTTTTTTTCCCCAATGTCAATTTTTTATTGAACTCTTCCTCCAAAACATTCTGTATTGCCTTCACAAGTCAATATACACATGGGCTGAAGGGAAACTGGAACATTGTAGTTGATATATACTCCCTTTTTCCTGTTGTAATTTTTTGCAATCATTATATCTATTTAAGATCATATTTAGAAACTGTTATTTTGACATAAAAGCAATTCACTAATCAGTCATTAGTCATGAGGGAACAAAATTATATTTGATTGAAATGGTAAATGAATGTGTCATCATGTTTTGCTCTGAACTAGTTAAAAATATACTTTCACATTTGCGTGAAGTTTACTTTGTGTAGATTCAGATTTGCTGTTTAACAGAGATTAATGCTCTCTGTTTGGTGGTAGAGAGATAGAAATTCAGGAAAAGTGTAGTCCACTCTTCCAGACTTATCTGGCAGTAGCACTGTTTATTTTTCTTGGACTATCCTGTTAATATCTATTTATTTTGTTATTCATTTGCATGTCCTGGATTTTAATTGCGTATGTATATATTATTAAAGAATTATTATATATTATAGCTTTTACCAATATTGTAAATTTAGTTTTAATTTAATCTACAGACAATGAGTTCCACGAGTTAACAATGTGTTTTAGAGGAACTTTTCCTTCCAGCTATATTTAATTGTTTACCATATTTATTTCCATATCTGTCTTGGCCTTTCTTTGAGAAAGGTAATTTATTCTGTTTATGGAATTTAAAAAACATGTACATATAAATGATTTGTATGGATAAACTAGAATCCTTTGTAGAAATGAAAACATCAATGCATCATACTTCTAAGAAACAGTAGAAAGAAGAAAATCAGTGGGATGTTGCCATAATCTTCAGAGGAATAATGTAATGTTAGTGAAAGCAAACTGAACACAAAGTAGTTAACGTATCAAAATGGGGTAAGAAATTCTGTACCACAGTATGGTATTAAAGCCATCCTGTTAATTGAATAGTAAAGAGAATAGTAAAGAGATTGTGTTTTTAGGTGCAATAAGTGATGTAAAATAATAAAAATATTGCCAAGTCTCTCTTGAATTAGTGATGACCAATGTATAGAACCTGGATGGGATGTAGAAATCATAATGTTACACTTTATATCCTTGTAAGAGTGGGGTGAAAAAAAAACAGAAATAGTAAAAAAATTAAAATTACTACAAATGAAGACGCTAATTTTGTAGGATTTTTTTTTTTTTGTTTTTTAATCACTAAAAGATCAAAATAGTTTATTACAATACATTAGCATTGTTTCTAAGCAAGGAATATGTAACTCTCCATAAACTGACAATTTAAATATATAGCTATGGTAATACCTACTAAAAGTTTTAATGGAAAAAAAAAGTATTTTTTCAGCACATCAGAAGATGTCTTCTCAAAGAGTCACTGGAAGGAATTAATGTATGAGCAAAATACAAAAAATAAAAAAGGACCACTGAAAAATTATTGTTAAAATCTAATTAGTTGTTTGCTTCACTTTCCACTGTATAGAAATGTTGGCAGATTTATTATTTCTTTTTCTCTACAGGGAAGAAGTCAGGGAAGCTGTCTAAAATCAAAGGGTAATAAAAGAGAAATTTGATTAAATTAATAGGTGCGTACTGCACTGGTTCTAGCGCAGGAAGGAAGCGAAAATTAAAACTATTAAAATACTAAACCAATGGTTATCCTATCACTTAGGATGCTTTTGGAAATATTGGAATTTAGGATGGAAATCTCACATTTCCTAAAATAGATATTAAAGATAATTCAGAGAATTATAGACCAGGAAGTCTGTCTTTACACTGCCTACAATGGTTGCAAATATAATGCATTCTCACAAAGGAAGAGTCAACATAGCTATTCTAAAGAGAAGGCTCTGTCAAACAACTGTTTTTATTCCTTGGAAGAGCAACTGACTGCGTGCAGAAAGAAAATACATCCATAAAATGTAATAGTATTTTAAAAAACTTAAGTTCAGAAAAATATGTCTGGAGAAAATTACAGTAAACTGTAGAAGATGAACAGAGGGTCTGTTCTGGATTTATGATTGCTTAAAACGTAAGAAAACTGGAAAGACAACAGAATTGGATGAGAGTGCAAAATTGGATAAATTAACCTAGACTACAGCTAACTGTGAAGTTGCACAAGCAGCTACAGACTCAGCTGACCAGCCCATAGGTGTGAAGTGATTGACTTTTAGTCTTCCTAAAAAATGCAAAGTATAATTTAAAACATTTGCATATATTAAGATTAGTAATAGGTAGATTGTTTTACTGGCGTGTTCGAAGTAGAGTGAGCATTTATTCTCTATCTGTCTACCCAGAAACAGAGCTTTTTGAAGGATACATTGTCTGTGAAAGACTCCACATAGTCACCACTGAGCATATGAGGAGCTCTTTAATCTTAGATTGTCCTCCAGATAAACATAGTTCCTGCTGAATTAGATGGTTTTTTCAATACTTTAGATCCTTTGGAAATAGAGCTTTGAACTTTCAGGTTACTCAGGTTCTTCAATAAATTATTGGGTTTTATACACTTCACTCAACTGTCATACTACTTGATATTCCACTTACCTGAAGACAACGTTCCATCAAATGGTAAAAATGGTTTATAGAATGGCATAAGGGTGACAGTAACATAAACATCATCCTGTGAGTTTGACATGCAAAGTTCTTTGTACTCGATGGAAAGGCAAATGCAGCATTATGACATTCTTAATGTTTTCTTATAACATAAAAGAGAGTACTTTGTTCTGAAGGTGTCCTTTCTTGTCTATGCTTTAGATATTCAAGTGACATTGACACTAGCTTGAGGTTTTTTATCACTTCAAAATTTGTTTGAAAGTGTTAAAGTGGTGTTTAATAAATGGAAGTTACAGCCAAAAAGTTTTTTTGGCATCCTCAAAGAAGAATTAAAAATAGTGCATTTGAAACATTAGGGACCAGATTTCTGAAGGAAATTTTTCAACAAGGTTTTTTTTTTTTTTATTTTGGAGGGTATTTTTTGTTTTCTGTAAACACTTTTAGGTAAGATCCTTTGGAATAGAAAGTAGCTAGTTTTGGTGAACAAGGAGTATTGGTTAACATGTTGACTTAATAAATAAACTCAGTTTGTTTTGAAATAGTGCACCTTCTAGTAATAGTATTGCCTGTATTGGCGTAAGGCAGTCTTTTGTATGCATTATTCTTTCAGTATGTAGATGTTATGCTGTATTTGTACACATACTCAAGGATATTAAGGTAATAAGTACAGTTTGTCATGAACTGTCTTGGAAGGACTCCCCAGGTATGTGGACTGTTTTCATAAACTTGTTTTATCAATATTCTAGAGGCTGTTCATTTTTGTTTGGCTTTTTTTATAGGATTCTGTTTACTAACCTGTCACTAACAGCTAGCTATCACATAAAGCTGCAAAAGTGTAATCCTCTTTGAACTGGCTAAAGTTAAAGAAAACAATAAAAGGCTTACAGGATGCAGCTGACTTATGAGGGACTAGTTAACAAACTTGATAAGCATACTAACAAGCCATGAGAGCTTTAGTAATCTTTTCATTTGAAAGGAATGATTACTGAGAGAGATAACGAATTAAACAACATTAAAGCATAGAAATAAATTGATGAAAACAAGGAGACGCAAGTTGAAAGTTACTCACGAAAATGTTTCTCAGAGTGAGAGCTATTTGACTGAAGAGCAGCTTTTCTAGCTAAATCTTGGGGTTTGTTTCAATAAATGGTGCAGATCAAAACAGAAACCTTGCAGTGCGTATAATTACCTACTTTTCAGTATATGAGTCCTCAACCGTTCTTTGATTTGCTTTGATGTCATCTTCAGGAATGTAGACAGTAGTTCTATGACATCAAAAGGTTGTTGTGGCTTCAGTTTCAGGCTGCTCATTTCATCTGGCCTTTATTCTTCCAGTGCTGTTTACCATCACACATTAGAAAAGTAAAATGTAAGAGATTTCTACCAAGAGGACGAAGAGGCCAGAGTTGATTGAATCATCTAAATGTAATCAGGTACTTGACAACATACAACATCTTTCCTTCACAAGCTACTGTGCTTTTGATGTGATCCTGTTATATAGACCAGATTGTTTTCCTAATATAGCAAGAGGTTCCAAGAGAAGTCATGCTTTTTGCTACTGAGGGTTTACTTTCCTGGTTTTTTTTTCATAAAAACAAAAGCTATTTTCACAATTTAAAGGAAGAAAAGTGCTCTCCTGTATCACCATGTTTCCTCTTGCTTTAACTGACATAGCTGTAGATGGCTCAGGCATGAGGCTGGTCCCTCACCTTCTGTATCCTAGAGACCTTCCTCCAAAGTGTTATTCTGGGAAGTATGTTTAATTTTGTCTTCTCTTCCTAAAACCAAGTAGCTATGATTAGCAGGCTGCCTTTACATCCACTAATACAGAGGAACTACTTTTTATCCTAGCAATTAGTTTGCTTTCATTCATATGTATGGTGCTTTGTGATTCTCTGGTTTGACCAGATAATGTTATAGGTTATCCAAATAGTGACAATAGATCATTTCTATTCTTCAAAGTAGTGAAGACAGATATTAAGAAAAAATACCCAAATGTATACAAGCCTTTTATGTCCAGAGCAGCTGTGTTTATGGGTAAAGTTCTTTTCAGTATAAAGCCATCAAGGGTTCATCTCGCTTCTGTAAGTCCCTTTCTTGATTCAGGTACTATCCATATCATATAAACACAGAGCACATGAATCTGTGTGTAATACCTTTACAAAAACATGCTAGGATATTTCTTTGGGAAATCTTTTTAGACACTGTTTTCAACTGAAATGGAATCTCAGGGTGAGGCAGGTATAGATTAAGGGAAAAAAAGACAGATTTTTATTATTTTTTTAATACTGAATCAGGTTATGTTCCAGTCAAATGGTTTTCCTTTATTGTGATATTTATGTTAGTCACTTAAAACAAGTCTTTATCTTTTCAAAGGCTGAAGAAGGAGCTCAATAGCTTAAACTGTTTGTAATGTATGCTATAAAATTTGTCATTTTGGCTATGCTGTGTGATCACATCTTTCTGCTTTCCATTCATCTGCAGTGAAAGCTTACAACTGGACCATAATAAGACAGTGCAAGAACTGTGCCAAACTCTTTAAAACTGTTGTGTATTATGAACAGAATATAAATAGCTTCATAGGGAAGAAACAATTTCTCATTGTCTGCTAATAGATTTGAGTGAAGTTCTTTCAAAATAACTTTCATGGGAAGCAATTGGTTGGAAAGAGGATGTTGTTATAGGCACTACACCTAAAAAAGACTGAGTTGGCTAATTGGCATTCTTTATTTACTCTGTGGATTGCCAGCATTGGATTAAAAATTCTAACTTGGTTATATATTGTCCTCTTTCTTTATGCATTGCATGCAGTGCATATATCTTTACACAGTGTGACTGTTATAAAAACTCCTGGTTAATTTATTCTATGGATATCTTCTGGGTATTTATGTTATACTTTTATTGCTTAGGTTACTATCTGGATGGAGACACAAAATAGATTAATTTATCTTTCCAAATCAAAAAACAGTCACCATAAATAGCATGCTGTTTTATTCTTAATTTAACAGAGAGACAAATAAGAATAGTTTAAGGTACTGAATATCTTCATACAACTGAACTTGGGGATATGAATTTTAAGAAACTGTTAGCCATGAACATTTCTTTTTATCTTTATATCTTTTTTTATTACATGAAAAACAATGTCAGAGTACTAGCCTGATACTGAGTTTCTGAAATATAATTCTTAAATTGGAAAATGCAGAATCACATCTTTAAAAAGATGTCTTAAACTTGCCAATGTATGAGTATTAGTCTCTGTAAACCAGAGGGTTATTAAAGGGGTTAAAGTACTGGGGCTCAGCAGGGCTTGTCACAAACTAGTTGGCCAAAGTTACTCAGGCAAAGGATTTCTGTTTCTCATGATAGTAGCTGGAAGTTCAAGGTTATATTTAAATATTTTGGCAAAGTCTTGAACGTGGCCCTCTTTGTCCCTGGCAGCATGTAGAAAAGAGGTGTCAGTATTTCCCACATAGTGAAAATAATGGTTGCAGCAACTTTTCAGTTCCATCTAAGTTATTTTGCCCAGTGGCTTTTTATGAATCTAGTTTATTTTAGTGCTTTAGCTCACCTTAAAGTGCACAGAATTCTCCAGAGGAGAGAACTCCAGAAACTATTGCACACCTCTACCTGAAAATAGCAGGTCCTGTAAGTTTCTATATTGGCTTGGAAATGCTTTTATATTTCAGTCTTTCCACTGCAATTTTATTATTCTTTGATTCACTTGGATGTGAAATTGGTAAACCAGCTGCTCTGTTCTCCACCATCCTTGACATGATTGACTTTGACTTAATATTCCCAGCTGAGGGTTGTTTTCTTCTGTTGATATAGTTCCCTTCCAAACCCTTGTCATTTTTCTTTTTCATTGTATCTTGATTTCTGAATTATTGTCCTTATGTTAACCCTAGGACATACAGCTAACACAGGGAATGGAAATATTCACGTATGTAATTCTGTAAGCTTTTCTACCCTCTCATAAAAGCCAAAAGAACATGCAGGCAGATGTGTTTTGCAGGGGGCTGTCTCAGTGGTGTGCTGATATTTTTACAAAAAACTTAAAAGCTTGATACTCATCCTTTTGTTTAAAGGATATGGGAATCATACAACTTTTTAAAGTGAACAAAATATTACTTTTAAAGACTATTGACAGATTTCCAAGAAAATTTCCTTAATGGTGAAATTTTTAAATAACCAGCCTTTATTATATTTTTCTACTGTTTTATTTTCGGTATTGTGGTCCTGAATGACTATCTTGTCTTGTACACCTGGACGTGGGGAGGAGTAGGGAGGCTTGAAATAGAAGCTGAGCTGTTTTAGTTCGCATGTGTCCTTCCCTCATGTTCTGGTTTCATTAAACAAAGTAGGTTTTTTTAGGATAGTCATGGAAGTCAAGTGATTTGACCAAGATTTCTGAGGTACCCTGTGATAGCAATGAGTTCTGCCAGCTCAGTTGGCTCCTGACCTAATCTTGGACTAATCACAACCATTCCTTCTAGCCTATGTCACCACTAAGACTATTATTTTGATACAAGCATAATTGCTTTTTAGCAAAACAAATAGCTGCAAAGAAATTGCATTTGACTTATTTCAGTAGCTTTGCTATCATGTTAATTGTTCTCATTGTTTTTCTTTCTAGAAAAACATTTGTAGAAATGTTAGGACCACTATATAAGCTGGTATGCTCCACGTTTATCACTCTTGTATTCTGTAGGTTTTATGGTTGCATAACACTGCATTCTTGGTTGGAGGGAAAAATCTGTTACTACATCTAAATCATCATCGCCCATGCTTCTAGCTTCCCTTTCAGAACTCTATTAATAATTTTTTATTTCCCATATGCACTTTTGGTTTCCCATATGGACATTTTTGCCCAAAGCAAACTCTCCTTAGTGTTTATTTTTGGTGTATGTCCAACATTACTGTAATCTAGTTATGGTTATTTGTGCTGGTAGAATATCAGCTAAATCTATTTGCTCCATTTTGTCATGCCTGCTTAATATTTTAAAAAGAAAATTAGTGAGATTTTTCCACAACATTATCAGGTCAAACACAGTTCACATAGTGTACTGTACAATAGTCAGTTTTGCTTTGTGCACCAGTTATTATCAAATTAGGATGATAGTTGGCCATGTGTTAATCCAAGTTAGAAGTGCACACCACTCTATCCAATAGAATGGTTCAATTACAGGTGATGAAATTGCATAAACTTTTGAATACATCTCTCCATGTTGTCTGGCAATTAGGTGTACATACACATCCCATATTGAAGTGGTATTCTCGCAATTTCAAATATAGTGTATTAACAGCGTATATATAAATGTTACAGTTGAGAGAATGCCTTTGCAGTTCTGCATTGTTTTGGTTGGGGTGTAGTGAGGTTGCTAAAAGGCCACTGCTCTAAAATGTAGTACTATGGGCATTTGTGAGAGACATTTTGGTGTTCTGGTATAGGTGGCTTTACCCAATATTGCTATTGTAGATGTGTGTCTGGTCATACAATGTGTAGATTCTGTTCAGTCCAAAACCACTTTGTAGCTGTTGCTTGACCTGATTTTCTTTTATATCTTTTTTTAAGGGCCTTCTTTAAAATTTATATGTGAACTTTTTTGACTTCTGCAATTACCCAGATTTTTTTAAATAGCTTTGAAAGATATATTAAAACTGTGGTTTTTAGATTCTTACTAGTATTTGAGAAAGCTGCAGCAGCATCAATATATGACCTGGGTAGCTTGCTGTGTGACAAAAAAGCTGATAGTCTGATGGGTCTGTGATGATGAAAATGAAATCTGAATTTGGCCTTGTTAGTATTTTGTCTTTAGATATATACCTATGCTATATAAATATTATTTTATATACATGATTTATAACATCAATTAATGGTAATATGTATATTTCTTACATAGAGATAAGATGCAGTATGGAAATGATGCAGTAATGATTTGGATTCTCTTCTGGTAGATGGGTTTTTAGGCGCTCAGGGTTGAGCACTAGAGGAAAGCACCTTTCTGGGCAGTTTGTACACCTTCACTCCTTATGCTTGAGTAAAATTGCAAAAACATGCACTCGGTCCTATGTATCTTTACATTTACACTACATATAGCAATGATTGTCTTGTAGACTCCCTTAGCTCAGATTTTTAAGTGCTGGCTTCTGTATCTGCACCTGCAATTCTGAAGTGCATTAATATTTATTTTTCAAACATGAAGTGACCATAACTGTATGCAGAGCTATGAGAGTTCTTGCAGTTGGGCACTTGTTATGCAAAAGGACACAGCCAGGTGTATGGTTTTTCAGCAAAGTTCTGAATAAACCTTGCATTATAACACCATTGTAGTATAGTCTGGGACAAGGACCTTCAATGAAAATATAGTTAAAAACTGATGTTAGTTTCACATGCAACAGTTTAAATTACAGTGTTGTAAAAATATTTCTCCACTGTGAGTGCATTGCCTTAATTTTTCATTAAGAATTACTGCCAGCTTGTATCGTTATATATTTTAGCAATGTCTAAGCTTTGAGAAATTTTTGATTAGTAATTTAGGAGAAATTAAATAATTCAATCAAGTCTTATTACACCAAAGCATTTGTAAAAACTATCTCATTTGAAAGCATATATGCAGATAGTCATAGTTGTCTCTTTGTCTTTGAAGTCTTTAAAAGCAAATTTCCTTTAGTCTTTGGAATGGTAAAACTATGCACATCACTTATAAAGTCCGTTTAATTTTTGTATATTTAAATCCTAGTTGAACACCAAGGCATAAAAGGAGTCTGTCACACAGTCCAGTATTTTTTTTTTTTTTTTTTTTTTTTTTATTAAATCAATTGATTACTCACTATGATTAAAAGTACCTGAGACATGCTTAGGTAAAAGAAAACCTCCAAAAAATGTAGATATATAGGGGTCCAAGATCCAGTGAGTCTTAAGGGGCTTTGTCACCTGAGACTGGAGTGCATTCCTGAACCTCTCCAGATGCATGAAACAATCAGCCCAGGTTTTATGCACTTTACACCCCGTCACTTCTATGAGAAGAAAGAAAATAAATAAAACTTACAAATAAAGATTGCAGGAAAATGCAAGGAAAAGAGATTGTAGAAATAAGAAAAACCCAAGAGGGGATTTAGGGAAAACTTTGTGCAGAAGGTTATTGACAATCACCAAAGAATTTGTAAAAGGTGAAAAAAAGAGGATAATATTATACATCAATCATAATCTTGAAGACCTTATGCACAAATAAATATGTTCATATTTATATATATAAGCTGATGGAGATGTGTTAATTTCTTGCACAGATCTTTTCTAGGTGGCTTTATTTTTAAACTCAGCCTCTTGCTCTCCCTCCGCTGTTTATGTACATTCACACATGCCAATGTTTAAGCTACAGTTTAGCATTTAGGGCAGATAACATTCTTCCAGAACTTGTCATTTGCATCTTCTGATGCAATTTTATTGACAAGGTCTTTCCAGGCATGCAGGGAAAAAAAACCCACTCCCATGTCTGTTTTGATCACTGGCAAAGGGGTATCTTTTTCAGTGGTTTGTCTAGATGCTATTTCCACAAGAAAGCACTTGCCTGTAAAGCTTCTACATATAAACGTGCTTCAGCAGGGTGCCTGCAAGTCGTGTCAGGGTCAGCTAAAAAAAAACCCCTACGTCTTCCTGAAAATTGCAGGAGTGCTTTTTTGTTTGTTTTTCTCTCTTTTTTTCCCTCCTGTGGTTTGTCATTCAGAAACGGATGCAGGCATGCATCCCAGCCACGCAGAGCATTGATTGCTTCTGCCTGCAGCGGGGATGCTGTCAAGTCGCTGCGCGAGTGGAGTCCAGTATTGACACAGAGCTGCTGGCCAACAGCTCCTGCTGTGCCTCACTCCCGCCATGCCCTGCCACTAGCTGCTGCCAAGGGGGCTGGAGAGGCCCCGGCAAAGGACCTCACGTCTGGGAGGAGAAGCACTTGGATGCAAAGTGGCCAAAGGAAGCCCTGGGTGCGCCATGCACGCACACCTTCCCAAGCAGCACAGCTGCGGCAGGGGGTCCGAGGAGTCGGATGCCAGCAGGAATGTGCCTCCGGTGGCAAGGGATGCTCACTGTGCCTGCCGTTGGCACCAGCATCCTCCAGGGCTCCAGTGTAGCTCTCAGGCACTTCCCTCTTGGGGACCTGGGAGTGCCAGCCAGAGCAGGAGCAAGTTTGTCCCTTTGTGGGACACTGTGCGGAAGAGCCCCCATAAATCCCCAGCCAAGCCACAGGGCAGCCAGGGGCAGCGGTGGTCAGAGTGCTCCTGTGCCCACGGCTGGTCCCCCACGGTGCAGGTGAGCCAATTCTTCACTCTCCAAGCGACTTAGAGGATGCTCCAGGGAAAGAAAGTGATGTTTGGTGGTGTGAGGTTTGGTGGTGTTGACAACTTTTCGTGTTGTGTCTTGATTTGTGTTTAGTGGTGCCTTCTGGAAAAATTATATGCAAGGGTGAGCTGTCAGTTGGTAATGTCTGTTGTTTAAATATTGCTTCTTTGTGGCCTGGGGAAACTGTGGGGTCCTTTTGAAAGGGTTTTCTTGTTAAAATGTTTTCGTTTCTACCTCCAGGTTCTACAGACTTTGTATTCCATTGTGTTGTACAAAGAAATGATGTGTTTATCCCCCTCCATGTAATGGATTGTGCCTGCTTCTGTAAACAGTTTTGTTTTAAATGTTGCATGTAGTTAATAAGGATATTTTAAATAGAGAAGGGGGGGGATGTAAGATTTATTATTAAGAGAAAGTGTGACCTGTTTTTTCCTCTTTTGAACCTCAAATGTAATTGAAATCTTTAATAAATGTGAAATAGCTCTTTAACACTCACAAATCTATAGTTTTTTATTGAATGGCAAGGCAGTGTATTTTAAAATGTAAACCAGCCAGGCTTTAGCATGTGCACTTATACCTGTAAACAATTAGACTGAGAGATGTTACACACCAGATAACCCAGCACTGTGAAATAAAAATCACAGTGACACTCATATGATGCTTAATATTAAAAAGCATTAACACTTCCTCCACTGATGCATGTTTTCATTTTTCCCTTAGAAAACTTTAAGCTCATTCCAAAGCTTTGTATTATATCAACATCAAATCCTTTTGTTATAATTTCACACAAAAAAGCAGAATATAATGTTGAAATAGGTTTTTGAGATATATGTGTACTTATTGAAATAGTATACACCAGAGTTTAACTAGCCTTAGCCCACATTGGGCATGTGCACCCTCTCTAGAGACTAAATCGATTCTTTGATGGAAATGTTTTGAATATATTTTCACTGAACAGAAAAGCTATAAGGCAAAGGATTGTCAGGTAGTGTAGCTGTACTTTATCTTGTCCTATGGTCTAAAAATGGGACACACTGAAAGTGTTTGCTATATATGAAATGCTTTATTTTTTGTTTCAAATCTATTATCAAGTGGAAAAATTAAGCTTTCTGATACATTTTGGAGTGACCAAAATATTGCATGTGACTACAGTATATACTATACATTTTCTTTTGTATACAAATCATATACAACTATGCCATAATAAAGCCAAAGTTAAAATAATATCTAAAATATAAAACTAGTCTTTTTTCTAATTGTAATTATAAAAAGCTTTAAGCCTTTTCTTAGGCTCTGACGAATTTTGTTTTGGAAAAAGCTTGAAGGAAAAAATACTGTAAAGGAAAGAGTTCCTTAGTTATAAAGAGAAAATGGAGTGATTTTAATAATAATTATTATAATAATAGGCCACTTCTAAGTCTAGTTCAGTATCTAAGTTACAGATGCATTGCAAAGTTACTTCAGTATTTTTTAATGCCTTTGTAACCACATCCATTTCTGCTTATAGAATGTGAAATTTTTCAGGTGTATGTACTTTCTTATATTTCAGTTTGAACTCTGTAAACTTCTTATATTTCAGTTTGTACTGCAAACTTTCTGTATATTCCTAATGCCAGCTCCCCACTCTGTTTAGGAAAGTCCCTTTTTGGGCTTCTGCATATAATGAACCAATCCATCATCAACCTATCTGATGTTCTGTGCCTAGGGATGGACTGATGTACTTACTTTGGCAAATACTTGGTATTCTTCAGTCAAAGTGAGACAGTTTGTTTCAAATGATAATCTATCTTTTCTCTGTGCAAAGTAAGCATTGTACAAGCTATGGGAAGAAAGGAAAGAGTGTGTGTATATATGTGTGTGTATATTGTTTGTACATACACTTAGACAATCAATTTATCAATTATATTGCATAGATGCAATATGGGAAAACTTTCTAGAGCTGCCCTTAATTACCCTTACTTTGGGGATAAAAGCTGAAGTCAGTGACAGTTTTTGAGGGCTATGTTGACTGCCATCTTTCTTACTAAAATAAGTAACAATAGTGATTTATATTTGCTGGTCTAAAAAAGGGAAAATTTATTTGAAATTTCTCTCATGTGATAATAAATGTGATAATAAGCTAGTGACAGCTTCAAAGGTGGAAGGGATTTTTCTCTATGGTTCTGAGAAGATTTTTCTTCTGCTTGATATTTTTGGAAGGGACTACATTCTTCAAGTAGAGTAAAGACATAACACCTTGGAAAAACTGCTGCTTGAGTAGTACTATAGTACCAAATTTAATTCCTAGAGTGTGTTCTAGATATCTGTTACTAATGTGCCCTTTGTCATCCTGATAAAATGTTGATTTTTATTGCTGAGGACATGGCTCCATTTTCTTTACCAGTTCCTCCTCCTTTAGTATGTCAGAGCAAAGAATGGCACTGTGGTATTATTAATATTTTATCTTTGCGAGATATTCTTCTTTGCGAGCTTGTGTGTTTGGGTTTTATGTGCTTAGCTTGTAGTTTCATGTTGAGCTGTGGGTAGCAAAATGCTCTCTATAGCTCCAAACAGGAATTAATTTGGAATTACAAAAAAAAAAAAAAAAATCACAATAAACTCTTAATTTTGAAACTGCATTAAAATAAAGTTTAGATGGAAAACTGATTCCAAGACCTAATTTGGTTTTCACTTCCAGTCATTTCTGACAAACACACAGTTCTGTTTCCTTTATTTAAAAGAGGGGGAAAAAAAAAAAAAAAGAGAAAAGATAGCAAAGAAAATAAGTAACTTAATAGGGAAGTCTTTATATGCCGTTATTGCCTGGAAATATTTCTTGCTTCTCTGCAGTGCGCTGGTATCCCTATCAGTGTCATGGATTCATATAATTGGTGTGATTCGCTCAGTGATTTCATATCTAAGGTCAGTGTTACTCTGACTCTGTGAGAGATGTGAGTGAAATTGAGAGTGGGGAAGGCAGAGGCAGGGAAATGACCTGACATTTTCCATGGGTCATTCTAACATTGGATGTAGTTTGTAACATTGGATGTACTTTCCCTGCTGGCACATGTAATCTACCGATTAATCAGATTAGAATGTATGATAACAGGTGTAGGTGAACGTGTGCAATGAACAGCTATCTTTTGTGCGGAAGAGATGGAAGTATAGGAGTCTCTATTGCTCTGATTGTAGGTTAAATAAGAAATTGCAGAGATTGAGTCACCATGCTTTTAACAAGTCCACAGTACAGATTTTATTCCATGCAGTCTCTATGAAAGAGGGCCTCTTCTCTTGCATAATATTTCTTTGGAATTAATTTACACCTTTCCAAAGTGTGTAAATGGATGTTTTCAGTTTTCTAGAGCTCAATATTGTTCTGTTAAAGGGGGAGGAAGTGGATTCCCATTTTTGGCTATTTCTCAGTTCAGAAGACCAATTTGGTTAGCTCTATTTGCTATTAAATGTTTGGCCCTTCTGTTTTGAAATGTTCTCAGGGCAAAAAATTTCATATCAGATAGCACCCTGGATGTGTCATCTGCAAAAATGAATACGTGTGTTTGGTTTTGAAAACTTACATAGAAGTATAAATTATCATATATATCTAAATAGTTTACTGTCAATGTCAGCTTTGACAACTTTTTAGGTTGGTGGATTTTTCTCCAGCAATATATAAAAAAACGGGACTTTTTGCAATCAGTGTCTTTTAAAAGAAATATCATCACGGAGCTGTTTTGTTACCTTTTAGAGAGGCTTGTGGGCTAAACACTAGCTTATAAATGTGAAATGACTTAGAAAAGGTGGTGAATAGCCAAACTCTGAAGTATCACCTGAGAATGGTCTTTTGTCTTTGAAGGCCTCTGGCACTAGTGTTGAAATTTCAGGATATCATTTGTGAAAGCTCTTTGCATGGTGAGATGAGGTGAGAGCTAGCTTCAAGGCATTCTGCTACAGTACTAAAGCAGAAGGTCTATTCCAATAGATACTGGCTCTCCTAACAGTATAAAGGAATGATTTGTCATCGGTTGTGTTTTTGAAAGCTTAGATTACTCTTTTCAAGTCCACAGATTCCCGCATGCAACTGGCCATTCTTCTGTCAAGTCACTCCTGGCAGTGCAAGTACATAGAGCAATTTTAGTTAGCTAAGGGAGATCTTTTCACTTTAATTTAGTACTTTCAAGTGTCAGTAAAAGAGCAGTTAAAGGAGAGTCAAATACTGCTGTTTATTTGGCTTTTAAACTTTTCTTTTTTCTTTTTTTTTTTTTTTTTTTTAATCTTCAAGGCTATTGAGAACCAGGTTCCTCTATCTAGTCCCACTGTCTGACAGAGGACTTTAAGAAGTCTATAGGATTCTAGTTGACATTTATATCTGACACTTTCCCAGGACAGCTGCTTTAGAAAATTTGTGTTTACATTCATGTTATTCTCATTCTACAAAACCCAGGAAAGCATTGTTAATACTGAAATCACAGAATTTAGGTTATGTTTGGCATAAAAAGGAGGTCAAAGATGAGCCTTTGAGTCCCCCGTGTTGAGGCCAGCAATCTCATTAGTGATATAAGGAATGTTCCTAGTCAGAAGTAGCATGAATTGTTGCATAATATCCTAATAATGTTGCCTAAGATCTCTCTCAGTCTCCCCTCTGTCAGTTTAAAGCCATTCCCCCTTGACCTGTCACTACAGGCCCTTGTCAAAAGTCCCTCTCCAGGTTTCTTATAGCCCCTTTAGGCACTAGAAGCTGCTTTAAGGTCTCCCCAGAGTCTTCTCCAGGCCCAGAGCAACTTTGTGGCCTCTTCTGGACTCACACCAATAGCTCCACATCCCTTTTGTATTGTTGCCCCAGAGCTGGACACAGGACTGCACGGGGGTCTCATGAGAACAAAGTACAGCAGGAAAATCCCCTCCCCTGACCTGCTGGTCCCTCTCCTTTTGATGCAGCCCAGGACATGTTTGTTTTCTGGGCTCTGAGTACACACTTGCTGGGTCATGGGGAACTTCCCATCAACCAACACCCCCAAGTCCTTCTCCTCAATCCTGCCTCCACCCAGCCTGTAGTTGCATTTGGGATTGCCCCAACCCAGGTGCAGGACTTTGCACTTGGCCTTGTTGTACTTCATATACGGTTTCCTTAGTGTAATCGCTGTTCACATGATTCTAAATTGAAAGATGGACTTGGTATGTCATGAAAAGACCAGAAACTAAACATGCTGAGACACATTTAGATTTTCTCCATAAAATACAGGTTTAGGGGTTGGTTTTTGTTGGGTTTTTGTAGTTGTTGGTTTTTGTTGTTGTTTGGTTTGGTTTGGGTTTTTTTTTGTTTGGTTGGTTTGGTTTTTAAAATAAAAAAGAAAAAGAAAACCCCAGCACTAGTCACTAGGCTTTGTGATTCACTGTGTCTGAAGACGTCATTCAGTTCAGCCACACTTTTCTGATAATGTAGCATTGCTTTCCAAAAGGCCATTGGGAGTTAAAGTGGATATACTTTTCTTTTGTTGTACAGTGTTCTGTCTCCTTCTATTAATGTATCAGGTCTTTCTTCCATGTTCATATCTTTGATAATACATAATTTTAAGTGGCAGCAAAGACAATTAAGAAATAGGCATAGTTACACAGATCATAAAAGTATTTATACACAAGATGGTCCATGTATTTTCATTTAAATACTGAAAAGGATAAATATAGTCTATGTACTGTACTCATCAACAATTGTAATGATTTATAGTTTATCTACACATATTTTGGCTCCTGCTGATTGTTCGGTCATAAATATGTTAATGCTTAATTTGCATGATTTGTTGCACCATATTTAGATTTGCATTTAATTAGTCCCATGTTTCAAAGTTTCTCCTCCTAGATGCCTCAAGAAGCCAAGAACATTTTCTCCCCTTGACATATAATTTGGCTTTTGGGATTTTCACGGAGGATGAATTAGAGCATGGAAAGGGAATTGTTAGTAGCATAGGTAATTTGCCAAAACTGCACAAGTGCTCTGATAGTCCTCCTGCTATTGGTGAATTTCTCTAATACTTGGCATATGTAATCACCCATGAATAAATTGTTCATCACTTTTTCTATAGTCTTTAATCCACTCGTAGGAATATTTTCACCTAATCTAGGAATGGAATATTTTCACCTAACATGCTCCTTACCGTCACAGGAATTTACAACACATTAAAATCTTTGATCTCTCCTGTATTACTCTGATGGCACATGACATGCAATAGGATTTTGTCTTCCTGGCTCATCAGGTTATATGTTGCTGGAACAGTTTTCTGGTATGTCAACAGGATTGGTAGACTCCAAAAGTCCAGATACTCTCTGGACTAAAGGCAAAAAAAGAATGGTTTCCTCATGGCTTCCTTAAGATTATAGGAATAAGACTTTATAACCCTGGTTGTACTTTCAGTCTAATGTTTCACTGCATTTGAATTAGGCATTCAAAGATGCAAAACCTTTACAGCAACTTAACAAGATGGTTTTGGCCTAAGTGAAACAAAATAAATGAAAGATGATGCATGACAGTTTATAGCTGGATGCTGAGGAATGGAGAAGATTGAGATAGAATTTGTCTCAGATGTTTTGGCATGACTTGAAGACACAACCTGAAAATTGATTTCTGTTTGGAAATGGCTATCTCTATTTTCTTGGGCTATTTGAATCAACTGTGAAAATGTCAAAGTTCCCTACAAAAAAAAAAAAAACCCTAGTGGGAGTTTCTGGTTGTGGTAATGGCAGAATTTGGAGAGTTTGCCAATCTAGCTCTCTGTTTCCTCATGCCTGCTTGTGGCTTTTGGATGAAGGGTCATTGAAATAAAGCCAAAAAAGAAAAAAAAGTAATTATGGATTAAATGACTTTGGTTTTATGAACTGTTTGCTTTTAAGAAATCTATAGATTGTTAAAATAGAGTTTATAAATTCAATAACATATTCATGTACCTTTTTGTAGAAGTATTTTTATACCGGTTAATCAGACAAATCAGTTCAATGGTCACCTACTTTCAAAAGCTTCCATTGTTTTAAGAGTTAGAAATACAGGGATCAAAAAGGACTTCTTTAGGTATTCAAAATAGAGGTTTTGTAATATCTGAAATGAACATCAGAAAAACAAACAGAATAATCCTCTTTGTAAATTCCAATTCTGGTGTAAGCTTTTTTTGAGTCACAGGACCCAGCTATGAATGCAGTACAAAACGCGATTTAGCAAAATAACATCTGGTTTTGGTTTAGATATAATGTACTTTTAATATCGACTTTTACCTTTCTGATTAAGTATTTGTACAAGGAGAAGCAGCGTACTTCACAAGCTGAAATTGCTCATATAATTGGTCAAACAGAACATCAGATGAATGATTTTCACTATGCATTTCAAATGAGAGTGGAATGGAGTCGTGCCATAGGCTTCCAGTTACTGATATTGTAGAGCAGCTCTGCTGCACTCAGGTCTAAAAACAGTTAAACAGAGGCTTTTAGGATTCCTTTTGCTTACATTTGTTTTTCTTTTAAATTCTGATAAACACTTCCTGATACCAAACTGGCATTTGTTGCATTCACAATCACAGAAACTTTTGCTATTTATCTGCGTTTTGGTTTGTCCAAGTCTTTGGCTTACAGTCATTGCTCACCTAATAGCTGAGCACGTTAAATATTTGTTAAAAATGTGGATAAGGTCTAAGCTCTGTTTTACTTCATTTTGTAAGGTCTGTTTTATGAAATATATGATTTTGACAGCTTTGTGAAGGAGAAATGCAGATGTGCTCCCCTTAGGAGTGGCTGCTAGAGGAGCAGGGTCCTGGCCCTACACTTCGCTTCCTTCATTGAGCTGCTTTGTATTATTGCATACTGAGCTTAGAGAACTGATATACCAGAAAGTTAAACTGGCAAAAAAACCAAAAAGGTGTTTGAGAGACCTATTTCATGGCCCAGCTTGATGTCCGCTAGCACAGCTTCTAGTGCCAGCATAAAGCTGTGAGCAGAAGCGTGTGACAAGGGACGTGCCCCAGAAGACAGCGCGCAGCAGCTTCTTTCAAGGGTAGTCGCACTTAATGTGCAATCTGATGTGTGCGTTTCCATTTTGACACCACCAGTGCTTGGGGGCCTTCCCTGTGCTAAGTGCAGAAACTTGTATCAAGCTCTTTGTTACCTCCAAGAACTCAGGAAAAATGTGTCACTTAGGAAAGCGAGAGTTTCGGGGACACCTTGTTCCCTTTACCTTTTCCCTCTCAAAATGTATGCATCTTGCAGTCATGAGCATAGAAGTCACTTGTCAGCTCTGTAAGGCAGTAGTCAGACAGACTCGAAAAGGCAAATGACATTTTTCAAGAAAACAAAAAAATTCTTATCTAGGTATTCAAATAAGAAGGCAGTAAAAAAAATCAGAGCCCTCATCTCATGTTCTCTCTGGGCCTGATGCTGTCACATTTGCTATGTTCTGAATGGTCTTTGGCCTTTGTACACCACCAGCTTGCTCAAGCACAGATTTAGATGCAAGTGCTTGAAGCCTCTATTGTTTTATTTTCCAACACTTCTCAAACACAGCTTTTTTTTATGCAGCGCTAGTAAGAAATAGTTACGTAGTACTGAAATATACATCTTCCATGAATAAGGCTGTGGTTCTGTACAGCAGTTTTCTTCATTACCTGATGTTTCTGCTCTATCAGTAAAATATCTCACTCCTGTGGCATGAATTCTTTTCCATTTTTTAATTGTGTGTGTAAAAATGGAAAAAAGTTAACACTGAGTATGCATTTATGGCGTACAAAACCTTTATATATTCATGTTTTAATACATGTAATATTTTAATACATTTACAGGTAAATTATAATGTTTTATGCAGCTATGCATAAACCAAAGCAGGATGGATATTTGAGTAATTTTTTCTAATGATGGCTGAAGAAGGGATTTTTGGGTTTAATTCCTAGGATATGGAGTTTCTTAAAAATAAAAAGTCTAAGCAGTTTGATCATCATCAGTTTCCCTCATTAGACATGTACATCTCTGGCTTAACAGAACTTAGCACACAGCTCCTGATTTCAGACATGGAGAGATTACAGTACCTTCCTCTGTGCATATGTGAAGGTAAAACCAAACTCTTTAACATGAGAACCCATAAAATTTGTGAATGAAATCCAGGTTCCACTGCAGCTTATTAATATTTTTCTGGTTATTCATCCTGCTAATGTGCATGCATTTGTATATGAAATACATGAAAACTTTTGTTTAATGGTATTCATTCAGTAATTGACAGCTGTATATCCTCAGTGCCCATTAAGTTTTCAGGAACTGCTTTTTATCATTGCATGTTCAGAGTATAACAAGAATATCAGGGGATTGACTATGGGTAGAAGTTGTCTGTAGATGAATAACCAGTAACAACTAGCTAAAGATGTCACACAAAATCTGGGAAGGAGATTAGAAAGTGATGGGAGAAGACGGTGCCACATCTTTGTACTTTCAAGGAGTCTAATTTTTGGAAACACTCAGCTAGGCATAGGTTGCTATGATTAGCATGTAGATGTATTCTATGTAATAAGCAAAGTCATGATATACTGCAGTTGCCTCTGGGGCAGTTAGTCATTAGCTTGCTCAGCCATTGCAAGTATAAAAGTGGTAGCAATCTGATCACTTCTGCAGGCATAAATCTGCAAAAATACTGCCTTTTGTAATTCTTTTTTTCTTTGAGTTGTCATGGCAGTATTCTCAGTGGATCTTCTGGTTTTACTGAGATGCATTTAAGTCTGTGCGTAGTCAGCACAATCTTGGAACTCATACATTAATCTCTAAATAATTTGTGCTGAAACTTGAGGTTATCACTCCTAGATTTTTTTGTGTTTAAGTATTGGTTAACATCTATCAGCTAAACTAGTCTGTGTACCAAGAAATGAAATATTATGTTATCATAAGGAGAATACAGAAAGAATGAACCAGCTCTTTGTAGTGGATGAAAATGCAGAATTGCAGAAATATTTTGCTGAATGGCCAAAAACCTAAAAACCTCTTCAGATTCATAATTCTTGGATCCTTGTATCTTCTGATGGTAGCCCTTGTCATGTGTAACCAAAAGGTTGCCTTTTGTTCATTTTATGTACTGCCCTTTCAAAACACGTTTCAGTACTAGGGAAATTAAGCACCTGTTTTCCTTCTCACCTTTGCCCCTTTCTGTCTTCTTTTTGAAGAGCCCCATTACTTCTATGTAACTTTTTTTCGTACCTCATCTATATTTTCGCAGTTTTGAGTGGCTGCCAAAACAGTAGTGGAATTACTGGGTTTACCTGCATGCTCTTTGTCTTGTTTCCAGATGGAAGTCTTTTTCCTTGTGGTTCACTTGACAGGATTTGTCCTCAGGTGATAATAACTTTAATGTACTTTCTGCCAGTTTCTATTTCATCATGTTACCTCTTGCACTTGAGGGTTCAGCAAATCTGACAAGACAGCAAAATGCAAAAGGGAACAGAATTGCCACATCAAAACATTTGGTGGCAGAAGGATGAGGAGTAAAGCAGCTTGGTTTTGCTTTTATTAATAATGATAGCAATAATAAAACCACCAGAAATCCTTTTGAAATCTGAAGTATTAGGTGGTGTTCAGCAAACAGCCAGGGGCAGGAAAGGTGATGAAGGCAAAATTGATGCTGTTTGTGTTTTCTGCAGATGTCATATGCCTTATGTCTTGACATTTCTTAAAGTGCCTCAGAAAGAACAGCTATATGATTCTTTTGTTCTCTGATACATTTGTGAGTTCACTATTCATTCAACTTCTGACTGGAAAGGCTGAGTCAGGGGTTTTGTACATTGTACATAAAATTTGGTGCAATGTGCCTAAAACAGAAGGGGAATTTTGCATTTTCAATCCCTTTATTGTAGCTTAGTCCTATAGGCAACAGCTAGACTGGACCAACCTGTGCTATTTGTTGAAGTACTTTAATTTTTAGCTGGTTTATGCTGGGTTTTGGCTAACCCATCCATGGGAAAGGGTATCTATAATCTGTTCGCCATTGGACCTTCAAATGCCTTTGCTGCTTGAGGCAACTGTAGAGGTGTGGCATCATGCACAGTCCCCTTGCTGGGAATCTCAGTGACTTCCTGGATCCATGACTGTGTGTTAATAGGATTTCCATCTTTTCGAGGCTAGTGGTTCTTCATGTTACTGAAGTAAGCTTTGCAGTGGGTAATGAGGTCTTTGCTGAAGTGGGTCACTTTGCATCAGCTCATTCAATCTATGAGAAACTTCAGCTAAAGGAGGGGCTGTACTCTTGGGGTAATGGACATAGTGGCTTGGAGGTACAAAGCAGTTACTCAACCAACACTATTTTTTCAAGCCTTTCCATCGATATAGGATGGTTGATCCAGCAGTTTGAGCTGACCCTGTTGCTGGGATGTTGCGTTGAGCTGGACAACATAGCTTAACCACTCTTGTACTACTAAATTAATAAAGTTGGAATAAAAGGAGAAAATACTGAAAATGGAAGAATAAAACAATGACAAGAAGTCATTAAAGAGCTGAAACTTGTTAAACAATATTTTTCTTCAGGGACTTCTAAAAAAACCAGAAGCTCAAAAAGAAGCCATGCCAGTAGAGAGGAAAGCGAAAATTTTATGGACCACAGTTCAGCACAGTGCTTAACACTGTTCCCTAAGCACACTGAAACAGTCTATGTTGGTGGGACTTGGCATTACTGGCAATACCTTGAATACTGAAATCAATCTAAAAGTTAAGTACCCTGCTGAACTAGGATCAATGTAATAGTAAAAGTCTAACCTGCAACTAGATTGACTGATTAGATGGGGTTTTTAGTTCATGTTATTGTCTTTTCCATTTCTATGTAGAAGTGAAGAAAAAGAAGGAAAAAAATCAATTCCATATGTAAATTGCCAGGATTAAAAAAAGAAAAGATGTTTTCAAAGTTGAAAATATCAAATACACAGAAAGTTCTACTCATATTTAATTATAATTGAAATTACAGTAACAAAATTGGCAGATGATAGAAGGAAAGAAAAGTATATTTCTGTAGACATCTTGCACTCAGACTCAATCCACCAAAGGATTTTGAAGACCACAGAAGTCAATTTTAATTGCTGCAATTACTGATCTTTAACTACTGCAGCACTAGTGGGAGAAGTTAGCGAAGCAGAGTTTCAGCTGATCTGAAAGTATTATAAAACAGTATTACTGCCTCTGATTATAGGATGCAAAAGTTCAGGTATCATGATGCAAGAGTTTTGGGCTAGAACTTATCAATCGCTACTATTCTTACTTCCCTTTGAAAATTCTGTAAGAACAATCACCAAACCCCTGATGATTTACACAGCACACACATTTCTACAACCAGAAATAAATACACCTGCATGGCTATATATTTTTTATTCTTCCAATGTAAAACACTTAAAAAGTGAAGTGCTCAGTTATCTCAGTCGTTTGTTCTTAATGTCTTACAGGCTTGTAAACAAACCATTGGCAACACTCCAGTAGAGCTTTATAGAAGCTATTCTCTACTAAAATTTACTTTAAAAATGAAACATTTTAATATTTCATAGGAAGGCATTAATCCAGTTGGAGAGATGTAAAAGTGTGAGGTACAGTTAAGTAATTTCTAAAATTCTTTGCTGGAGACATAGTGGAGTATTCCCAGCTGATCTGTTGTATCAAACTGGATCATAGAATACCAAGTTGGAAGGGAGCTCAAGGGTCACCTGGTACAAACATTCTTGGCAAAAGCACAGTATAGAGAAGATATCTCAGCACCCTGTCCTGCTGAATCTTCAAAGTATCCAACATTAGGGAATCCACCACTTCCCTGGAGAGATTATTCCAATGACTGGTTCTCACTGTGAAAAATTTTCCTCTTGTGCCCAACTGGAATCTTCCCAGGAGTAATTTGTGCCCGTCACCCCTCATCTTTTTCATGTTCCATAAAGGAACCTGGAATGCTATTTTTCCTATAAAATATAAGGGGGTACATGGGACAGTTGTGCCTTTGTGGATAAACTGTATAAGCTTTTATTTGATGCAGTTGCATCAGCTGTTGTGATACTTTGATCTTTATTCATTCTGAGTTCTTTGTTCATGTTTTGTCATCACTGTCTTGACCTGACGTATTACGTGTCCGCGGTGGGTTTTTAGAGAATACTGGAAAACCTTTAGGTATTCTATAAGATTGCTTGTTAAATATGATGGAAAGTCTCCTGAAATGTGCTTTAGTTGGAGGTATGGTGCATCAAGTTGTGGTGAGTTGGCCCCAGGTGGCACTCCCCCTGCATCAGGGTGGAGGAGAAAATAGGAAGAACGGAAATGAGAAAGCTCATGAACTGAAATAAAAATAGGGAAGTTGCTCACCAATTACTGTCACAGGCAAAGCAGACTCAACTTGGGGAATTCAACCCAATTTATTACCAATTAACATCAATATTTAATTACTGAGTTGGGTATTGTGAGACAAAAAGAGGCACAAAACCTCTTCTGCTTTCCCAGGCTCAGCTTCACTGTAGACATCTCTCTTCCCTCTTTGATATTGTTGCAGGTTACACTCAGTCCCTTTGGTGAGGTGGTGCAGGAGGCTGGTGTCAGGACAAAGCAGATTTTGCCTACCGTTTCTTCCTTCTCATGCTTTTGTTCTACTGCTCCTTCCTTCTTACTCATTTCCTCCTCACCACCATGGGTTCTCCATGGCCGCAGTCCCTCAGGGGTAGTATCTACTCCAGCATGGGCTTATCCATCAGCTAGAGTGTCTTTGTGAGGTGCCTTCTCTGCCGTGCAGTACCTCTGACTGCTCTGATCTTCTTGTTCTCTCATTCTCTCCTTCTCAGCATTTTCTTTCCTTTATTAAATGTTTTCACAGAGATGCCACCAGCTTGGCTGATGGGCTCAGCTGTGTCTGTCATAGTCCGTTTGGATCTCTCTGTCCGTTTGGACAAGGTACTCTGTAAATTGAACTTTATGAGCTCATTAAGAAATACAACAAACTACTTGTAACGACTTTCATAGCAAGGAATCCATTTTATGTCCTAAAAAGTAACAGTTTCATCATTATCTATTTGAATTTATGAAGAATTTGCTAATTATTTATGGTCCCACTTTTAAGTCTTCCATTTTTCTGAGCAGCAAATGGTACTGATGGTTTTGAGTGATGTAAACAACTGTACTGGGTAAAACTGAAGGTCTATTTAAGCCATTGAATACTAAATGATGTAGAAGGAGTTTTAAAAGAAAGGAAAAGTTTCCTGCTCCTTGGTATATGCCGTTCACATATTCCAGAATTTCCACTAAGTTAACATGTTCATTTGGATAGTCAGGTATTTTCTGAACTATGCTTCGCAGGTTTATTGCATTTTAGTTAATACTGAAGTATTTTTGCACCATTCAAAGTAGTGTAGAATTTTCTCATTAACCAAAGCAATAGTAGGTGCAGGGGTAGAGGGGAGAAGCAGCTCTCAATCTCCTTTTCTTCATCTCCTCTGCCAAACTACACAGGTTTCATTGCAAGGTCTTCTTTGGGTCTTTTCAGAAATAGGTTTTCTTGGGGAAAAATACAGTTTTTACCTTAGGCTGTTTACTTTTTTTTTCTTTGAAAACTTTTTTAAGAAACTGTTCATCAAAAATGTACTTTGTACAAATGCTACATTGTGAAATGCTTTCATCTTTGTTTGAAATAAAATATTTTGCTCTGAATCAGGCAAAGCTTTAGGATTTTTTAATGTTTCTTTAGTTCTGTTTTTTGTTTGTTGTTGTTTTTTTTTTTATCAGTATAGTTGCTGAACTTTACTTGGTTTTTCAAATATATTTTGTCCTCTGACATTGCTTTTCAGTTAACTCTGACCATGAGAATTTGGAGTCCTAAAATGAACAGTTACTAGTAGACAGAAAGAAAAGATTTAGTACCCAAGGAAGGACATACTGTTTAAGGCCACTTGTTTCCTACCCTTGTCCCTGGTACTACATAGTTTTCAATCTCTCTCCTCTCACCCCTTCTTCCTTTTCACAAGTAATTACTTCCTACTTCCTTTCGGAAATAAGTTTTTATGAGAAGTAGAGGAGTTGGGGAATATAAAAGTTGTTATTTCCAGTATTTTAGCTTTCATACCTAATATTTCTATTTCATCAAGCTGCCTATCAACTCTGACATTTGGATTTACTATAGATCTTCTTTGGCATAGGGTGACATCTAGTTCTAGTAAATTTGTGTAACGTCAGTCTTCGCGTGAATTGTCTGAGCAGACAGTCGACATGTATGCTGTGCCCTCGTCCCAAAAAGATGTCATCACTAAAATGCTGAACTTATGGAAATCTTCAAGATTTCTGTGGGCTCTATATTTTACCATAGCTAAAACAAACACTGTCCACTGATGGATGGAAATCCTGTCATTTCTGCAGTATGATAATGCTACCCGTAAGTTCAGGGAAAATAAAACTCAACAGGTAAAGAGAGTTGTGCAACATCCCTTTGGCAATGGAGGCCAGAATAGCATCCTTTGGGAGAGATAAGAAATTATCCTTAACCATCCTATGGTTGTTAGGGTAGTTTTATTGGATTTAGTCACATTAAACAAATCTCTGTAGGTTGATCCTTATGTCTGTCACCAATAGTCCTTGCAACACTTTTTCTCATGACATTTCTGTATTCAGTACCTTTCCAATTTTCTCTCTTTTCATAATAGTATTTTGGCTGTGGTTTTAAGGCTGTCTGAGAGGTAGGTGCTTGCTGCATTGGAATATATAAATATAGGGAAATCTTCTGACTTCCACTTAGAAAAACCAGCTGTGAATAATTTAGTCCTAAGTAAGTAAAAGGATCATTTTAATTTTCACACATCTATTTTCACTTTTGAACAGTGGAACACCATCTAGTTAGGCAGTTACACAATTATCCCAAAGTGAAACAGCTGTCTCGCTCTAATCTTGCTCTCCTATCCTTCCAATGAGGCTTTTTGATTAACTTTTTATTCTTAGGATGGTAATTTATACCAAGGATCTAATTAAGAACTTTATGTAACACAGCCAAAGTCCTCCTTTTGCAAGTCTGTCTCACCTCAGTCCTACTAATCTAGCAGCTTTCAGTATGGAGCATTCTGAAATGTCTGATATTTCAAGTTATCTCTACTGGTTGAAAACAATTTCAGCTATTGAGAATTGGGAACAAGATTCATTTGATTCTTTTGTCCCGGTAAGGAAAACTGTAACATAGCTCTGAAAGAAGGAATGCTTTTAAAATTTCAATTCTGAGGGTTAAGTTTCTTTGAGGGAGGGGGGAGGAATGACTGAAATTTCTCTGTTGAGTTGTATGAACTCAGACCTCTCACCATAGGTCTTCTGTGTTTCTTATTGATGAAGGGATAAGTGGGTGATTTCTGGAGAAAAAATGCATAGTTGTATATATCTGAAATTAAAAGATAGTGCCATCATTTCTATTTATCAATAATGATAAAGAGATAGTTACATTACATATAATTCTTATTTCCAGAAAATTGTATAACTGAGATATAGCATTTAAATGAAGGGGTATTTATCAACTTTATTTAATAATTATAAATTCAACATCTGGGTATTATTGCTTACCACCAAATTACATGCATTAATATGACATTGTATATTGTGTATATAAAATAAAACGGTTAATTTGACTGATCTCTTCTATGTTTACATCAATATGTGTTACTAATTTTAATACTATTTTACTTTTAAGTATTTTGAAAACCATTTTATTTATATTATGTCATGTCCACTGAATTTCCCATATGCAGTAGCAGATGCAGGATGATGCTCTTGGTGACCAGGTTAGGTAAGACAGTCAGAGTGTGCTGGAGAGGAAAGAAAAGAATCTATTGCTTTCTTCCATGTATCTTCATTTCATCTGAAATATAATTTTGACAGGGTATCTTTAAATGAAAATACACAGATATTATGCGAAAGGGACATATCTCTGAATTGTTGAGTATATTATCAACAATCTGGAGAAATGTTATTTAGGTACTAACTATATCAACACAGTATTGAGCTAACAAGTGAACAAAACCAAGTGCCTTCAATACCAGATAGGCTGATAGCAAAAGATGCTTGGATCCTTGTTTGCCTATGAGTAGAGATGTTACACTATAATCAAAGAAGATATTTCAAAATGTGTCACAAAGCATATAGTAGGATGTGAAGGATAAGCTGACTTCAACTTGATTTCTCCTTGTTACAGCTGCCCTAAAAAAAATGGTGCTTCCCGCAGATTCTGTGTTCTTCTTGCTGTAATATTTTCTATGTCATTTTTCTCCCATTCCTCTCAAGCACACGATGTTCCCATTTCTTGTCCTCCCAGCCAAACATTTATTTAGTATCAGGGTCAGGTCTGCAGTGAGATTTTTATATGTTAGTGCTCAGAATTGGTGCACCTGCCTGTGAAGTTGGTTAGCTTTTGGAAAGGACCGTCAGATTAAGTGTTAATTTTCCCCAGACGTCCTATGGCGAAAGTCAAGATTTACAACAGGAGAATGGTAAAAGTGATCTTTCTACCAGGCATCATGATTTACCGGATGAGAGGGATGTGTTGAAAATTGTTCGTTTCATTTGGAGAGTGGAATTGGTGCCTCAAAAACAGCGTAGGAGGAGACTGGATCTGTCCAAAGGGTTCTTTGGTAAAGGCTACCTCTGTCTGAATGTCAATTGCATGAGATAGATGTTGAGTTGTTTTTAGAGGCTGAAGCACTGTTGTACAGGTGCAAGGGAAATCTGAGTTCTAAAGCCGAATGTTTTCAGGACTGATTCTTTGATTCCGATACTCTATGTCCTATATTCTACCTATATCCTGCCTTAAGCAGCCAGCTCCTTTTGTGTTACTAAATGCTATGCTTAGTCCTTTTCCAGGTGTTCTCTTCTAGCACGTGATGTAAAGTGCATAACTTCCACTGCTTGCTTCGTCAGAAAATGTTTTCTTTTTCCTTCCCAACAGTAATCAAAGCTTATTTCTGAAAGTCCTCTCCTGGAACTCTTCCATTTAAATCAGAGAAATAAAACACCATCATATCAGAGATAGACATCCAGGAGCTGATTATTATAACTGTTGTTATTGTTATAGGAAGAGGCTGCTTGACATTACGAACCATTTAATGTTCCAGTGTTTTGGGGGATCATGTAAGTGCATGAAAGGTTGTTGTGACATTTGAAATTCCCCCAATTGATTTGCAAACCCATCTTCTCAGTCTTGATAGATCAGTTCTGACAGTTTTTAGGTTTTATGTCTCTGTGATTATTACATTCATTGTTCAATGCAGTGACAATGAGAGGTCGGTGTTGTCTCTGTGTACAAGGAAGGTTGTTTCATTTTGGGGGGATAAGTTACACACATTCACACAATAAATCCACAGAGCCCAGAACTCTCTTCGTTCTGCCCAGGTCACTGTTATTACTGTATACAAATAGTAGCATCCTAGCTTTTTGTATTTTACAAGCTGAAAATGTGTCTTGAAATCAGTAACTAAAAGATATCCTATAATCTAAGAACGACTATATTTCAAAGTGGTACCTTGTGTTACTTTTTGTAATTGCCTCATCAGTAAAAGTGCCGTGTTACTTCCTGCTAGGTAAGTCACTGTTAAAATTGCCTCCATCTATTTTAATTCAGTTTAAGATAATAATTTTTTACTCATTTTTTTCTGCATCATTTTCTAGCCAAAACAACACTGTTTAGAAATGACAGAATGCTAAAATATAAAGATGGGGGACGACCTCATAGGTCATGTTGCCCATCTGGCAGAATGTTCACACTGCCTACGGTATGTAGTTTAGTGCTTAGTTTAAGTGTATACAAAGAGTTTTAGGCAGCAAGACTTCTATCTCTCCTCTAGGGAGATTATACTTTTTGAATTGGTTGAATTCACCACGCAGTTGTAGCAGTGTATGAAATGTGCTTGCCTGCCCTTGGCATGAAATGTAAAAATATTTCCATGTTAAAAATAGCAAAATATTTATTGAAAAACAGGCCAAGGATAATTTTACTGATCTGAAGTGTTTCTCAGCATCCTTCATAATATCAAAAATACTTTCTTGACATTTCTTCCTTCTGTTTTTAATCCACTTCTGAAGCCTGTCTTTTTAGCATTGATACCCCTATTTGCACCCCTACTTTAAATTTGTTAGGTTCACAAGGATGGTGTTCCCTTGATTATTTCTTGACAGGAATTGCCTGAAATTCTTCGAGGCCTTATAATTTTGATTTAAGGTGTACTTTTAAGGTCCTGTAGAAGTTCTTTGAGAGACTGTCAATGTTGCTGTACCCTCCAGTCATGTTTGTGCTTCTTAGGCTTATAATGGCCTCAGGCACTTTCTTTACTTAAGCAGTGGCATATCGTAGAGCTGTTTTTATGGTGCTGTTGCTACTCATCTCAGGTTCAGCCCCTTTATGTGGTTTCATTATTGTACGAACCTGTAGTGCCATGTTGTTCTGACTTTGTGTTTTGAAATTTTTTTGTAAACGCTATTTCTAAGAATTACGAAGTTGACAGCATCTTAATAGACTATATGTTAGAAGAAGAAGGTGCAGCTTTGCTTCTCTGTGGAAAGCTCCTCTATGAACATTAAGCAGTTGTCACTTTATGTGTTTCTATTTTTACACAATAATGTAACTTTCCTTGTGGCTGCAGCACTGCTTCCACTTTCTCTTTGTTCCTTCTGCTACTCAAGTTGACATTTTCTTTTATAACCAAAGACCTCGTTCTTTTACTTTCTTCTGCTGTTCCAGTCTTGCCTCCAATACATGATTTGTAGATTTATCAGAAAATAGGATGAATAAATAAAAGATACTGAACAAATATCTGTTCTGCAGTGAAATTTCAGAAGAATAGTGGTATTGCATGCGAAGCAGACTTGAGTTTAACTATGTTGCCAGTTAAGACTTTACTCTCTGTAACTACCTGAAAGGAGGATGGAGAAAGGAGGTGGCTGGTCTCTTCTCCCAAGTAACAAGTGATAGGACAAGAGGAAAGAGCCTCAAGCTGCACCAGGGGAGGTTTAGATTGGGTATTAGGAACAATTCCTTCCCCAACGGGTGGTCAGGCAGTGGAACAGGCTGCCCAGGGCAATGCTGGAGTCACTGTCCCTGGAAGTGTTCACACACCATGTAGATGAAACCCTCAGTGACATGGGTTAGTGGTGGACTTGGCAGAGCCGGGGAACGGTTGGACTTGATGGTCTTAAAGGTCTTTTCTAACCTAGTTGATTTTATGATTTGCTCTCTGTGATAATCATTTAATTGTTGAGATGTGTATTGAGAAACAAAGATGACAATGGGTTAAACATTTAGGGAAAACAACTCTGCCAGGCTGAGCTTCACTCCAGACTCCTCCTAGTGACCACTGCAGGTCAAACTCAGCCCCTTCAGAGAGTTGAGGGTGCCACAGGCAGTTGGGATCAGGGTGTGGTGGTTTCTGCTGCCCCTTTTTCCTAACTCTTTTCTTCCTTATCACTTGTTTGTTCTGCTCTAGCAAGGGCCCTCCACAGGCTGCAGTGCCTTCAGGGTGTTCTCTGCTCTGACATGGAGCACCAGGGCTTGTTTTTTCACAGAGGCACCAGGTCTTGTTGGTCCAGAGGCACCATCAGCTTTGCTGATGGGCTGAGCTGTGTCTTGTGGTGCATCTGATGTCAAGATGGCTGGAACTAGCTGGGTCTGTCACAAAGCAGCCCTGACCTCTCCTCACAGACCTGACCCTGCAGCTGCCGCTGCCAAAACCTCCATGGTTGTGACCACTACAAGGAGGAAGGAAGGCAGGTATAATGGGCTCTGTTCAGCCGCGGGGCAACAACACAAGAGGGACATGGAGCTGTTGGAGCAAGTCCAAAGGAGATGCTGTGAGGGCTGAAGCAGCTCTGCTCTGGAGCCAGGCTGAGAGAGCTGGGCTGGGTCAGCCTGGAGAAGAGAAGGCTCCTTAAGGGGAGAGCTTAGAGCAGCTCCAGTGCCTAAAGGGGCTACGAGAAACCTGGAGAGGGGCTTTGGACAAGGGCCTGTAGGGACAGGACAAGGGGGAACGGCTTTAACCTGCCAGAGGGGAGATTGAGATGCGATCTTAGGCAGAAGTTCTTCCCTGTGAGGGTGCTGAGGCGCTGGCACAGGGTGCCCAGAGAAGCTGTGACTGCCCCATCCCTGGCAGTGTTCAAGGCCAGGTTGGACACAGGGGCTTGGAGCAACCTGCTCTAGTGGAAGGTGTCCCTGCCTGTGGCAGGAGGTTGGAACTGGATGAGCGTTAAAGTCCCTTCCAACCCAAACCAGTCTGGGATTCTATAATAATACAAGCTTAATTTTTCAGTAGGACATATTCCTTAAAAGAGGCACTTGAATGCAGCAGATTAAGGAATGACAAGGTACAAAGTCTAGAAATTGGCCTGTTTTTACTTTCTGTGCCAATTTTTTAAGTATGAGGGAAATTGGTCCTAAAACCAAAAAGGAAATGGCATGTGTGTATTTCCACCATTTAGCCTAAAACAAGATTGCATCATCCTAAAGGGAGCATTCTCTTTATTTCAGTAACAGCCTGATGGAATTACACGGATTCATGAGTCCTTGCTAAGCTCGGCAGCCTGTGAGGTTCCTGCTGGGTGCTACAATCCGTAAAATTATGGAAATAGTGGCAGTTCTGGCACGCATTGTCCTGCAAGTCACCCACAGAGCGTTCAGTCTCTCAGGCAGAAGGACGTCAGCGAGAAAACAGAGATTAAATGTTTGGCAAGCCCTATAGTAAAATGCCAAATAGTTTTATGTAACAGTGCACCTCCATTGAGAAATGCACTTTATGCCACGTGAGGCAAAACCTTGTAAAATGCCTCACTTGCCCTAAACCCTGGATAACTTCACTTTACACACTTGCATCTTCTGAAATAACATACTGTGAGTGCAGTGGTCCTGCAGTGATTTAGGGTTTGAAACAAGCTGTCGGCAAGTGATATATTTGGAATTATTCTGTTAATTTTATTCATCATGTAGTGATTCTAGGACGTGAAGGGACCCTCTGGGACATCAATTAAAACTTTTCCAGAGGATGTAAGGTTTGAAGTTTACTTCTACTGATATAAAAATCAAAACCCTCTTTGCTCCAGCACAGGCCAATTTGAGTTTATTACAGATATCCAAAATCAAGTTTAATTCTTTAAAATTGATATACATTCATTAAGTGAAAGCATTTGGCAAAGTAGCTTTGCTCCTACTTAGCCAGAATCAGTGAATTAAAAAGTTGATGCGTTTTATGGACCACAGTAACCACCAGTGCTTCTGGCAACTTCAGTGCTGAAACAGGATCGATGGTGATTTTGCTACTTCTGTTATACTTGAAAACCTTCCTAAAACTGAAGATGCTTTTTTCTGTATTTCCCATTCTTTCCTCTGTATTGAGAGTTTTAGCTGTAGCACCAGTAAGTCTTGGTCTCTTCTGCTCTTGCCAACAGAGGTGAGTGCTCTTTGGCACTGATTCCATTATTTCTGGGCTGCTGAGTACAGTGCTCGATGTAATTCTTTAGTTCCTGAAAGCAGGTGTTTCATTCTTCGGAATTTATGTTCTGATAAACCTCTTGACTAGATAATGAATTCTGTTCAAGTAATGTCCCTATTTCACATTTAGCTTTACATTCACTTTTTTTGTTGTCTTCATCTGCATTGTAATTTTTAGTCCATTTGTTTCTGTGTTTCTGAGGCTGGTTATAAAATTCTCCATTCAGGAATAAATGTTACACTCAACATGCAGGTACTTCAGGTTGTAAAAAGGTAACAGAATTAGATACTGGACACCTGCTTCGTGAGCTTGGTGTACCATGATTTTAACAGTGAAAAGGCAAGCTGTGGATGATGCAGCCTTCACTTTTGAAGAGAAAGGAGGGAAAGAATGGATTTGGTTTTACTTTCCTCTCTCTGGAAAGAGTTCTATCTTTATGCACATTAAGGATGACCCATGCACTGTAGCATGCAGCTGGGTCAAATAAGGCACCTAAAAACTGGGTGTGTGATTTTTTCCTAGTCTATGTTTAGGTCTCTGTACATATATGTGTATGTCTGTATGCATATAGGTGTCTGTCTACACACACATACATGCACACACACTTCTCTATTAGTGTTGATAGTTTCTGTAGAAGTTTAAAATTCAGTTGGAGAGAAAAAATGTTTATATATATAAATGTATGAAGTAGACTACACTCCTGAGTGTAATGCAATAAATTAATAGGTTAGAAGAACTTAGAGGTATTTGAGATTACTTTCCTGTTCTTTTTGTTGCACAGCTCTTCTTGAGGTTTACATCTGCACCAATCCATGGTTAATAAAGCTAATGCTTAGGCAAACTGTAGGAAAGTTAAGTAGTTAAAATTTAATCAAAAATGGGAATGCTCAAATCAATGAGACGTTTGCCCTTGTTAACAAGTCTCTGGATAACCTAAGCATTTTGTGTTAACATTTTTTTTTCCCCTGGATTTTAAATTTCTAGATATTTAGCTAATGTGATTTAAAAACGAGAGACAAAATAATTCCAAAGACAAATATCAATTTGTTTAATTTGTTCTAAGTGATTTTTGCTTATTATTGCTTTCATGAACCAACTGGCTAAATCCATGCACAAGCTACAAATCCTGCCAAAAAACCAAAACTAATATTGAGCAGAAACGTATTACCTTAAGTTTTGACTCTGTTGAAGCAGATCAGTGTTTTACCATTAATTTCAGTTATGCAGGGACTTTCACCCAGAAATGTTTAGCTCTGATAGATGCAGCAGAATGTCATTAAGATGCTTAAAATGGAAGATGTAACCTGTTTTGGTAATTTCATAGTATAAAGTAAGGTAGCTTACCTCTTAGGTTTTCAGTAGCATCTCTCCATAACACTTTATTTTTGCAATTTATCTTTCCACCAATATTGATTGTAGTGGCAAGATTTCACAAATATCTCATCTTTTTATAAAATTGTTATGAATTACATAAAACCTGAAAAATAAATTATTCAAATCAGATGTCAGTTTTGAAGATAATGCACTTATAAAAGTACCATATGGAATGTATTTCTATTTTTGTGCTTGAATCCAAAGTTTCCATATCCACATTTAAGAACATACCAGAAACTGTCATTGCCTAGAATGTTTAAACTGTTATTTTCTTAAGAGATGTGCTTTGACACAGGCTTTGGGGAAAATTCTGGAGCACAGTGGAGATGAGATCAGAGCAGAGATCTGTGTAATAAATGGCCCATTCAGTTCCAAAAAGCCATGAACACGTGCTGAAGCAATATAACTAAAAACAGGATTTAGGCCTAAATTTCTGTTCAAAGCTAGAGCATTGGTGTATGACACTTTGCATCAATTTCTTTCGTGAGTCAGTAGAGATCTAATAACGGGACCACTGTGTGAGTCTTAGTGTGGCATTTGGCATCCTAGAATGAGGCAGATGGATCCACCCTGCCTAGCGATAGGAAGGTTATCACCTCAAAATTTAATGAGTAATAACATTTAGTTGAATAATATCTTCACTGGAAATTCAGATGTACCATAATTATCCCTCATTCTCTGTAGAGCTTTTCCCATTGACATTTCTGTGCCCTTCACTAGATCTGATATTGGGCAAAAAGTTACCATTATGTTAATCATTGCTAATTCAAACTGCTAACAGACAGTATCAGCACAGGTGAAACTTCAACAGTTTTAAGGTAGGGGTTTCTTGCCATTCCCTTTGTCCACCTGTGGATCTACACAGAAATGCTGGGTTTTCCTGAGGTCTAAAGTCTTTTTTGTTTAAATAATGTCACAGTTAATACAATTTTAAACAGATAATTATTCCTTCAGATAAATAAAAAAAACCACAAAACCCCAAGCCCAAAAACAAAGCCATGTTCTTTGAAAGGCACTATTTACCTTTAAATTAAATGGCTTTATAGAATGTTACATTGTACACATAGAGAAAGGTCTTGAATATTTCTTGAGGCATTTTTCCTCTATTCTTGACAGCTGCAACCTGCAAGCAAAGCTGCTTTTGACTTCTGTTTTATGTCTCTAAGCAGAGGTAGGATTGTTTGCTGAAAAATCATTCTTTAGATGTTCACAGAGACTCCCTATCTTTTATATTTTCTGCTTAATAACAAGCAAATGACTTTTTCTCCTTCTTGGTCTTACAGTTTGTAATTCAGTGGTAAATGCGATGAGAAGTTCTGTGTGTCCTGTGATCTTGAGGCCTCATATCATCACAGAGAATTTTGACATCTAAATTATCATTTAATCTTTCATGCCATTGTATATCAATGTAAATTTATTTCTTGCAGTTGTGAAAAACTTTTGAAAATATGCAATGAATTCAAATTAATTCAGTGTTACCTTCTTAAGGCCTCAAACAGTCTGACAGGTTATATCTGAGAGATGCAGCACGCCGTATTCCTTTGCAAATATAGGGGCTGCTCTACTTCGTATTATTAAGACACAAAATGGTAAGATTTTTAAGCAAAATAAAGTTGCAACTGGGTATTCCAGAGAGTGTTTTTGAATTTAGGGATGTCTGCCTGGAAGAATGAGCCCTTAACTCTGACATTTAGTCCACAGAGTCAGGTGTCTGCAAAAGATGGTAATAACTCTGACAGCTCAACCTGCTTTTTAAATGGTAATGCATACACTCTAAACTTCACCACCTCTTTACTTTGAGTTTACTTAAATGTAATAATGTAGATAATGATGGTGATTGCTTAACAGGAAAACAAGCAATTGAGATTTCTGAGTCAAATTAAAATCGCAGCTAGGAGTAAGTATAGGTGGATAGTTTCAAAATGGTCATATACTTGTTTTAGTGTTTTCTGGTTAAGAAGTGCTGTGCTCTTTATTTATAAAATAGTTACTATATACCTATGCAAGTGGTTTCGTGGTCTGGTGTTGAATACAGCACTGCACAGAAGAAACAGTTAAAACAAGGCATTATGAATATTCCAAAAATAATGAAATTCAATATAATATGGATAGCCTCTCAAACTGCTCATGCTGTAAGTAAAAGGATAATGCTAGCACTCGTGGTAGAGGGAAAGTTCATCTTGTCTGAGAGGTGTGAGTCATGTCAGACACTTGTAGAGAATTTGGTAGCAGAGTAAATGTTTGTGAACTAGACCGTGTGCCTTTTTGTACTCTTTCTACTGGCTTCAAGTGCTTTCACTGTATCTTGCAACTAGAAAAGTCACTAGACTGTCTGGCTCGCTGCAAGCAGAACAATCTCATATATATATTTGTGGAAACAAAGTCTGTTGTGCTCAAGTGCTTTAAGAAGGAAAAAACAACAAAAAAAAACTTCCTGTTTTTTTTTTTCTTTCCCCAAAGCTATTCAAGCTTTGTCTCAGCTCTGCCAATCTGTCACTGCAGCTGTCAGTATGATCCCTTTTCTTCAAAGCACAGAGATGGCTCAGCTGAAAACACCGCTTCTAGACAAGGGCAGGAAAAAGGTCTGTGCAGGGAGCAGTACTTACAAGGCTGACAGCCTGCATGGTATATTGTCAGCATAATATAATACTTAAGGTATAGGTAAGGATTAGGTAAGGATTAGAGCAGAAAGGAAAGTGCATGAGGAATGGGGAAAACAGGCTCACTCAATTCACTGCACTCAGTACAATCCCTTCTTTTGGTGATTGGTTTGGATTTATTTTGAAGTTGCAGAATTGTGAACACGTTCACAAAGGCCTCTTCCCATCTTTAAAATCTGATTGCAAACTCTGGGAGCCCTCAGTATTCTACCTGACTTAAAAGAGGGCTATCTCTTTCTTGAACTAATTACTACTGGTTTGAATTCATCCTTCAAGTTAGGCAATTAGACATGTAAAATTTTAAACCTCCCTACATAGAGATAGATTATTTAGTTCTCACCAACCAACATCTCTCTTAAAACTCTGACTAAATTAAGCCAGTTTTGCTAGAGTTAATAAATATCTTGGTTAAGACTGCAGAGCAGGTCAAAGGGCAGAGATAGGAATAAAGTCATTATCTTTGTCTTCCAGAGAGCCATTTATTCTTCTGACCCAGTCTCAAACCTAGATAGATAGTTTATATATGTGTGGTTATATAGATTGTGGGTATTATAGATTAGAGGCAGTGCTGTCTCAAAGAAACAGTGGGCAGAGATTCTCGAGAGAATCTAAACATTTTTTTGCATGCATTTGCTAATTTATGCACAACTGGAAGTATTCCTGATGAGCTGATGAACTGCTGTGATAGATTTGTCAATGATCTCTATAAGAAGCGTGCAGATATCTGGGCATCTTTTTTAAGAATTTGGTGAATCAGTGCATGTGATGTGTTTTTAAGTCAGCATAGACACATCATACTGAAAGGTAAAATCCTTCTGACTCCTTGTTGCTACTGATCTTCTCTTGACCTATCCATTGAGTAACCTCACTGTGACTGCAGGACTATTTTGATGCTCTTGCGTACTCCATAGCTAGCACTATATTCAGGGCTCTCTCCAGTAACAGCAAACTGTCTTCTTAATTCTGCGTGATTAAAGCCTCCTACTTTTGTTTGCATGAGCAACAAACAGGACACAACTAATAAAATCATCTCCATTTCCTGCACTTAAATGCAGTGTTGTAGCTCAGGAGGTCAGTGTTCTTCAAATTACCATATGTTAGAGAGACTGGAGCAAAATGTTTCAATTAAATCAGTTTTCCCAGAAAAAAAAAACAACAAAGCAAAACAACAAATCACCACACAGACATGCACACATAGGAACAGGAGGAACACAGAAAAGGAAAATGAACTGATGATATCAGTTGTGAGTGAATGGTTATCGTCACTCTATCCATCTGAAACAATCGGTCTATAAATCTCATGACCATCTGTCTGATCAGGATGAGTGCTACAGTAGCAGAAAATTGTCAGTTTGATAGTTAAGTTCAACTCTTCCAATCAGTAACAATACAATAAGCACTGTGTTAAAACGAACCCTTGAAGATATTTTTGCTTGAAAGCCAATTCTTTAAAGGCTCTGTAGGAAGTCTAGGCAGGGAAGGATCACCCTATTCAAAGGAGCAACTGAAGTGCTCAGACTTTTGCTGTGGAAGGGGTGATGGGCTAAGTGAGAAGCTGGAGGTCAGGATTAGGAGGAAGCTAACAAATGGAAACAGCCCAGTGAGTGCCTCCAGGAAGCCTTGTCAAGGCTCATGAAGGACAGAGGGAGGTGATTCCAAAGAGGGAGGTCAATTTACAAGGGGTAAGTTGTGCCTTGCCAACCTGACAGCTTTCTGTGATGTGATGACTAGTTCTGTGGATGATGGGAAATTGGTAGGTGTAATTTGCCTTGATTTTAGCAATGCTTTCGGCACAAATTCTCAGTTTTGCAGCCAAATGAGAGAGACAGTGAATGGATGGATGGATGTACTAGAAGGTGAGTGGGACGCTGGCTAGACCACCAGACCCAAAGGGTAGTAGTCAGCAATTCAAAGTACAGTAGTAACTGCTGGCACATTACTTATGGTGTTTCTACAGAGTTGATATTGTTGCTAATGATGTTTAACATCTTAATTAATAATCAGAATGATTAGGTAGAGTGCACAGTCAGCAAGGTGTTAGATAACACCAGACTGGACAGAGCAGGTGGTACATTGGACAGCTGCTGTTCAGAGGGATCTCAATAGGCAGGAGAAATGGGCTGAGAGTAACCACACAAAGTTCCTGCACCAGGACAGAATAAAAGATTCAGCAGTCCCAGCCTGTCACAATCCAGCTAGGCAGCAGCTTTGCAGAGTGGAGAGCAAGTTGCACATGAGCCAGCCATGTGCCCTTGCAGTGGTGAAGGCTAGCAGCAAACTGGGCTGCACTAATAACAGCCTAGGCATCAGTCTGAGGGACATCTACTCATCATCAGTGAGTCTGCATTGAGAGTACTGTGTCCAGTTCTAGGTTCCCCAGTATGCCAAAGAGTGTTGGGTGGAGGATAACAAACACTGGCTGGGTCTGGTACACAGAGCATTCAGGAAAAGAAAGAGCTCACTTTGTTCAGCTTAGAGAAGAAGAGGCTGTGGGAAGAATCTAGATGCATTAAGGGAATTCGAATTAGATATAAGAGAAACCTTTTCTCAGTGAGAGTCGTATAGCACTGCAACAGGGATCCAGCAAGGCTGTGAAGGTCCTTCTGAAAGCAACTGCAACTGATATTGTGAAAGATATGTGGGTTCTGCTTGTACTTGTAAGAGGAAGAAAAGGAATAACTGAGTCTTCAAAAGAAATTCCAAATACCTTAAACATTATTTTTTACAATGTTCACACAATTACTAGTCTCTGATCAAGAAATCTCTTCATCCTGACTTCAGGAAAATCCAATATGGATACAAGGCTTTGCTCCTCAATGGGTTAGAAGCAATTGGTGATAATACGAGAATGCTTTGTAAAATGACTGCTGAAAGACATTTCTTATTTTCATAGATACTATTTTGTGAAGCAGTGGAAAGATGAAAAATAAAAAGAAGATAAAATAAATAGTGTAAAAAAAACCCAGAAAAATCTTTTTCTTCCGGTAGCAAGGGTAGCAGTCGTTAAGTGTATGGAGCTAAATATTAATGTAAGCTAAAACTACAAGTTACCCGGAAGGCCCAGATCACTGCTCGGGTCGGGCTGGGTATCGGTCGGCGGGTGGTGAGCAATTGTATCCTCTCCCCTTGTTATTTCACTAATCATTATTATCATTGGTGGTAGCAGTAGTGGTTTTGTATTATACCTTAGTTGCGGGACTGCTCTTATCTCAACCCGTGGGAGTTACATTCTTCCGATTCTCCTCCCCATCCCTCCGGGAGCGGGGGGAGGAAGGGGGGGAGTGAGCAAGTGGCTGTGTGGTTCTGAGTTACCGGCTGGGCTCAAACCACGACAATAGTGTAAAAAAAACCCAGAAAAATCTTTTTCTTCCGGTAGCAAGGGTAGCAGTCTTTAAGTGTATGGAGCTAAATATTAATATAAGCAAAAACTACAATTCTAAAAAGGAAATCCTTTGTTTAACCGTCAGTAATAATACAGTTATAAATTATTCCGTATGCCTAAAGCTAAAAATATTAAAATCATATGGCCTTCAGCTTTTATCTATCACTCCAGAGTGTCCAGGCATAATGAGGATAGATGGGTATGGGTGTACAATATATTTTCAGATACGAAGCATTTTAATATTAAACTATACCTTACTATGATAACAGATACATGCCATGAATTGTATACACACTAAATTGTATGTATTTCAATTTAGCTTTTATTCACAGGTTACACAGTTGTGTAGAAATAATGGCATTAATCATCAGTCGCTGTCGTAACATAGTTTCTTTGAACACAGAGTCGTCTTTCAGTAACTTCACCAAAACTGGAAAGAAACTGCGATTTTCTGAAAGTATTTGAATTGTTGCAGGAATGTTACGTTTTTAATTTGGGTTGTGTGAACATAGGTTTTGAAATCCTGCAGTAAATACTTGACAATAGAAATATGATCAGTGCTTTTGGTAGTGCTGTAATCACGAGTACCATGCACAAAGAGACCCTGCAGTCTACACAAGTTTAAAGTACAGACAGTCACGCATTGGCAAATATACAATGTGGATAAATAGAACTAATGAGCTCAATAGAATGCCTGAAGAGTCGTTCTTCGGTCAGGCATACAAGAGGTGCCTTCCATCGCTTTTTGTCCTACATTGACTACATGTTGAATCTTTTCCTGAGTCCTTGAACTATCAACAATCCCATCTCAGCAGTCCTGCCCCTGACATTTTACTTATGGTGCATGGCTCTACAATTTCTCACAGCTCTGTGGTTTTCTCCAGTGTCTGAGACAAGATTTTGAGCTGGGTCAAATCAGAGCTCGGCCTAGGGTCACCACTACTGAATCTCAGCATAGAAAGAGGAAGAAGTTAGGGCATTTCAGGTGTCTAGAAAGTAGTCTTTCATCAGTAAGTTAAAGGTCATGTTGGGCAGCTTTATAGACTCACAAATCTTTTTAAACCATCTCTATATTTCAAACTTAACATCAGCTGAGTGTGTATGAACCATAAGAATACATAGCTTTGACATAAATATCCTAGTATGCGTAAAGTATGCATATACTACCTACCTGTGTAATACTGATAAGTTGTGTAAACATAAAATGTTGAGGTTTGTCCTCTGTAAAGATCAGTTTATTGCCTTGGTTTTGCTTAAACACAAAAAAGTGGACTTGTAAGGCAAGGAAAGCTGAAATTCTCACCCCAAGGTCGCCTAATTCTAAGCTGAATGCATCATGGGTTTTTTTGGTTCTACTGAAAAATGAATTACTAGTAGTTATATGTTCAGGATGTGATCCAAAGCCTAATGAAATTGAAGGGAAAGACCATAGTGAGATGTGTTTTGAAGTCTGAGGACCTATTTCCTTCATCCTTAATTGATTGAACAGTACCCAAAGTTACGTGCTGTTGTACAATGTGAATTCAGTGGGAAGACAGGCTTTCAGACTTTTAATTTGATGTATCTTTATGGGCATTTCAATATTAATGAATTTCAGATTTTTTAATTTCTTTTCTCTTTTTCTTTTTTTCCCTTTCAGGCAAGCCCTGCCCCTATAATTGTCAACACAGACACCTTGGACACAATCCCTTATGTAAGTATTAATTTTTTTATTAATATATGGAATTTGTTTCTTTTTCCACAGAAATTCTATTCAGTATTGCATAGAAGCTATAAAAAAAAAAAAAAAAATCTTTCAATTAATCATGTCATTTACAGTTACACAATTCTTTTCTAGCAGGTATCAGGAATGATAATTTCACTCAGATGAGTTATAGCATATTGTATACACATAATTTGTAGTTTAGACTTTAACACATAAACCATAACTTACTAAAACTAACCTTTCTTTGAAAAAAAAAAGTGATTTCATTAAGCCTGTCTTCCTTACAGAAACATAAAGAATTAATAGTTCCTGCTAGAGCATCGTGTACCCTCCTAGTTTATTAAGAACATACCTAGATGCACACTGTAATATTAAAATGGTGCAAACAGCTCTTCATTTGTCCGTCTATGTTCCTGTTGTAGATGAAAGCTCTTCATGATAAATAACAGCACAAACTAGATGACCTCATGTTTTCTTATTAATGTCTCTTCAATTTTATGACTTCTAGGAAAAAAAAAAACAAACCCTATAATAAATGAATGTTCTCACTAGAGTTTTAAAAATCTGCTTTTCAAGCATTTGATATCATTGTCATTTTAGACTGTAAATGCAACTACAGTTGAAGATAAAGGATACAGAGAAAGACAAAGTGAATACATAATAAAGAGAGTAACAGGCTTAGACGTTTGGAGGCAAGAAAAGCAAGTAGTATGAAGCTAACTAGACAGTATCTAATCTTTCTCCTTCCATCTTCTGAGTTATCTTTCTAAAGCTTCTAATTAATGTCTCTCATCTGTCATGTTTATACCAGTGCATAAGCCTAATTATTTATCCACCTATACCTACACCAATCATATTGCTGGGTTCTGTCTTTTAGAAGGATATTGATGAAGAAGTTTAATAGGGGTTGTCCTGGCCAGGAGCAAATTAGAAGAATGATGCTACTGAAAAGTAGAAGAGAAATCCCTTGTTGGGAATTTCAACCATTGGGAAGGGTGGAAAAGTTAAAATTTCTCTGTTCATTCATTTTTATCTGTCTTTCTTAACAGGCTTCCTATCATTTCTGAGTCTCAGTTTTCCTTCCTAACATCAGAATCATCCTCTATGGTCTCACTTTCAATAGGTCTGGCTTCTCGGTTTTAATGAGACATTTTTCACTTAGTGTTCTCTAGATTAACCAAAAGGAACATTGTGAGCCCCAGTTCTCATTTCCAGCACTGGACCTGTGCCCAGCTGCCTTCTGCAGCTACGGTGAAAGAATTCCTAAATACAGATGCGGTTACACTAGTGGCAAGATGTTCAATCATTATGATTTATTCTCATAACACAATCTATCAATACTTCTACACTTTTATTGAACTTTTATACTAGTGTTCCTTTCCCTGAAAAAAAAAGGACAAATGACCGAGCACATCCAAAAGATATATTGACAATAGACTGAAAAGTGCCTGTGGGCTGTTTCAGTCTCCAACACATGATGTGAACTAGATAAATAAACAGAAGGTGCTTGTTGTAAAAATAGACAATTCTGAATCAGTCACCTTGCTTTTACCCAGTGCATGGGAAGAATTATGTCCCTTGGATATGGGACACGGCAGCACTACCAAAGTGGGGCTTATTTAGACTAGCCAATAAGAAATGTCAAGATGAAGCATATCTGCTGAGCCTAGGCCACCACAGTGCCCCACAGAACATAGGGCCTTTGCTATAAATAGACCTTGCTTTCTGATCAGGATTTTTATGCTTCAATTCCATCCAGAATGAGACAGAGAGACAACCATATGGACAAATGACCTCTCTCTCCAACCTGATATTTGGGATAGTGGGCTGTGGGGTTTTTTGGGAGACCTGTGTTTTCTTTCTTCCTCCCACGACTAGTTCAGTTTAGTTCTGTTTGGTTTCATTTTATGGTATTTCATCTGCTAGGAAGGTGCTGTAGTCACTGGGCTAGATAAATGTTTGCTAGTGTGTGCATCCCCTCCTGGGCCAGTGAACCTTTCAAGAACAGGTTTATGGTCAGCATGTGGTGGATTGGCTGTGGCCAGTAGCCAAATACTCTTCTCACTCCCCTCTCCTGTGGGTCAAGGAGAAAATGGAAGATAAAAAGCGTTGTGTGTTGAGATAATGACAGTAAAACAGGGAAAGCAAAAGTTGCACAAGCAGGCAAAGCAGATTAAGGAATTCATTTACTACTTTCCATCGGCAGGCAGATGTTTAGCCATTTCCTGGAAAGCAAGACTTCATCACGTGGAGCAGTTACTTGGGAAGACAAATGCCATAGCAATGAATGACCCCTGCTTCTTCCTCCTTTCCCTGAGCTTTTATTGCCTTGATGCTGTGCAAGCTCTGTTCAGCAACAGCCAAAACACTGGTGTGTTACGAATGTTGTTTCAGCCACAGATTGAAGCATGGCTCCATAGGGGCTACTGTGAAGAAAATTAACTCCCTCCCAGCCAGACCCAGTACAGACTAGAATACCATGTGGGGCCTATACACAGCCTGTAGCACCATGAGATGTTATGAGGGCTTTGCCTCTCTCTTAAATATTTAGGAAGGCAGAGGACAATGCAGCCATTATATAATTTATATTACAGAAAATATAATGTAGCAGGTATGCCCTAAAATAATTTTTTTCTGGACAGGTCAGTTCAGAGAGATAAAATAAAGCAAGATTAATTATTATTTTGAAACTTGAACCTGAGTCAAGCACCCGCCTTTTCAGCACTGTCAGGACCTCCTGACATGCTTGGAGGAAGGCTGTAAATGCTCAGGGACGTCTCTGGTGAATGTTTAAGTACTCTTAGAGTTAGCTTTCTCATCGTGAAAGCTTCAGAAAGGTACCATTCTTTTCTAGTTACAGCAGAAAAACACATCTAATTTGTCCCCTAATAAGGACCAATTATTTTATGGATCAGAGAATCCAAGTTACAATATTTGGAACTAGATGATCTTAAGGTCCTTTCAACCCTAACTATTCTACGATTGTCTGTCCAAAGCTAAGAGCAGCCATGATATAAGTGGGCATAGAGTACACGATCCTCTCTCGTAACTGCAGCATGTCTAAAACACCCAGAAGTGCTTATCTTCAGGGCTAGAGTCATCTTAGATCCCTGCTGTTCAGCTCCTGTTGTCAAGCCTCAAAGCACACTCAGTCCAGGGAGTCTCCTGTGGCAGGAACAGGCAGAAATTTTTAGATCTTACCAATTAGACCATGTTTCCTAAGATTACATTCTTTTTCTTGTATCCTGTTTTTCTCTAGTCTTAGGTGCTTGCCCTTTAGTTTTTTCATTTGAATGTGCATTCCACATATCTCTGTACCATTTCTAGCTTAACTTGTTAAATAAAATTAAAAGGCAAGTGGATATATATATATCTGCAAGTGATACATCTCATGAAAATTTTTGACATATTAGTTTTTGATTTCTGAATGTTGGGGGTATTTAAGATGCTTTCCATGACAACTGGTTGATGCTGTCCACTCATGTTTTTGCAAAAAATAATGCTGCTTAAAAATATATATACATAATTTTTCTTTTACTAAAATCTATTTTTCTTAAGTAACTGTAGTTTTCATTGTATCTACCATAACAAAGGTAACTAATCCATTTTATGTCATGTAGATCCTATTTTCAAATTTTAAAGACAGGAATAAACATGGATTTGCAAACTTTGGTGAATCAAAATGGTCTCGCTTTTTTCTGACATTACTAGCCACAACTGATCACCTGATAGATCCCTAAACAAGGTCAGGCTATTTTTGGTATTGCTGCATACCAGATGGAGACTTCTCATGATTTTGTTTGGCTGTTGGCTCAACAGCATAAGAAACCTATCTCATTGTTTCGTTTTACCCAGTGTACCCTCAATTCATTTCCATTACAACAACAGCTCTGCTCATCCTCTCTGCCACCTTCCTCCAAATAATCTTGAGTGTTTTCAGCAGAGGGAGGGGGCCTCACAGCAGTGATTACCATTTGCAAAGCACTTTCAAATGTAATTCTTCCACTAGTCCACCAGAGAGAAATTTCCTTTTTCCAGTTGGTATGCAACTGGTAAACTGTGTGCTTTGCCTCATTAACATTCTAATGACTTAAATTCCTGTAATTAAACCTTTTGGTACTGTTGAAATTCTTCAAACCTTCAGCTCAACAGTTTGAAAGAAAAAAATCATCCTGTGAGGGACTGTTTTTCATCAGTATTCTTTTCTTAAATGGAGTAAAAGAAAAGGCCTTATTCTATTATACTGTATTTTATCCCTTATAATTTGGTCCTGCAGAGAATAACAGAAGAAACAGTTAATAAGCTTTGTTTCTAGGTTCAGTGGCTTGAAAACTTTGGCTCACCAAGCTTTAGACGTGGGAATAAATTTGATAGAAAGCTTCGATGGTACAAAACGAATTATTCTGTGGCATTTTAAGCACAATTAAACATTTGTGGGAGTTTGTTTGTTCTCTATTCTTTGGCTGTAAATTTTAGATCTTTTTGTATAATGAGAAGCATTCATTTAATAACACATGAATCATCTCACTTTCTCTGTTGCACAGAATAAGTCTTACTTATTTCTTTTTTAGTTTCCATAATGCTGCATAGTTAAGTTAAAAGTAGCTACAAGGCTGGCTTTGCTGCATCACTTTAAGAAATTGATGGAAACCTTCCTATATATTTTATAATGGAATTTAGTTTTCCTTTCAGTTAGCTAAACATTAATGTAAGATCACTCAGGTACCATGGTAGTTACTTTCCTCCCATCTTCTCACAGTGATAAGATCTATGTACTTCATTCTCCTTTAGGTCCTAATGAATTCCTTGTATTTCTTCAGTGTCACATTGTTCTTCAAAATTATTATTGTTGTTGTAATTATTATTATTATGAGTTATTGTTATTGCTATTTTATTACTGGTTTGCTTTGCTAATTGTGCTGCCAATGCTGAGTTCTGTGCAGTCACACTTACGTTGTTTCCTAAAGAAGTGATTTTTAAACTACTCAGGTTATGTTTTTGTGAGCTGTAATCAAACATTTAGATTGTTTTACACATGCCTGAGTGTGGCCACACAGATGGCTGTGCAGCTGTTCTGGTGCATCTCTGCTTAGGGACACTGGGAACTCAGATCCTTTCTGGACCATGGCAGTTGCTCTGTTACAACTCCTGCACAGGCAAGTGTGAGGCTATGATGATGCCTCCTCCTAGAGAAATTGTCACATTATGGTCCCGATGAGTGGTGTGTGCAGTGGATGGGGAACTGGCTGAGTGGCTGCATCAAGAGGGTGGTGGTAAATGGCTCCTTTTCCATCTGATGTCCTGTCACCAGTGAGGTCCCCCCAGGGATCAATATTGGGCCCAACACAGTTTAATATCTTTATAAGAGATCTGGAAGATGGGATCAAGCCCACCCTGACCAAGTTTGCTAACAATACCAAACTGAGTGGGGGACACTTTGGAAGGAAGAGCCACCCTGCAGGATGACCTGGATAGGCTGGAAGAGTGGGCTAACAAGAACTTTATGAAGTTCAACAAGCACAAGTATAAGGCCTTATGTCTGGGCAAACACAATCCAAGAGTGGAGCACGGGCTGGGATCTCCCTGTCTGAAGAGCAGCTCTGTGGAAACAGGCCTGTGGGTCCTGGTGGACAACAAGCTCAATAGGAGTGAACACAATGCTGCGGCAAAGAAAGCCAACAGGATGCTGGGCTACATCAACAAGGGCATCATCAGCACAGATAAAGTCACCATCCCACTCTACTCAGTAGAGTGTCAGGCCACGCCTGGAATACTGTGTTCAGTTTTGTGCCCACTATACAAAAAAGATGTGGACAGTCTGGAGAGGGTCCAGAGAAGGGCCACAAAGATGATCCAAGGACTGGGAAGCCTAAGAAAAGTCTGAGACAGCTGGGTTTGTTCAGCCTTGAGAAAACAAGGATCAGGGGAGACCTTATCACTATGTTCCAGTATTTAAAGGGTGGCTACAAAGAAGATGGAGACTCCCTTATTACAAGGAGTCACATGGAAAAGACAAGGGGCGAGGGGCAGAAGTTACTCCTGGGCAGATTCCCTCTGGACACAAGAGGAAAATATTTCCCAATGAGAACAATCAGATCTCGCCAGGGCAGTGGTGGGCTCCCCAACGTTAGATAATTTTAAGATTCACTTGGACAGGATGCTGGGACATCTAGTCCAGACTGTGCTTTTGCCAAGGAAGTTTGAACTAGATAATGCTTGAGGTCCCTTCCAATCTGGTATTCTGTGATTCTATGAATCAGCTTTTTCCTCTGTAATCCTAGTCAGCCAGTGCACCTGGATTTAGTACCTTAGAAGGAAGTACATAAAAATTTAAACAAAGGCTGCATGGAAAAATAATGTCTTTCTATTCTGATCTCTCAGATGGAGTCATGCACTGTAGTTACATCTAACCATAAAAAGAATGGGGAAAATATACCCGTCAGTACTCTGAAGGCTTTTATTGGATAAAGAGATTCAGAGCAGCCCTGCAGAAAAGGACTTGGGGGTGTTGGTTGACGAGAAGCTTAACATGAGCCGGCAGTGTGCGCTTGCAGCCCAGAAAGCCAACCGTATCCTGGGCTGCATCAAAAGAAGCGTGACCAGCAGGTCGAAGGAGGTGATCCTGCCCCTCTACTCTGCTCTTGTGAGACCTCACTTGGAGTACTGCGTACAGTTCTGGTGTCCTCAACATAAAAAGGACATGGAGCTGTTGGAGCAAGTCCAGAGGAGGGCCACGAGGATGATAAGAGGGCTGGAGCACCTCCCATATGAAGACAGGCTGAGAAAGTTGGGGCTGTTCAGCCTGGAGAAGAGAAGGCTGCGTGGTGACCTCATAGCAGCCTTCCAGTATCTGAAGGGGGTCTACAAGGATGCTGGGGAGGGACTCTTCCTTAGGGACTGTAGTGGTAGGACAAGGGGTAATGGGTTCAAACTTCAACAGAGGAAGTTTAGATTAGATATAAGGAAGAAGTTCTTTACAGTGAGGATGGTGAAGCACTGGAATGGGTTGCCCAGGGAGGTTGTGGATGCTCCATCCCTGGCGGTGTTCAAGGCCAGGTTGGACAGAGCCTTGAGCCACATGGTTTAGGGCAAGGTGTCCCTGCCCATGGCAGGGGGGTTGGAACTAGATGATCTTAAGGTCCTTTCCAACCCTTACGATTCTATGATTCTATGATTCTATGATTCTAATATGAATGTAGGTGCAGCCTATTTTCCCATTGGTTTATCTTCAGAATAAATGTATTGCTTTTAATTAGTTTCATCATAGTCTTGAAAGTCAGTTCGCACATCTTATTATCTTGAATGACTCTTATGTTTTCCAGATTGCTAAACACCAGTTTTGTTTCTTTGTAGTTTATACTCATCTTTAAGTCTGTCGGTTAACGTGGACTACAATGGGAAAGCTAAATCTTATAGAGCTCTAGTGCTAGTTTTTAAAAGCTGCATTGGCGTGGCTTGGCTTCTTAGTTTTGGCCCTTGAATTGCATCAAAGCAACATTGTTTGCCGTGGCAATCGCTGCTGTGTTCTGCTGCATGTCATTGTTTCTGTACTGGAAACAATGGGAGATTTTATACATATATATATACACACACATATATATATAATAGCAGTATTGACAAGATTGATCTAAATCATGTTTATAAAATATTTTGAAACCATTAGTGATGTCAGAAAACAATTCCCCTTAACCATACAGAAATAGAAAACGCTTCATCCTGCCATCTGATGATTTAAATGGATTGATGATGATGGATAGTAGAAAATTATATTGTTGCTGTCCAAAACACAAAGCAAAAGTACAGAATGGATCTTATGAATCTGATTTATTTTGCCTCTATTTCATATCCATTTTTATTCTACCTGAAAATCAATATACTTCAAACCTCTTCTTTTAAAATTTACTGTTTTGGAAAGAAACACAAAAGGGGCCAAAGTGATTTTGACGTAAAAATTTAATTGTTTTTACTGCATTTCTCTGTTAAACTCTGGATGCAATTTTGAATATTTAAGCCTCATCAAAGACATAATTTTTAACTAGGAGAAAAAGCAACTCTTTAAATAAAATAACTTCATATTTGGAGGAATTTCTTCTATTTTTCTCAGAAATGAGCACTGCTTTCTGTATTTGAGTGCTATATATCATATTACATAATCAGAAGAAAACCTTCATTGTGTCTGGATGTTAAGTAGAAATATCAACATCCTGTCAATCCAACAAGTAAAGGCATCTCTTGGTCACGTATTTAATTACTCCTTCACATTTCTATTCCGCAAATCTATAATACTTTCTGTTTTCAGTTGCTGGTGAATAACCCTGGCCTTTAAATTCAATCAAGAAGTTCTTTCTGTGGACGTTTGTTTGAAATATTGCCATTAGCAGAGTGGGAGAGAGGAGCTTATTGTACTATAACGAGAGCACATCCTACACTTGTCTGTGTCCCTCTGCTTCAGGTGGACACAGCATAGGAAAGGTGTAACGCCTCATACTTTTTGGATTTGGATTACTACAGCGCACATACTTCAGCATTTTGATTGAGATCATGGGTGTGCTTGAGAAGCAAATTCCCTGCATTTAGCAATCTTTAATTCACACACCAGAGCTTACAAAGTAGAATTTCTCTTAAGAAACTAAACTTGACAACAGGCTTCTAGATGCCCTCTACCCACTATCAGGCAGTCAGTCCTTTGGGTGGCACTGAAATAATCCCCCTGAATGAGGTTCTGTGCTTTGCTTTTGCAAAATCTGTTACTATTGGGCCACTCTTCTTGTAGCTTTTGCTGTGGGGAAGGCACTACTTTATGTTTTTTTTATCACTCTGAGAAAAATCATAGATGTTTTTGTGGGTGCAGGAGGGGTATGTGTGCATACCCTCTATGCCCATGTATACTTCATTTTTAATTCATCCAAGATAATTTGTCCATGAGATTGGTATGTGCTGGCACATACCTATTTATGTCTAATGGACATAAAGTCTATTAGAGTTGTTTGAAGCACTTGGAGATTTCAGTCAGCATAGAATTGCATTGCCCAAATTGAACTAAATTAAATGTGCTTTGAATTTGGTTTTGTCTTGCTGTCCCTAACCTTGACTTAGCTTTTGCTTTTGTTTTTGTGTCATTTTTGATATATTACACTACAGACCCACAGTTAATGTTACTGAATTTTGTAGTAGTAAGCTAAAATCAGCAGGGTCTGTGGGCTTGCAAGGATCCAGTGGCAAACATAACTTCTTGAAGTTATGCTTCTATAGTATAATGCATGGTCTGAAGCCATCAAAACCACTGTCTTCCATAAATATTTCTATTCAGTTTAGGTTTTATTCTGTTGCATAAAAGGCTTAATTGGGATATATAGTTAAGAAGTTGGTAAAGCTCTTCAAGTACACAAAACTACTTTAGCATAGTGACAGCTTTATTCTGAATTACTTTGTCATGAAGTTGCAGTTCTGAACTGAATTGGAAAGCATAGCATAAAGAGTACAAATGAATATGTATCTATTGACTTCATTTCTTTGTGATTTGAGACAGGGCCAAATGTAGGTAGATTTCATTGTTTTAGGAAGGTGTAGATCTTAACTGAAAGCTGTTGTCAGAAGTGAAGGAAGAGTTAGCACAGATGTCATTCTCTTAATAGTTTTAATTATACAAAAGGCAGAAAGAGCTTTCCTGTTCCATAAGACCTCATTTTGAGGACTTCAGACATTAGTTAGGCAAAATTTAGAGTGCTCTTGTCAAAGATAGACATATTCCTTTGACCTTGGATAACCTAAGAAGGAAAGAGAAAGGAACTGCTCAGTATTAAAGAGAAAACTTCTTTTGATGAAAAGCGGAAAAGAAAAATATTGGTTTAATGTCTCATTGGAAATGGAAGGGCTTAATTTCTCTGATGCTTCAGTCCTTTAAGATGAGCTGTATCTGAAATTCATTTTATGAGAACCCTCCTTTGTAATTTTAAGAGTATTTATTTTTTATGTCTAGAATTGATTGATGCTTTTCTTTGCTTTGCTAGCTTTTAAAGTTCAGCCAAGGCAAGGTTGTTATCCTGGCAGTACATAATGCAACATTAGTAATAACATTGGAAAGAAAAGATTTCCTTCCTTTATAAACTTTTATGCATTGCTCTTAGCATTATCCATTGTGGTTTTTATAGGAGGGGTTTTTCACATTATTTATGTTAAATTCTAGAATAGCTGCAGTGTGTTTTTACTCTTTTCCTACAGCAATATAAATAAATTTTGCTTTAATAAAAATGCAAAATCAACTATTTAAATTCTTTAATTTCTCCCTATTGTTAGCCAGGGATAAGCTGATCCATGCTGTAAAATTAACACACCTTCAGCACAGTTTCAGGAATATTCATCAGGGTCTGTAGTGATACGACAAGGGGTAACGGGTTTAAACTTAAACAAGGGAAGTTCAGGTTAGATAGAAGGAAGAAGTTCTTTACTGTGAGGGTGCTGAGGCCCTGGAACAGGTTGCCCAAAGAAGTGGTAAATGCTTCATCCCTGGCAGTGTTCAAGGCCAGGCTGGACAGAGCCTTGGGTGACATTGTCTAGGGTGAGGTGTCCCTGCCCATGGGGGTTGGAACTGGATGATCTTAAGGTCCTTTCCAACCCAAACCATTCTGTGATTCTATGATATTCTGAAGCAAAGTCCCCACTGTTGCAAGCTGTGAGTGTTTTAGAATGTGACTCATTTCTAACCCACATTTTACAAAGTAAAAACCCGTGCTACTTTTAATGCAGTGATTTGGTGGATCAGCCTCAATGGTAAGTTAAGTTTTTAACCAGTGTTTAGATGACCTAGCTTTCTGCATATAGTAGCAAATCCAAATATATCATAGATACCTGTTTTTCTGATCTTAAAAATTCCACCTTTCATAATTCTCTATACAGGACTGACTTAGTTTGAGGATAATAGATGTTAAAGAAGCCTACATGAGATAAATTTACACTCTGTAGAGATTATTAATGAAAAGAAATGACAACTGAAGGGTTTTTTTTTTTCTATATCTTACATTAACATATTCAATCAGCTGTCAAGTGATTTTTGCCTGTAAATTGTTCTGCATAAAGATGGCAACAGTTTAAAACTTTGGATTCTTTTTAGTCATAACTTATTTATGCTGAATATGTGATGGTTTATGCTATCTGGGCAAAAAACTTCACTGCATTTTGGCAAGTGCGATTGTTTCATTCTTTACCCAGCTTAATTGGGCAGTAGTGTGGTCATAACAAAAGTAATCTTGTATGATGTCCAAATCCAGGACTTAGACTTTGCAAAGGTGACAGAAAGGTGAGCACAGAACGCTGGGTTTATCTTGAAACTATTGAGCTATAATAACTTTTCAAATGACGTGCAGACTACAAGGTTGATTAATCACTTTGATTAAACCATCATCTTTCTCTTTAGTAGAAGCAGATTGCTGTTATCTTAATAGTGCTCTTTCTTACTCTATAAATTGGAAAAGTTTCCAAATCTCCATATGACCTCTTGTTATTCCCCCAGAGGACAAATGTAATTTGCAGCTGGTGCTTTCAATACTGTTTCATTTCTTTTCGTAGGCATTGTGTATTACTTTGAGGTTTGTTTGCAAAATAAGTCAGAGAAGTGCTCCTCTTTCGTTCTCCAGGCATTTGATTTTCATGTAGAGGGAGACAAATATATTCTAATTTATGAAACATTGTCTCATATATCTTGACATTGTTGAAAGATGTCCATCTTTCTTTCAAACTAGGGACCAATCTCCAGGAGCCATTCTCATGACTTAAGGAGCCTGATCTCATCAGTGACACAGGTTGGTCTTTAGTCAGGACTGGACACCCCCATTCCAATTACATGTCTCAATGAACCTTATTTCTATATGCAGATTTATTAGAGGAAAACAAATTATATTTGACTTTCTACCCAGTTTTTGAATTTTACATCTTTTTTATTTTTATTTTTTGCCGTACCTAAAACCTGGTTATATTTTGCAGGCATTCCCCTGCTTTATTCAAGTTAAAGCTTTAATGTTTTATAGTTTGCCATCATATACGCTTTGAGCAGTTTCTTATTTCCAATTCTCTTTCTAGACATTGTTCTTTCCGTGCCAATTCTTAGTGAAGAATGGCTCAAAAAGATTATGAGAATAGCTTTCCCTCTCATATTTTTAATCTTTCTGCTTTGGTGGAAATATGAACATGAGCCTGCAAAGCTAAACTATTTTTTCTGCTTCACCTTGCATTGTGTTGTAGTCTGTGATAGCAAAACCCAGTATATTTGTAATACCTGTGCATGAATTATTACAAAATGTTAGGGGGTTGGTGAATTTGGTAGCCTGACAGAGGTGAGGCTGCTACAACTCCATGCTGCAATGTCCAACCAATATTCCCAGTAAGCAAGTACACAAACAGGACAGATATACATGTGTACACATGGCTGAACAGAACAGCACAGACACAATCAGCACTCACACAAACAAAAGTACCACCAGTGGCCTCATCATGTCCCCCTCTCCCATCTCTATATATACATATATCTGGATAGTGTGAGAACTGCCAGTAGCTGCATTTAGACAGTCAACTCAGTAAAGCTGGCCCCATACCTTTGCTGTCCCAAATGCTGGCACCTTGGGTGTGCATGCCCTTGAGGCTGCAACCCTCCTCCAGCTGCTGGTACAGACCCCTGTGCACTCACCAACACACACATGCACACTGTGAGTCTCTCTAGTAACTGACCTTAAACACACAGTCCATCCAGTAGCTGGCCTTGGATCCTTGCTTTTCCCCCTGCACATACACAAGAATGGGTTTCTCAGTCAAACCCTGGATATTAAAGTCTCTTGGGCAGTTGTCATGGAGCCAAGATGCTCATTCCCTGCATCCCACAGGGTGTTCCACCACCGTGCAAGACTGTAAGGTGCTCTCCAGTTGACCCCTGGTGCTGGGTGTCACCTTAGCCCATGAAACTGAGGTTTCTCTGGGGAGGGACAGGTCTCAGACAGGATTATGGGGCTTCCCCCACTTGCTCTTGAGCCTCTGTGCCTATGCATATGCACCTTTGGTGGGCTGATGGCTCCTGTGACAAGCCTAGGAGCAGCCAGGCAGGGTGTTATTTGGGCTCCTTCACCTGCCATTGACTCCATATGTTCCTTTCTGGGGGTGCAGATGAGCTTTTGTCACATACCCTAGCACACATTCCAAATACAGGATGAGGGAGAAAAAAAATTAATCCTGAAAATTAACACTTCTGTGGAGCAAAGATGTTAGAACATGTATAGTGTAGTAAAGCCCAGGAGTGGCTGTTTAGTGGCCTTGTAGATATTAGAGAATTTGATGTCCAGGAGATATGCACAAATCTACCTATGATGATCACTGACCACAAACCTTATTGCATACTTTTGAAGTAAGAACCAGAATATTTTCCACATCTCTCCTGCCAAATAATTTACAGTTTAGATGTGGGAATCATACGTTTGATTATGTCAGGATACCTACAGAGAACATACCAAAAATACTTCATATAATTGGTAAATTATGCTCTACCTCTGAAAGTAGATGCAATACTTGACATTTTAAAGTAGTATTGTATATCATTAAACATTTTCAAAGGATTTCTGTGTTGCAGTAGCGCATTTTAGTGTATTAAAAACATGCTTAGAATATTTTTCCTGCCATGGGTTTTCTCCCAACACTACTTTCTTCATCTGAGGGAGCTTATTGTGCAGTGCAAGCTTTTTGTGCATGCTCTAAAGAGCATTATGCATCAGCATTTTTCTTGAGCTTTCTTTTGCCTTTTCCTTAGTGCTTCAGTGAAGCAGCTCTGCTGTTGCATGCAGTTAATAGATAACTTTAAAAGCATATTTTTTTTTTTTTTAGAATACTATGGAAATACATAAAAGTTACTTGAAAAGTAACATTCAGGCTCACCTTTCAAAATTGTATCTTTGTATCAGAAATGAAACTGAAGGTGGATGAAGGTGATTTTTTCCTCTCTCCTTAAATCTAAGTTGAAAAATTTTTTATGAAAAAAACATGAAATTTCTCTCAAACTGATGCAAAACAGTTTTTCCTACCAAGAAAGCTGAGAACATTTGGGACAATTTGCTGAATTTTGGCTAGGCTTAGATTGTGACCGGTGATGATCGATCGTGCTGTATTAACTGCTTCTCAGGGTGTGTGCTGTTAACCCCTGTGAACAACAGCTACATCAATTTTCTTTCCCCGAGCTTCTGAGGAGGAGCAGAAACCATTTTGATTTTGTTTTAGCCATTCAGATTGTCTTTCTTTTTTTTTTTCCTGCAGCAAAATTAATTAGGCATGAGGGAGCTGTTCTGCTATGCTTTCAGCTGTAGAGCGCAGAGGACTGTGGCTCCCTGCCCATACATACACTAAAGAGTCTTCCAAGATTTTAAAAGAAATCGCGAACCTTTCTGCTGCAGTAAAAATACTTGCAAAGCAAGTGATTCATGCATAAAAAACTTTTCCTGTGCAATACATTAATATTTGTTTATAAAATTACTTATACCTTATTATGTGAATAATCCTTATTACTCATTTTTATCATTTGTGCAATTATTTTCTTTACCTTTTCAGGTCTGCTCCCTCCTGCAGGTGTAAGTACATCCACAGATGAATAAATGTAACATCAGTTACACTAGTACAAACCCAGTGACACCAATGGGGTTGCACCAGTGTTACTGAGAGTACAGTTTAGCCTTCAGTACTTGTGCTAGTTAACACGTGAGAAGAAAAGATCCCAAAATAATTCATTGATTGTGGTTTCTTCAAAAGCAATAGGGTCAGAGGGCAGTGAAGAGTATTAACTCTCAAAGGTAAACAAAGATACTGGGAGATAATTTTAGGCATAAAAATATGTCAGAGTACATTTTCATTTAACAAACTGCAAGAAAATAGATTGTGTTGGTTGTATATTTATTATTATTATTTATTATTATTACTGAGGAAATGGGGCATGCTCATTATAAATGTTATACATTTCATTATATGATTGCTACATGAACATGTCACAGATATCAAAGAATGAAGTAAATTATTTCTATTATTTCCTTGCCTAAAATGTTGCCAGTTAGTATGCTATTGATTTCTCCCTAGAACTGAGAGAAAAATTTATCTTAAGTGTTTAAATGAATCAAACAACCCAGTTATGTATTAATTTCTGCCTTTTAAACACTCTAACTACAGCTACCAACCTTTTAAATAAAATTACGCAAATTATAGTATTAAACATTATTAAAATAACCTTGTAGTTCCCAAGCTACAAGTACTTTATAATCTTTGTTGATGAAATAAGGTCAATCAAGCAACAGCAATTTTCCATTTTTATGTAACTTGTGCACAGAGTGAAATATTGCACAGGAAAATCATTTCTAGAAATGGATGAACCATTCAGACTGCTGAAAAGTTTGATGGATTTTCTTCTACAGCTGAAATGGACCAGAGATATAGGAACCTGACAAATGGAGTGTTTATGATAACTCATATGTTAGGGTGTCAGCAGTGGCAGAAGCACAGAAGAAAATGAAAGGCAGAGTGAGTGCAAACTTCTGCAGCCGTTTAGTAAATGACCTGAATTGCATAAGAAAGAATGTAATTCAGTGGAAAGAAATTACTGTATCTAGTTCTCTGGAATGCACTGTTTCAAATTCCTGCACTGATCTATCTTACAGATTTAAGATACAGGAATATAACCAATTTTACATTTTACAAAATAATTTTTTAAGGATGCAGATCCTAAAAGTCAAAGCATCTCTATATAATCAGTGGGCAGACAGGTTCATTGAATGGCAATTCAAACTGAAGACTAAGGCACACGGCATAAATCACCTCCACTTGATTCCTCTCTCTAGTGCCTGTAAAAAAAAAGCCTAGACGACTCCTTAATTCAGATTTCTACCTGTTAGATAGCTAACATGATGGCATATGAATTTCTCTTAGCGTAAGGTAGAAGGCTGTAAGCACAAAAGCTGAAATTTGCATTCTTCTTCTTTCGTTGATATTAATTTTGTACAACTTGGAGGTGCTAGCCTAAACAGAATTCATGCGTGGATATCATTTAATTTCCGCTTACTGTGAACCTCATTTGAAATCATGACCTCTGCTTTAATCTGCACAATGGATTATGCTTATGAGAGTGGGAATTTTGTGATGGGTCTGAATTAAATATATCAAGTGCTTACACTTGCAAACAGATAGGCGCTTTTCTTATGTGGTGTATATGGGAGAAGGTCATGTTAAAAGTTTAGCTGGAAAAGATGAGAAGCTGGAAAGCTAATCACGAATAATCCTTTAGATGAAGTGGGGTTAGATAAAGTGCTCAATTCGGTATGTGTGCATCTGATTGTGAGAGAAAAAGAACAGATTTGGAGGTAGCAAGAAGGAAGAAACAAAAAACATGAAAAGAACAAAAATCAAAGAAATCAGTGGAGGCTGAGGTGAAGACATAAGAAGTTGTGATTAGAGGTAGGGTATGGTGATTCACAATAGATACAGAAAACATTATTTTGCTCTGAACGAGATTTGAGATATGAGGTAAGGTAAGATAAAATTAGGGATTTGGGAATCAACCAGAGAACAGTGATAATGGTTACGTGCTAAATGCGTATTTCTCCAAGAGAATGAAAGCAAGAAAACCCAGAAAGGGGAGAAAAAACAGTGAGGGAGGAAAAAAGAGAGGAAAGGATTAATATGGTACATAAACAGTGAAGAAGGCTGACTAAAAATCAAGACCTGGAAAAGGATATAGGAGACATCCAAGAAGAAAAGAATGATCAAAAAAAGTACTCTTTGAGCAGGGTACAAGTTGCTTGTGAATGTGCTGCAGACCTTTACAGGCATTGACCAAGAGCTGGATTTGGCTTCTTGGAGCTTTGCTAATTGTGTGATGAGGGTGATATTTTCCCTAAAGGATGTACAATGGCTGGTGGTTGAGCTCTCTGTAGGTTCTACAAATCAATTGCACACGTACTATAAGACCTATTCCTGATCAAGTATAAATTTCTTTCAAAACCATATGGTCTTTCACTCTGCATTCTTCATACCAGAACAGTTATATTATGACAAGAAGGTTTTCGGTTATGGTAACTTTTCATTCAAAGAGCTTAATATATTGTCCTAGTTTCCTAAAGGCAATATGGATGATAATAAGGAAGTGTGCTTAGTTACACACTGTGATTAAAAATAGATGTGGCCTATCTGTATAAAAAAATCAAAGAATCATAGAACAGGAAAGGACCTTAAGATCACCTAGTTCCAACCCCCCTGCCATGGGCAGGGACACCTCACCCTACACCATGTGGCCCAAGGCTCTGTCCAACCTGGCCTTGAACACTGCCGGGGATGAAGCGTTTACCAGTTCTTTGGGCAGCCTGTTCCAGGGCCTCACCACCCTCACAGTAAAGAACTTCTTCCTTATATCTAACCTGAACTTCCCCTGTTTAAGTTTAAACCCATCACCCCTTGTCCTATCACTACAGTCCCTAAGGAAGAGTCACTTTCCAGCATCCTTGTAGCCCCCTTCAGATACTGGAAGCTGCTATGAGGTCTCCACGCAGCTTCTCTTCTTGAGGCTGAACAGCCCCAACTTTCTCAGCCTGTCTTCATATGGGAGGTGCCCTCATCATCCTCATGGCCTCCTCTGGACTTGCTCCAACAGCTCCATGTCCTCCATGTTGAGGACACCAGAACTGTACTCAATACCCCAAGTGAGGTCTCACGAGGGCAGAGTAGAGGGGCAGGATCACCTCCTTTGACCTGCTGGTCATGCTTCTTTTGATGCAGCCCAGGATACGGTTGGCTTTCTGGGCTGCAAGCGCACACTGCTGGCTCATGTTAAGCTTCTCGTCAACCAACACCCCCAAGTCCTTCTCTGCAGAGCTGCTCTGAATCTCTTCTCTGCCCAACCTGTAGCAGTGCCTGGGATTGCCCCGACCCAGGTGTAGGACCTTACACTTGGCTTGGTTAAACTTCATAAGGTTGGCATCAGCCCACCTCACAAGCGTGTCAAGGTCCCTCTGGATGGCATCCCTTCCCTCCAGCGTATCAACCGAACCACACAGCTTGGTGTTGTCGGCAAACTTCCTGAGGGCGCACTCAATCCCACTGTCCATGTCGCCAACAAAGATGTTGAACAAGACAGGTCCCAACACCGATCCCTGAGGGACACCACTCATTACTGTTTTCCAACTGGACATTGAGCTGTTGACCACAACTCTTTGCGTGCGGTCATCGAGCCAGTTCTTTGTCCACCGAGTGGTCCATCTATCAAATTGATGTCTCTCCAATTTAGAGACCACGATGTCATGTGGGACAGTGTCGAAAGCTTTGCACACGTCCAGGTAGATGATGTCAACTGCTCTGCCGCTGTCCATCAGTTCCGTGGCTCCATCATAGAAGGCCACCAAATTGGTCAGGCAGGATTTCCCCTTAGCTAAGCCATGTTGGCTGTCATCAACGGCCTTGTTGTTTTTCATGTGCCTTAGCATGCTTTCCAGGAGAATCTGCTTCAAGATTTTGCCAGGCACAGAGGTGAGGCTGACTGGTCTGTAGTTCCCCGGGTCTTCCACCTTCCCCTTCTTGAAAATGGGGGTTATATTACCCTTCTTCCAGTCATCGGGAACTTCACCTGACTGCCAGGATTTGTCAAATATGATGGACAGTGGCTTAGCAACTTCATTCGCCAGCTCCTTCAGGACCTGTGGATGGATTTCATCAGGTCCCATGGTCTCGTGCACGTTCAGGTTCTTAAGATGGTCTCAAACCTGATCCTCTCCTACAGTGGGCCTAAGGTCTTCATTCTCACAGTCCCTGCATCTGCCTTCCAAGACTTGGGTGGTGTGGTCAGAGCATTTGCTAGTGAAGACTGAGGTAAAGAAGTCATTAAGAACCTCAGCCTTCTCCAAATCCATGGTAGCCAGTTCTCCCGATAGCTTCCGGAGAGGGCCCACGTTGTCCCTAGTCTGTCTTTTATTTGCTCCGTACCTGTAGAATCCTTTCCTTTTATCTTTCACATCTCTTGCCAGATTTAATTCTAACTGGGCCTTAGCTTTCCTAACCTGGTCCCTAGCTTCCCAGACAATATCCCTGTCACAAAAGGAACTCACGTAGATAAAGAAAATTAGCATGAGAAACTTTCTGTCAGCCTCTTTAGGACAGTTTGAAAACACAAAATCATCATATTTGAAATCAGAACCACAGGAGAATGCTTTCTGTATATTTATATGCAGTTAGAAAGGAAACTTTTAATGCTCTTGGAAAACAGTATCAAAAGGACATCAGCAGGTTTCCTTTGACGTTAATGAAGAAATAACCTTAATCTGGAGATGGCAAAGGGCTAAATAAGGATCACTCTTTGGTCTTGCTGATAAAGAAGAAATCACAAAGAGCTATTTAAACCTTATCCTCATTAAACTACCCAAATGACCTTGATGTTTCTGAAATGTAAAATGGACATAATTATGCAGCCAATTGGAAAGTTTTAAATGACAAATACATCCTAGGGATCTTTGTACAACAAGAATTTGGCAATCTTGTATTCTGGTGAGGTTTGGGTGGTTGGGCAACTGGTGAAACCATACAGCCAAAAGAATGCAATTTGCATGTGGAGTGAAAATCAGTGGCAGGGTACTTATCTTCCTATGCGTACAATAATAAAAGCAGAAGAAGCAGTTTTCTTTCTTGAAGGCACTGAAAAACAATATCCAATTCACTATAATTAAGAATGGGTTTTGTTTGTAATAAAAGTCTACAGATGTTGTAATTTTTAGACAAAACATTCTCTTCTCAAAAATAAGACTAAGCATAACAAACAGCTCTAATGACAAATTTTGTTGGAAAGAATAGGTGCAGTGGTTTCAAAATATTGCAGTTGTATAAGCTGGGGCTGTTTTGATGCCGTTGTCACTATTGTAACACAGTTCTCATCATTAAAATTCATATGATGCCATCTTTATCTTATTGAGTGGGTGGATGCAGTTGTAGATATGAAGTACAGCAAGAAAGAATTAGGCAGTACTTACTTGTTTAAGTGTAAACAGGTCTGTCAAATAACTGTAGAAGTATAAATAGTATCATATTACTATTATGAGAAAAAACATAGCTATAAATGTCTTAACAAAGTGACAGGGTATATGAAAATGCAGAACCCAACAGAGTATTTTTCTTCAGGATTTTAGGAATGTATCATAATCTGTAGAACTGATTTTCATTAAGGGACTACTTCAGTTGCTTATGCCATTCTTCAACTGCACTGAGAGAAACTTCCTGGAAAGTCAAAGGAAATTCTTCACAGAAAGGAACAAACAGTTCTGAGTTGTCAGGTCCTTATTTTGCTATTCTCTGTGCTGGACTTTATTTCAGGTTTTTCATCCAGAAAAGTATATAAAAAACTCTGTTCCTGTTCCTTCTTTCTCATTCTTCTGAAAGTGTCATCTGAAGATAACTAGCACTTTCATCTCAGAAAGATAAGTGAACTCTAGTGGTAGTAGTGATTAGAGTTTCACTAGGAAGTTTCTCTTGAATGCTGGAATCTAGATACCATCCATTACATCTGTTTCTTAAAGACATTTTGTTGTCAAAAGTTTGGGAGAGTCCTCCAGTATAACAAGTGCAGCTGTAAATAAAAGGCATCTGTTACCTTGCCTTTGCAAGTAGTTTCTTTAAATATTGGGACTTAATTGAATTACGGTAACTTATTCTACAGAGGCTGTAAGTTCATCAGACTCTGAATAATAAACCTATGTCAGTTCAGTAGACTGAGAAGCCCTGAAATGTATGTTGGTGATGCTCTTCCTGAACAACAGGGCAACAAAGGCCCTCAAAGTTAGCTAAAGGTTTCATGCAGACCTGTTCTTCATGCAGCACTTACATATACTGTCATGGTCAACAGTATCTTTTTTGTTCTGCTGGAAATAAAACATGTTCCTGGATGAGACAAATTTTGCTTCCAGACTCTGCATTGAAGAAGGGATGTGGTTGATTACATCCTCCCATGGACCTCATCTTGTGCACTTCCTATCCACTTCTGTCAGAGTCCTCTGGCCTGTTACTGTCACAGGTGGTGTTGAGCGCTCTTTCTTCAGAGAGGGGATATTAGTGTCTCGAGTCAGACAGGGAAGCCAACAGCAGTGTATCTTGGCTTGATATTTTGGAGAAGAGGGAAGACTGAATTGTTCTTTGCGGACATCCTAACTGGGCTTGTGGGAGCAGGTGCCGGATATGCTGTTCATGTGCTGCCAGTTACAGGTGCAGACAAGCCCAAAAAAGCAATCAGAAAAGCTGCTAAACCAATGTTCTGACCTTTCACTGGTATATAATGATGAAAGACATATGACATCCTTTAAGCAGAACTTTGTTATCAGTCTATAAGTAGGAGTAATGCAGAGAAAACAGACTTAAGGCAAGTGCTCACCAAACTTTACACATCATTTTTAGACTCTATTTGTACAGAAAGTGAAAGGAAAACTCAAGGGCAAAATTCATCTAACCTACCTGAGATTGCTAGTGTAGGATGAAATGAGTTAAGACCTAGAAATGCCTGTTTCTTCTCACTGAGTATAAAGACAGCTAGATTACTACCTCTCATTTCAGGATTATAAATATAAAATTTTGCTAAGATTTAAGACATCTGTTGTGTCAACCCTTGCACTCCTGAAAGATGGGAAAGAATATTCCCAAACTGACTTGGAAATGCTGACAATTTCTTTGACTGCGGAGGAGAAAAGAAAACCATATGAAAAAGTTTGGAAATTTTCATAGTTATCTAAGATCGTACAGGGCATAGTAAATTTTGCTGTGTGTTCTTGCTGCAGTCTGATATAAAAGCAGAATTCAGAAAACTCATAGGAACACCACTACTTGTAAGAAATGGAAGTTTCATGTTCAGATAGCTTGTTTAGGTGTTTTGTCAGGCCAGAGACTGTCAAGTTAAAATGGACAAAAACAGAGGGTATGTCCATATGCTGCTAAATGAGAGGACCGAGAAGCCAGTTCCAGCACTGGAGCAATGATTCTCCTCCTGCTTAACTGTTGGCTACTCCTTGACTATTTGCTTCCAGCAGGCTGCAGACAGAAACAGCCTTAAGCATTGAGACTTGGCTGAAAACTGACTCTAGTTTAGCAAAGTAGGTGCAGCCAGAGAGCCTAAATATGAAATAAAATTGTGCTAGCAATGAATGGTACTGCATACATCATCATTACACCTGCCTCAGGTAGGTGCAACGTCATATTAGGTCCTTTACGAAGTAACTGCACTGGTCTTCTGAGCAACCAGCAAGAAAAACAGGGCAATGAATTGCATATGTAGATATATATGCTTAAATAAAAGGTGCTGGAACAAGATCAGCTTTTTAATTTATATCATCCCTGCTGCTGTGGAACCTGGTAATGGATCTCTGCTGCGATTAATCGTGATTTGAACTGAAGATCCTTTTGGAATCATGACTGTGGACGATAGAAGAAACTCCTCAGATGATCATAATCAAGATATAGTTTGTGTGCAAATACAAATTAAGTATTCAGCTTGTGTTTTCTCCTTTCATGTTTATGCAGAGGTTGTTCACTTCTCACGTCCTGCTTTTTCCCATTTTGCTGCACTAACGAGTTTTTAATGCAAAGGAAAAGTGATTATAAGCAGTGAAGCAAAGACAGCTTTATAGAGCAGGACTGAGGAATTGAAGACATATATCAGAGCTATCCACCAACCTAAGATGAAAGAGAAGTTCATGAAAACAGAGACATATAGATAGCTTTGATTTCATTATCATTAGACAAGAAAGGACGAGAAATCGATGAGCTATAAAGCTGTTCATACCTAGTAAGTTGCCTGTATTAATAAAAGAGCCCATGCAGAAAGCATTAAAGTGATAACATAAAACAGGAAAATATCCTATAAAATATCTTATAGTAAAATATTTGTTCATATCTGGGTTTAGTGTAGTGTCATTACCAGATTGCAAGAATGTAAAAAAATACAGATATTATGTATGTATTAAATATTTTATTCCTTGATGCTGTGGTTTTGTTTCATTGTTAAGCATGAGTTATTTGTTTGGACTTCTCTCCTTCCTCTTTCCTTTTGAACAGATTCTAGGGATTGTATTTCTATTACTGATTTCATGGTTTATCAGATCTTGAATTGCAGATGAATTAAATAGTTGGTAGCATTTATAGGAAGCTTTTGTTTGCTAGATATGTGTACCTAGTTATAATATTCACAAAAGAAGTAAGTAATTACCTTTGAAAGGTGCTTGACTAGATAAAGAATGATTTGTGTACTGTGTTTTCTGATTGCAGTTAGAAAGCTAATACAGGAAATGAGTGGCTGGGAGTGGGGAGGAGTAATAAACATTCTTGTTTGGAGAAATAACAAATTTGTTCCTTCAAGATTAGGTCAATCCTAAGGCTTCACTTCAGTTTTGCTCTTACAATTTTTCATTTTTTTTCATTAAGCATAAATTAAGTAAAACAATAAAGCAAAACTGTTTTCCTGGAAATATCATCACAAAAACTAAACTGTCATGACTCATAAGCAAAAGCTATTATTTTCCATTAATCAATATTTTCTTGCCAAATCAAAAAGAATTGTTGCCTAGCTGCAGCTAAGGGACACTGGATTCTTCTCAGATTTTAATAATAGAACTGTTTTCATTACTCTGCAGTTTACTGACAATATAGTCAGCTTTTGTAGCTTTCTCAGATGTGATCTGAGGAATGTGGAAACTAAGGAAGGGATGTTAAATGAATTGCCTAAAGGGACAGAAAAAGTCCATGCCAGACTGGAACAAGGTTTCAGAATACTGCTTGAATCAGTGTCATGTCTTCAGCTGATAGATTTCTTGTCCAGCGCAATCCATTTTGGTGCTCTACATTTTGTAGCTTAATTTATTTTGACACTGAAACTCGGCGTAAGAATTACATTAACATTCTGTACCTTTTTGCCATTCAGCTGTCTGTTGCAAAGGTCCTGTTCTTGCCCTAGGTTAATATAGTAAACAAGATGTATTTCAGTGTATGTATCAGTGAGTGATTTTTACATAAGTACTATGAATTTCCTGGCTGGTTTTGTAGTACAAGGTAAATTGGAGCTCATAAGGCAATGAATAATTAATCTTTCTTCCATTTGTGGGAACAATTTTTAGAAACAGGTCTTCTATTTTTGACACAAAACTATTACCTTGGAAACTAAACATTTGTGCCAAGTCCACGAACATGCTATACCAAATATCAGTCAAATCATATAAGTGACTTGTTATTTCATACACACTGAACTGTTACTGTTTTCAAGTTCATAGGCTTGATTACATGCCATTCAAGGCAAAGAAGAGCTAAGTAGGCTATAATTGAGATAGCCTCACCTGCATGTTGAAAAATGTGCTTCAGTAAACTGATCATACTGGAATATCTGTACATTATCTCTACCAAATTATCTTCCATGTGCATTTAAGGAATTTTCTGATTTCCTTTTGTTTAGGTCAATGGAACAGAAATTGAATATGAATTTGAAGAAATTACTTTGGAGAGGGTAAGTATAATTTATGCTTCTCTTACAGAAAAAAATATAATCTGTAATAAAAATAATGCAATTGTGAAATTAAAAATGGTTAAGAATAAAACTATTTCCATTTTGATTAAAGATGCACACTCTTTATTCTAAACTAGAAAAATGTGAATATACAACAGGATAAGCATTTCATGTTTTTAAGAAGTTTGAGGTGTAGCTACTTGCAGACCAGTATCCAGAATGCTCTTCTTCCCCATAACTATGTCAACGCTCAACTAGGTGTGTGATTATTGGGAAGAGCCCATGTGACGTGGTAACTCCCTTTTAGCTTGTGAAGTGGAATTGTGGCATCTTTTCTCTTTTAACCTCCTTGATTTCCTTGCATGTGTGCATAGTGAAGGACATCTAGTTTTTCTACTATAAAACAAAAATTGCAAAAGTGTTTTTTGTTGTCTATAGGCCATATTTATCTGTAAAGGATATGTTTATGGACGCCTGAATTACATGAGCTATAATCAGAGCTGGCAGGAAAGACTTTGTTGGTAGGGTGGTTTAAAAGTGTTACAAAAAGAAAGGAAAATAGTTAAACTTTGTGCTGCATTACATCTCCCCGGATTTGGTGGGTATTCCTTGGCTCTTGGTTATGTAACTGTTTTCCTGCAGATTTCTTTGCCACAAGATCAAAACCAGACGGGCCATATATTGTGTAAAAAAGAAAGTCTAAGCTTTGTCATGTGTCATAGTACTTACAAAGATTTCTAATGGATGCAAGATCGTCATTGCTGAAATCCTTCAATATTCTACCAACATCCTGGTAATATGAAGTTTTGTCATCTTGAAGCAAATGCAGTTAGTCTTCTTTATACATAAAACGTTTGAATGCAAGGGTGGATTTACCAAGATGTGACTGATGCCATATGAACAAATGCCTGTAAGGTAGTAAAATACCATTAAATTAGATACTTTGATTATATAATTCGTTGCACTTTTTCTCCATGTTATACTTTTAATTGTCCAGGGGAATGAATTCCATAACCACTAAACTTAAAGGGATACAAGTTTATGTTCTCATTGATTTTCTCTCTCAGACAAATTATGAAAGAACAATATATCTTTTTACCACAGCCATCCTCATAACAGATAACATATAAGGTTATAGGCACTTTTTATCTACTGTCTCTCAACTTACTTGCGCATCACTAGTTATTCATTGGACTAGAGTTTCCAAAGGTCACTGAACAGAACAGAATGCCTCTTGGGTGATATTTTGAAAACCACTTTATTTTTAACAGATGTGTAAGTTATCAGTGTACATACTGGAGAATGAAAGAGATTTTCATCTCCTGTACCTGTCTGATGCAGATAATTAGTTATTCACAACATAATACAGCATAATATCAGTTAAAGACTGAACAACAATAGCAAAAAATGGAGGATATTTCAGTTGTTTTCTGGATGCTGCTGAATCTATGGTTTCTGATCATTACTGCTTGAAATGTTCTGTCACATGTATCACTGTTTTGTCTCAAAGGCAGGGTACTATGTCTGCTGGTTTTTGTGTGAGATATAAAACACAAGTGATTGCCTTTAAATAGCTGTCATTTATATTAGACTAAAAGCATTTTCAGAAGAAAGGCATTCTACATGTTGATTACCCATTTTCTTCCACAAAACTGCGTTTAGAAATTAGATGGAAAAATCATTTCTCTCTATTTAATGGCAAAGCTGCAAAATGTATTAAGGTTCCTGCTGTTGAGAGATAAAAATGTAGTTTGCCCATATCAAACACTTTGTAATAAACTTTCCATTTTAGTCCAGTTATCCAAGTTACAGAATTCTGCATCCCAAAACCATCAGATATTTTCTTTATGACATTTATCCACATTTTAAAAAAGTCAGTATAATTTAAATGATTTTACAATGTAAAAGATAAATTGGTTGAAGGTGTATTAGGGCTTTGGCACTCTTTCCTGCTTTTTTTTACATAGCAGAATGAAAGGGAAGGTGGTAAAGGATTGATTACTTCAGTGTCTATAGACTTGGCAAGGACACCATGAATTTAATTTTAGGAGGTCACTTTCATCAATAGGTGACATGAATCTGTGGGATGTATTCCTGAGGAATTACTGGCTTTGGTATGATCCTTGCCCCAGGATGAAGAGATGGTTCCATCCCTTGGGGTAACATAGGACTGCTGTGTGCATGTTGGCACAATGCGTCCCATGTGGAGCTCAGGAACATATCAGCAGGGTCTCAAAAATGCCCAAAGGAAACTCTGCTAAGGGACTGGGGGCATGGACAGTGCAGAGCTTGCTGAGCATCACCGAGCTGCCCGAGACCCAGCTGGCATACCAAGAAATGACTGCAAGGATATAGTCAGCTTGTGTAGAAAGCTTTATTTTTGCTCTTTGACATAATGTTGTTCAGTTGTTTCTATTTAAAATGTTGTGTCCTAGTTTACAGTTTAACAAGACTTAGGGTTTTGAGCTTAAAAGGCTTCAGTGAGAGCTCACAAAGATGATGAATTTGAGGCAGATCCACCTTAAAGCTGTGATCAGTGCTGTTCCAGGAGGTAAGGAAGTTTTAAGTACCCCTCTGCCAGCCTCTTCCTTAGGGGCATGCTCTTATCCTTTCACTCTTCTTCAGTTGTGCCAGCCACTTATCAGGTACCATCACCAATCCCTGATCCCTACAAGGATCACTGTTAAGTAAGTGTTTCTCATTTAGAGCTCTCATAAGAACCTACTTGAGGAACACAGGGAAATCAAACAAATTCTCTTCTCAAAATAATAATAAAAAAAATACAGTTTTAATTCCTTCAGCTACCTCAGAGAATGTGTGTCTCTGCTATCTTAAAGGCATTAAATGTAGATCCAGGTGCAGACAAGACTTTGTGATTTCTAATAAACCAAAATGCCCAAATGCACACTTAGAAAAAATTCCTTAAAATAAGCCATTACCTTGCTCCAGCTTGAATATTAAAGAAACCATGAAAGGAAATTCTACATAAAATGACTCACATTAGTACAGTGATGTTAGTCTTCCATTACTGCAGGATTTGAAAAATATATCCAGTGCTCTCAAGAGACTGATTTGCAATTGTAAATCAGTGGTCAGTATAAGAGGTAACTGAATAGACTCTTTACAAAGCCTAGCCTAACTTCTCTGAGCTGGAGGAAAGTTTAAATTGAGTGACTCCTTGGCACAGCACTGTGCTTGGAGGCGTCTGCTGAAGAGAGGATTTTAATACAAGTTGATGGAATATCAGCCAATATTGATAGTTACCTTGAAGAAGACCAAAGAAAGACAATGGGTCACTTGATGATTCATGTCATATTCATGCCGAGTTCAACATCCGAGTTCAGTTCTCAGTACTTTTTTGCTCATCTAACCTTGTCTATTCTTCAGATGTTAGAGAAAAAGAGGTCATTATGATTAGTAAAGCTGTTTTCGCAGAATCTTTTGATGCTTCAGCACACACTTTCATTCTCCATCCGTATAAAAGTAAAATTATAGTATTTTTTGTGGAATAGACTGTATAGAAAGATTAAATTCTATCAACAGTGGAATTAAAGATGTCTAGGTCCCAGTGCATTGTCATCATGAGATTGACTGACCTTGGTATCTGAACAGGTCAAGCTCTGACTGAGAATCTTCCCAAGGCTGAGACATGCACAAAGTGTCTCTTTTTCTTTTATACTCCTGTGGGTTGTCTGGCCTATGATAACAATTCAGGTTACACTGCAGAATGTCCCTCTTTTAAATGAACCACATAGTTTTACAAAGTTTTTAGGAACTTGTTGGTTTGTTTCCTCCTCACTTTTTCAGATTTGGTTGCAGTTGGCTATTGGGCTGACTACAGTTGAGAGAGAGACAGGCATGAATGCTCACATGGCATAATGATTTCCTTAGAAAATCAGATTAAAGATATTCCACAAGAGTAAATCATGCTTGATAACGGTTTATTATCAGGGAGTCTGCTGTGATAACTCTGATAAATTTTATTCTGTATCCACCACGTGCTCTGTTGAGTGAAGAGACAGAAGATCTCTCTCTTCTTTCCTTTGACATGGCATTTCAGTGACAGCAAGTGCCAGGAGAAGATTTTATTTTTCTAGTTCAAGATTATTATTCTCTAAAAGGTTGGGTTTCCACATTTCCACTACATTCCAGGGTCTCTTCAAATCTCAACGAGGAAGGCTGAAACTGTAATCAGAAGTAAACTTATAGCATAGAATTTGAAAATCCTGAGGAAGCAGTGGGAAAATCAATCCTTGTACAATCCTTTTAGTAAAGAATTTATTTCAGGCCTGGGCTTTTATTTTCTTTGGTACCTTGTAAACCTAAGAGTTATTACTATTGCAATAGGAACTATTAATTATGCTGTTTTCATCAATAATTTCCTTTGTAAAAATGCAGAAGTTTGCAAAAATATAATGAGGTGTATTCCACTGAATACAGAAGAGCAGTGGGAATTGGATTGCATTCAATGACACAAGGATTTTAATTTGGATCAATGTAATATTTTTTATATCTATCTATTTTGTTTTGGCAAAGATCATAGAATCATAGAAGCAAAGAATCGTAGAATAGTTTGGGTTGGAAGTGACCCTTAAAGCTCATCTAGCCCAATCCCCTCCAATATGCAGGGATGTCTTCAGGTGCACTAGGTTGCTCAGAGCCCCATCCAACCTGACCTTGAATGTTTCCAGGGATGGGGCATCTACCGCTTCTCTGGGCAACCTGTGCCAGTGTTTCTATACCCTCATTAGAAAACTTTCTTTTTTATACCTAGTCTGAATCCACCCTCTTTTAGTTTAAAATCATTACCCCTCCTCCTACTGCAACAGGCGCTGCTAAACAGTCTCTCCCCATCTTTCTTGTAGGCCCCCATTAAAGTCCCAAAAGGTCACAATAAGGTCTCCCCAGAGCCTTCTCCAGGCTGAACCAGCCCAGCTCTCTCAGCCTGGCTCCAGAGCAGAGCTGCTCCAGCCTTCGCAGCATCTCCACAGCCTCCTCTGGGCTCGCTCCAACAGCTCCACGTCCCTCTTGTGCTGTTGCCCCAGAGCTGGATCAGGACTGCAGGGGGGTCTCAACAGAGTGCAGTAAACGAGGAGCATCACCTCCTTTGGTCTGCTGGCCATGCTTCTTGTGATGCAGTACAGGGCTTTCTGGGCTGTGAGTGCACATTACTGGCACATGTTTAGCTTTTCATGCACTGTTTGCTTGTATGTCTGGGAAATAAGCTTTTCACTTTTAGAGTAGTGTATCTGCTTTCTGCCTTTTTTCAAGGTGTTAGACTCCAATTGTTCATGCATCAATATGCTTTGAACTCTCCAGAATAAGATAGGACATTGCATAGGAAAATCCTCCTTTATGTGGTTCAGAAATAACGGAGTGGAAGGGAGTGGTCAAGAAATGGCCACTAGGTATTTTCAGTGCTTAAAAGCTTATTTGTAGATCCGTGCCTTTTGAGAACCCAGAGTGCGCAAATCAATATCCAACCATCAACAGCCCCAGTGGAGTGGTCTGACATCTTCCAACAGGAGAAAGTAAATCTTTTAAAGTAAATCTTTTAAAGTGAGTGTCCCTCAGGTACCTGCCAAGCTCTTCCAAACACAGTCTTGCTCTCGGAGTGTTCATTTCTGCAGAACTGTATATATTTTCTTCACTGTTGAAAGCTTTCTGACTGGGTGCCCTTATTACGTTTCTTCTTTGCTAGGCTCTGCCTGCTTCCTAAGTGAGAGTAAGTGGTGGTTATTCTTGCAGCATCAGACTGAAATAAATTATAATTCAAAGGCAGAATCCTTCTTACTGACTAGCTTGTATCAGGTTTATAGTAGAATAGTAACCTATGGGTGTTTATGGCGATTAGGCTCACCCACAGGAATCTTCCTGGGAGGGGCCACAGTCTGCCTACAAGAAGAGGCAGAAATATCTATGTAGGGAGCAGAGTTATCAGCAAACAGAAAACATGAATCGCATATTTTTTGTTGTTGTGCAGCCAGTTTGAAAAACTGTTCTCTTGGGTATCTATATAAAGTCTTTTGCCCTGTATGTGCAACACAAAGTTCTGTAAAATGAAAAGCAAAATTAAGAAATATCCTTGAAAATACAGGTGTAGTGCATGCAATCACTGTGCAGGAAATTCTCTTACGCTGTCTAATTCCAGTCACAGCTTAGAGTTGACACTGATAAGCAGTTGTGTCAGTGGCTGTGGTTTACCTTCAGAGAGGTTGTAAGCATTGGAAAGGGCAGACTCTCTGGTCTCTGGATGCAATTAAGGCCTATGTTCTCCTTTCGCCTCTTGTGCCTTACCAGATTTTGCTTTGACCTTTGGCTGTACAGGAGCAAGCTGATGAAAGGAGCTGAAGGATCCTGGTGTGCAGTCCTGCTAATGCGACACTGAAATACCAGGTCAACCTTTTCCAAAGCAACTGCAGAATTTGGTTGCTTTAGTTCATTGACCTAAATTAAGATTCCTTGGAACAGTCTGATTTTCTTGTAACATTACTCACACAAAGCATGTGACTTTCTGTCACCTCAGAGCAGCCCTAATTTGGCACCCAAAATATAACTAATCACTGGAAAACTTTGTTCTTTGTTCTTATTCTGTCGGAGAGTCATTATATGCTGAAACTATTCCTGGTTGTAGAGCTCTGCGTGTCTTGTGGGGGCCTGTTCCACCTGTGTTTGGTAGAGGTATGAAATGTGCCAGTCTGGAGCACGTGTGGAAAGGCAGAATAGCTGGGACAGGGAGGGCTGTACCTTTTTGTTAGCTGTCATTCTCCACATTGTGTCCAGTCCCACAGTTTGTGGGACTGGAAACTCAATAAACCCGTGTAACTGTTTTACTGATTATTATTGGCTAAAGAAGTGAAGGAACACTTAGAGATTATATCCCTCTTAGAGATGTGAACAAAACATTTTTATTGATTGCTATTGATGTTAACAATTGCACTGCTACATGTTGAGAGTGCAGTCAAGAGCAGCTGAGCTGCCCATAGCTGTCCCAAAAGCAGTGATAGGACTAGGACAACTAATCTGTTTAATGTCCTCTGCAGACAGGGATGATCTGAACAGCTTCAGAATATGCAGTGCCAGAAGAATTTGAGTTATCCAGGGCAAATACTAAAAAGCATGTGGCTTTTTTTTCCCCTCTTTTTATAAGGAAGCCTTGCACTATATTTCATCATTGCTACAGCTGTGCAGAGGGTGCATCCCTTCCCAGCTGTGACATGGCAGCACTTCTCATCCCAGTAGTTGCAACAGAAAAGCTGCAAAGCTACAAAAACATAGACGAAGGAGGCAGAAAAGCTATAAGTGACTAGGGAAAAAAAACCACAACTGCTACACTGTGATTAGGAAAAGAAGATGAAATAATACTATACATTTAGCTCCCTCTGGGTGCCTATCAAAGAAATTAATATCTTCATATTGTTATCTTAGAATCTTGCTTTTAAATCTCAGTGTCTGAAAAAAATTGCATGGATGCTAGCTCAGTTAAATCAGAATAGTGTATTTCTTTGGATTTATCACTGCGATGCCATTTAAACTCCTCTGAGGGCATTATCTCAGAGAAAGGTGTCCCTTCCCATGCATGTGGGCCAGCTTTATATTTCAGATAGAAGAAAAATACATATTTTGGATTCACACTTAATGATTCAAGCTTTCCAAGACAAAGAATATTTTTATTACTGTAAATTAGTCTTTTATTAATTGGTATATTAATTTTTTCATGTCTATGTATTCACTGGTTTTAGTAACTCACATAGAGGTTTCTGGGCATTTCTCTGGATAAGGGGTTCACAGTTTGTTTCAATGAGTCCTCATGTCCAGGGAAGATGGTGAGAGTTTTCCTGTTGTGTGAGCAATTTTAAATAACTGAATATTTGGTTAGGAAATTTCACTGTGTTTTTTTAGCATTTCCAAAATAATTTGAAGCTTTGAAGAATGCTCAAGCAGAAGAAGAAAACTGGAGATTGTTTGATATATTCTTTTTAAATTCAATACAAGTCACTCGACACACTGAACAATTTTGTTCCCAAAGAAGTAAAAGAAATTTCATTGTCCAATATACTGAATTGCAAGCCTGAAGTTACTTACACTCTCTGCATTGAAAACTTCGGGGAATTTGTTCAGGGAAAACGTGTCAGTAGAAAATACGGCTACTAGAAAGAAGGCACTGACACAATACCAGGAGGGATTCTAAAAGTGATAGAAACAAATTAAAAATCAACTGCAGGAAAAATGTTGTATAGTCTATATCAAATATGGAATATTTGAAGAGTTAAGCAGCATTTAAGAGTTCAAAACCTACCTATGTGAGTCCAGGTAAAAGAATTATTCATGTCTACTTAAAAGCTATCCCTTTAACTTTGCCAAGATCACTGAGACCTTGAGTTACTTATTATGTGAAAAGTTATTTTATGCAAGTCATAGCTGCCTAGAGGCAGCGTTCTGCTGCTGTTTCTTTTAAATTATTATATTGACATTTTATTTTTCAGGTAATATCATTCATTTATTGCCTTTCTCTCATTTCCGAACTCACTTGCTCTCACCAGATAGTTTGCAGTGAGTAATTCTGCTGCATTTTTGTAGTATTTATGGCTTTACATGAAAATTGCCTTTACTTTAGATGCAGCTCTTTAGGATGCGGCCTTTCAGCTTATTTGCTTTATTATTCTTAGGTCACGAAGTCCAAGCTTTATCTCACTCCTGTTTGGTGACTGGAATGTGAGCGTCTAATGCAGACTGGTTGTGAAGCTGCCTTGACAGGGAAAGGAGAGCCAAAAGCACCACAGGAATGTCTTGTGCCATCCCAGGATAACAGTATAATACAGGCAGAGTGAAACTCTCTCTGCAGGTGCAAACTGCAGTGGCTTGCAGAGATTTTAGATTACCACTTGCAGAATATTGCAGTTCCTGAAAGGAATGCTTAAGTGTGCAGTAGGTAAAAAGCTTTTGTGAAGCAAGGCAGCTTTTTGGAGCTGTATCCCTGTCCTCTAGGCTGGTGCAGGAAAGCAGACCTTTTCCCTCCAGCTTAGCATTTCTGCAGTTATTAAACAATAATTTCATCTGGAAATAACTTTGCAGGTATAAATCGTGTATTGGTTTGAGAGTTCAACACAGATTTAGGGGTCTTCTGAGGGCTTGGATAGCATCCTAATTTTCAGGAAGTGCAAACAAATGGGTATTCTGCTCCACATGGTTCTGCTTTTCCAAGCTGGCATAAAAAGCCTACTTGCAGAAATCAGTCTGAGTGTTATTACCCAAGCAAACCTGAAGTGTGCCACCCTGTGATACTTCACATCAATCAGCGCTAGTCACTTGTGAGTAGAGCTGCAAGTGTGAATTCCGAATAAACTGATCAGTTCTGAATAAAAGCTTCTGGAGCGCTAATAGGAGAGTATGTGTACACTAAAACGGAGTAATGTGTGTGTCTTTTCCAAGAAAGTATGTAGGGATCTTCTTGCAGAAAGATTGAGAAAGCAACACAGGAAAAAAAATATGACAAATGAAAGAGTGGTTTGACTCAGTTTGCACTTAGTTTTGCAATTGGAACTGGCAAATAATATGTAGATTTAAAATGAAATGTACATCTAAATAAATGAGAACGATGAGCCTCAATTTACTAGTAGAAAATGAATCATTCTGGAGATGATAGTGATCATCTTGCAGCAAAGATGATAATTTTCGAGGCAGGACTTCTTAGAAGGCATCTTTGATGTACTGGATTTGTCTCTTCAGAAATGCAAGGTTTTGCATTGCAGAAAACTGCCTTTCATTTTTGTTATTAATTTAGAATCAATTGTAATGCATAAATTAGGGCCACTCAACCTTGAGGAATCAGTTTGCCACTTGGGTAGGGAATGACATAGCAAAGATGAAGATAAATAAGCAGGAAAAAAAGGAGGAAATAATCTGCTGGCATACCCAGACTGAATTGCACAACTGTCCTTTAACATAGTAGTACAGTATCACAATACAAACTTCTAATTTGCTTTTTGGATGCAGCATTGCAGTTATTTTCCATTCTTATGCAGTTACATTTGAAGCAGTCAGAAGATCATTTGTCTTCCACTTACAACTACCATCCAGCTGCTCTCTGACTCTGTAAAGGGAAGAAAAGCTCTTTCTCATCAAAAGAGGGTTGAGAATTGACCTGGTATACTTTTTTTGCAAAGTATTTTTGCAGGAACAACAGACCACTTTGTAGCATACAGTTCTTTGGCATTAGATGATATAGACCGTTTCCTCTCAAATTTGTTCCTACGTTTAAAACTGCAACTAAATGTCAAATGGGTAAGGTAATTCCAGGTATGCTGAAGCGTTAAGTAGTTGCAAAGCAATTCTATGCTGCTTATGCATGTTTTATACTGTGTTACCCTAAGAATTTGACCTAGCTGGTGAGTCTCAAGCATAGCTTGAAATTCACCTTATGCAGCTTAATGTGATATATGAATTCTGATGGAATTCTATGAATAATTTATATTTTTTTTAGTGGTTTTTAATTTTGCAGAATTTAACTGGTTGCACTTGGAGCACAATACACATTTCCTATACCTCACCTGCAAAGCAGAAGAGGGATCCTGGTAGCATACTTTCACTGTGAAAGTTTAATATATAGGTTACCATTAACAGGAGTTAAACCGTATAGGGAAGAAAAAAAAGATAAACAAAAGAAACTAAAATAGACTATGAGCTTGTAACTGTAATCTTTACTGATGTTAAATAATGCCTTAAAGTGCAAATACTTCTCTTGACTGTGATGATGATGATGATGATGTATCTATTTTCATCATACTCCACAATGGGGAAACTTAAAGCACAGAAAAGCAGGCCAGTTGTAAAAAGCCCAGCATGAAAATACACATATCCTAATCTGTAGTCTAGCAGTCTCCTTTTTGAAGTCCACTTTGAAGAGTACACAGTGAAATTGTATACTACTGAATTGATATCAAGGGTCTTACTAGCAGTGTAATCTTTACAGAAGTTTAGGAAAAATGGGAAAGAAGATAGCAATTTTATATTCTTCAAATGTCCCTTGAATTTTTAGAAATGGAAAAACATGTGCATCCAATATGTATTTAGAAATTAGAAATGTAATATGAATAGTTACTTTACACAAAACATTGGCAACTGTAGTTATAAACTAAATACTCAACAAATAAACATTTATATTTCCAATGCAGAAATAAAGCTGCATTACACAGTAAGGTGCTTATAGATGTTTTTGTCAATAAACATATAAGATAACTAAACCACTGAATATTGAAATCATAATTGGATTTTTAAGCAGATATGCTATACCTATGCAACTTACATTATAATGAATATGCTTAGAGATTTCATATTAAGCTTTCTCATGGGAAATCTAAAGATATACTCTTACAATTCCAATGTGGGGAATGCCTTTCTGAGAGGAATCTTAGAAAAAGAATATGACATTTCTAGGTATATTCCTTATAATGTGGCTTAAGGAGAAATGAGTGAGTCAAGTCTGTGTGTAGACCTACAGTAAAAAGAAATTGTAACTGCTTTGAGCTATAAATTTTGAGTTAAAGTAACAAAAGCCATTAAAATAAATAGCTACCCTGATTTTCCACCTCCAAACAATGCCATTACTTATCTCTCCCAGCAGCAAATACCTATCGAAAAGGGCTGAGGAAAACCATGACCTTCCTGAAGCTTCAGTGCTGGTTTAACTGGGTGGAGGGAAATCAGGTAAATCAAAATGTAGTGAGGAGTTAAGAGTCTAATGCAACCCTATATGAATAAAGCCCCAAACTACCTTTAATTATGAGAATGAGCTAGGGCCTTGATTTTCCAATCTGATTTCTAAAGGAGTTAGTTGAATAGCGTCTGCATCTGTCATGCTGAGTTTTCAAAAGCTCTTTGAGTGCTGAATAAATTTCAGTGTGCTGAAAGAGAGCTAATGCTGTGGTGGTGCTTAAAAAGGGTAAATAGGATGGTGTGAGTCATCATGGTATCTGTGTAGGCCAGACTGTTCTGGGTAAAATACAGTCAGGTATTATAAACTGGCCAAATCTGAAGTCATATGTCAAGAAGGAGAATACAGCCTGTGGCTGAAATCAAGCATTCCCACCTGGAAAGCATTGAATCTGCAAGAAGTCCTGGGTGTCCTTGGATGGTCGGCAGCCAAACACGAAGTTTCAGACTGGTGTCGTAGCCAAAGGTCTAGCAAAGACATTAGCTGCATATCTGAGGACTGTAGAGTTAGAACAGGTTCTGGGATGTGGAATACAAGAGGATTAGGGACCTGATGTGTAAAACTTTTGGAATATCTTGCTTAATTCTACTTGGAAAAGATACTGATAACTGAAGTGTCTTTAGGGGAGGCCTTGAGGGTTGTTGTGAGTTTGGAAAACACATCATCTTAGTGAGAGAAAGAGCAAGCCTCTTTGGGAGGCAGGAGGGAAGGTTAAGGGGTGACTGAGTTAGAGAAAATATACACTTAAATGAGAAATAACCTTTAAGAGACAGTACTTCATCCTATCTGGAAGGAGACAAGAGGAGCTGATGGTTTGATGTTTAGACAGCTTGAGACTGTTAATAGGTTATATGTTAATAGGTTAGCAATGACAAATGACAAGGACTGGATGAAAGTTTTAGGAATGGCAAAAGGATGCTAGGGAGTAAAAAACAGTAGCTGATAGAAAAAAAAGCGGGAGGGGGAGCTTAATATAAGTACTAAGAAGGAGACCGCATTAATGAATGCAAAAAGGGTTGTCAAATACTAACTGATCTGATAAAGAGCATAAATGGGCATTTTGGAGAGGACAAGCGACACAGCAGCATGTTGGTGGTTAAGATCAGGTTAGATGTGACACATAGCTGTGTATGTAGCATATGTTAGAGAGATCAGCAAGGCAAACGGTATGCTCAGAAACAACACATCATCCTTCACTGCCACCTTTCCTCCTGAAAAGTAGAAGACATTAAGTGAAGAAGGCACTAAAGCTACAGGATTTCTCAGGGGAATGAAAGTAGAGACGTGTGCTCAATTTCTGTAAGAAGGAGGAAACAGCAAAACCTATCCTGGCTTTTGTCTCCTTTTTGCAGTCACTGCTGTGCCTCAGGAAAAGACATTATGGAATTAAGTGATATTTTTCTCCAGAGATGGTTTAAGTAGGTCCTACAGCCTATATTAGGCAGGAGTTCAAGGTAAATGATAGAGTTGTGTCCTCTGCCTTAGATTAACTTTGAGGCATTGATTACCTACTTGGACATAATTAAAAAGGTGACATTTTTCCAAAACTATTTGTAAATGAAATATTTTATCTCCTTGTTCTGAGGAACAGGGTATTTCAGGTGCTATAGCATAATAACTGTTGTTAAATGCTACCACCAGTGACACCAGAGATCAACCCTACAAGTTCTTCATGTTTACCAGATGATATATCGGAGTGCCTTCACTGGAAACCAATCTTCTATAAAGAGAGACTGAACTCTGTATGGCCAAAGTGATTTTTAATAGGATTTTGAAACCTTCAGGAAAAATAATCTTGTAAAATTTGCTTATAATATAGTGGAGGAGAGATGGAGAAAAACCTCAGTAAAAGTAAAGAAAAAGTAATGTATTTGTGAAACATACATGCTCATTGAAAACAATTGCTGAGAAAAAATGGGTGAAATAACAAACACTTGAAATAAACAAAAATTTAAAACAGGAATATACATTAGATAAAAGCAGCCTAGCTGAAGGGAAAATAAAAACAATAACATCTGTTATGGGATACAAATGTGTGCTTTGGAACTTGTCAGATCCTCATTCCTGTTATTCTGCTATGTTTAATAAGCATTTTGCTTGCATTCTGTTTTCTCAGGTAAATCTACTCTGTTGACACCATGGGTAACTTGCAAAAGTGATTTATAGATACAAAAGCTCTTGGTTCACTGGAAAACAGAGTGTATGTCTGAAAAATGCACAAGTCAAAGTGAATAATGAAGCACAGTGCAGCAAGGAAGCTGGATCCTGGAGGCCAGCTGCACTAAAGGAGCACAATCACATTAATTATTTCTCAACAGAAACATGTGCAACAATACACCACAGGACTGTGATGCTAAACAGAATCAATATACTCCACTGTACACCACAGAGCACACGTTAGTTTGAGGTTCTTTGCATAACAATACATTCAAAGTATAAGTATGTCCAAAAAACCTGCAAAAAGCCCTGGTGTGAAGTGAAAAACTAAGTCTTGAAGAGGTTGACAGGAGTTTGAAAATGGTGGAGAAAAATACCTCCAAACTAGGTGGGTTTTAGTTGCATGTGAATTTTAGACTGCGCAGAGATCTGCGTCCTAGGAGAGAGAAAGGTTTTGTTGAGATACGGGATGGCAAACCAACATTTTTAAAGCTGAAGTTGAAAACAGAACTGTAAACATTACCATAACGTTTATCAAAATCTCAGTGGCCCCAAATCCTCTCTCCTGCATGAAAATGTAGGATAACAAAAATGTAGGGACAACCTGCAAACAGGGATACCCTGCAAAATGCCATCAAAAAGCATATGCAACATTTGCCTGTATTTCTTCAACTTCCAGTTAGTGTGTTTATTTGGGTTTGGTGTGTCTTATTGCTACCCTAGCTTTGAGAGGTCTTTAAAATCTGGGATAATCGCTTTCTTTCCTTCTGACCTTCAGAAAAATAGTGTATTTTTTGAAGATGCCATGGTGTAAGAATTGGCTATGAAAGCAATTTTAATAATGAGTAAAAAGCAAAGTTATGCATCCATGAAGATACCTGGTAAATTGGTTCTCAGGATTAGTGTGTGTTGGTTTCTTCAATTAGGCTTTCCAAAAAAAATAAAGGATATCAGATCACCTGTTTATCCTGCATGTGCTTGCCTTGTAAATAACTATCAGAGCCACATTAGCAGAAAAGCTGTTACTTCTTTGAACAAAAACTAGTGGTAAGAATCACAGTTAGATATAAAGTATCTCAAAGTTTTGCCTTAGAGAATACTATTTATGTGGATGGGATATTTAACAAGTCAGTGATTCACCTGGATAATATAATAATGCCTTTATCTTCTCCACGCTTGGGAGAAATGGAGCTGCACTTTTTTAAGGCCAGCCGGTAACTCGGCACCACGCAGCCGCTCGCTCTCCCCCCACCCCGGGCGGGATGGGAGGAGAACGGAAAGAATGTAAATCCCACGGGTTGAGATAAGGACAGTCCAGTAACTAAGATATAATACAAAATACAAAACTACTACTACTATCAAGAATAGTAATGATAAGGGAAATGACAAGGGGAGAGAATATAAAACTAAAAAGGGGAGGGAAAAAAACAACAAACACAAGTGATGCACGATACAATTGCTCACCAGCCGCTGACCGATACCCAGCCCGACCCGAGCAGCGATTGGTCCCTTCCGGGTAACTCCCCCCAGTTTAAATACTGGGCATGACGTGCTGGGGTATGGAATACCCCTTTGGCCAGTTTGGGTCGGGTGTCCTGTCTCTGCATCCTCCTGGCTTCCCTCCTCACTGGCAGAGCATGAGGCTGAGAAGTCCTTGATCAGGGTAAGTGCTACTGAGCAACAACTAAAACATCGGTGTGTTATCAGCATTGTTCTCAGACTAAAGCCAAAATACAGCACTGCACCAGCTACTAGGAAGGGAAGAAAATAACTGTTAGAGCTGAAAGCAGGACAAGGTTGTATTTATGCCTTAGATTCATAAAGGGACTTAGATGGCCAAAACAGCCACATAGATGAAATGCAGGCTTCCAACCCTAAAAACCTCTGCATAACAATTTAGGTACCGCAGGGTGCCTGTGCATTTCAGAATGTGCTGCCATTGGTGCTCGTGTACTTAACTCTACTCGTGCGTTCCTGGGAGTGCTGCTGCTGATCTATCACCACTTGTCTTTGAGCTGGCACCATAGGAAATTCACGAACATGATGTCTCTGAGTCTGAGTCACTTAACTAGTCTGGTTTTCCAGAGGCACTCTGAACCTGCTCCTTTAACACGGAGGGAAGAAAAGACAAGTGGTAGCTGCCTGTCTGTTCCTCCCTCACCATTCCGGTGGAGACATGGGTGATTAAGATCACCCTAACTTGGGGAGCTATGAATAAAGTTTCCATTTCCAAAGAAAGCACTTTGGTCCCCAGACAGTTTGCATCCATGCGATATGGAGGTGCTTGAGTCGTCCTTTCAGAGGAACAAGATGAAAGAAAACCAACTGTGAAGTCAAGAATTCATGGTTATCAGGAAGGTAACAGATAAGAGGGAACTTGCTTCTGAAGACCAAGGATGTTTATCTTTCACAGGGACACTGGCAATTGTTTTAAGGGATTACTAGGACATTTTGCATTTTAAAAGACTGTAAAATCCAGATACATTAGGTGTGAGCTTAGGGAGTGGGTAGGAAACTGTATCTCAGGTCTCATTCTATTTGCAGCTGCAGTGGTTTATCTGTTCTTGAAGCGTTGGTGCTTTTAGTGCTCCAGAAATTTCCTAAACTTGTTATTCAGGATGCTATTTATGATACTCAGTTTACTGAATCCTGGTCTGGTGTAGAGTAAAGAATATGTCTATATTTTCTTTTCTAAATAAGAGAATCCTCGTTTGCATCATTGCTAAGATACAGTAGTACTAGCTGGGCTGATCTTTCTGGAAATTTTAACGCATGGATTTAAGTCTTGTTGACATTTCTAGCTTAAATACATCTGGGAGACTGTGGCAGATTGATTGTCAGTTTCTGTCAGTATCTAAAGCACTTTCAGGAAATTACATGAGTTGTTGCATTGATGAGAACAACCGATCCAAACCTCTCCTGCAACAGCAAGTTCTTTTAAAAGTGCATTGCGAAGCATTTCAGGGATTTGAAGGTCACACTGTTTGCATCATAGACAATGGTGTATGCTTCAAAACAAAAGTGCTGCAAGGAAGGCATATGTAAGAGTTCTCTTTGGAAGAAAGGGCAGCATATCCCCATCACACAATATTCAGGATGTTTAGCATTTATACTGTGGAAACCCCAGTCAGTACATGTTTTTCATGCAATTGATTGGTGGCAAGAGTGATGTCAACATGAATTTGAAGAGACAACTGCAGAAAACAGGAGCTGATTTTACAAGTTCTTTCTTGTGGTTTTTGAGCAGACATGTGTATGCCACAATGTTGAGTCTGAATTCCTTGTGCTGCTACTGGGAACAAAGTTGGAAGGCATTAGACACAGGCAAGACTGAGTAAAAAGTGAGTCACTTCTAAATTATATTGCTGTTGTAGCACTAAACTGTTTGAGAAAACAGGTCATTGTTCTGGAGATATTGAGAAAATAGACATTTGCCCAGTGAATGATTTAAAGCAGTACACAAATGGACGGAGAAACCATTCTTTCTAATTATTTTGTTCTAGTGTCATAAAGCACAGACAAGCTTTTCCTTTCCTTTCTTCTTTTTCAATTTATTTTCTTTCTTGTTCCTTTGAATAGTAAAGCACTTAGTTCCAGTCAAATAGTAAAGCACTTAGTAATGAAGTTTCCTTGAGAAAAGCTTACTGAGGCAGCCGTTATTGTTTAGAATGGAATTAAATAGCACTTCTGTTAAACTTGCAGACTGACAAAACTCAGCCAGTTTTTTGTTGTTGTTTTTGTGATAACGAAAACCAGTGTCCTCTCATATCTGTGGCATATTTGTAGGAGAGAAAAGGTTGCTGTTTGCTTGGTCTCATATAGAAGTATGTCATCATTTAAGAAACAAAAAGAAATCCAGCTATAACCTGAAAATATTAGAAAAATAAGAGAAATGGCAATATCCTGTACTTTTAAGAGGTAGTGAAGATGAGAGTGCTATTGTAGCCAGTGAAAAAGAAAATGTAAAAAATGGAAAAAAAAAGAAAAGGCACCCAGGAGAAATTAAAAAGGAATGGGTAAAGAATAGAAATCAGACCATCAGAGGAAACAGATGGCATGTTCATCTTGCTTAAGGCACGCACTCATAAACTGATCCAAAGCCTCACGAAGTCAATAGGAGGCTGTTCACAGTCACTAATGGATTTTGGATCTGGCCCTAATGAAGAGAGTGATAGAGGCTAATTGCCTTACTCTGCTGATAGAGCTGAGAGATGTAGTTTCATAAATGCAAACAAGTGAAAAAGATTGTTATAATTCTTCAGCCTCATATCTACAGGGTGAAGAGCTCACAGAAACCCCAGCGGGCAGAGGCTTTGTTCTGTATTGATTTTGTGTTCCAGTCAACAAGATCATTACTTGTGTATTTTCATGTTTCTGTGCAAATATCTTATAAATATGAAATCTGATGATTTTGTACATGTGCAATGGGGAAAATGGCCCATGGGTTATTTAGCTTTTATGCACTCATTTTAGCCTGTTTCTAGTGTGTTATTGATCTTCAAAAATACACAGACTAATGCTAGTATAATAATTATTTTCTCATCTGTATCGCAATGACTTTGCTTATCGATATTCCCTTATTCTAGCTGAATTTGGTAATGGTTCAATTTTAGTGTTTCTGGTTATCAAGAGAAGTAATGCTGGAGATTATACAATTACAAGACATAATGTCTCTATCTGGAGGACATGTGGTGCTAATGCCAGATACTAGGTATGCCTGGGCTTCATAGCCAGTATATTTCTTTACCAGACAGTGACTGAAACAGATAGATATGGCAGTATTTTAGATCTCACTAATAAAGATCTCATGGAAGATCTGAATTTAGCAAAGAACTTGGGACCAAGTTCAATCAAATCAATTGTTTAAATTGAAAGAAAATGTTTTCATTGAAGTTCTCAGTGTATCAAGGGAGAACTCGAGGAAAACAAAGGAACCAGTTATTGAGCTATTGCATAGATAAACACTGGAACTGGAGAAGACTTGGAAAGACTTTGAATCAGTTTTACAATGTAGTGGGGAAAAATCTAAGGAAGGATCCTGGGCCTTAAATACAGGAAAAGATACCTCAAAGACTAGTAAGAGTAGAAAAAAGGATTGATCTGTGGCAAAAAGTACATCTGAGATGTCAATATTTAACAGAGAAGTGAGACTTGGCAAAAGTCAAGCTTAAACAGACCTCGCTAAAAGATTGAAAGGAAATTGTTACAAATTTCTTTTCTAAATAGAAAATGAACAGGAAAACAAGTTTTTGGAGCACTGTCTAGTGAGATAAAGTAGCGATTGTTTTTGTGCCATCTTCAGACTGGTACTTTAACTCCGTATTTCCTAAGGACCATCATTTTGAGTATGGATGAAAGGCAAAAGAGCAAATTTTTAGAAATAAAATGTATGAGGAAGGAAAACTTCAAGAGCCCAAAATGCACTGAAGTTGTGGGAGGGCAGGTGATTTCCTTTCTAGAACTTTAAATAAACTAAATAAAGTCTTTAACACATCCATCAAGTCAGTGGTCACACATTTGAAGGGGAATATAGCAAGTTCAAGTAATGGTAAAGGAGAAAATATGTTGTAACCCATAGTTTCAGCTAAATAGCATGCTAAACTTAGAACAGCTTTTAGTGTTCTTTCATATTTAGGTCATGGAAAAAAATGGGAGATTTTATAAAAATTCAACATAATTTAGCAAAACTAGATTGTACCAGACTAATTTGGTAGCTTTTTTGTAGCTGACTTCCTAGGAAAAGGAAATCTGTGTTCCCTTTCCCAACTTAAACACAGTCAGCATTATGCTGGAGAATGTGGAGATCACTAAAAAAGCTGTGAAATGGATAGCACCTGTTTCTATGGAAGATGACAGGGATTGTTCTGAAAAGGTAACTGGCAGGTTGGAAGATTGTTAGATGAATCCTCTAGGATGGTTCTTGAGATGCATTCTGTTTAGTAATGATCTAAGAACAAAATGTTTCTACTTGACATACTCTGTATGTCAGTGGAATTACCTGGTGCCACAGAGTGGGGAAGAGTTTTCATTATGGGGAAGATGTGAGGATGCTAAAGAGATCAGGGGGTAATCTCAAGAACTGATGTAAAAGAAAGGTAATTAAATTTAATCATACCAAGTGGTATGTTAAGTACTTGCAACTAAGAGCAAGAACTTACACTAGATAACTAAAGCTCATTAACTGACAGAGGCAAAAAAGATTTTCATGAAGTAGTTTTGTATAAGTAAATTCACATTAAAAAAAGGGCAAACTGAAAAAGATGTGCAGGTCTAGCAATATCAATGGAGGAATTTCCTGTAGATATGAAGAGTTATTAAAGCTACGTGCCAACGTATGATTAGGTATATTGGAATATTGCATTTGTTTCTGGTTTCCTGTGTGAAACAAAATGAATTTAAATGAAGATAGGTTCAGGAAATGGCTACTAGAGTAGCGCAAATAATAGGCTGGTTTCTGAGAAGACACTAAAAAACTTGTTCCATTATGTCTAGAAAAGCAAAAGACTGAGAGGAGAGATGACTGCCAACTGTAAATACATTTGAAGGTATAAACCAGAAAGGGAGGATAATTAGGTATATGAAAGGAAATTGCTGATAGAATCACAAATTAATCTGAATTGGCCATGTATAAATTTAGGCTGAAAGTTGAATAAAGTTACTATCCTACAAAGACATTAAGCATCCCTCCTAACACTGACTTTGTGGTATAGCCTTCCAGTAAGAATAATTTTTGCAGTATAGTTTGACCAGTTTATAAGTCGCATTACTTTATACCAGTGTCTGCAGCAGCCACAGGGCTCAACTCAGAAACCCAGGACCTCTTTTCCTGTGATTATGAGGAATGTGCTCATAGGCAACGCTGTAAGATTCCTGATTTTAAAACCTATCTAGACAAGTAAACAGGACAGATCAAACCCTCATTTGCATTCAGAATGCATCATATAGTAGTAAATTGGTGCTCCAGGGCTAGACTGTGATTTTGAGTCTACACCTGCTCCAGATGCATTAAAGCATCCTCTACATTCCTCCTCAGGCTATGCGGAACCACAATCATGCTCTCTGCCACCTGAGCAGGTGGTTGGATTATGCATTTATAACAAGCTGCCCTTGCCCATACAGCACAACTGAACTGACGAGGCAGTATAATCTGCCACAAATGCTGAAGTAAGGAGAGGAACAAGTTTGTGGTGCAGGGGACTATTTATGGGTGTTGTGGTTAACATCCCCACCAGCTCAGGACTGGGCTGAAAGGCAGCATAGGTGTATTGAACTGTAGCTGTACGTGTTTCTTAAAGTTCTGTTATGCTACTCTCAGCACCTTGAAAGTCTCATCCTGTTCTGCGTTGGTAAAGTGCCAGGATAATAAAGTTCTGCTTTGTGACCTGCGTTCCTGGAGTTAGCAGTATACAACTGATAAATGAGTAAATTTTTATCCATTCAGTTGGAATAAAGAACTCCAGGAACCCTTTTAAGACGATTCATAAAGTTGACTAGATTTCACTACAGGTGACTGTAGTTTTGCAGTATTTCACTGTTGTTTCACTGTTGTTCTGATTCTGCTATTGTTTCTTGGGTTGGAAAAGGTATGACAGCTCTGATCTAACTAGTTTTCTTTATGGCATGCAGGTACTAGATCTGGCCTGTTCAATTAATTTTATTTTTCTAAATAGTTATTAGTGGACTAGAGGGAAATTTATCCCAGAACTAGCTTTAAAAGAAATGAAAACAGATGTCCTTTGCCAAGTATACCTGAGGAGACCATCAGAAGGTCATGCTTCTTCATTCAAATGCTGGAATGGACAGAAACAGGATTTCTTTTTCATTTGTGTATGTTTAGCTACAATCGAAGAATTCACTTACATTCTCTTCAGTCCTCACCTGGAGTGAGGGCAAGGGATTTAATCCATCTTTGCCATTGATCTTCAATCCTGAAAAGGCAAATAGGAAACTAATAGTTTAAATTGTGCTTCTGCAAGTACATATTAGTTATTTTTGAGGCATATTTCACATCTCTCACTGTGCACTCTGTGTCAGTGATTTCCCCTTGACCTGGCTTATTTTTTCCAGAGATAAAGCTTTTGTCCCATTGCTGTTTTCTTTCTTGTCCATAATCGCAAATCTAAATTCTTCTTTCATTCATTGTATCATTCATTGTATCACCATCTCCAATGTTAAAAAATAATGGAAATCTGTATGACCAGAATTTTATTAAATTAGTTGGAAATGCACTGAATTTCAGTGAGAGTAGGGCAGCTTTCCTCAGTTCTCATTCTCTTCAGTTCATTAAAAAAATTCTGATTCGTGTAAGTAAAATGTAATTTAACTTAATTTATAATTTGATCTATGCGTTAGTGCATAGAGCTTTTCAGTCAATCTTATTTGATTTTTTTTCTCTCCCCCTAAATTCCAAGAGGATAAACCATCAAATGTCAAATTTGGAGCTCCCTGGCCTGAACAGGTCCTTATGGCTTCGTTAATAATACAAACTTACACGGTTTTAACACACAGCTCAGTGCAGCACACTGTAAGGCCGCAGCAGTGTCAGAGACCAGAGTGCTCACTGTGCACTAGGCAAGGCTGGAAGGGATAGAAGGGAGGACAGGGTTAAAGCTCACATCTGATGATTTATGCAGGGTGAATATTTCATTCTGGGGTTTTCATCCATCAGGAGAGGATGTCTGTAAAGAAATTATGTAAAACATAGTTAAGTATTAATAAGAACAAGTTGATTATCCTCGAAATTACTGACAGCTCTTTTTACCACTTCTACCAAAACAGCTGCGTCATTGTTCAATTCTAACTTCTTGTTTGACATCACTTGCTAAGTAGCATGTTTCACTGGTTCCTTGGGTTTCCCCATCTGTTTATTTGTGCCACCGGTATTCTGTGCATCTTGTTATGCTTAGATTGTAAACTTTTAGGTTGTTTGGGAATCTGTGTTTGCACAGCACTTAACAGAACAAACTACATTTAATTTAGGGTATGCAGGAGAGCTCCCAACTGTGTCTGGTCGCATCCCAGCTCTATAATCCTTTCTCTTTCCTTCCCCAAAGAGCCCTTCCATGCAGTAATGTTAGAAAATAAAGGAAAGCAGGAAATACAGACAACATCATGGAAAGATGCAAGAACTTGAATTTAGGCAGTAAGTGTGCAGGGACCCTGTGCCTTTCAATGCTCAGGGGGCAGTTTAAGTATAGAATCGTGGAATCACGGTTTGTGTTGGAAGGGACCTTAAAGACGATCTAGTTCCAACCCATATTGTCCCTGATTTATGACTTGCAGCATACAATAAGACTGTAATTAAACCAGTGCAGCAACAAAATTGGGACCACCATGAAACAGAGAGGACAATAACAAAATTGCCCATAGAGAACAGCTTTACCTGGGGGCTATGGCACAGTTCAGGGAGGTTCAATGCTAAGCCTTCCCTTGATTAGACCTCTCTTCAGACGAAGGATGTAGTCAATAAGTAATGAAAGGAAAGTCTTTAACTTGCCAATTAGCAGCTTCAAATCGTGCATATTTTATGAAATTCTGAAAACATTGGTAAACGTGCAGCAGCAAGTGTACTAAGTTTTATTAACTTACTGATGGTTTCAGGGGCAGATCAGTTTGGCTGGCATTTCATTACATGTTTATTTTGTTATATAAATATACTGCAAGTCATTTTTACACAGACAGGTTTTTATAGGTTTGATTGTGTGCGTTCTCTCATTTGCCAACTGCACTCCTAGGTTTCACTCCTGTTTCTGCTGAGTAATGGTTCAAATGAAAGTTCTTGATGTAGCAAGTTAAGAAAGACAAGACCGTGTATTTCTCTTCACTTACATGTGAGATCTCTGAGATGCTTTTAGAAAAAGGAGTTTTCCAAGGGGAATTTTTTCATAAAATTTTATCTATGATACCTCCTACAAAACTATTTTAAATTCATTTTGTTTGCTGGTTTGTTATATCAGAAAAAAAATTCCATTGATTTGCCCTGAAAGCAATTTTCTTAGATAGTAGCATTCTCCCCTTGACCAGAAGTTTCAAATTTTATCAATTTGAATTTTTGCTGAATCTTGTCAGAAGGCTTTTCCAAAACTAACTGTAGCCTAATGCCATCCTAGTAAAGTTAAAAAGGAAAAACTTTTAACTCTTTAACTTTTTATTTACCTGTGTTTATTATCTTACTATCATTAGCTATTCTGCATATATCATAGCTCAATAGATGGTTTTGACTGCAGCTAGTGGTAAGAATACTAGGCAGTTCTTTCTTCAAATTTCAACTGTTTCCTGAGCTCTTTTAGACTTGCTTTAGAATTGCTGAACTCTTGTAGACAGAATTTTTCTGTCTCTTGCCGTCTCATACCTAGGTGTCAAACAGAAAGTAAATACTGCCTTTTTCTTTTCTCTCCCTATTTATTTCATGTGATTTAAATGCTGATGTCAAGTTACTGTTTTCCTTCATTAGCGAAAGACACCAAAACAAAGCAATGTCAGCACAAGTTTTCAGGATTGCTTCAGTTTTTTCTTCATTAATATGTCCCCGCTGTTTAAGGATCAGCTTGGATAAATAAAGCTGGTGCGGTTTCCAGAGGAGGATATTCCTTGGCTTGTCTGTTGTTACACCAAGTTACCATTTATTAATGACTATCATGTTAGAAATGTTAATGCTCATAGCATCACCCAGAAGCCTCAAATAGCAGTGGGGTTTTGTGGTCTGGCTACTTTGAGGCTTGCTTTTTCCTCCAAAGAAAAACCACTATGAATCCACTGAGGATTACATTCCTCATCCTTTTTTCTCAGCTTCCTGCCCGCTCTTCAAGAGACAAGATCTCCTCCCTACCTCTTGTCCATGCTCACCTTCTTATTTGCTTTATTCAGCTTCCCAAAGACTTCCTCAGGCTTCTTACAAGTTCACTTCCCCTCTTCTAGTGTGACTTTGTGTCTTTGTGTTCATGAATGTTCTCTTTGTCCCTCTTTACCTCCTCTAATCAGTTCAGCCTTGTGCAGCATCTGATAATCAGCATTGATGTACTTTGGGGAAAAAAAAAATCCCTTTTCAGGAAAGAATAAGAATTCTTTCTTGAGAAATCTTCTGGATATGGTTTTGTTTGCGTATGTTTGTATAAGGCAGTGTACCCAGTAGATGTTCAAAGTAAAAAGACATACAGACATATTCACTGAATATTTATTAAACCTAAGACTCTCAAACTTATCTTTTTTACTAGATTCTAGTTTACTTAGCAGGATTTTGAATGCTGATTAACTAGACCTCCCTTAGGCTCCCTTAGATTTGTTAGGTTTAATTATACAGGAAATGCAGTTTCTTACATTGACACTACAAGAAAGCTTGAATGCATTGAAGTCAGTGTCAGACAAAATAAGAAACCCAAAAAAGAGTAAGCACAGGACTTAGTAGAGAGTTAGTGAAAAGGAAAACATGGTAATGAACCGTTGAAAAATAAGAAAGCAGAAAAATATGCTTGTTTTGGTTTTTTGTTTGGGTTTTTTAAAGGAAATATTATGAAGAAAGAATCATGAGTTCACAGAATTGAAGTAGTGATACTACAGAGGTTAAGCAAAGAGCAAGACTAAAGAGGGAGAAGTGTTGCAAGCAGATATGGAACAAATTAATTTACTTTGCAGAAGTGGTTAATACCTGGTTTACTTTAGCAATGGGCAAGATTGCATTAGGACTGAGTGGCTGCACTGCTGCTGGTGCCACACCAATGGGATATGAACAACATTTGGACCTTCTTAGGAGCTGTTAATCATTCTAGTTTCACTTTAGTAATGTGATGTGTGTCTGGGCACTGTTCCCACATCCTTCTAGTCAAGGCAGTCGTCTTGTACCTCAGGTACCTACTTCTCTTCCTCACTGGTGCTCCAGCACTCCTGTTGTTGGCTTCTCCATCTGCTGCTGGAAAAACTCATAAAAGATAGGAATAGATCTCACAACCTCCTTTCGAGCTGTGAAAGCAGAATGTGATGCAGTATTTTGGATAACAGAAACATCCTGTAACAAGAAAAGTAGCAGTCCTGGGGAAAGAGACAGAGAATGTGGTGATAGATGCTATCTTATCAGCTGTCCTCCATTCAGGGAGAGTCCACTGGAATGCCTCTAAAAGCAGCTCTACCTTCTGCTGAAAGAAGCTGAGCAAAGGGGAAGGTTTTCTGAAAAGGTAAGCTCACATCGAACAGTTGTAGATGTATATGATGCAGTCTGGTGTCAGTTGTACCATCTAGAAGAAAGACTGCCTTATACTTTTATTATAGCCACTATGAGTTTTCTAAACTTAAGAGGAAAATCATCATGCTGTTTTCTCGGGTTATTTGGTCAGAAGATTGATTTCTTCAACAACAGTACTCTATAGTGTTTTAACTGTGGGATAAGTGCACCAATTCTAATGCAAAAAGTACCCTATGAAGACAGCATGTCTTTCTAGGCATTACTTGAAGTACAAATCTAAAATCTGAAGTGCTAAATTACTTCTATAAGTTGTAAGATAAGATTTCTGTAAGACTTCATATATTGAAAAAGACCTGAAGGAATTCAAAGCAAAATGGAATCTTAACTTCTAAATAAAATGGAAAATAGACGTCCTCTACAGGAAAAAAGACTAGAAAATAATCCGTGAAAGTGTTCTGAGAATAGATGTGATAGGAGCAAGCTCAGATGAACTAATCTTCTGATTTTTGGTGTTAGAACTATTATGTAGGGGTCAGTTACTCTGCTATAAAGAAAAAATACTTGCAGGCGTGATGAGGAAGAATGGACTGATTAAGACAATACAGTAGTCTTTCTGATCACTGGGGAGAGGGTTAAAATTTTGTGATGACCTTTTTAAGAAAAGGGAAACAGAGCTAAAGACTAAGTGTGCACTACTGATCAATACTGACCAATCTTGAATTTGTCCTGCTGAGAGAGTAGAGTAGGATGCTGTGTATGTGAATGATGTTCAGTAGGATCCTGATCCAGGATCTTCCTACCTGTAAAATCAATGTGACTATTCTTGATAGAAGAAGTACATGTGGAGTAAATACATACAGGATTCATCCCATAAGTTGGGAGAGCTGTAAGCAGTTTCACTTAAGATTCAGCTGTGGAAGCTGCTATATCTCTGAATATGCTGGTCTGTTGCTTTTTGCAGTACAGTATTCCCTGGCCACACTTCTGCTATGAAACACTTTCTGCTAATGATTTAAGCATCCTCATGAGCTTATAAATTTCAGACTGGCTCCTTTGAAAAGCTGGTTTACTGAATCTTCAGTGGGTGGGCAAGAGAGAGGCTGTATGGAATATAACATTAATGTTGAACCAGTACAAATCACAAGTTTAAACTGATTTCTTACTTTTCAGTAGGAAGTCTATTTTCTGACCACTTTAATTTTTTATAGTAGGCAAAGCTGAGAAATAGGGCTATTCTTTTTATTTATGTGTAGTGACTGAGCTTGATATGAAATCAGAAGGAAATCTTATATGTTCACTAGGGTATCATTCTTTGAGATAATTAGGGGTCTAATCATGTTTCCATCTTTCAATTTTATTCACCCAACAAAAAATAACACCCTTCCAATTCAATGCCCTGTTTGGAGAAGTCTGCAGTTAAATTAAATGAAAACAAATGTCCCCTTTTGTACCATTTCATAAGTTAACACAGTAAGTTTAAATTTGAAAACTTTTGTGAAATATAGTTATGGGAATCTTGAACCACAGATGGTGGATAAACACTATATACTTTGAAATTTGGTATTCATAGCACTTGTTCTGTCTGTGCTGTTGGTTCACCCTCTGTGAATGACTCACACACAAATATGCATTCACAGATAATGCAGAACAAACTTAAGTTTGGATTTGAAATTTTCTTGCTTTCCTGGCTGTGTTGTCTGAATGCTTCTGATGAAGCAATCTGACTTGCCGCTCTGTGTATGCCATGCTATTGTGCTGAAAGGAAGATGGTTTTGTTATCTCTCATAATGATTTTCATCTTTGTGCTAGCAGTTTAAAAAAAAATCCTAATAATTAGGAATCATTGTAGGTAACCAGGATGAGAGTGGGAAAAGATTAACTCCTTCTTGTAAGTCAGTAGGCTTTACAAAGGCATTTCTTAGTGGAGTTAGTGGGTTAGTTACATTTGTTTGATCAGTTATACCAAAGTCGTCTTTGTTCATTATTGTTAAATTTGGCTGGGAAATATCTTTTAAAAATAATTACAGTGTCTATTGAAGACACATTTGGATTTAAATGAAGTAAAGCTCTGAAAGCACCTTGTCTCAAAACGAATATTGAGCACTTTGGGAGAACAGAGGGTGGGAGGTGATGCCAAACACATCCCATTCTCTCTTCTGTGTTGGCACATATCATGGTGGTGAAGGCTCAAAGATGGGGTGTTTGTAAAATTGGGCTTGTTAGAAAAGGCCAAGTCAAATAGTTTTTACCTAAATGCTCATTCAGTTTGTCTACTGTAATATTGACTTACATGTAAAATTATATCTCTAAAATCGCAGGATTGTGTTGCAGCTTTTGACAGCAGTTACTTGAGGCTAAAGTCGAAATCTTCTCTAGTAGAGTTACATGCAAAACTTTTAATTCACTATCAAAAGCTTCAGAAGTTCATCTTACATTATTCCAAATCCTAGTATTGTTTTTACATTGGTTGTTTTGGTAGCATGTTTTGAACTCTACTACTAAGAGAACTTCCTTGTAGCCACTTGTTGCATTAGTTGGCAAACGCGCATAATATGGCACGTTGCGCCATGTTAGTATTTTTGTAAATGAATTCAACATTGAGTAACTACAGTGGTTCTGCATCACGGAACTGAATTCTTAATCAGAATTAAATATTACTCTGTATAACTGCATAATTATCAAATAATTTCTTTTTCTAGTTTTATATTTCTGTGGCTTAAAATTAAATCATTGAATGCATTGGCATCTATTATCCCCTTTGTACTGGTGCATATAGTTGTAATAATTCAAAATAGGCAAAACCCATGACGTGTTTCTGAATCTTGAATAGGTGATGGGGACAGGCTAAAACTTGCTCATCCTTGTGTGCTGTTGTCCTCTTGTGTTATCTCCATGTTGTAAGAGGGAATGCTTTTGTAAATCCTTACTCATGGAAGTGACTGCAGGAGGGAAAGATCTGGGGGAGATTCATATGCATCAGGATTATTCTGTAAGTTGTTACTGTCTGTATTGCCAAACATCCCACCTAAATTTTAAAAGAATCAAGAAAAGAAGGGTCAGGATATGTTCCACACCCCTTGCCCCGTATTTCCAAATTTCTCACTGTAGGAAAAACCTTTGCCAGAAATTAAAGATTTCATATTACTTTATTGAGATCTTGTCTGTACTTGATAGGCACCACAACTATAATTTCAGATGTTGTTAAGGCAGTGACATTGCTCTATAGAGAAAGCGGGGTTAGCATTGAAATGAGGGATGTAGAACTGATAGATGTAGAACACCGTCCCTTCTTTCCCTGTTCATGTATCTCGCCACATCTGATTACTGAGAAAACAAATATTTAACAAGTTTTTTTTTTTGCCTTAAGACCAGCCTTTAATGGCCATTTCATTTGTCTATTTAAAAGCTGTTTGTTAACTGACTGACTTGCTTTTATTCATAAACTAAATCCTTCCTCGGGTGCCAGCTTTGGCATAAAACAAGAGTATGCAAGCCCTGCATATTATGGCCACTTCTTATATTATCGTCTATGACAATACATCCCACAGGCTTCCTGTGTGTGAAGTGCTGTTCAGCGGAGAGATTCTTTTGATTATGTTTATATGTATCCCTCCAGTTTCTCAATGACAAATATCATTGTTATGTATTAACATTTGTATGTATTGTTATGTATTGTTATGTATTATATGTATATATATGTATATATATACATATATATACATATATATACATATAATACATATATATATGTATTATATGTATATATAATACATAACAATGTATTATACATTGTTATGTATTAACATTATGTATTAACTTTTGCATGGAACTTTTTTTTTTTCCTGGATAACTTTGGAGACAATGACAAACTTTAATATACTTTAAAAATTAATTCTGTGTGGTGCTTATAATTTTTCTTTGATGGATTTTTACCTTTCACATGCATTTGCTAACAAGTAGATTACACAGTGATGACAATGCATGCTTCATTTTCTAGCTATAGAATTTTAATGACAAACCTTATTTCAGCTGGAAAATGCAGTCACTGCCTTCCTTTTTTAAGAACATTGCCATTATTAGCAGTAGATTTATACAAGTATACTTAGGCATACATCATAAAATTCTGATGTGGAATGGAGTCTGGATTTTACAAAGTATAAGGACAATGTACTCTAGAAGAAATATATGCATTAATATATGTTTGACTTTAGATTAAGTTGATGCATATCATGGGAATGGGGAGATGTTTAATGCTTAAAATGGCCTTTGAATAGGATTTTAAACAAATGTGAAAAGAGAAAAAGAAATACTTAACATGCATTAATACAAATAATACGGCTTCCTGGTGTGAAGTATTTTGGGCTAACACCTACTATCCCTGTAGTGAATTACCAGGAGTCTTGAGAAAAGCCAATAAAGGTATCAGCCATGATTTCTCCTGATTGCTTCTACCCTTGGCTATAGTGCTGATGGCAGGCTGAGAACTGGATGTGAATGGTATGTCACCAACTTTTTTGGAGGTTATCTTTTACTATTTTTTTACCTCTACTGCACACTGGTAGATATTTGATATCTTTTACAAGTTTGCTTGGGGGAAATACAGAATGTGAAAGGAAAAGGATTCACAATCATCATAAAACTTATGCAGGGTGTGGGAAAATAGGATTGACATGCCTCCTCTGCCCGATGTGCAGCACAGGAATTTGTCCATGATGAATGCCTAGCTTTGCTGAGGTGTGTCTTTCTCCTGTTGGACCTGTTCCACTTTGAGTATAAAATTATATATTCATTAGATCAGAGATAGTGTGCCTGGTGATTAAGGCTCTCCTTTGAAATGTAAACCCCAGTGGTGCCTGTTCCAGAACAGTAGCTTGGTTCAGGTTTTGCAGCACAGATGAGTTCCTTAGCACCAACCTCTTGGTTATTCTGATCTCATTCTCTCTCTTTCTTGCTTTTTAACACCTTTTCTTACCTCAATTTTCTCCCTCATTTTAGAGAACAAATTGCATACCAGGGCTAAGAAACTATTAAATGAAGGTTGATTGCAACTGATAAATGTATGTGAAACATTTTGACTTGCACCAATTTGCATGCTGATGAATTGCAATGCACAAGTGTCTCTTTCTATACAGTATATATAGAGGGTACATAGCATGCCTAGACTAATTAAAGATGTTCTGCTGAACACGTTTTAAAAGCCAGGTAAAATTTATGCCACCTATTTTGTACAACAATGTGCAATCATCCAAAAAAGACATGTTTATCTTTCCTCATTCTTACAGCTGCATATATTCTGCTGATGTTAGGGGTATTATTCATGAGGATTTTGGGATGTCAGTAGAGTAATGTTCAGTGCCCTGCTTCAAAACGCACCACAATTCCTTAGCTCTAAAGGTGGTGCAAGAATTCTCTCTCCTTTAGGAGGAGGGTATGGGAATTAAAAGGTCTTGAAATGGCAATGGTTAATGTGCATGTTCTTGAGTAAAGCAGAGAGGGAAGGGTTCACTGCTAGGGGTACTCACAAATGCTGAGTAAGTCATACTTTTCCTTCCTACTGAAACTGCTTCCTTCTCTGAATTTATCCAATACTGTTGAGAAGTAAAGTTAGCGTAGGAGGACGTAGTATCAGGAGCACGCTGCTTATTTTTCTGTGACTATTTTATGAGTAAAATTTCAAATTCATTTGCATTGCTAAAATATAGACACAGAGTCCTTTTCTCTTTCTGAAGGGCTATTTCTTCCAGGTTTTATTTTGCATTATTAGTTTACTGTCTGTGGCAGTGAATGTGGAATACATTCCAGGAACACATCAGAAGTAGACTCATGGGTTTGGATGCTACCCATAAGTGGAATTTCAGCTTTATTCCTGAGAGATGAATGAAAATGAATTTAAAAAAAAAAGTCTTTAGTGACACAAAAGCTACTGCTAATACTAAGAAAAGTAGACCTGAAATGTTAGGAATTCAGACAAAAGACTGGATTTTCAAAAGCATTTACTTGTAGCCTGCCTGTTTGTGGGTTCTTTTAAGTAGGTGGTAATTCTGTCAGACATCAATAGGAATAGTTTCTTTCTTCTGAAAATTCCACTCATCAGACTTATTCCTATACTTAATTAGGCTTATCTGTACAGGCAGCATCTGTGTTTGACCCAGAGGCATCTCGGGCTGTGATCTTTCCATAGAGAGTCTAAGATCAAGTGAAAATGTCTTTGTTGGCTTTTGCTTTTCTTCTTAAAAAGTGTACATTGTTCAACTTCCAGTCTAACTTCCATTCTTCTGGTGGGAATCTTGACTTAGACTCCGTCTGTTCCCCCGCCTGTCTTCCTACCACCTCCAAAAAGGCGAAAGTGGCATCTGTACAGCTGAGGGGGAAAGGACTTTCTTTTTCCGTGAATCACAAGACCCCATTATTCTTTGCCAATGAATCACTGACATCCACCTTTAAAATAATGTTACAAAACTTCAAAATTGTTATTAACTTATCCTAGGTATTTCTAATATGATTCATTGTGATTCATTACCATGACACATATCTGAAGCAGGACATGGGAATTCAGAATTCCTTTGAATTTCCAATAAAAAAATAATATCTGATATTATATGTTATAAAATTAATATTGTTGGGACTGGTGGTGTAGTTCTGTTGCAGAGTGTTCTGTGTATGTGTTTATTTATATATGTGCATAGTGTATTCAGAACATTACCAAACATTTTACAAGTGTTGATTTAAGTAAAGGAACATTGCATCTCATCTCAACCAATTTCTAGAAGGGCAGGAAAATATTGCCCAGGGAATGTTTTTAACCAAGTTTGGCAAATATATACCTGGTTAAAGATTCCTTTTCTCTTCTTCCTCCCAGAAGGACACCTGTAAAATTGCTTTTTCTAATGTAAAGGAGCTGTACATTTCCCATGTGACAAAAATTAATTTGTTTAATTTCAAAGAACTGTGTGAAAGTTATATGAGTTGTACAAATCTTGGGCAAGGAAGTTTTGTAGGGACGTATCCATGTCAAACATTTCAGTATCATGATAAAATTCAGAAGGGAAGCTTTTAGAACTATTCCTAAGCTGGCAGCAGAAACTTGTTTTGCGTTTGTGACACTGGTATTTCATAGAAGCAGAGAATAATTCAGTTTGGAAATAATTTGTGGAGGTAGTCCAAGCTCCTGCTCAGAGAACGGACAAGTTTGAAGCCATGTCAGACTGCTTGGGGTCATAGCTAGTTAGGTTTGCTAAGAATAAGAAAGAAAATGGACACTGAAATGAAACATTACACTAAAATAGGGTCAGCACAACGTTGTGAAATGATGAGATTTAGATGTGCGTCTTTGAAAAACAAAGAAGAATGAATTGCATTTTGTGTTATTTATCCTTCTTTGTATCTCTTCTCAGTGAAATCTAGAGTTGAGCATCATGGGGCCTGAAAGAAAAGGTTTAAGTGTTATTCAGTGTAAGAAAGTGTTTCAAAAGCTTGCTTTAGTTCATATTAAAAGGTAAGGTAATGCTAAACTCTGCATGCTTAGCCACTAGAGCACTGCAGTGATGGCAAGGTAAGTCATATACAGCAAGAATACGCAGACATTTGCCCCTAGGATTTGTTCTTGAACTTGAAAGCCTTAAGAGCCTTTTAGTTCATTAATAGTTCAGCTTCATCTTCCAGATTACATGCCCCAAAGATCATGATTTTGAATAAGAAGGCAAATTAAGAGTTTTACGCATGCATATCCTTTGATGCAGGATTGAATAAAAGTTGGAAAGAAAATGTTATCAAAATCTTATAATTGATGTAAACATTCCAGAATTTCAATCTAATCTAAATTATTAAGCATATGTGTATTTCAGAAAAGAAACATAGCACAAGAAGTTGTTGGGTTATGATGTGTTAAGAATATGCTAAAAACCCCAAATCACAAGATGAGAACAACTAAATATACTCATTTCCTATCTGTTAATGTGACAGTCAAATGGAAAACAATAGCTTAGGCAGTAGCTTAGAACTTGGGCTTATTCCAGCACTTTTAATACTATAGGGATCTCAAATTCCCCTAAGTGCTTTACAAAGCAATGCTTTAGTGATTGTGCAATCTGTCCAAATAAACCTATTTAGGCACGCGGCAGTTTTTCAATGCAAAGACATAGAGCTGCAAACTGGTTTAACCAAGGAGTTCCCACATAGTCTCAAGATACTCATTGGGGTTGTCATAGCACTGAATTATCAGCAGAAAGGGATGAGAGGTGTCATTCCGATGACTGAAGTCATCAGTAGGAGTTTTCTTCTTTTTGTTATTTGATTGGTAGCACTATGTGGTGAAACCCTGTTGGTTTCCATAGCTTCAGTAAAATCAGGTCTCTGTTCCCTAAATGCTTGTACAGAATGTGACTGTCTACTTCTGTCAGGGAGCTGCATTTAAACATTTCTTAATTTCCTCAGGTTTTGCTGCTAATCGCATTACGAAATCTTCACTGATGATCATGTCAAAGTTTTAAAAGTAGCCTGTCTCTTGCATAAGCTTTGCTATTCTTTCAGGCCTTGTTAGTGCTTTACTCCCATTCTTCCCCACTCCCCTTATATCTAGTTACTATTATCACTTAGTGGGTGCTTTCCTTTCCTAGATCTGATTTTTTCATTTTTGATTGTGGTGTTCTGGGAGTTCAGGAAGCTCTCAGGGTCTGGTTGATGAGAAGTCTGGTGCTAGCCTGGAGTGACACAATACAACATAGAAAGATTTTTTCATTCCCCAGAAGCAGCATTTCTATCCCATGGAGAACATGAATCTGTATTTTGATGAAACATTTTGGATATTTAGTTTTCTCCCATACTACTTTCCAGCTACTCATCAGACTGTTTTCTGTGACCTTTTTTTGCTTTCATTGTATGTAGCTAACTAGAAGAGGACATACGTTGCTTAACTTTTCTGTATGAGATAGAACAGACAAGGTCATGTGCTCCCATGATCATAGAATCATAGAATAGTTAGGGTTGGAAAGGACCTTAAGATCATCTAGTTCCGGTTGGAACTAGTGTCCTGTGGGCAGGGACACCTCACTCTAGACCATGTCACCCAAGACTCTGTCCAGCCTTGCCTTGAACACTGCCAGAGATGGAGCATTTACAGCTTCTTTGGGCAACCTGTTCCAGTGCCTCACCACCCTCACAGTAAAGAACTTCTTCCTTATATCTAACCTGAACTTCCCCTGTTTAAGTTTAAACCCATTCCTACTTGTCCTGTTGCTACAGTCCCTAAGGAAGAGTCCCTCTCCAGCATCCTTGTAGCCCCCTTCAGATACTGGAAGCTGCTCGAGGTCTCCATGCAGCTGCTCTTCTCCAGGCTGAACAGCCCCAACTCTCTCAGCCTGTCTTCATACGGGAGGTGCTACAGCCCCTGATCATCCTCGTGGCCTCCTCTGGACTTGCTCCAACAGCTCCATGTCCTTTTTATGTTGAGGACATCAACATGATGCTGGGAAAGACTCTCCCTACAGATAATACTGAAGTAGGACAAGAAACATGTTGAAGAAAAAAGTATGCATGCATGTTTGTCACAGCTCAGAAGCTGTTACTGTGAGCTTAATAGGGATACGATAGTGAAAACCAAACGTGAAGAGAGTTCACATCTGTTCTTTTGCATCAATCTGTATACAGGCAGAGGATGCACTAACATTTTTCAAGGGATTGTTTCACTTTGGTGGAGGTTTCATTCCCCATCTAGGTCTGCTGTTTTTTGGTGTCGTAGATCTCATGTGCATTATGAAAAACCAAATCTGTTGGATCTTATTTAAAATTCTCCTTCTTGAATGCTGTACTTCATCTGGGCAGAGCTGAGACAACAATATCCCTCTACAGATAACAAGTGAGAGTAAGCATACGAAACAGTTGTAGTCGTGTGTATTGTGGGTTTGTAATGAATGTGCTGAACCTGATAAGGGGTTTGAAAACAACAAATGGCACCGTGAGAGAGAAAAATCTGTACCATATGGAGCATAATGTAACTACGGAGTCTCAAAACTGTGACTCTGGGGAGCATGCCAGTATACGTGGGAGAAGTGAGAATTTCATGAATCATGTTATTCTTGAGTAGATCCGAAAGTACAAAAGAGTTCAACAGCACTCTGATAAATATGCAAATGTCCTCGTTCTCTGAATGAGACAGAAATGTGGCTTTGATGTTCAGGCTTTTGAAACTTGAGCCCTGGATAAAACACAATGGAAGAAAAGTACAAATAGTATAGCATGTGCAAATACCTGAAAACATTGCTGGAAAGATTTAATTCTAAAGACAGGATTAGATGTGGCAGGATTAAAAAGGTCTAGTATTAGAGGGGGAAATGGCCAAGAAACCACATACTGTATGGCAGGAAATGGCTTGGTTATTTAGTATGTATCACTCTCTCTTTAGAATATAAAAGCAATGCTATTATAAATGCCTGATTGAGAAAGAATTGCAAAGCAGAATCCTGTCTTCAATCTTAGAACCTTGAATAGGTGGGTTTAACAAACATATCCTATCAAAATCCTGAATTAAATTGAAGTGTTTTGCATATTATAAAATCACCTGTTCATTTCGGTGGGATGAAGCATTAACTTGTTACGCTATTGTTTGCAATGTGGTTGTGTGAACTGGGCATTGTTGAGTGATGGGTAAAACACCCCCACTGCACACGTACCATTAAACTAAGCATGGCTGAGTGAAGGGTAGAAAAAATCTTGCATCTCTTTACTGTCAAGTGAATAAAGAAGAGTTGTATATTTCAGGTGATAAGTACTTTGTGGAGAAAAATATTATTGAGCAAAATCTGCAGAAGTACTTAGCACACACTGATCTTTCCAGCAATCTCCTCTTCTTCTTTGGCTTGATATATACAGAGGCATTCCCTCAATGTTAACCATCTTAGTTGCCAAAATAAGTTATTTTATCTGCTTTAGCACAGAGAAAAAGAATAAGAAAAAGCTTGTGAAGAACTATTTGAGAGCAGCAGCAAATCCCAGACTGTATCTAATCCTCCCATGACTGTCAATTAGGGCCAGAGTTTTAAATCATTTGTCTCATTTGTAGACTACGTTACTTGTTCCACTCTGCTTGCCCCACAGCCCTTAGTGGTGGTTTCTCTTCCCCTGTCTCTTGCCAAACAAATTAATTCCCCACAGTTTTCTAAGCTTGACTCATTCTCAGCTTTCACTTTCTCATGCTGTTGAGTAGTTCTTGGAGAAACCTACTATTGTAGAACAAGGGTGAATGTGGTTTGTGGAAGGAGGTGGTGAGGGGGTTGTCTCGTGGGAGATGATGCTGGATTCTTTAATCTTAAATGAAAGTATCCTGAGAGAAGAACCCTAAGGGGAGCCCAAGGTGGTAGCAGCCTTAGCCAGAGCCTCAGGTACTGCTGTTTTGTAAAACTGTTTATGTTATTAAAAAGGTAACCTTGTGAGGGATTAATTTTGGGCAAAACAAAAATGTGCTGAGTATTCCAGTCAAACTGTTTTGAATATCTGTAGAAAACAAGTGATGCAAAAAGCTTACTGAAACATATTAAAAAGTCAAGTTTCAAATTATGTGTCTCAGAGTATATTTCATAGTTCAAGTTTCATAGTTCAAGGCGTTTTCCACCGTCTGAAATAAACTCAACAGTAGTTTAAGAATTAACATTTCCTCACAGCAACATTTACTTACTGGAAGGTGCTGCATTAGAAGAATTGAAACAAAAAAACAAGTTAATCTCCTCTTTAACAAAAATAGCATAATTCCTAAACCAACACCACCACCAGAAAAGTGTGCATTCCTTACACAGAGTGAGAAAGTGCCCTGCCTATAGCAGCCAAAGCTGGAAAGCTTTGGGATTTTGATGGAAGTATGTCAAATTCTGAAATTCTATCAAATGCATCCCAAGTCTTCAGAGGATTTAGCTTACCTTTGTATTAAAATGATTTGAAATTTTACATAAACAAGAGAAAGCCAGCATTGCTTAGATTAAAGAAAGGCTAGGATTTACTGAACTTACAGATCATTAGTGCTCTTAAAAAGCTGGAGCATAATTCCCATTGTAAAATTCACCAGGCAACTTTTTAAGGAGTATCAAGTAACAAAGTTGGTAGGGTCTTTGAAAGTTACAGT